>NC_139766.1:8270026-8937526 GCF_965231275.1 Zosterops lateralis | reverse complement strand
TAGGTCTTTTTCTCTGTGGAAGGGGCTCTGGAGAGATGAAGTCACCGCGAAGTTCTTTTTATGGAGACGTGGAGGTTTGGCCTGTTTCCTGGAGGAGAAGAAAGGAAGGGCTTTCCCTTGCGGCACGCAGGTGTCGGAGGATACACGCCTCTGCACTGCTCCTGGATTAGTGCTTGCTCCAGCTCCGTGCCTGCACTCTGCCATCACCGCAGTGAGGCACAAAAAAAACAGCCTAAAATTGTTAGTTCTTTCTGCATATTCTCCGCTGCAATTCTGAGGATGAATCCTCCTTCACATCCATCCTCTCTCTGCCCAGCTTGTACCCTGCCAGGCTCATTGCAGCTGATTTATTTATCTTCTGAAAAGAGCAGGTTTGGCAGTAGAAGCTCTGCAGCACATTATTAACCAGAGACTGGATCCTGTATTGTCTTTTGCAAAGAACAAACTTGGTTCAGAGTGAGTTTTAGCAGGTTAAAACAGAAACAAAAAAACCTCCAAAAATCCATTTGAAGGACAGTTTTCTATGTGATGTTTATAGATTAGTTTCAATTTTAATTTATTAGTATAAGATTTAGAATGGGAAAAAAACTGCTTAAAATCTAACACATCTAACTTGATCTAACTTACAGAACTAAGACTGACTTCAGTGGTGTTATATTTCTGACATGGATGAATATGGGTTCAACTATACTACATGCATATAATAATAGAAGTAGCAAAAGAGTTACTCATTGACCTACAAAAAATTTACAGTGATAAATACCAGTATTCTGAGCATCTGACTGTACACTTTGCATAACCCATTTCAGTGGATGAACTTAGAATGCCAAAAGAGGAGAACTGGGCAGCAGAAAGAGATGAAGTTACAAGTATGGGCTCTGCCTGCAGACCTGCTCTGGGCAGGTACTTCTGCTTTTCCTGGAAGTACTTAAAACAGTCTCTGCTCCTGAACAAGTGTTTATTTCACCCTTTTACCAACTTTTTGGCAGACTGGTAATTAGTGGTGAAACTTTTCATCCTTGCAGATCAGCCATGTGGAAGAAACACATTTTTGAAAAGAATCACATCATCACAGCTTTTAATTAAGTGATATTAATTTTATGAATTTCATTTTATGATGCTGCTGATAAAGGAATGTCTTCAAAACAAATTACTCTTTCATAAATCTGTTAAATTTGTTTTTAAATGGTAGAGGCCATTGGTTGTGTGTGGTATGAGCCAGTAACAGTGCTGATATTTAATCCATTAACTTACACTTTCCAAAATTGATGGAAGAATAATTGAAACCTTTTAGGAACCCTTTAAGGAAGAGCTGCACTCCCTACAAATACTAACGGGGCAAACACAGAAATTAATTTAGCCAGCAATGAAATGAGCCAATTTGCTTAAGTGACTGTCTAAATGCACTGTTGTTAATTGCTAGCTGTAAAGAAAACATCCAAGTGTGTTCCATAGCCACCCAGAATTAAAATGCAGGGGATATATGAAACAGAAAAGACCATTTGGTCACCTTGGCTGTTCTCTCTACCTGAAGTATTGTAAATAAGCCCAGGAAAGGATTCCTGGGGAGGCATGGCCAGCTAGAGGCTGGTCTGTTGGCAAAGCAGAGTGAAGGTGCCCCAAGTTCAGAATTCATTTCTTTCATTTTGCATGAGAGGCATAAACTGTGGTTACACAGGATTTATGGCATTGGAAGGGTCTGTGCAGTATGGATGTTTAAGATGAAATTTTGGTGCAGGTGAAGCACTGACTGAGAACCTTCTGCTGCTTACTGGTAAAATTGTTACCTAAAGGTGTTAGCGAGTGGGTTCTGTGCCAGAGCCTCTGGGTCCCAGAGCCAAAGGAATGGTTCATAGTCTGTGAGATGCATTTTACTGTATTATACAGATTCATTTGTACACACGTACATGGCGCTTGCTACGTTCTGTAGCACACGGAGTATTGTGTTGTATCATTATCTCGTTATAATATAAATACAATTTTTTTATACCTTTTTGTTGTGTTACTCAGGTTTTTTTTAAACTTTCATTACTTGTTTTTTGTGCATAGTGTCTCTTCTCTTTGCAGTTCTTTACATATTGCAAATCTTTACATGTCAGCTTATGTCAGCTATTTCATAAAGAGCTCACTGACTTTTAGCAATTCAAATTAATACCATGGTATGAAGATTGGGGTGCTACTTAGAGTTCTTTTACACACACTGGCCCATTGAAACCCCAACAGTCATTAATTTTATTTGTCTCTAACCATGGGTGCTGTATAAATTTCCACTATTACATTTCTAGACAAACTAACCTGTTTGCAAAGTGCAAATTGAAATGCATTAGTGTCTGTTCTAAGTAATTATACTTGAAATCATTTCAGCTCTGTACAAGACAGGGAAAAACGCATTAAAAGGCAGCCTACAAATTCTGCATATTTATTTTGTCAAATATGAAAGTCACATCACAAGTGATGTGCAGCCAGACAAAAATGAGCATTTTAACTGATGAGAGATGAGAGGAGGGACGGAGCTGAAATTCTTCTGTGAATTACATTGTTTACTCTCAGCTGCAGTGTGTGGCATCCCCTGGTTTGTGTTTCAGTTTGTCACGCGTGTTGGTTGGTCTTAAATACACTGACATCTTAAAAATACAGAAGTAGTAGTTTTATGTTGAAATCATGGCCAGTGGCTAGTTGATATGTTTATATTTGATTTGAATAAGCTGAGCTGATGAATCAGTAACATACTCATGTGCAAAGCATAGTAAAGTAATTTTTCTATCACAGTTTTCTTTGAAATTAACATTATCACAAAATAAACATAAAAGACAATCTAGCACTTAATAATTTAGTGTAATTAATCTCCAACAGAAAAAACCCCAGCTATAATAAAATTTTAGCGGTGCTGTACTTTATGACAGCACCAGTTTTCTCAGCAAAAGAATTGCATTGGATAAAAAAATTATTATAAATGTGGTGGCACTATTTTTGTAAATCCTGTACAGTTTATGATCTGTACAGCTTTGTTTATGACATTTGTCATATTATACCATTTATTTATAAGAAAAATAAGTTTCCTTATTTCGCTAATGATGGATGTTTCAAATTTAATACTAAACATTCAGAAGCTTGCCTTGCCTATCAGGATGAAAATTGGGGTTTTCATTCAAAACAGGGTCAGGAGAGTAAAACAAACAATTTTCTGAGAAAAAAGAAAATACCCCTTTGAGCATTATATGTTTAAATACATTAGGAATGGTAGCCCAAACATGTAGGAGCTTCTTGTATATTTATGGTACTGAATCCAACAAAGCTGAAGGAAACTAATCACTCTGACCTGCTTTTCTGGGAATACAAGGTCTCAGAATGAAATCTACCATTCCTCTGGAGAGAAGATACATGCACTTGGCAAAGAAAACAAGCTGGTGCCAAATTCCTGTCTTCTGACTTTGTTATAATAAAAGTTCACATGGCACTTCAAAAGTTGTGCTTAATCCAGAATTCAAATTTGCTTAAAGCAATGAATTACATTTTGGACAGGGTGTTTCCAAAGAGTGATTGTTGCTCCAACAATCTGCAGCAGGGACTTTTGCAATCCTGCTGCTGTGAGCAGATGTGTAGTACGATGCAAAATCAAAAAGCTTCTGTACACTTACAGTTCACTAGCTAAAAGCCTATTTCCTCGCCTCCTCTGTGTTGATTTTTTTTCCCCCAAAACAAAGCCATAACCAGAAGGAATCCCTAAAGCAGTAACAAGCAAACGACTTTGCGTTTTTCTTCTGACAGATGTATCCCAGTGGGAGGGTTTAGACTGGGCAGCTGCAATGCCTGTGTGGGGGCACTGCACTACTCGGCTGTTTGTTACAGCCTCTGCCGATGGGTAACCGAGAGCTCCTCGCTGAGGTGTCAGGCACGATGATGTCATATTTTGCAGTGGAACAAACACAACATGGTATGGATGGAATACTGCAGAGCTTGCAGACATCCTTCCAGAAATATTTATGCCTTAATCTGCTGGAATTCACCATAAAATGGCTTGTAAAGGCAATATCTAAGCAGCCTCTCCAGTTCTAGGAAACAGATGCGAAACAACTGCTCCTAGAATGGAAAAAAAGGGTAAGGTAAGCCTTAATTATGTTTTGGCTGAACACAACTAAAAAAAAAAAATTAATCAGAGGAAAACAATCCTGATGCACAAGGAGCTGCAAAAGCAAACACTGCAGCACATGGGTCTGAGGTTGGGTGGGAAAGGGGCTGTCAGAAATGCTGACAATATGTTTGTAGAAGGCTGTTGTTTAATATCTGCCCTAAGAACTGATCGATGGTCTAACAGATGAAAATTGGTTTCTCTTTAGAGGCTTGTTCTTTCAAAATGAGAATTTTAAGTGCACAGTGTTCTGACCTAAAATATTTCAATTCTAGCCTGAATTCCTATGCCAGCAGGGATTATGAGATCATGTTGTCTGTCAACTCCTCTTTTGTCCATCTGTTCCCCTCCTCCTTTCCTTGATAACTTCTGAACCTTCTGGCTATTTTCACCAAATTTGACAAAGCAGAGATAGAACAGAGCCTGCAATTAATAATCCATGATGAAAACTTTCATGGAAACTCCATGTCTAGGTAGAAAGAAATAAAGAAAAGAAATTATTTCCTGCATTGAACATGGCTCAATTGAGCTCTTCCCTGTTTTCAAGTGGTGGCCACTGGCCAGCACGGACATAGCTCCAAACTGCTACAGAATGAGCGTGCAGTGCTGCTTTCCCAGGTAAACAGATGGGGACACAGGTTTTGGGAAAGGCCACAAAGGAGGCGAGACATCATAGCTGTGAGTCTGGAAAGAGGGAGCAGAACCAGTCACACAGGGAACTGAAGGCGTGAGTTGCAGCAATCCAGTCAGACAATTTGATAGACAAAAGACAGGCAAACTTTTATCAGATGTATTTGTGGACTTCATTGGCAAAGCTGCCTTTGGACAGCAGAATTTTAGGAATTTTTCTAGGTGTTCAAAATTGGCTTTTACACAGGCATTTTTTTACATGAGTAACACTGATATTTAAAAAAAAAACCAAAAAACAAAAAAACAAAAAACAAAAAACAAAACAAAACAAAACAAAAAAACCCACCAAAAACCAAAAACCAAAAAACAAACAAACAAACAAAAAAACCCAACAAAAACAAAACAAAACAAAAAACAACCCAAAAACAACCCCAAACCCCAAACCACAGCACTGAGAAGCACAAGTCTGCAAAATACCACTGTAGAAGAAGTTGATTTTGGTGCAAGTAACTGACTGAACTGAAACAGCAGAGCATTATGAAATAAGCTGGTGAATGCTTTTGTTCCTTCCCTGTTGGACAGACAAAATGCACTCTATCTGCAAGATGATTTGAAAACTTCAGCCAGCCTAAATTGCAGCTGCAGATCGAGCTGTAATCTGATGGGGAGGAATTCAACACTACAGCTCTTTTTGCCCACGAGAACTCACTGCCAGGTCAGGGTTTAGTTCTAAAAATGTGTTGCACAGACCACATTATACCAGAAATCAACATTTTGCACTTTGCAAGTGATACAGGTGCTGATTTTGATCAAGAAAACCTAATGTGAGCTTGCCTTAGCTGAGCTAAGATGCAAGGTTGCTCATTTCCCTGTGTTGGTTCATTTCAACAATTGCATTAAGTGAGATTAGAGAAGCTGCACATTTAGGACAAGTAGTAGGAGGGCTCAGCCACCCACATATGGACCGGGTCAATGCTTCATCTGGGTGAAATGCAGAGATAACATTTCTGGATACAGTAAATTATTTCTTTTTAGAATAACTGGCCCTATGAACCACAACAAAAAGAAATGCCATTCTGAATTTAGTTTTCAGCAGTGCAGAGGATCTAATTCAAGAGCTATTAGTGGGTGAGCTGCTCAATAGTAACAACCACAGTATAATTAAACTTAACACTAAGATGAATGCAAGACAAATAAAGCAAACAGATACTCAATTTTAAGAAAATGACCTATGCAAAAATGGGGGAAAATGCCAAAAAATAAATAAAAAAAAAACCAACCCAAAACCACCAACTCTAAATGAGCAGTTCCAAACCAAGAAGCCTGCAAACACCCAGAAGGCTTAAAAAATACAGTTCCAGAAGCCAAGGTAAAATGTCTGACATAAACAGAAAAACGTGGCATAAACCTCCCCCTGCTTGCATGATTCCACAAGAAATTAAGGAGGCTATTGCGAGGCACATATTTTGAGGGGAAGCCCAGGAAAATGTGGCATGTGAAATGTAAAGAGGAAGTGAGGATGGCTAAACTCAAGGAGTGGCTGATAAAGGATGCTCAGAGTGTTGGTGACAAGTTCACTTGATGCTTGTCTGAGGACCAGCCTTTGCAATGCAGAGGTCCCACAGTCTATGTTGAGAGCTTTCTGGTAACCTCATGGGCAGCAGCAGCCAAAAAGTCAAGAAAACAGGGGGCATTGTAAGGAAGACATTGGAAATGAGGATTCCGTAGACAACCTTGTTACACCCATGCCCTGAGGACTCTGCGCAGTCTTGTGTCCGCACCCTGAGCAAGGCACAGGGATGCTCTAAGAGATTCAGAGCAAGACATTGGGAACAATGCGGGGAATGGAGCACTGGCTCTACAGAGGCCAAATTTTGGGACTCTCCAAACCGGAGAGGACAAAGCTGAAGGAAAATGCCCTGGTTGTTTGTAAATTTTCATGAATACTATGAGTAAGGTACACACAGAGGTGGCAGTGACCAAATCCTGAAATGCTAGTGCCAGGAATCATTTGATGGCTTTTAGAGAGAGCTACAAAGCAATGATACAAAAGACACTTAGGAAAGTGTCTTTTCAAAAAGCACTTAATGATGTTGTGGGACGTTACCTTGTGAAGTTATGTGTCAGCATGTTCAAAAATCAAATCCAGGCAAATCCGGGGGCATAAAGCCCCTCAATTACCGAAAGAACTAAGCAGGGGTAGGAACCAGCATCAGCAGCACTGGGTAGGGATGGCGAAGTGCCCGCAGCTGGCCATGTCTGGGTTTCAAGAAAGCCGGTGGGCACAGCAGGCAAAGCTGGGCGACATCAACTGCGCTCAGGTCTGCCCCGTCCTCCCCCTCCCGTGTGCCGGGCAGGGGAAACGGGGAGCGAGGGCCGCGGAGAGCTGAAGGGACGGAGCTGAGGGGGCCGAGGGGAGGGGAAACGGGGAGCGAGGGCGGCGGAGAGCTGAGGGGACGGAGCTGAGGAGGCTGCGGGGACGGGACGGAGCGAGCGGTTCCCACGCGACCGCCCTGAGGGGCAGCGCGGCACGGCCGCGGGAGCCCCGCCCACATGACGTCACCGGTCAGCGGGCCGGGCGCGAGGCGGGACGCTGCGCGCGTGCGCGGGGCCCCTCCGTGAGCGGAGCGGGCGCGCGCAAGCGCAGTGGGCGGAGCGGGGCGGGGACACCGCGCGCGCGGCGGGCGGTTCGAGCTGTGGGCGCTTCCCGCGCCTTCCCTGAACTTCCCCTCAGCCTTCCCCGGGTTTTCTTTCACCCCTCCCTCGGCCTCCCTTCACCCTCCCTAAGCCTCCTTTCAACCCTCCCTTAGCCTCCCATCCGCCTCCCCTCCGCCTTCCTGTCGCTTTCCCTTGGCCCTCTCTGAGGCTCCCTTCAGCTTTCCCGCCATTTCCCGCCCCGCTCCCCTCGCTCCCCTGGGGCCGCCGCTGCGGAGCGCCGCGGTGAGTACGGGGCTGTGCTGCGGGCTCGGGACTCGCTCCCCGCGGGCCGGGGTCCCTGTGTGGCTGGAGGCAGCGGCTGCCCCGGGGGCGGGACGTGGCCCTTGAGGGCCCCATTTGTGCGGCCCGTGCGGGGACGGGCATGGCGGGTGCTCCCTCGGGGCTCCGGAGTTGTTGTTTGTGGTGTTTGATGGCAGTGGCAGTGCTGTGGTGGCCCAGCGTGCCAGCTGTGCCAGCGCACAGTGTTGTGTGTGGGCCCGTTATTTCACAGAATCACAGAATCAGTAAGGTTGGAAGGGACCTTTGGGGACCATCCAGTCCAACCCCCCTGCAGGGTCACCTGGGGCGGGTTACCCAGGAGCGCGTCCACGTTGTTTTGGAATGTCTCCAGAGATGGGGATTTCACCTCCTCTCCGGGCAGCCTGTTCCAGTGCCCTGCCACCCTCAACGTAAAGTTCTTCCTCATGTTAAAGTCAAACTTGTTGTGTTTTAGTTTATGGCCATTACTCCTTGTCAGTGGGCACCACTGAACAAAGGGCAGCATCCTCTTGGCCCCCATATTTACGTATTTTGAGGACAGCCCTTGTAAGCGCGGGGGACAGAGGACGCTTGGAGCGCTGCCCGGTGACACGAAACTCGTGCAACACCCTGTGTCATCTGCTGTCTCTGGGCTAAGTCAGACTTAGGGCTGAGTCAAGAATGAACTGAGTCAGATGGGGAACTTAAGAGCAATGGCTTTACTTGTTCAGCGCTCCAGGCTGGCTGGCAGAGTGCGGGCCCTCTGTATGTTTTACAAACAAAGTATTAAGTAATATCAAACTAAAAAATGTCCCTCAGTATTACCAGAGTATTGCAGACAAGGCCTCCTGACACCTGATAACTTACTGTATATCCTTTGCTGCCTGTTACACGCACTTTAGGATCCCAAAGCTGATTTTTTTGTCTGCTAGGAAGCAGAAAAGCAGCAAACTCCCTTTTCTTGTAAGTTGTGACTGTTTTCACAGGAGTATTTTTACACTGATCTTAATTTTAATTTTTTTATAATCGATCAAAAACCCTGCAGTTTTATGTTGAGGCATTTGTGTGTTAAAGTATTTCTTGTTCCATTTTCAGAGGAAACTTTAAAACAAAGATTTAGAAGACAAGATTCTGCTTGCTGTTGAGGTAAAAAAAACCTTATAGCCAAGATCTTGAAGTGGTGTAACATCACTGTAGTTTTGTTTTTAGAACAAACTGAAAACCATGATAATTTTGGAAGATTTAAAATAATTGTGGGTGGTTTTTTAAATGAACTTGCAGAAAACTACGTAAGGAAAATCACTTTTGCAGTCCAAGAAATTGCTCAATATTAACAGCTTTGCTTTTAAATTAATGATACTATACTGTTTCCATAATAAGTTTATGTGAATTAAGGAAAAACGTAAGTGTTTGCAATGATCTGGGATGTAATTGATACAAAAATATGTCCTGATTTGATCAACAGATGATATTAAGATATCTGAAATTAAAATCGGTTTCTAGTCTTTGAATAGCAACTTTGATCCAAAACAGCATTCAGGATTTTTTTTTTTGTGATCTGACACTTCCTTTTTCCTGTACAGACTCTTTTTATTAAAATACTGAATATTCATTTTAAATGGCAAAAAAAAAAAAGCTGGAATAATACCCCAGATTTTTTTCCATGCATTTGGATCGTTTCTGCTTACAAAAATATTTTTATCATGAGCTGTGGAAAGGATTTTGTGGGAATTCTTAAAAAAATTGGATATCCAGAGGCTGATGAGCTTAATGGAGAAGATTTTGACTGGATGTTTGAGTCTTCAGAAGACAAATCATTTTTGGAGTGGTTTTGTGGAAACATAAATGAGCAGCATGTGGTATCTGAAGAAGAACTGCAAGATTTTGATAATCTTCTCAAGTGTGGTAAGCCTGTTTTGGAAGGAAATGCTCTGGATGAAGTCCTTAAAACCTTGGAGCCCACGGGTTCAGCGAACAGTAGCCAAGAGGAGGACAGGGAAGAAGAGGAAGAAGTGAAGAAATTAGAGGATGAACTTCAAACTCTTCAGAAGTTAAAAAACCTTCAAATCCATCGCCATAATAAGCTTCAACTGTTGGTTACCACCAACAGCCACGTGTTACAGACATTCCAAAGCAGAGAGGAAGAAGCACGTAAAGATTGGAAAGAAGGCCTGGAGGTGTTTATTGCAGCAAATAATAAGCTTGACAGTGAACTGCAGTCTCTTATAGCTGCAGTGAAGAAATTTGCCTCTTTCTTCACTGCTTCAGATTCAGAACGAGGGTCGGATGCACATCCAGTGTTTTTTTCCCAACTTCCTTTGGACAAATATTTGTCTGTGGAAAAACAAAGCACTGCAGCACTTACATCACACATAAAGAAGTGTTTTTATAAAGGTATGGCTGAATGCACTGAAAATTCACATGAAGGCAGCTTTCAGCTGGATGATTTAATCAAGCAGGTCCCTTTTGATGAGGCTAATGAAGTTTGTGAAGAGAGGCAGGAGATAGCCAGGCTCCAGGCAGCCTATATCTGCAGTCAGAACCAGCTAATCCAGCTGCAAGCCGAAGAGGAGGGCCTGAATTCAGCTATCAAGTGTGCAGAGAGCCTGCTGCAGTCCTCGGACAAGGTAAGGCACAAAGGTGATAGAAGGTACTGGAGTTTTAAACAGACAGGCAAGTTCTGCTGGATCTAGTGAAAGGAATTCCTGAGTTATTGTTATTTCAATCATTTTTATACAGTGAAATTGCACTTTTATGAAGTTTTGGTCTTGCTCACAAAACTGCTCTAATGAAATATCTTTAGTTTCCATAATTAGAAATTCTTCAGCGTGGTACAGGACCTTTAATTCTACTTTCCAGCATTGCTACCTTTAAAATCCTAGAATTTGTAGTATCTTTCTAGTTTTGTTTAACTTTGAATTTTCAGATCAGAACTGGCTCATTGTACAACAAACAGAATCTTAGCTTTGGTTGCAATTTTGTGGTATTAAGGAGCCAATATGATAAATGTATTCCTGTTTATATTGTGTAGCATAAGCTTAGAAAGTTTTAGTTCACTGACTCTGGAAACTCAAGTATTTGTATGAAATAAATAAATCTGATAGTTGAAGCTGTGGAAGTCTCTCAACAAGTGAGTGACAGGCAGATGTGGCCAGTGGGATTTGTGAAGAAATCATGATGAAAGGAAAGGTATTTGCTTATGCCAGTCGTGGACTACCTTGAGGCATCATGTCAGTTTGTATATTTTCATTTATGGATGACTAGTATATAGGAGTTGATTGATTAGGGTAATTTGAAAAAGATTGATTCTGCCAGCAGTGTTGATCTAACTGAATATAAAAAAATCATGTTTGCTTGCGAGATTTCGGTCAGGCATGCTTGAAATAGGTGCTAGGTAAAATGCAGCTCTTTTATTTTTAACACAATAAACTGTTTCCTGTGACAGAATGAAATTACTTTTTACCGAAATATATTTATTATCTACTTTTTTCATCTGTATTTGCATTTTTTTTCTAAAGGTCTGTAAAACTACTTGTGGAGTTTTAATTTAATTTTGTAGCTAAATTTAACATAAATACATGAATCTCATACGAACTGAAGAAATGTTTGGGGGGTGGCTTGGCGGGAACCATGAAGAAATTCACAAATATTTTGTTTTATGCAGGATATTGGACAACAGGAAAACACTGATGCTAAAATATCTAGCTTAAGTGCTGAAATTTCAGCAATTAAAGGAGATATAGCTCAGATAAATAACGAAGAACTGCTTCCCCTTCTTAAGAAGAATGCACAACTTCTGACTGCACCAGTGGTGAAAGAATACTTAGATTACCAAATTGCTCGTCAGGAGTGTTATGCTGCAAGTCAAGATAAAATAGCCAGGCATTTGATAAGACAGAAAACATCATTTGAACTTATTCAGCTGGCCTGTGAAATGGAGATGAAAAAACACCAGGAGATCAGCTGCCAGCTTGAGAATTTGGTAGAATCTCTGAAGCAAAGCACTGATGAGTTGCAGCAGAGACTACAGGTGATTGCTGAACGAGATGAACAGGCAAAGCCAAGGAACACCATAAGTTCAGAGGATGGTTTATCTTGCAGGCAAGTATTATAGTCACTGTTGAACTTGGATTTCCTTTGAAATAGTATTGGGGAGATGAAGGCTCAGGCAAGGTAAGCCTTGCCTGCTGCCAAGTTCTTATTTACTTGCTGGAGCTAATTAGAATTTTGAATTTTCAAGAACTGAAGCCTTCAAGATGTGAAACTTGTTTCTTCCTTGTCCTTTGAAATTCTCTTCAGGTTTGCCTGAGGAAAAAACTGTTCAATTATCAGTCTTTTTAATATTGCTGGAGCACTCCTAATTAATATCTGTAAGATGAAGAATGTTTAAACCCAAGCCTGTCTTACCTAACACCTCCTGATAGTCCAGAGGTACAGACGTTAACAGCAGCGGTTTCCCAGGTTGTGTGCACGGCCTCATCGGCTGAGGCAGCAAAAACCCCTCGTGTGGCAGGAGAGAGGAATGACTCCTTCGGGCTATGAAATGTGTTTAGCTCAGTTTTACTGCTTGATTTGTCATCTGGTTTGAGTGTCCTGGCATCCATGTAGCAGTCTGCTTTTTCACCATCTAAATAAGTAAGTCTCCTTAAAGTTCAGGTGATACAGTTATGGATGTGTGCTGTGCTGCTCTTCTATAAAGAGTAAACATTTTGATGAGCTGTATTGTGTAATTATAGGTGTGTTACTGTCAGACTTTTCCTCCCTCTTTAGAATGGTGCCTTAAGTGTTTGTTTTTTTAAATAATTGATAAGTGATAGCTGAGTATGGTTTGGCACAGTGAATAACTGGAAGAATTAGGCAGCATTAATTTTACTTCTATTGTGTGTTTGTGTCAGCTTGTTATATTTTTGTTCAGGCTTATTATAAAGTCTCCAAATCACTGAATGTTTCTGGCTATTTTTTTTTTCCTTGAAAAAGAGAAGGGAACTTGAAAGACTTAAAAACCTTATAGGGTTTGTAAGCAGAAAACACTTGAAAGACATTCTGTTACTTCTGAAATATGGCTCGTGCTCTTAATAAAGCCAGTCTGATTTGATATTAGGGGTCAGCTCCTGAAGATTTTGTTATGCAGAGGTGTTAGTAACGTTTGGACTATCTAATGTTGTCTGTAATTGTATTAGGCCCATTCCTGACAGTTTGCTATAGTGTGTGATGCTCTTTTACATGACCTGTAACTAATTGGAGAATTTCTTAGCAGTCTCTTCACAGATAGGAAACAGGAAATACTTCTGTAAACTTGAAAATGTTACAAAGCTTGTTCTTATTTCTCATTGGCTGTTGAAGTCTGCTTTCATTCAGTACTTTAAAAAAATCTATCTTACTTTGCACTCCTTGAAGTGCCAGGAAATAGTTGGCTTCTATTTCTCAGCTTCTCAACTTCTATTTGCATTCATGATGTACTTACTAACTGTTACTTTAGTGTTTCATTGCTGCTAATTTGACATTGAAATATTTTGGAATCCTATTAATCACTACTATATATAGATGGAATCCTGAAATCAGTGGGAGATAGAGCAGTGTTGTAAAAGTCCTCTCAGCAGTATTTAACCTTACTTATCCTCTGACTTCTCAACACAGGCATGTTCTCTTGACTAATGATGATAGAGTGCTTAGGAAAGTTAAAATATTTGTGTGTCTAACTTCACTTGTTACAGGCTGTATCAGCTCCTGGAAGGAGGAAGTAAAAAACAACAATTGTTTAAAACATACAAAAGCCTGGAGCAGATGGCTCAGAAGTTGAAGCAGGACTGTGCTACAGTACAAGATCAGCTGGCAGCATCTGCTCAAGAGCAATCTCTCCTTTTGTCCAACCTGGAAAGGGATGTGGATGCCCTTCATGGTGCTCTCTATCGTGGAACAAATCAGATACAGCTCCGGAGTCCGGTAAGCCCTTAATGATTTTTTTTTTCAAATTACTGCACTGTGTGTCATGTTCTTTTACTGATAAAAGTGTGGTGTAAAGCTCTAGACAGACAAACTGTCCCCACTTATCAGCAAGAAATTTATTACCATAATGATGATGGATGCTGAACATTTACGTTGTCCTTGGCAAGTGCTGGACTTTTGTAAATGGTGTCAGGTAATATTCTTTTTTTGTTTCTGAGCAAACCATTGTATCTAACTGAATTTCTGTCAAAGGCATGTGCAGTCCTGTATTCCTGTGAGCTTGTGGTGTGGGAGATCCCCTGTCTGGCTAGGGTGTCCCTGGAAAACTCATTTAAGTTGCTCTTCATTTCCTTGGGCTTTCTCCTCTGTTACCTCAAAGACCCCAATAGTGCAGTTTGGCCCCTTAAAAGCCTGACCATGGGTGGGTCATTTGGACAAACTAGAAATACCAGAATTTTGAAGGACAATTGTAGCAGGACAATCCTGCTACACAGCTCTCAAATGTTAAGTTTAGACCACCTTTTAAATGGGAACAGGGTTTATTAAGAGCACCTTGTTATGGTTTTTAAATCATTGTAGATACCTCAAAAATGCATCAAGGGAAATCTCCTGTTATATAATACTTTCTTGGTTAATTACATTAAAATATATTTAACATTCATCTGTCAAATGAATTTGCAACGTATAGAACAGTTTTTATTTAAAAATGAAACTGTAATTGGAACAGTATGTATTTAGAGATTGCACATTATTAAATCAAATACCTTCCCATTGATTTAAGTTACTTCTTAAAATATGGCAACTTGTTCTATTGCTACTGTTTCTCAAGAAAAATAATTCCTTTAATAAGGAAATAATGTACAAGTAGATGATTAATCTGCTTATACTGAACTATCATAAGAATGCCAGTTGGAAAACTTGTAACTAGTATTTAATGATTTAATTGTAAAATTGATTTGGCTTTTTTGTTGTCCCTTTTGTTTGCTTGTTTGTTCCCTTTTAAGATTTGACTAGCAATGAAGACTTGTAATTGATAGACCATGTCATTTTCTCTCTAGGTCAGGTTCAGATTCTTATTCTTGTCTTAACTCCTCTGGTCAACAAGTAAATGAAATTACATTTGCATAATATGATATGAATTCTGTTACATAGAGCTCAAAAATTACATAAACAACTTGAATGGAATCCCTAATTATTTTTGTTTCTGAGTCTTTTTTGTGACTACTTTTTGATTACAAACAAGTGACTTCCCAAAGTAAAAAGCCTTTTATGTTTCTAGTTCAGCTAGTGTATTAACAATAGAAAAGTAATAATTTTTTGTCTTTTATTTTTTGTTAGGAACTTACTGAGCAGTTTCACCAACTGGAAGTGGATTTAGAGGAATTAAATCACCTCCTTAAGGATCTGGTTGCTGATCTGAAGTCGAAGAGAAGCTTTTTAGAGTCCAATAAACTGCATCAGATGGAAAGAGACTTGTATGTGTATTTTTTCAAAGATGAAGAGCACTTGAAAGAGATGGTGGAGAAGCTTGAGCAGCAGTCTCAGGCTAAAGCCAGTGGTCTGGAAGATGAGAATTTCACAACCAGTGGAGTTCTTAATGTCTAAACAGCAATGTACTCTTAAGAAAGGAAAATGTTAATGTAAACTGCTTTCAAGTTTATGGAATAATAAGCATTAACTTGTCAAGGCTGACACTTACCTGTCACTGCAGTGAATCTTAACTGCCACTGTTCCCAGCTGGGATTGTGTGCTGCTTTATGGCTTCTGCCTGCTGAATTCAGTCTCAGTTTTGTCAGAACTCTTGGATATGAAGTAACTGTTGGTTATTTGAAAGAAGTACATTCAGGCTGCTCTTCTGCTGGCCTGTGTGTTATTTCTGCTGCACACAGCATAGCATCAATAGGAGTGTGTCATACCCTTGAGTTAAGTCTTTTTGCATGCTAAGAACTTTCGATTGAACTGCAAAATGAATGTGGAGAAGACATTCCAGATTTTGGAACAAGAATGTAACGTGTTCATAGTGAAGAGGAGAGTTCTCAAAGCCAACAGATATTCCATGATTGTTTCCCTTACAGTTCTTCTAAGAAGACTTGGCTTTGTTAGAAATGTGTTGGATTATGTACCAGAATCTGTTTTAACTATTGAGACTATCTGTTTTAGGATCATTCCAATATCTCTTAATTTAACTTATGGCCTATCTTCTCCATTGAAACCAGTCCATACTTGTACTGGGTTTGTCAATGAAGAAGAATTTTAAATGTATCTTCTGTACTTCTGAGTTTGCCTTATAATTTATAATGATAGGCATTTCAATTCAGAGTGCTGATGCTTTCATGCTTGTGCTTTCATGTGCATTGTTAGCCTGTTTATCAAATTTGTATATAGCTTCCTAATATACCAATGTAACTAAATAGACTTTTATAATATGATAATTTCCAGTCTTTTATATTTTGATGGGATCAGCTGTGCTTGCTTTCAAGCACTCTAAGTATTGATGAAGGTTAGTATATTAGTTTAAATTTGGTAACAGTAGTCTTAAAACTATTTTGATGGCACACTTTTAACTTCTATGTGATTATAACTTATTTTGAAATGTGTAATTTTTTTTTTTTTAGCTTACTGGTTGGGTGTCTTTATGTCTGGATTTCATGCTGCTTAACTTTATACTTTGTGTTTATTATTAAATGCCAAACTCTGTCAATTCAGTTCAGTGTGGTTAATATTTATGGTGAATCTGTGTGGGTTTTTTTAGGCCTGTTCTCAGGCATGGTGTTGTGTTTATATTTAGTGTGATGGGTTCTCATTTTGATCTGCCCCTGGGGCTGTGACTGCTGCTTACCAGCCTGAGAAGTCAGGGAGCACTTTAACCCTGTGTAGCAAAGAAGTGTTGCTCTTAGTTACAGAAGTTAGGAGGAGTTGAGTGCAGGGAAGGATTGTACTTCTGACTCCTGGAATGTCAGGGAAAAGAAAACCCTTCCACCTCTCACTCTTTCCTTCACATGCGTGTTAATTAGAACGAGACAGATATAGACAGTGCTAATGCAGTGTGATGGTTGTTCCTCTTTGAATTGGATGCAAATATTTGCACTTGTAAGTATTAAAAGTGGCAATGTACCTGTACCATTTTTCTTGAGCCAAGAAAAATGCTTCCGTGTAGGCAGAGGAACTGTTGTTTGCTCATGGTTAAGTTTGATAGTCTGCTCATGCACTGGGTCTAGTGGGAGAAGACCAGAATAACAGGAGTCCAGTTACCCATTTGTATAGGAATACTTGAGTCAACAGCAGGTTTTGGTATAGTGATTGATTTGTGCAGCCTGGATCCTTTAAGTATTTTTTTAAATGTTGGATATTTCTCTTGTGTCTGTGTCAAGTTTTGCATGTTCTTCTGGTGTAACTGTAAAACAACAAGAAGTTGACAGTGTGGACACTGTTACTTGTGATTCTCCAGTGTGTGGTGTACCTAGGGATTCTCCAAGTTTTTTGTAGGTATTACAGAATATGGACAGGTCAGCTGGAAAACCAGCTCCTTTTCAGAAAAGGATGACATTTACAACAATAGCTGGGGTCAAGGCTTGTAGAGATTATAGATGTTGCTGACCAATTTCTTAAATTCACAAGCTGTAGTAGCTATTTGAAAGTTACCAATATATAGCAGTATTTGAATGCATCAATTATACAAAATTTAAAGGTCTTTTTTGATAAGTATTTTCTGAAACAACACAAAACTAATGATTGTATATTGTGACAGTAATGCTTGTTTCTTTAATCTTGTGTTGGGTTAATTTTGGCAATTACTTAAAAGTTAATTGTGTTTTTTTGTGATAAAATCCAAGCACTAGTAACAGTAAATGTATGCACATGCAAGATACAGACTAGTTTTAAGATGCTGGGAGGGGAGAAGTGTCTCAGACATACACACTTCTTGTTTTATTTGTCAGATTTTTTTTTTTTAGTACAAGTTAGCTGTACTTAGGACTTCTGAATTTTTAATCAGTGTATTAAAACACTATTTCAAAGAAGTTCATTTTTATAAATTATTACATTTTTATTTCCATTACAATATTGGTAGGCATTCTGGGAGCAAATGTAATTTTCCATTGAGAATGAATTGCTAAACATGTTCACTATAGTTTGTCTTTAATTTCAACAGAATATAAGTGAGGAATACTCATGGCCCTGATTAATTCATAATTTGTGTGTTCTGTGTTTAGGTTTAATCTTAAAAATGGAGCGGTACATAGGATGTGAGATTTCTAAAGTGCCTTTATCTGATATTGCTCAGAGGATTATGACAGCTTTGCAGTCTATTCCTGTACAAGCTCAGACTAACAGAGAAAATTACCAGAGTGAGTAAATCTTAGCCTATTTGTGTTTTTCTGTTGAAAAATTGAAACACAACAATATCAGACCTCTAGTCTCTCTTTTTAAATAGAGGAGAAGAAAAGGTGAGACTTCAGGTTTACAGGTTTAGAAAAGGAATTAAGCTGTAACTGTCACATTTGCTGGGACTTTTCTGGTTCAATAATGTTATGTGAGTGCAAGGAATGTTATCACAAATTTAATTTTTTCTCTTTCTGTCCCTGCTATGTGGTACAGAATTATATGGGAATTTCAAACTGTTACTTAAGTACTACAGTGTCATTAATTAGATGCATACATTAACTTGACTCTGGAGTAGATATTTAAAGATCACTGAAAGGTAGTAGGAACTTAACAGGAAATTGTGAGCTCTCCAGGCTCTTGTCTGTCCTTAAAATACATATTCATTAGCAGTGTGGTCCTTGTGAAATTCTAGGGGGAAGAGTGAACAAAAGTCCCAGTGAAAGAACAAATTAGGTAATGCTGAAAGTGCCTCACTAGATCTAGAACATTGTGGATACTGGGGAAGTTTTGCAAGGTGCAGGTTTTATTCAGTTCCGTGCAAATCACAGTAAAATTGTGGCTCTGCAAAGAAGTAGATAGTTGAGTTTTACTTAATTTCAGTTGTCTGTTTTCTCCTGAGAACTAGATCCTGGAATATTACCTGATCAATGGGCTCTAAATCTAACATTTATTCCTGTGTACATCGTGGTTTTTGCAGCCACTGTTCAATATTAATTATGATTCAGCTCCTCTTTCAGTGAAGTATTGGATCAGGGGAGCCTTGTGGTGTAGCAGTGACAAAGGTAATACACTGTGTAAATCAGTGCTACACCTTTAAAGAACTGTGGGATGACGTAATTTTAAAGTGTTACATTGTATGTGGTACACCTGGGACCAAAACCCTGAGGATTTAAAAGAAAATTCGGTCTCTTTTTAGCCTCTGTTTGATATTTTACTCCTCTTGCTACCTTGTCATTGCCTGTACACATATATTTATATGTATATATATACATGTAGCTTTAGTGTGGGTCTGTAAAAAAGTTTGCCTCTCTTAAAAGCAACTGCAAACCTTATGTTAGTTGGTCTGTTTCAGACTGCATTGAACTGTATTTTATAGATAGATTTTTAAATCTTTAATTCTCCTTAATGGAAAAAATGTTTGTCTTTAGAAGGTAAATATTGGGCTCAAATAGAAGAAATATCTGCAATGTTGACCTAGTTGGTGAAATTTTGTGATTATCCTGGCAGTGGAGCTCTAATCTTTCCATCAAGCCTTGAGGAGCTGGAAGGCAAGGGTGGGTTTTTGCTGCCATCTGGTGATACTTTGTTATAACTCAGAAACTGGAAGTTGCAGATCTCTTCAATAGCTGTCATACTGATTATTGTGTGCTGGAGGAGAGAAATGTGATCCTCATTGTCTTCTCTGGGGATTGGATTTGTCTAGGAAAAGTGTCTAGCTGTGAAACAATTAAAAGCACTGAATGTAAACTCAGATACTATCATTCTTAATTTATTACCTCATTGTAGAAAGTGTCGAGAAAAACAAAGGTAAAATGTTTGAAGCTACAAACACAGCTGTGCCTTATTGGCTGTTCTAACAGCTTAGGTTAGAAGTTTGAGCTGGAGCTAAATGTCTGATTATACACTTACACCAACATGCAGAAATAAGTATATTTTCTTATGTAGACAAAGGTCTTGATTTGCCCAGACAAGTTTTTTTAAAACAGTTCTAGTAAATTGAAATAGGTCACCTTATGCTTTGTTTGGCATTGGTCAACACCATTTTGGTTTCAGAAAATGTCTTGCTGCTGGTAATGCAATTCATAGCTGACAGCAGCAGTTTAGTGTTGCACACAGTATGGGGAGACAAAATACATACTTTGCCTGTGAGGTGTCTTTTGGCTGGGCAATAAGATAATTGAGACATTAAAAAAATCCTAATTAATTACAAATTCTGGAGAGACCTGCACTTCAGGAGAGTTCTCTTTTTCCCTGTTCGTCTTTCTGTACCCACTGAGATGATTAGTGCTAGCCTGTTACTCCTTCATTCCAGGCTTCAGTTGATTGTCATCTTCTTGGGACTTGTGGACAGAGTTAGGGCGGAAAAGGAACGTGTGTCCTAATGGTTTCACTTGCCATGGTGTGAGTCTGAGGTGCATTTGCAAAGCCTTCTTGGAGCTGCAGCATCTGTGCTCTCAGAGCCACGGGCTAAAGGTCTCTGGCACCTCAGTGAGGGCTCAGACTCCCGGCTGTGCTGAGATCTATGTCAGACCCAGCACTGGTGCCTGGCCTGCTTCTCGTGGGTCTGGTGTTGTCTTATCTTCCTGCCAGTTTGTCAGGTCTGAATTCTCCTTGTTCTCTCTCTTACCTGGTTTTAAAATGCCTGTTCTGTTGCAAGATGGACAATATGAAAAAATTATCCCCTTCAGGTGAAACATGGTCAGTTTGTAAAACATGATATGCTAAACTCAAATACAAATAATGCTTTATAGAATAAAGGTTTTGTGGAATACAGCTGCTGAATTCCAAGAAAACAGTTAAGCTGTGTCAAGTTTCTAGAGTTTGGATTTTTCTTTTTTTCCCCTTCATGCTCATACCCCCAGTTTTACTATAACCAAAATAAGTTGTGTTTTCTTGAGAAAGGGAAATTCACATAATTACAGAATTATAGTAATGCTTCCTCTGAATACCATGAAAAATGTTTTTCTGCTTTGTAGTGAACTTCAAGTAATTTTTTTCTTAATGGTGACAAAGCAGTCTTTTGCATATGCATATTTTGGAACCACCAGGGCCCTTGTAAGCATAAATAATGACTTGACACTAACTTGATAAATGGTTGTTGAGGGAAATTTTTTTGCAATTCTTTCAGGTTTGGTAAAAGTGTCAGTAATATAATCCTGTATGAAACCTAAGTTATATGGGCTGCTTGCAAATTCATTAGTATTGTAAATTGTTTCTTCTTTTTTAAAGGTATAGAGAAGACAAAGAAAAATAAACTAGGTGATAAGGATGCACATCTGAGAAATGAAAAGGCAAGCATTTTTTAAGATTGAAAACACTAAAAGCAATCTTTTTGTAGCAGGTTTGAAGCTATAGACTGGTTCTTTCATAACAAGCTTTATCATGATATATTTTACACAGTCATAGTTCAGGTAACTTCCTCTGTCTTATTTTACACTTGGTCTATATTTACCTATGAGAGTCTGGGCCCAACTTCTGTTTCTTTTTCACAGGAAGTTGGTCTTTTATGACAGATTGATCAGAAATGGGGTTGCCACATTCAGACAGTCACCAGAGTTTAGAAATGTTCTCAGACTCCTGTCACTGAACAGTAAAAGTGGGCTGATTCATATGAAAAATTACTTTGGATTAGGAAGCTTAATTTTTGGCTTTAATCATCTCTGAATTTGGTTTGATATGCACGTTAGTGAGTGCCAGTGCAAGAGTGGGAACAGGTAACTGTGGCAGCCCCAGTTTAGACTTTGCTTGTAAAATCCATTGAGTTGATTGATGAGTTGCAGATGCTGCAACTAATCCCAGCTGCAAATATCACAGCCTTCTTTACTCTCACTCTGGTGCATGTTGCACACTTCAATTCCATTCAGGTTGCTCAAGGTGCAGAAAACTGATGCCTTGTGAGGAATGAGTTTCCTACAGATTACACTGGCTCACAGGTGCTCATGCAGCTGTGGTTGCACAGGAGTGGAGTGAAACCCCTTTTTGTAATGATGACACTCTAATTTTGACTTGCTGCATCTAATGAGATCTTCCAACATTGACATAAATTATGAAACTACCATCCTGGGAGTCATTTTCTCTACTTCCAGCCATGTCATTATTTCTAATAGAAGATCAGCTCTTCACGGAAGCTGCTGTTTCTCTCTGTGGTTAATTGTAGTTCCAGCTGTATTATTCTGACTTGATAATTAAATTGCTTTGTTTGTATTTTTTTAACCTTTAAAAGAGAATTGCTTATGCCTGGTTCTATAATTACTAGAGTGTCCTAATTTAAATTCTGCTGTGTTAAATGATAAAACTATTTGCAGTTTGACTGGAGAATACACTTGAGTGAATTAGTTGTTTTTCTACAGCTCTTAAACATTTGGCCCTTCTGTGATAAGACTTTTCCCCTTCTGGTAACTCTATAGTGCCCACCTTTTGATTAGCATTCCATAAGTCCAATTAATTTGTTTTCATTCAGAACAGCCACTGTTCATTTTGGTAGTAGCAGAAGCTGAATTAGCTTCCTTTTCCTGTTTTCTTAGAACCTTGTAATTGTACTTTTGCTGTACAGTTGACCCTATGAAGTATGATCTGAAGCAGTCTTAAGCCTTTTTCATTACTTGACTCTATAGTTCTAAGGTTTGGGAATATGGAAACTGGGTTGAGGAGTATTGTGAAACCATAAAAAACCCCAAGCTTACTGGATTTGTCATTCTGGTTTGCTCAATCAATACAGATGGGATGGAGGTGGACAGTAGCCTTGATCAGTGAAAACTCTCATCCTGGGGACTGGAGGGAGCCCTGCACAGCAGGACCTTGTGGTTCTTTTGAAGTGAGGAGGTCTCAGTTTTTGCAGTGGTAATGGCAGCAGATGAACTGAATGAGACTGGGCTAGAAGAGACCAAAATACAGTAATTATGGGAGACTTCAGTTACTTTCCAGTGGAGTAAATGAGTTTTAAGGTTATGCATGATGCTCCAGCTGAAAATTAGGAGACAACTGCTTTGTGGAACAGTTGGAGAACTCACAAGAAAAAATTGTTTTTATTTGATTCTGTGTGTGACCAGGTCCAAAAATCTTCCCTGCTGACAGGTGCTCTTACAGAGACTATAATCTTTTTAGAGGCATTGAAAGATAAGTAAGACAGTAATGCTTAATTTTCAAAAAGAAAACCATATAAAATTGAAGAAGCTTTTAAAATATATTATATGGAGTTGTCCTCCAAACCTAGAAAATTTGTAGGTAGTAGAGGTATTTATTCAAAGCAAAATATTCAAGATTTAAAATGAATACTAAATTGTGTCTAGAAAAAGTAGTATGGCTAAGAGACAGTATGAAGGACACTACTAAAAAATGTCATCATGCAAAAATGTGAACTTAGCAGAATCTGTAGTATTCTATACTTGCCTCATTTGACTAAGTTAAATGAAATATACAATGATATAGTTCAAAATAACTTTGAGAAAAAGCTTGCAAATGCATCACTAATACATAATTTTTTCAAATGCCTCAGGAGTAGAAAGCTTGCCAGCTCCTCTAAGGCCTATTGGTGACTGAGGCATAAAAAGTATTGAGGGAAGATGCAAATCTGTGTATCTGTAAATAGTTAAACACACATTTACCTTGGAGAATCTTGGAAAGGTCGTTGGTTGCCATTCCAGGGTCCTCGTTCATAAAATAAAGGCAGAGGATCTATTTTAGCTGAAGAGTTTGTAGAAGAAACTAGCAAAACAAATAGTAAGTACTAGGGCCAGTAACATACCAAGGAAATAAGGACGAAGGAGCAGAATTCAAGCACTACCATGCAGCATCTTGATTCATGGTGTTTAGTACCATGCTGCTGTAGAGGAATCCAGTGACTATCTGGAGTAGGAAAACTGTTCTGGGTATAGTGGATTGAACAGAATAGAATATAATACTTATTCATACAGCTCATAATACTTCTTCAATGCAACTTTCTTATGTATTTTTGTATTGTCTTGCAATCCTGTAAGTTGCATGAAGGGATCCAGTTAATTCAAGTGTTTGAAATCCCAAAGCAGTCATTAAAGTCCCTTGCCAAAAGTTCTGTAACAAACAAAGCTATCATGAACATGAGAAGAGCTCTGAATGTTGAAGCTAAAAATGAAAGGTCTCTTCCCTCTTCAGACAATAATAACCTTGTCACTATGGAAGACAGGCTGCTGGACTAGATATATCTTATGATTGTTAATTTGCCATTTTTAGTGTTGGACTAATATTAAGTTAAAAAAAAAAAAAAGTGGTTGTGGATGTAAACAGTATATGTCAACAAAATCTCTACTGATATATTCTTGAATTTTGGTTTAGGTAATGAGGTTTCCCAAAACTGGTTTTTTGTTATTATCAACAGTTTTGCTTTCTTGAATTTTGCTTGAATAGAATTTTGCTTTCTTGAAAGCTTATCTAAATTAATTTTGTGCAATTCTTAGTTTCTCCTAGTAAGTCAAATAATTGGTTTGCTAAAAATTTCTGACTTTCCCAGGAGGATTATGATTCCAGAATTGCCATATTAAAAGCAACTGTCAGCCCTGAAAAAAGAAGTGCTGGTCAGATAGTCAGGAGACTGCATATGGATGAAATATTTGGCTGTCAAGATACCAGAGTCTCTGGTAGCTGTTACCAGGATTCAGGCTTCCCAAAATGGGGATATCGAGAAAGGAGTCCTTCAGTACAAGAGAAAAGCCTGATGGATGGGGAAAACAAAATAGTTATTCCTCTTAAAAGAAAGGAAAATATGTCTACATCTTGTTCAGAGAAAACAAGAAGATTGCATGTAAATACCTACAGGTTCTTACATGAAAGAAGATACAGCTGTACTCCTGGGCAAATAAAGTCTTCTGGAAAGTATCCCTGTGATATCAGCAGTTTAGGATGTGAAGAAAAAAGTGAACTGCTTGCAACTATAAAACAGGCAGCAGCTTTTGTAACTACTATGATATTTCATGATGGTTCTTCACAGCTCAACTCGGAGCAGGTTAGTGAAGGATGGGTGTTGTTTAGTCAGTTCTGTAGAGCCATTTGAATGTCACTGATAATCACAAACCCATGTTCATGGTAACCCTTTTGTGTGTGACATACCAAAATGTACAGTTAGATTACATTTTAATTTGAACTACCAAGTAAAACTTAGAGAAAATGAAACCATTCTGGGACTTTTGTTTCAAGGCTGAAACACTTGCATACTCCTCTACGGTGTATGCAGTAACTGTAGTGTACATAATAGGCTTCATATTGTAAAACATTTGGGAATTTTTCTTTATAGGATTGCACAAAATCTGTCAGAGGAAATACAATTGTAATTATGCTTAACAGGCCTCTACCTCATCAGTGAAAGGAGTTGTTGTGCTGGTGAAGAATCAGACTGATCAGCCTTGTCCTCCCAGTCACACTTCAACTGGCTGTACTTGGAATGCTGCTAATGAAAATGATAAATTAATTTATTTAAAAACTGAACAGTCGTCTCTCTGGGAACAAGAACAGGCTCACAAGAAATTTTCTTGGTGAGAGTATGTAGGAAAAAATACTGTTTTCTTTACATATGCTTTCAGCAGTAGTGATGTTGGTTACTTAGCACAGACCTAATCTTCTTACGTCAGGTTAATTGAATTTCATTTTGGCTCTGTTAGTTCTGTATCAAGTCTGGGCTAATAGAAACTAAATAAGAATAGACTATTCCTTTGGGCTCAGCATATCACTGGCTGCAGCCCTTGCAGAGTTAGGTTGGGATTCTGGTAGGAGCTGTTTACATTCACCAGCAAATCTTTTATGAGCAGTTAAAGCTGGACAGCACCAAAGAATATGTTTTGTCCAGAATATATTTTATCTTTCTTGTATTTTATCTTCCATTTCCTGAACTGCATTACTTAGCTTGTATGTTTTTGGTGGACATTATTGTGATAACCACCTTGTCTGAGTTTTGTTAATACTTTAAATCTTTTTAGCACAGGCTTTATTAATGGCTTTTTACATTCCAAATGAAGTTTTACTTGTATTCAGTAATAATACAATATAATTTTGGAAGTAAAGGCTTTATGTATCTGCTTAATACTTGGACTTAATTTTAATAAAAAGTTGGACTGTGTTTTAAACTTCCAGTTACTATAACCAAAGTCCATTTTTATTCCTATTAACTTGAAAATCATATCCCAAAAAGGGAGAAATGAGAACTGAATCTGATTCCTGGATTTAATACTCTAGCATATTAAAACTCCATCAGAATATTTTATGACTTTCAGTAATAGCTGTCTTACTGTAAACTGCTGAATTTGGATTGTTAAATTACAAAACATTAATTTCAAGACATGGAATTTAATTCTTAGTTCTCTTCCACTGCTTGAAGTCATGGCTTGAAACAAGTCATGACTTTGCTTCTCCAGCTGTAATATTTGGCTTACATGTCAAATAGTGTAATAACATGTTGTCAGCTTGAATGTAGGTTGTAGTGAGCTGAAAATAACGAGTAAAGCATGTACATATGAAGAGTAAAAATTCAGTAAGTTGATTAAGAGTATTAGCATTTAGATGACACCTATGGGAAATTACTTATTGTAAGAATAGTGCAGTTGTTTAAGAATGGATCTATAATGCACGAAGCAATACTTTGTGATTTATGTGATTTCTAATATGTCTGAACCCTTGGAGTTGTGGTCTCATACCATCAAAAATGCTTTATAGAAACTATTATTTTTCTATATTGCCCAAAATACAACTTATTTAAAAAACCAACACACATAGTTGGTAAATCTATATACTAATATATATATAGTTGACCACATCTATTTAAAATAGACATATAGACATTTTCAAGAGGTATGGAAATAGATGACAAAGATGAAGCATTTTGGATTTTAACAGCATATTAACACAGGGCAGTTATGGCAATTTAGATTGTCTAGTAACTTTTAAATCAGTGTTTTACAATGCTACCAGTTTAGCCTCTGCGATCTTATTTGGGTGTACTGAAATATTTCCCAGTTGGTGTTTTTTGATTAAGGTTTCACTTCAAGAGTTAAACAAGGATTCGTTTTCTTTATGTATATGTGATAAAGCATATCTGCTAGGATGTCTTAATTTCTTATAGAACATAGCTTTGAGCATTACTGAATTGAGAATTTAATATTCAAATGCAGTATTCTGTTCTTATAGGAATAAGGAAATGTCTTGGGTTAACTATTCCTTATTAGATGCTAAGTAGAAGAACAAAGTAAATAGAGTGACTTAATCTAGGAGCAGTATAGTGTGTATTAATGAACTGCTTCTGTGCAGGCAAGTGTTGTTTCAAATGCTACAGTGCAAAGTTCCAATAATTTGCTTCAATGCAAAAGATTTCCTGAGGACTCTACTTCAAGTTTATGGTAATGAAATCAGCTGGAAACAAGGCAAGTATTGAATCTACGATCTCATCCTGTAATCTCTGCACTATTGGTGTTTCTGTTTAAATCATTAAGTGTAGAAATAACTAAATTGGTGGTTAATATATTGAAAAACAGAGTTTAGTACCATGAAAAAGAACACAATTTTTGGGGGAGGTTGTGACCAGAGGCTTGGCATGTCAAGATAATGTATTTCTTCTCAGAGTAGGAATCAAATCATTGAGTAACTTAAGGGTAGCTTCCAGTGGAAACAAAAGTTCTCAACACAGTCTTGACTATAGCTGAAAAGGTCAAACTACTTCATGTTTCATATTCCCTAGTAAAAGACTTCCTTTGCTCAAAGGAAGGGCTAAAATAAATCCCAGAGATGTCGTAGTTGTCATTAGAATTAGGAATCACTTGAATGGGCCCATGTTCTTTTGATAGAAACAAGTAAGACTCTTCTCTAGGGATTTAAAAGCAACTACAAACAACAGGCATATGATGTAAATATGTCTTTTTTGCTTTGGGTTCTGTTTCAGGGGTTTTGGGGTTGTTGGGGTTTTTTTGTTCTATATATCAAATTACTGCTAAGTGAGTTACAAAATACTCATGACCTTTCAGTAAGGGCTCCCTCTATGGAGAATCATCAAGTTGTGTTCAGCATCTGAAAAGTTTCGGTAAATCACAGTAAGCTGCTGATGATTTAAAATCTGGTGAAAAGATTTGTACAAAAAACCAGCACTGGAAATGGGAAAGGTGGGAAAAGAAATGCTATAATTGAACTGGCAATAGTGACAGTTTTGTAACTTGTACACATAGGAAGTACTAGTTAGGTTATATCCTACCTGATCCATGGGATTTGAATCTGAAGTTTTTAGTAACCAGAAGAATTTTTGTCTAGGCTTTTTGAACTTTGAAACTTTATGCTTCCTCACACATTATTTCTGCTAGGAAAACAAACAAGCTCCTACAAAACAAACAAAACCCCTAAAATTCTCTTTAGAGTAGTCCTGTAGCTGTAACTTGGATTATGGACATTAAAATTTACTTCCAGGTAACTGAGTCTGCAAGGTTGTCTAGCATGGAGTTCTCTCTAGATGTAGCTGTAGGTCATTGTTTAAACTTACTTAGGGTGAAGAGGATTTTTAAATTTATCTTTGAATATATCACACAGCAGTCTAGTCATTAGCTTCTCCTGTTCTTTGTAGAAATGCAGGACACATGTTGAGATTGTAGTTCAAAGCAAAGTGAAACAGCACTGGGCTTTGGCCCACCAATCCATCTGTGTGAACATGAGGCTGCAGTGTAAGCACATAACATGCTAAAGGACAAAAGATTCTGAGTTTTGGCAACAATGCATTGTGCACCCGTATGTGAATTCATATATACATTAACAATCTTAGTCTGACTGCTAGGAAGTAAATCTCTCCCTGATCCCCAAGAGCACTTTTGTGGATATCAGTCAAGTTAACAACAACAATAAGAAAACATTACCAGAGGGAGACTCACATTAAAAAAAATCAGCAAAACCCTTCAGCTTGAAGTTTTTCAGTTCTAGGAAATGGAGATTTTTACAGTAAATTTAGGGAGGCAAAAGTTTACTTACATTCGAAAACTTGAAAAAATCAACCAACCAAAAAAATCTACCCCAACCTCACAAAACAAGGATCTTCAGAAATATGCAATGCTGAACTTCCTCCTGTATAGTCATGATATTGACCATGTGTTAGAGCTGCGAATTCGTTGTTTAATATTTTTGCAAAGTAAATACTTGTCCTTTTATCATGTATGCATGCAGGAAAGATGGGCAAAACTTTAGAGCTAGTTTTCAGTATGGGAGGTAATTTAAGTATTTTGGATAACTTGTTTTTGTAGTTGCCAATAGTGTCGTGTTAGATCCAAGGATTGCAGCATGGCTGATAAACCCCAGCGACACAGTTCCTTCCTTTGAGTGTTTAATACAGAAGTATTTTGAAAAGCCTTTTTCAAAGGGAACAGAAAATACAGATACAGGCACTTTGACAAATGGATCTGTAAGTAGTTTGTTTTCAGTTGTTAGTGGTTGGGTTAAAAAGGGAAGGGAATAATAATAGAATTGCTATTGCTTAGAAAATATTTCAAAAGAAGATAGATAATGCTTTTATAATGGAAGAAAATTATTCTACAGTATTCTACAGTATTCTACAGTAGGTGATCTACTGTGGACACATTCGCTTTCAGAGGTTCTTTGATGGATAAGAAGATGTAGACCAACCTAAATAATGTTTTTTTTTATGACATTCACTATTCAAAGTGAAAAATTTTGCTCATTCAGACCAAGTGTTGCACCATGATTTTAGGATACAAATCCACAGATGTCAAATGGGCTTAGAGCACAGACAGAGGTCGGTTGTAATGGCACCTACCCATCAATGTAGACATTTCTGAGAAAACCAGAAGCAGTTTACTTGAAAGCATTGGCTGGAAACTGCAGTTGTTCAGAAGCTACTTCATTGAGTTAAGTTATTAGTTTAGGGAATAGAGAAGCAAACAGACAGAAGTAACCTATGGTTATTTCTATACATGATGGCCTTGCTGTGAGTCAGCATCCTTAATCTTGTCTCTTCCCTTAGCTTGACTCAGTCTTTTGTTCTTCAGATACCACATCTGTTCTTAGTTATTTTTCAATTTTGTCATCCTGATTCCCAGCTCTGAGTTAAATATTAAAAATTTATTTCCTTCCTGTCCTACTTCAGGTCTAGTTTGTTTCCTTGCCCCAGCCATCTCCAGTGTCTTTATGCTGAGTTGTTCACTGAATTCCCAGTTAATACCTCCTTGTAACATCCTGTGATTATTCCAATCCATTCCTTATTCGCTAATTTGTCACCTGCTTTCTTGCACTTCCTTTTTGGCTTTTCTCTTTGCTTAGTGAGTCCCAGTTCTTCCTGTCTCTCCTGGCTCTTTGCCAGGTTTATCTTTTCAATCTTCTTGCTCTGTTTTTACTGGTAGATTCCTAGCAGTTGTCTTTACTGCCAAAGGGATCTGTGGTACGTGATAAATCATCTTGTGCCTCACTACTTCAGTGAAGCTCCCTGTCCTGTGCTAATCTTGTCCACCCACCACAGTACTTGGAATGACTGCTGCTTTATTCTGTAGCCCACAACTCACCCACACACCTCTAGCAGGAAGATGTGCTGCTTGCTGCTTGTCTGTATATTTGGTGCTGTGCCAAAGTGGTCATGGTCCATATTCCCTGAAACATTTGCCAGAACAGGTGCTAAACATTATGCCGGTCATGTCATCACTGCATTTACTGATGAGGAGTTTTGGTGTCAGCTGAAGCCTGTCACTGGGCTCTCTTCCACCTCCAGAAAGGGATCAGGCAAGCTGTCTGTATTTCACAGCTCGTTTGTTCCAGAACAAGTTGGTATGGACAAGGTTTCTTGGAGACAGGTTGGTGACTTTTCACTGCAGTATGGACTAGACCTTTTCAGAACAAGGATCATCACCAGTGGATCTGCGTATTTCAGCTTTGAAGAGAGTCCTCTGCATCTTACCTTCCAGGACCTGCTATTTCTCAGTCTTTATTAAGTTTACTTTTAATGGTCATGCTCTTGGAGCTCACAATCATTCTTAGTATTTGTATACATTTCAAAATGGTATTCTAGCCAGCACTTATATGAGAAAAAGATTGCAAGGAGTTTTTCCTCATTTTACAAGTATTAAGGGAATTCTTACTTCAGTGTCAAAGGCAGTTTATCAATATTATATTTCTCTGTACTTGATACAAAATGTAAATACAGGAAGAGGCAAAATCTGGAATCTTCATAATCTATGTGTTAATGATTTGGATTTGACAGATCTAAAAATGTTTCTAAAATGTTAACAGAAGGTATACAGAAATGCACATTTTTACAATTTATACCTTTTAAAAAGATAATACTCTAAATATTTTTATGTTAGCAATAAAGTTATTGATTTATTTTTGGTTTATTTATATCAGTATCAAAACTTAGGTGTGGTCTTGGAGAAGCTTTATAATGTAATGATGGACCTTACTCATGGCTTAAAGGTAAGACAAAAAGAATTTGCTCAGGAATAACTATGTAAACATTGAATTTAAGAGAATTAGTGATGTATTTCTCATTCAAATTAGAATAATAGAATGTTTCAGTCCTTAGTGGTTTACATTGTCAGTCAACATTTAAGATGAATTGCCCATGAAATTTGCCATTTTTTCTAGGAGATGGAGTCAAGGTTAATCATTAGGAGAAACTTTGCTACATTTAACTAAATGAAGATTCTGAGAACAGGAAAGGTTCAGAATATTGACTTTTCTTTTAGTATTTATATCTATATATTACTGTCTAAAAAGTGTTAAAAGAGGTAGAACATAGTATAGCTATTTTTTTCTATATATTCTTTGTTTATGAAAACTCTCAGCATATCTTTTGTTCTAGATTGTGTTAACCAAGCACTGGTCACATGCTGGGACAGGCTTTCCAGGAAGATGGTTGATGGCCCAGGCCTGTCAGTGTTTAAGAGGCAATTGGACAGTGCCCTTTATCATATACTTTAAATTTTAGTCAGCCCTGAATTGACTAGACAGTGGAACTAGATAGAATAAAATAGTCCGCTTGGAAGGGACCTACAATGACTATTTTACCCCTTATTGCAGTTTCAGAATGCATCTCATGAAATCTGTTGGGGTGTGTGTGTTTGTTTTCTGCCTGTGATCTGCCTGGAAAAGAGTTTAGGGATACACCCAGGTTCTGGGGCAAGGGACACCATAGTTTCCTGGGGATTGTCTTTGAAGTGGCTGGTAGCAGTTGTAGGGCTTATACCATCAGGTGATGGAGCCGTATTAATGTGGATATCCAAGTGTCTCAGCAGTATGGTGAACAATCTGTGAAGGGAGGCAGTAGGGAAACGCCAAAGGCACAGAAACACTGAGATCTTGCTCACAAGTGTTTTCAGACAAGTGAGATTGCTTCAGTGGTTAGAAAAACCCAAGACTTTCTGTTCTCTGAAAGTGATTTGGGGACATAACCCTTTCAACTCTTATTTTCTCCCTAATGAAAACAAAGTTATGAATTATGAATGGTTGCTTAATCGTTCAATTGAATAAAGGAAAAGAGATAACTGTGTGTCCTATTATAATCAAGCTTGCTTTAAAAATAAACTGTTTAGAAAAAGAGGTGTATATATTTCTTAATTAACATTCTTGTACAAAATGGTTACTATTGCAAAATTCCTATTCCCCCGTAAAAAAAAGTGACAGCATTTAGATACTATAATTTACACTGAGTAGTACGTGCCACAAACAGTGTTGTCATGTAAAAAGGGAATATACAGAAAGTGAATTACTGCTCACTGGAAAATACGTTCACCTAATGACACTATATGTTTTGAGATCAAAATTTGCTGGCACTGAAGAATGTATTTATGTCTTGCTTTACAGGCTCAAGGTTTGTGGAACTTATTTTGCACATTAGAGCTTCCACTTATCAAAATTCTGGCAGGTATGAACGTTTCAGTTCAAAGTATGAATCTTCACTATTTTCACACAGCTGCTGACTATGCTCAAGTGCAATGTAATTCCTGAGAATATGAAATGTTATCTTATTCTCATAACAGCTGTGTGAGTTTGAGTTTCCTTTTTACAGTCTAAGAAGAATGTAAGATTGAAATTGTGAATTACAGATGTTCTTAACCTGAAATTGTATTTACAGTGATGGAAACACACAAAATATATGTGAACAAACAAGAACTGAAAAAAACATCAGAGATTCTAGGGGTAAATTTTGTATTAATTTTTTTTCTTGAAAATTGTGTAGCATCATCTTTGTGCTTTTACTGAGGATAACTGATTAAAAAGAGAAGGAACTTTTGTCACATTTTATGTAACAGTGTGGTGTTTTTAGTATATAGTTATATAAATAATTATATTTATATTTTAAGATACTTCCCTATTTATTTGCATAAGTAAAGAAGAGATATTTGCTTCATCAGCCTTGCCCCAGAACTGATATTGCATTGCAAAATGTGCAGGTCCTTTTGGGTTGTGTGTTGTAGAGTAAAATGGTAATGATTCTTTCTGAACCTACAGTTTTCAGTAATCATCTTCCTGAAAAGTGATAGACTTCTCTCCCTCTTTTTTGTGAACAATACACTCTTTAAATGAGTGTTCTTTGATAAAAATAGCTACAAGAGAATCCTATTTTGTAACATAAAATTGGAGTAGATAATCACACTGGTCTGACAGATTACTGATTTATCAGAATAGTTTGCATAGCTCTGTTTCTCACAGATCTCTATAGGCTTCAGTAGCCTAAATTCTTTAACTACAAATGTTGGTACCTCTTACTACAATAAATCCCTTCCCAGATCATGAAGCAATATAAATTAAGAAGTATATAAGCAATCCACTCAACCAAATGTTGATAGCCAGCAATGATTGCACAATATCAAGTACTCAGTTTTTAAATAAAGGTCCAATACTCTCATTAACCTTTGAAGTAGCAGATACTGAAGAAAATAATAATGTGAGCAGAATAATTTTGGTATCCTAATTTATAGCTGCGGCTCAAAGAGCTTGAACAGGAGGCTCATGAGGTTGCTGGAGAACGATTCCTTCTGACCAGCAGTTGTCAGCTCCGAGAGGTATTATTTGTTCTACTGTTTCTACTTATGGTGCACATTCTGTGGATTTATTGATACAGAAGGAGTGTAAAGCCTTATATATATATATATATATATATATATATATATACGCGCATATATATCCTTACCACTTCTGACTTATTTACTTCTATATTAATTATCTTATTTTCTGATTTTAATGAAGGACATATCAGTTTTTCATAAATATGACAATATTTAATAATCTGTATTTGAATGCATGTACATAAATGATGCAATATTTTAGTAAATATGTCAGTGCTTCAATAGCTTAAAAATAAAGATTTTCATTTCTATGTTATTTCTTTGCTACAGAATGCTCTATTTACCTTGAAACCTGTCTTCTGTTTAACTTCACCCAATAATTTTCCTTTCTATTTCAACACTTGAAACACTGAAAGATTTATTGTCTTTCTCTTACTTTAGGTACTATTCGATAAGCTAAAGCTGCATACACTGTGTGAGAAACTTCACAGAACCGAAATACAACAGCTTGTATCCACCTCAGAAGTTGTGGTGAGACAGGGAAGGGTTTTTAAACCAGTTGCATGATTTAGCAAAACTTCTAAGTTATATTCCAGTGAAATTGTGACTTGTTAAAAGTTTTTCTCATGATCTTGGTTTATTTTTATATTGTACTATATGTGCTATGGTTATTTGTGCCAGAAAAGAAAGTTGCACTCCATGATGGGTTAAAACAAACCAGCTACTGAAGGTCTCCCTGAGCCTCCTTTTCTCCAGGCTAAACATCCCCATCTCCATCAGTCATTCCTTATCAGACTTGTGGTCCAGACCCTTTTCCAGCTCTGTTGTCCTTCTCTGGACTCGCTCCAGCACCTTGATGTCCTTTCTGAAATGTGGGGTCCAAAACAGAACACAGCACTCACTGCTGGGAGCAGGGTGACAGTCACTGCCCTGGTCCTGCTGGCCACACTATTGCTGACACAGGCCGGGCGCCATTGTCCTTCTTGTACACCTGGGCACACCTGGCTCATGTTCAGCCACTCTCAACCAGCACCCCCAGGTCCTTTTCCACTGGGGCCTTTCCAGACACTCTGCCCCAGGCTGCAGCACTGCAGGGGTTGTTGTGACCCAGGGCAGGACCCAGCACTTGGCCTTGTTGAACCCCAGAGCCCTGGCCTTGGCCCACTGATCCAGCCTGTCCAGATCCCTCTGCAGAGCCTTCCTGCCCTCCAGCAGATCAGCTCTTCCATCCAATTTGGTGTCATCTGCAAACTGACTGAGGGTGCTCTTGATCCCCTTGTCAGATCATTAAAAAGTCATTTTGGGAAGATAATAATGGCAATGGAGAATCTTTTTAGAAGAGAAAAAGCCTCTGTGGAGCTGTGCCTGTTTCTGATTTGGTGCCTCAATTGAATTGCTATAGTTTACATAGGAGTTAGAGTAAAGTGCACAACACGTTGCTGAACATGAACATCCTTGGGAAAGGTAGAAGGGTGATATTTATTTCTTAAGGAGGAAATTCCACTTTTCAGTAAAGTATCTAAACTACCAAGTATGATCTCCAGTAACCTCAACATATAACCATAAAACCCACACACTACTCAAGGAGAAGGAGGTTTCATAGATCAAACATGTAATCTTGGAGAGTGACAGAGAGCCTTGGGAAATAGAAGGGACCAGTAAAAGAGAATTCATGTCACCTTTCTGTGGGAACATAAGATTTGTTGCTATAATCAAATCAAGACTTTAATGTAGTCCAGTATTCTATTTTCAACAACTGCTGAGACATGTTTTTTTAGAATCCTAGAAATTTGTCTACTATTTATCTCTTCCAGGAGATAAATAGTAGGCAATTAATCTGAAGATGTTGTTTCTCCCTGGTAGCAAGAAAAAAACCTTATGTTTTTATATATACATTCTAGTACAGTTGCATCAGTTTTTCATCCTGAACTATTGTAGTTCTGGATATTTTTTGTTGTACTTATAAATATCCAATCTCTATTTTAATAATTTAATTTTTTTTCTCAACAAAATCTTTGGTAGTTTCCAATCAAAGTAATCAGAAATATGCTTTATTTTATTGGTGTTTAATTTGACAATTTCCACTTTCTCTGGAACTTTTATTAAGGCATGAACACGATAAATTCTCTTCTTGGATTGTGTATGTGTATAAATATGTATGTGTGTATATATGTATTATTTTGTCTACTTCCATTGTGTTCTCTCTTGCATTGATGCTGTATAGCACAAAAACCAAACAAAGGGCCATAAATAACACACACACATCACACCTCAGTGGTTTTGGAGTTGCTGTGGAAAAGTTTTTATGTCTATGTGTTTTTTGTCCATGTCTGGGACAGGAGTGAAAATGAAATGGGAAGGAGTAATCTCCAGTAATCTCCTTCCTAATGAATGCTTTCTTGGGGTGGGATTGCTTCAAGGACATCATCCTTCAGCCAGTATTTTGTTCATTCAGTTTGTCAAAAAAACTTCTTCCTCCAAAATGTATTCTGTTAAGGTTTATTTAATAATATAACTTCAAGAAAAGTATGTCAGTAATTCACATTCTTGATTTTGCAGCTGAATAAATTGCAAGATCTTCATCCTTTGCCTAAGATAATTTTAGAATACCGCCAGGTGAGCTGATATTTTTTCAGAATGTAATTGCAAAATGTAGTTTACAACTATATACAACATTTACAGAATGTAGTTGCATTGAAGCAAAATTTAGCAAGACAGATAACATATTCATAGTTAAATAAATAAATGAGTTGTCTCTAGTGAAAGTTTATTCAAATACTAATTTGAAGTCAATATTCTTAAGACTTAAAATTTTAATGCTTAGAGTTGTTTTGCTCCATGTTAGATTATAGCTAGCAACTTGTACAATGTTGCAAAGGCAATTGGAAAACTTCACTGTCAAATTTGTGTAGTGCTATAAAACATACTTAGAGTAAAACATCTATTTTTTGGGTTCTAAAGAGATGCTTTGCATAAAGTGAATGAGATATCTGTTTATGGGGAATTTTGAGGTGACAAGCCTCCTGAAAATCCAAAACAATCTGGTTAGTCTGCTCCCACACTTAATCATTAGGTTTTCAGTGAAGGAGCTTCCAAGAATTTAAAGAAATAAAGAAGTCTAAAAGTGTGGATTTGTGTTTGGTTTTGATTATTTTTAAAATTTGTTTGTGATTTTTTTTGTGTGTGTGTGTGGTTTTCATGTAATTTATTAACCTGGGGATATAAGATGTAAAATTATAAATTCCAATAGTTCATTTAATAGTATCTGCAAAGCCCTATCTTTATGTTATAACCAAGCACTTACCTAACTTACAAGAATAGGTTAAGCTATCAGTGAGTGTAAATCCATTATTTACTCAGATAAAACTGTCTTTAAAAAAGAAAAGTCTACGAACAGGATGCATTTGGAAATTAGGATCTTCAGTTTGAAAAATCCCTTGTTTTTATAAATAAACATTTATCTTAAATTTTACTTATTTTAGGTTCATAAAATGAAATCAACTTACGTAGATGGCCTACGAACGTGCATGAAAAAGGTAGAAATATATAAAGTAGCTTGGAAAATCCTAAAAAGATGTGAAATGATTGCAGTGTTTACAGTTAAAGAACTTTTATACATGGAAAATGTAAAAGTATTTATTTTATATTTATTTGTTTTGATTGCAGTGAATTTTTATTACTGACACTTAAATAAAATATAGCTGTGCGTCTTCATTTTTTTTTTTTCGTTTCTTTCTTTCCCTGATTACAGGGATTTATTTCCTCTACTTGGAATCAAACAGGAACTGTGACTGGCAGACTTTCAGCCAAACATCCTGTAAGTGAGCTTATTGGAAGATTTGCATTTTAATTGAAAGGAAAAATTAATATTACTTGTTCAAAATACGTAATATTTTTAACACAGAAAATGTTTGGTTTCATGCATGTCTAGCAGTTGCTGTATTGTATCTAAATGGTGGGCAGACAAAGTTTATTAAATGGGTATTTTACTGTAGGACATCTGTTCTTAGACATATTTTGTATTATCTGTGATCAGAATTAACATTGTTACCTGAAGTAGAGGAGTACAGTTGTGAGCCATGCATGTACCTTGAATACTTCCTTGTCATAAATTCCTGGTGTTCATGAAGCACTCCTTGGTCAGTGAGCCCTGGAAGGTGAGTATTGCAGAAAAAAAAGGAAGCTCTCTTCTGGAATTTTTCTTCAGGCCTCATAGCAGTAAAGGGCTCAGCTGGCAGTGCTGACACTCTGGAAGTCTTGCTTATATGGCTGTGACTTGGGCTCTTTGTGCTTCCTCTCTTGTCTATAATGGTCTCCATGTACTTGCTTGTGCCTGAAATGTGTTTAATTTTACTTTCTGGACTGCTAGGCCTGGCTTATCTTTTTTTTTTCTTTTCCCCACAAAGTGGCTTTTCAAGGGCTTACTTGAATGTGTTCTATGGTCCCATCTCTCCTGGTGTTTATGATGCCATGGCTGCATGGATAGGAATGCAGGACATGGTATAGGACGAGATGGGGTTGCAGAGCTCCAGGGGCTCAAGGCATAGGGGAGAGGACAGCAGAAGAAAAATAGTGACTGTCTGTCTGAGGAAAGTTTCTGTTTGCTTTATCCATGGCCTCTTCTAGCAAAGACCTGGCCTCTGGCCCTGTGGATGACTGGGAACAGATGCAGACATGGGACTTGTCTCATAAAGGCTAGAGGGAGTCTGTGAGGCTGTTGTCCTTTTAACTTGTGCCCTGAAGTGTTGTCAGTTCCTATCCATGCAGTTTTGGGTACTGCTTATCTCTGTGCAGGACCCAAATTTAAGCTTCACTTAAGTACAAATGGCATTAGGAACTTTCTGCAGTCTTGGAGAATTGCCATGGTCTTCCACAGCTCTGTGTGGGAGCAGAGATGTAAACCTCAACAGTTGTGACCATTTTGCATGGATGGGCTCATGTGGTTCCTGGCAAGTCCTGCCTGGAATGGTGACTTTGGAGTTCTGACAGAAACCTGTCCTGGGAGGTTCTCATCCTCACTCTACTGCTGACTTCCTTAGCTCTTCTTTCTCTTGTCTTCATAGTTCATGTTTCATTTGCATCTTCCTACCCTTGTGGTACATATTTCCATACAATTTGTCATCAAACAATTTATAGGAAGTGCTTATGCTTTTTGCTGAGTAAAAATCAGTGTTTAAGATTCTGAATTAACAACAGAATGGGGAAGTGTTACTGCTGCTCTCATTTCTCATCCACCCAGATGGGAGAAAGTGAGAGAAAAAGATGATGATGAAGGTCATAGTTTACTGAATTCTCTGATGTGATGCACAGGCATTTCCAAGTCAGAGCTGAACAGACAGCTGTCTTGGAAAACCGCATACAACACAAAGTGACTTTTGGCCCATCATAGTAAAAGGGATATGAAATTTATTTTTCTTAAAAGTCGTTTTTCTTCAAAATAATGCTGCTAAAGTTAGCATCTAAGGTTGCCTAAGGCTGGCTTTTCCTTCTAAGGAAAAACATTGGCATGGCTTTTTTTTTTTTGTTTGAAATGTTTATGGAACTTACACCATCTGTTTCTGAATAATTTATTGATATAGAAGATATATTGCAGTGCCCAGTCGCTTTGCTAAGTGTTAAAGGATTGGGAACATTCTTGCCAGAAATCATAAATATTGGAGGTATTTTTGTGATTACTGTGATAGTATGTCAAATTTTAGCTGAGTTTTTGCTAAGGTAGTTTATTTTTAACTGTTTTAAAACGCTTTCACAAGTGATTAAAGCAAAAGATAAGTGTGAATCAGATTCTGTGAGAATTCAAATGGAAAAACATCTCATGCAGTGTTTCTGAGAGATGGGATTCCAAACAAAGGTTTCTTTATCTTTCTTTTGTTTTGTAGAGGTAATGGATCTATCTGTCCTCTGTCCTATAAGGCATTTAATGGAGTTCAGGAGGGATTTACTTATAGTTTTGAGGGGAAATGACTAGACATTGGATATAGAGCAGAATTTCTTTTTCAGATAAACTCTGTCATCTTCTTTCAGACAGTTCCACATTTGATATATGGATGATATATATTTTTGGCTTTATGTGGGTTTTTCTCAATAGATAAGTTTATTCACATGAATTTTTATGACTTCTGTGTTGTAGCAACTTAGAGGAGGTTTCTTAGCAGCAACTTTACTTCAGTGGCTCTCCATGTGTTCATCTATTTTAGTTTAACTGTGCACTTCAGTTCTTTTCATTTGGTTTCTTCCTCTACAAATGTGTGCTGTATAAATCATGTGTTTTTCACAAACAGTGTTAATGTATTATAGCTAAACAAGGCCATGCAGTCTCCAGTTATTGCATTGTGGGTGTTTTTTTGCTACTTTTGGAGAACCTGAGTATCTGAAACCTAAAAGTAAATATAAACCCTACAAATTATTTTATAATGTATCCATATGCTAGTTTTTAAAAAATTTTCTCTAAGATAGATTGCTTATGATTATTAGGGAAATTTAATTAGGTTTATTTTTTGAATAGTTTTTGTATAAATGTATTAGTCTTGTCTGCATTAGGATGCTCTTTGATTATATTGCTCATAGATAACTCTTCTATTAGATATATTTATGACATTCCTAAAAGCTAGTTTATGTTCTCCAAACTCACTTGTAAATATCTCTTTTCAGTCTCTTATGTTTTAAAGCAAAAATAAGTTAAGACACAAGTGGAAAAGCATAAAGCGAATTAAGATCAAGCTCCTTTCAGAATGAAAAGAGAGAAATCCTAACTTGAGATATAAAAATTGCACAAAATTAGATGTTATAATTTGGTTCAAGATGTAAATTTCACTGCTAGAATCACGTATTTTGTATTAAGGTTTCTTTCCTCCAGGCTTCTGCAGCAGAGAGAACTGAAATGCTGCTAATGAGTTTATGCTTCTCTACCTCTGAAGATGTTTGTGTCATTAAACTGAAAAGCATAAAGTGGTGGGCTTCAGGGAGCATTTCCTTTCTTTTACTAACAAAAATTTATGCTGAAGATAAAAAATTTTCATCTTCTTGGAGGAAGTAGAAAAAAATGAAAAAAACATTCCTGTTTTTCCTCAGGAAAAATGTTTTTACCGCTTGTCCAAAAAGGCAAAGAAATAAAATAATTTAACCTATCAGTCAAGGAAGTATGTTAGCCTATAATTTGGAAATCAGGAATGTAATTAGAAAGGGAAACTAATTAGGGTGTATTGAATGTTAACATTCTTAAGGAAAGATTATAAATAACCTGAAATAGAGCATTTATCTCAATCTCTTTAACAGATATAAGATTTTTTGGTGGCGAATGCACAATAGAGAATTGCATGCTTGTTTATTAGAAAATGAGTGTTGCAAGTGGTGTTTGGCATATGAATAATGAATTTACCCATCTGTTTTTTTTTCGAAGAAGAGAGACAAACCCTTGAAGTAGAGCCCCCTCTGAGCACTTGCTATCCAAAATGAGTCTGTTCTCTCAATTAACTTAGCAAACCAGTATTTCTGATCATCTATACTGTATCCATGTTATTTCCCCTCTGGACTGTTTTTCTGAAGTGCAAAATTTTCTAACTTTCGCTGAGATAAAATGGAAATGTGGTTTTCACATAGTTTTGGGATGGTTCTTGTTTGTCTCCCTTTTGCTGCAGAATCCCAACAAGTTTTACATCTTGGCATCCCCACATGCACACTCCGAGCAGGGTGGTCTGACAGAATCCTGCTACCAAAGCTGTTGTGGCAGCTCTAAATTTCAGGCATTTTGTCCAAGGCCTCATTAAGGCTGCAGGCTGATGTGTGATGCTACAAATATTCTTTCTGAAAATTTGAAGTCTGTGGTCACACCTGGATTCCAACAGAAACAGGACATTCTGCAAGGTGTTCCAATAATGATGAGGTTCTGCACTGTCTTGTTTTATTCCTGCTCCTTTCTTTGACATCTTTCAGAAGGTTTGGCAGAGGCTGATGCAATGTGAGGAGTCAGACACCAAGTCTGGGAACAGGGATATGCTTGCATTTCACTTTTTTTTTTAAACCCCCTCCCAAGAAATGAGCCAAGGCTTTGGCTGCTTTTGAAACTGCACTGATAGGAATAATACTTTTGTGAACTTGTTTTCATACACTCTCCAACTGAGAAAATTATTTACTTAAAGTGGACAAATGGTATGGACCTTAGATTTTCATTGATCTTGGAGTGTATTTTCTATTTATTTTTTTTTAAAGTATGTTTATTGGAAAGCACTGGGGATAGAAACATGTCAGACACATTACAGGTTCATATAAAACATCTTGTCTAAAGTCTTCTATAATGTCATCTAGGCTAACAAAATAATTTTTAGGTAAGTGTTCCTTAATGTGGGCTTTGCTTTTAACAAGGGTGGGTTGTCTTAACAAATATAAGAATGTCTGTGCTTTCTTGGGCCTTTGAATTAAAGCAGTTTAATGTTGTGTTTTCTAGTCAGTGCAAAGCCCAGTCACTTAGATGAACTGATGTGCTGTTAGAGAAAGCCAGAGTGTGCTTGCTGATTGTTTTGGTTGATTGGTGCTCTCTGAGCATCTTTTGCATTCAGAACATATTTTCATGCCATATTTCTTTTCAGTCTGTTTATTCCAATACTTTTGAGTCATATGGTGATTATGACTGCACTAATAGCATTAAAATAGTATCTCATTTTATGAGTAGAGTTATGATGTTTTTATAGTCTCTTCTGTTGTTGCTTAGTTTTTTAAAAAGTAGTCTTAATGAAGGCTTCAAGAAACAATATTTACCGTGTTGGAGACAGAAGTTCTCTATTTCCTCATCACTTCCTCACTCACCACAGTTGAAGTTTTATGGTAGGAAAATTGTACTTAAAAATGAGTGAATGGGTTTGTTGCAAGACATTGGTCCAGTTATATTATCAGGATGAAAATTTACACTACCTTAACATTGCAAGAGAAAGTTCTTAGGTATTAGTGTGACAACTGTAGTGTGGAAAATCACTGTTGGCCATATCATAACACTCATATCTGATGCTCCAGAACATCATTGTGTTGATTTATTACTCAAATGCAGAAACAAGATTTCTTCATTATAGACCTTTGTTCTCTCAGCATCTGGACTACAGTGTCCTTTTCTATGATAGCTGCACATCTTTGGTATTCTCTGTTGTAATGCTCCTGATTTGTATAGATACATTATCTCAGGGTGAGTGGGTGTATCCAATGGCAACATTTTATAGCATAATTTGGCTCAGTAAAGCTTGTAGCATCATCTGGGCTGTAATTCTTTAAAACAACCTCTTCTCTACTGGTTGGGATTGTCTTTATATGTATAATTGTTCTCGATGTTATTTAAAGAAGGGTAATGTGCAGCCAGTATAAATCTGCTTCCTTGCAGTAATAGCATAAAAGATACTTGAATTTTATTTATGCAGGAGAAGGTAGTCTGTCATTTTTTCTTCTACAAGCTAAACATAAGCACAAAAATAAACAAGCAATTAGAACTGACAGCTCAAAAATGAAAGATTTGATACAACTTGGAAAAATATCAGCCAGAGTATTTTTAGCACATTTTGAAATATTGACTGTGGAGGCTGAAATCCTCCTTCAGTGTCCGTTAGTTTCTGGCAAAAGAAATTCTCAGAGAGGCTTAGATTTGTAGAAATGGGGGGGAAAAAGTTCCTCAAAAATCTTCTTATGCTAGAGAGATGACAGCACTGCATACTTCTACTTGTTGCTTTAAAATTAGAAGATAATATATTTTAATCCAGTATGTAGAAATTAAATTGTCAGCATCTGAGCATTTACTGCTATTGAGTGGGCATTAAGGTTGTTGATTATGTGCTGATTCATTTTATCCTTTAAATGGCCTTTGCCAGCAGTCTTTTGGGAATGCTCCGGGTAAAAGCCAAAGCTATGATCATGTTTTAGAAATTCATTTTGGAATACAACTACTGCTACTGCCAGGTTATTTTTCTCTATAATATGAATGTAATTGGAGCACAGAGCTAACAAGAATCAAAATTAGAATCATCCTTGCTGAAAAACTTGTTTTGATTAATGTAGCTTTCACTTACAAATTCAAAGCTGTTTTAAAGTGATTATAGTAGTATCTATTACTTGAAGTATTCTGTTACATAAGTTAATCTATGCACTTTGTTGTGTTTCTTGGAATGTTATTAAGTCTGATTCCATGTAATCTGAGAATAGTTTAAGAGCAATATTAGCATGGAGTTTAGCTTACAATAAACAATTAGTGACATTCACTCACAGTCTATCATAGTCATTGTTCTGTTACTGTTTATCCATTCACATTTCAACTCCTGGCTGGGCACTTTTCTTATACCTGAGGTTGGCATATGCAACATCCCCTGATGTCTCTGCTGGTCACAATCACTGTACCTCTGTAAGCTCTGAGGAGTTTCATGGAGCCCATGTCCTGCTGAGGTAATATATATTTTTTTACTGTCCTCATCCATAATCCAGTTGCTCAGACTGAATTTTCAGCAATGTGTACAAATGCATATGTGATCCTTATATTAACTATCTCTGTGTCTACTAGTTATTAAGTTTTCTCTTGGAACCTCTTGTGAATTGATAAAGATTTTAGAAATTCTGCCTGATGGGTTTTTTGGTTTTCGTATGAAGCACTCCATTAGAGGGAGTTTTAGATACACACTTTAGGAACTACTCAGAGCTTGGAGACTTATGTTCTGGCAAGACATTTAAAATAAAAATCTCAGACACAAATTATGTCTTGTTTTACAAGCTCTCAAAAGGGGGAAGTGTTACTATATTTCTCTGACAGCTGAATTCCTATTTGCAAGGACAAAATAGAGGCTTAACTCAATCACAGCATAGATTTCATTATATTTTAACACAGCAAAAGTATTTAAATAGTTTATATTGCTATGTAGTGTTCTTCTACTGTACCTTCTTCTTCCAATTTGTGTCTAAGAAAAAAGTAAATGATTTGAGAGGTCTGGCAAGATCAGAAAAGAAAAATGATAAAAAATTGGTTTATAGGGGAAGATCAAAAGTTAGGTAGATTGAAAGAGACTTCTCATATTGGATGGACCAGTTTTCACACAGTAGTGATTTTCCAAAGCTCTGGCATTCCAGAGAAATTCAGGAAAATTATCTCGGTAACTCTACATTCCTATTATATTCATCTTTCTCTGCTGACAATTATTTTATTTCTGTGTCAATAAGTGGAAAATTTGCCAATTCTTTATTTCCTTGGCAGCTTTTCATAAAGCTTCAGGACACTGTGTAGAGTTTTGGAGATGGATATACTCTCTCAAGCTGGGAACAACAGTGGAAAAAAATTAATGGTTTGTATAAATGTTGCTGGAGATGGACAGAATAGGACACAGGTCATCTTGCTGACACCCACGTGGCTTTACTGTCCATAGTTCTCCTCTGCCAGTATGATCATCTACTGGCTCAAACTCTTGGGAACTTCGAGTTAAGGACCACTTCTGTAGAGTCAGGAACTGTCCTCTCCTCATTGGGAGCAAAGAGACATTACTTATTTAGGTTTCCTTTATCTCCTTCAACCAGCCTCCTCTTCACAGCCTTTTAAGAGGAATTCCCTGCTAACATATGCTCAGTAAAATCCTCTATATGTGAAACAATCTTGTTTGAGATACTAAATTTTATCCTTTTCATGAAACAGCCATTACATCTTTTCTTTTAAGAGTAAATTCCTCCAGCCTGGAAAACTTCTAATTTTTTGTGTGGTTAGAGGTCTGGTATTTGTACCTTTGGAGAAATATTCCCTTGACACTGTTTATTTTAAAGCTATAATATGGAGCTAATCTACAACTGTACAATATTTATTATCTCCAGCTGCCACTCAAAGGGTTGTTATCTCTATGCCTTAGCACTGTTTTGTTGGTTTTTTTTTTTTTCACCAAAACCAAGTTATATCTCCTTGGAGTTCATCCCAGAGCTTGAGCTTCCCATATTAATGAATATTAGTGTAACAGAGCTAGCATTCATTGTATAATTTTCTTTCAGGAAAAGGAAATTAAATAAGTAACAAAAATGTAGCCAGCTTATATATGGGAAACAAAAGCAGTCTTTTTCTCTTGAAAGATGCAAAGAGCTGTGTCTATACAAACTTCCTTGCTTGCTGTGCAAAGGTGAGTAATCTGTCAGTATGTAGCCAAGAATCTGGGCTGAACCCATGATTTGACAAAATAATTTGTCACAGAATGAAGATCTTAATCAAATCAGTGAGTAATTATTATTTTTTTAATTTTAAAAATCACTCATCAAAACTTTTTTCATGTGCCACTAAAACTTTGCTACCTGAGATTATTGCCAGGTCTAAATTTCAGGGAATATGGCAGAAACAGAATTAATTGTAGGAAATCAGATACACTCTTTTTAGGGCCTTCTCTCTGAAGTAAGAATCATGAAATTTGGTTGCCCTTTTTTCCTTCCTTGTGTTCACATCTTTCAAAGCCTGATTAGGCTTGTGGGACTGGGATGAATAACTTCTAAACTTCCCTGATGTCTAAAACCTTGATAACTCTTTGCTGCTGAGTAAGGCAAGAGGGGAGTGCCTTAGCTTTGATTGATTGTTCTCTGCTGAAAAGCGGCAAATAGTACCAAAAATGAAGGAGTCCTTCTCCAGAAGTCTCTGTGATTCTGTGGGTTTTGACAAGGAAAATTGATGTCCTTAATTTTCTACAAGCCACTAGATGGCAACTGCAGACAAGTCAAGATTTGCTAAGGAATGCCTGTACACATCCATAGCAGGCTGGCATTGCTATGGTGACCTTGTTCATTTTCCTCTTTTCTATGTTTATTGAGATGCATGCCAGACTAAAAAAATGAGACCTTCAGACTGTCTTGAAATTGTGTTTCATGTAGAAGTCACAGAAAATAGCTGTCTATTCCTTTAGAACTATAAATTAATGCTGCTAGGGACAATAATTAAACGTGGCAATTTTCCAAAAGGTTTTTAAAATTATTTTTGCCGTGTAATTTCTCATGAGTGAGTTGCCTCCAACTTTGGAGGTGCCAGATTAATTGAGGGAGTTTGATGTTGTGAGTGCCCTCAGGACTCAGTTTTTTCATTCTGCATTGCAAAGATGGTCTTCTGGGCAGGGTACAGTTTTTGTTGCTAGTTCTCCAGTAGCTTTGGCCTTTAACAATGGAGCAACCAAGTGTTGATGGTTAAAGCAGAAACTCACTGAACCTGTGCTTACATTTCTTCTCAAACTAATTTAATGAGATATGAGAGCACAATTTATCATAAGGTATGGTCCCATGTAGAGCAAGAGAACACAACTGAAAAAGAAGGAAAAGAAGTGAGAAAATTTTGATGAAGCAAATAAACCAGAGGGAACAGTAAAAAATAATAAGAATTAAAAAAATAGCAATTGGATTTTTTTAAAAAAACCTGCAATTAGAAATTTGGAATATAAAGCTCAAAGGAGTTGTCATCTACCTATCTATTAGCATTGTAATGAAGTCTGGTCTTACAGACCAAAGACTTACTTCTGTTCTAAAAGTATTACAATGCTAGTCATCAAACAGATGCTGTGAATTTAAAAGCTTACTTTGTGTTTCTTTGTGTTTCTTTGTGTAGAGCTGAGTTCATATTCAAAGAGAATAGTTGTGGCCTAATTATTCTAATAAACTTTCTGGAGAAGAAGCTGCTAAGAGAAACTGCAGAAACATTTTACTTACAATGCTTCAGTTTGTGCTGTAGTGCTGTATTTCACAAGAGAAGCTAGAATTTTGCTGCTCTGAACTTTTCTCAAATGGAAAAGAAAATCTGTGTATTTCTCAAGTATGAGGAAATAATTGGTTTCCTGAAGCAACATCTATTAGAGCAATTAAATCTAACAAGATCACAGTCTCAGTAAATTTTATTGCTTGCAAGAAATGTAACTAGCTTTTGCTATTTGTTGGTGCTGGTAGCCACTGTGGAACAATAATTAATTCCTTTATTTTGCTCTGGTGTTTGGCACTGTGCCTCACTAACAGCTGGTGGATTGGACACCACATCAAAGGATATGTACAGGATAACTTTACCTGGTCTAACTCCTTCCTTCTATCTGTTTGGTCCAACTCCTTGGCTGTTTTTTAACTTCGTGACACAGGTGTCTTGTATACATTTATGCATGCATACTTTTTTCTTAGTAGTAAGTTTTGTCTCTGTTCCTACTTTTCAGTAAGGTCTTAGAAGAGTGGGAGAATTAGTCAGAATCAAATACCTGCAGAATAGTCAGTAGCCACCTCTGTGCATTCCCCTTTATTTCAGTAACTATCTGTTACATTGCTTTGTTCCCCTTCCTGCAGTTTGTAGGTCTGCAGAACGATGTATTCCATAGAGGTTTAGAAATGCCAGTCTGGGTAGTTAGAGATGAATGAGCCATTTTCTAGTTTTAAAAAAATGCTTATAACCATTGATGCCTTTGTATACAGAAATGGATGTCTATTCTGAGAGTCACTGGGGTTGACTGAGGTTACTTGTTCAAAATAACAATTATGCTACTGAAAATGTAAATGGGGAGGAGGAAAGATGTGAGGGTTAGCTGACTCCATATAAAAACTGAAAGGGGAATCATAATATAGGATATATGATCAACAACTCCACTTGATGTAGAGTAAGAAATAAAATGTATCGCCAGCCTCTGTGATTAGGTGAAATCTAACTACACTGACTTCAAAGGTAATTTATCCAATATATGTCTTTATACTGTAGTCCTTGGAAAGAACTGAAATAACGTACTGGTTTTAATCTAGGAAGGAATAAAAAAATCAGTGTCAAATGAAGATGTAGCATTTTGGATACCAAAAATAGAAAGTTCAACAGAGTTTAACTGACTGAGAAGAAACTTGTAAAACTGGGAAACTGTCTATTTGTTTGATTTTTATTAGGTATTGTTTCATTCATAATTCTACTCTCCTTGCATATAGTGACGTTCCTTATGGATTACAGCATCATTTTTTCAAGGCGAGGCTTGAAGCTGTGTTTGTGATGCTTTAAGAGAAACATCCAGAATCCATCAGTTCTGAGCCTCCTTGCCAGGACTGCTGGAGATTGTCTACTGTGGGTTTTTGAATATCTCCAAGGGCAGAGGTTTCAGAACTTCTCTGGGCAGCCTGTTCCAGTGTTTGACCACTGTCACAGCAGAAAAGTTTTTCATACATTCAAATGGAATTTCCTGTAATGGTTTCTGATTCTCACCTCTTGTCCTGTCATTGGGCATCAGTGAGAAGAACCTGGCTCTTGTCTATGTGCTCCAGTCAGGCATCCTGAGTAGAGGACAAGGATCAGTTTCTTGGTCTGCTGGTAAAGCTCTTCCTTATGCAGCCCAGGATGCTGTTGGCCTTCCTGAGTGCAAAAGGCTCATTGCTGGCTCATGCTCATCTTGTTCTTCACCATGATCCACAGGTCATTTTTTGCAGAGCTGCTTTCCAGACTGTGAACTCTTGGGACCCAACAGCCCATTTCTCCAGATGTCTGAAGCCCCTCTGAATCACTCATCTGACATGTCGAGCACTCCTCAGGGTTTTGGATTGCCTGCCATCTTGCTGAGGTTCCCTCAGTCCTGTTATCCAGGTCGTAGATGGAGCTGTTGGGCCTTATTTGTCCCTGGGCTGCTCCAGTAGTGACTGACCACCAGCTGGTCTTTGTGTCACTCACCAAAGCCCTTTGGACCTGCAGTTCAGCCAGGTTTCAGTCCACCTCACTGTCCACTTATCTAACTTGTACTTCATCAGCTTCTCTGAGGCTTTTATGAGTGAGTGTTTTGAAAGCCTTGCTGGAGTCAAGGTAAACAACATCTGCTGCTCTCCCTGCATCCAGAGAGCTGGTTACTGCATTGCACAAGGCTGTCATTGGTTAAACATGATTTCCCCATTCTAAATCCATGGTGACTACCTCAGATCATCTACTTGACTTTAATATGTTTGCAGATGTTTTCTAGGATTATTTGTGCCATCATCTTCCTGGGAAGTGAGGAGAAGCTTATTGGCCTGTAGTTTTCTGCATTTTCCTTCTTGTCCTCATGGAAGATAGGAGTGACAGTTGCTTTCTTCAGAAATCTCCTTTTTCACAACCTTTTAGACATATTGAAGCTGAGATTTTGGCTTCATTTATCCTTCAATCAGTTGGAACCTCTGGAAGTTAATTTCGGATTACAATGTTGGTTTTATATGTTTTTAATTTTTTAAAATAATGCTAAGATTTTCTTGTTAATCATCTACTAGAATAGCTTAACCTTTTTTTTCACCCTCACTCAGAAACAATAAAGAGAAGTATTATAATAGTTAACTTCCACAAGGAGTTTTTCCACCACACTGTTTCAAGCATTTCTTCTTGTCTGTTGAAACATGATTTTTCAGAGAGGGCAATTTTGTTTCTCTGTAACTTCTAACAAGATGTGGATACCCTTTTCTAACAATAAGGGTAACAGTGACATCTCAGGTTGGATCTGTGAAGGTTTTGCAGAAATACTTGAAATGTACACATAAAACCAAAAATACAGGCTGTATTATGTAGCCCAAAATGGTGATAATCATTTGCCCAAGCCACATTAATTTTCCACTTCTGATACAGTAAAACAGTCACCTGACTCAAACAGAGGAAAACTTGATATTTGGAAGACTCTTGTAAGATTGTCTCCTTATTTCTCCATTCCTTTAAATATCTAGAGTAAATTCATCTTATCAAATTTGATGATCTAAGTCATAGAATACGTCACCTCCAGGGGAACCTTAGGACAACTTGTCAGTATGTGTCTTGTACAGATAGGTTGAACTATCCACTGGAGATTCCTCTCTTTGCTGGCTGTAGAGATTCTACACAGCTCGTTTAAACCAATAACTTGTAATCTAAAATTACACGAGATGGATGTGCTAAACTATTCTGATAACTTAAAGATGAGCATTACAACTCTCATGTTTCTTGAGTTACCTCTTTCCTGAAGATCTAGTCAAATTATGAGTTGTTAACTAATTTACAAGTGAAAAGACATTTTGCACTTGTAATTACTTGTATTTTCCAGAATTATTAATAGCACTTTTAAAATTGCATTGAAAGTAGACTTTGTACATATACTCTCAGTGAAAACAAGATAGCAATGTAGTGATTGATTTTTACATTGTTGATAGATTCTGAAATACCTTTTTTTTTTTAAATTCCTTTTGTTCAGGATTTTGAAGCTAAGGAGACAAGGAAAAATATCAGTGAGAATAACTATAAACAAATTTACCCTGTGCTGGAAATTACCTGACTAAGTACATGTCACAATACCAGTGCAGAGCAGAATGAAAAGCCCCTCTACATCCTCTGTTAGAATGTTTCTATAAGTCAGAATTAAAACGTTCTTTTTAATGTGTGTAAAATGAGGCTCCCACATTCATTCATGTACAGGTATATAATGAAGGACTAAATTTTCTGAATTTCTGAGGATTTACTAGATTCCATGGCCACTTAGACTGCATATTATTCATACAAATGAGCACTAGTTCTCCCCAGCTTGTTATTGGTGGAAATCAATAGTTGCCAATACGAGTGTTAGTTTTGTGTACAGATTAAATAGCCAATTGCTTCAAAAAATTATTTCAGAATAGGCATTACCATAAGCATTGCTACAACTGTATATTTAAATGTTTCTAGAACCTAAAGAATATTCCAGTTGGCAAGTGTTTTAGGTATTGATGTACTGAGAACGAGGTGTTAGTTTTTACCCATGCTGTTAAAATATTCTGTATGTTATGTGGTAGTTTCCTATCTCTCTCTGTAGAGTGCTGTGGCAGGTGTTCAACTTTAATGCATTTAACTGTACATCTTTAAGGATGGTACTAAGACTAGGAATGGTACTGTTGTGGTTTGGGGGTTTTGTTCTTTTGCTTCTGCTTTAAATTTCAATAGCTTTTGCTGTCTGATTACATCCCTCCCTCTTAAGTTTAAAATAACAATTTTTGAGTTGAAAATTGCATAGAAAATGATCATTCTGATTTGGAAATTATATAGCACTATTCCCACTCTCTGAGCTTCCAGTATTACATAATATTAGTATGTTCATCTAATTCCTGAACCACTTGCAAATTAATTATATAATAATAACAAAATCAGAGCTTGATACACATTCTCTTGTCATATTTTGCTTTTCTAGATAAAGAGGCATAAAATAACCCAAAATAACAGAAAGGAGCTGTCATGTGCATGTTTGATGCTTTTTTGGAGCTGTATGAACCCAGATCTTGAAAAAGAATCTGCTGCTGATCCTAGTCCTGCATGTTGGTTGATAAAATTAGCTCTAGTTTTTTTACCTGGACTGATGTGCTGTAGACAATAAAGCATTCCTTATTTATCATGCATTTCAAAAAAGTAGGAATATATACTAGAAAAAATCCAAGAGGCTGAAGAATATTCAGTTCCTTTAGCCTGCAGGCAAGATTCACATGTATTCTTTTCTCAGAAGTAATGAACTATATCTAAAAGACACAGGTTAAAATAAGAAGAAAGTTATTTTTATTGGATTACTAATTTTCTTCTATGGTGCATCCAGAGATTATGCTTTGGAAAGGCCGCAAGTGACTAATTGTTCTTTGAAGCTTCCAATTTTCATGGAAGAGCAAATATTCTAAAGTGTCTGCAGATGCAGAGTGTGAAGATTCCTTTGGAAGACAAAGTGATTAATCCTTCTTATTATGTGGGAGAAACTTGTTGGCACTAGTATCACTAATGCTAGTAATAAACTGTTCCTAAACATATTTTCATAAACTTGCACTTACTAAGCATTTTTATTCTTCCTGTTTGCAGAACATTCAAGGTATCTCTAAACATCCAATTACAATTAAAAAGAAGCAGTACATAAAAGGTAAAGTATGTTTTTATTAAGATGAAAAGGCAGATTTATCTAATTATTTTACTGAGTGGTATTATATTTTGAAGCAAGCTGATAGGTCCAGCATTAAATATCAGATGATTGATATTTTGTTATATATTAGCATTTAAATAATTTTTCTTGTAGTTCCTGAAAAAATTCTTGGTGTTTCAGCACTGATTTAAATAGCTACAAGCTTTAGGGTTTTTTTGTTTCCCTCACTATTTCCAAATGAAATTATGCATGTTAAATACCTTAAATACCCGAGGGATGATTTTGTATGCATTCAGCTCATAAGGCTCTGCCTGAGTCAATGTTTAAGCTGGGTCATTTTAATCATACTCACAACTAAACACCAGTAGTTAGTCAGATGTGTTGTTTTTGATTACAGAAGTGGATTTAAGGCAGATGGTTCATAGGGAATCAAAGTGAAGTCTAGGAAAGCATGAGCCAAATGATAAACAGAGAAACCCACAGTAGCAGACTCAAATATAAGAGAGAGATTTTGGAGCACACGTTCTCCTCCTTGAATACTTGCAGCCACAGCTGGGCAGTACTGCTCAATGTGGTGCTTGGTTCTCTGCTGAGGGCAAGCTTTTCCTTTTCACAGCTATTCACTTTCTGTGTTGGAAATAATACAGGTCATTAAACAAGAGGAAGATAATGTAAAATTTTGACAGCGATTTTATTTTATCTGCATGAGTCATTTTTATAAGTATTTTTTAAAAGATGCTATAAAAAACTGTGTCAGCAGGGGCAGCATAAACCTGAGGTGCTGGGCATAACTGTAGCACATGAAACTTTCTGGAGATTTTGCTAATGATCTTATGTGCTTCTCAAAAATGTATTTCTGAGTTTTTCCTCTATCAAGAGACTTTTTTTCCATTTTCTTCGCTTTTATGCTGACCAAACTCTGTTGCATTTGAAACCATCATCTTCCCCTACATTATGTCAAGTGATATTCCCTGGACACATTCAGTTTCTAGTACCTTGTGTTAGTGTTTCATGATATTATTGGGGATTTCAGTAATTACAATTTGGATGCCTCTGACAGCTGTATGTTCTCAATATTATATTCCCCTACCATCTGTAACTCAGAGTTTGGTTATTTTTACACTGCTGCAGCATGTTCAGAGATACAAAAATATATTTTTTTACTTATTTTTATAGACCCTTATTTATGAATGTATCTTTTGTTAAGTGATCTGTGAATAATGTTAGCTATTGTATATATTTGATAGCTTGTGTTTAGGGACGGGTTTGAATTTGAGAAAGGAAGTAAGCAATACTACAAGGATGGTGGAGATAAAGTTGTACATTACTGATAAAGTGAAATAATTGTGATGCTGGCAGTTGGTGCTCTGCTAGTTTGCTTACATTACCATTTCTGTGGTGTTAGCTGTGTATTTGGTGTAAAACCTCCTATGGTTTGCAGCACAGTATTTTTGAACTGGTGTTTGGGATTTAAATGTGTATCTCCTCTGTAGGAAAAGAAGAGGACGTAATAACTATTTCCCCAAGAACATTGTTTGTTTCAAAAAAAGGATGTACATTTTTAGCAGCAGGTAAGAGAGAGAGTGAATTATTGTTCTCATACATATTAATATTCACAATTCTGTCATGTCTCTTTTTCCCCTCTCCTTTGGATGACATATTTTACAAGGCTGTCAAATCCCTTAGTAACAATTAATATTGTAATATGATGTGTATTCCTTATTATGCTTTGGAAGTGGATGATGTTTAAGCCTTGTGAGTAGAAACAGAGTTAATAAGATTAATTGACATATGAAGATAATGAAGAATTGAGACACTTTGTGATCCATAGCTGGAATACATCTTCAGAATGAGCTTCTTAAAGGCATCTGTCTTTTTTGAGCATGAAGAAGTGATTGAATACTCCAGGCTTACATTTTAATTTGTGGTAGTCTGGTTAAAATGCAGGTATGTTTTTATTTTAGAGCAATAGATGCTTTTTAACACTGTTTTCTAGACTTTTCCCATATTGAGTTAAGGATCCTTGCTGACTTATCATCTGAACCAGAACTTCTGAAACTGTTCCAAGAACCTGAAATCACTGATATCTTCACCACACTGGCTTCTCAGTGGTAAGATTAAAAGTTGAATATTTTAATAGTAATTAGACAAAATAGTAAGAATAACCTCAGCTATTGTATTACTGCATAATGGTAACAAAAGACAGTATTTTGTTTCAGTATCTATTGTTCATACTATTTGAACACCATGAATTCCCTTCTGTCTTTCTGAGCCTTTTCTTCTCCAGTGTGGTTAATTACCACATATCAAAATGCTGCAATCCAACTGGCCGGTATGAGCCTTGTGGCTAAAGCTGATGCAATGATATATTGTGAACAGTGGTTGCTGATGACTTTCTCCTTGCATTTTTTTAACCAATTCTTTTTAAAAATCCAGAGCAGCAGTTAGAGAGGTTATCTGTTTGAAAAACTGCAGAACAGCTTTTTTCCATAAAAGTACAAGCATTTTTGAAATTTGCTTAGATATCCAATAGAAGTATTGGAATCAAATGATGTATATTTAAGAAACAGACTAGAGCTTATAGGATTTCTTTTGAACTAATAGGGTTTAGTGCTTCCATATTCTGGAATGACTTGGAAAAAGTGCTACCCCAATAATTTGAAAAAAAGGTAGAATTTTTTTATCTCCATATCTAAATAATTATTTACTGATCTCTTCAGTATGCCGATTAAAAGATTAACAATCAAAAATGATGGAATATTAGTCACTGACCTGTTGAGGGTATTTTATATTGTTTGTATTGAGGTGATGCCTAAAACATCTTACTTGAGACTAGGACTCCCTTGTCCTCAAAAGTGCGTGAGTATTCAAGAAATGACAGGATGGATGTCAAGGAACTTGTGGTTTCAACAGATAGGTCAGAAAAAGATTGAATAAAATGCTGTAGCATAAAGCTGTTTAAACAGACTGAAGTTCATGTAAATATTATGCAATGTGCTTATTTTCTTTGTCTCCCTCTTCCTTTTATCTTTTTATCTCCATTTTAGTTGGAAGAACTAACTGTTAGCTGAAAATGAAAGCAAAAATACCTCTGATTGATTGAGCTCAATTCTCATCCTACAGTTTCTAAAATTTTGCAGGCATAGTCTTCCCAAACATGGTATTTCCTACACACTTCCATAGTTCACAGAATCCTAGAATCCTGGAATGGTTTGGGTTGGAAGGGACCTTAAAGACCATCAGATTCCAGTCTCCCTTGCACAAGCATGGGCAATTTCCTCTATCCCGGGTTGCTCCAAGCCCCATCCAACCTGGCCTTGAACGCATCCAGGGCTGGGGAATATTTGTTAATATGCTCTGAAGTTGTACAAAGAAACAAAATGGAGCTCCCATTATAATTATCCTGCTACCAACAACTGAATCTGTGCTCAAGGCATGTGCATTCTGGGAGAACAAAACTCAAGACCACAAACATTTCATCAAATATATCTATGGAAAGATCACCTTTCTTTGAGAGTTTCTTAGAAGCTTCTCTTGATATTGTAATAAATTCTTAGCTCTAACATGATATTGCTAGAACTTCATGATGGAGTTAAATCCTTATTTTAGTTTGATGGTTTCTTGGAAATGTATGCATGAAGATGAGTCAAATTTTGTCTCAGCTCTGGGCAGGACTCCAGAAATACCATTCTATTCAGCAATCTCACGGCTCTTGGCAGCCATCAACCTCTTGCAGTTGCTACACGGTAACTTTGAATTTAACGGATTACAGGCAAATATTTTTATCAGACAGAATTGTCATGGTGTGTCTACAAAATCATTACATAATGATTCTGCTGACTCTTCTCTTAAGCTTCAGTAAAGCTAATGCTTGGAAGGAACTTTCTATTGAATCTATTAGATGACTTATGACTCACAGAAGGGCATGTTTAATCTCATCTAACCTTGGACATCTGTCACATACTTGGAGATTCATTTGGCCAACTGCTGATATGCCCTGTGTAATAAGATCAATCGCACAATAAAAGTGTTGACTTCTCACCATTGAGAGCAAAGTAGGTCTGGGATGGCCAGGTTAAATGTAGACATCTGTATTTGTTCTGACAAACTGAATTCCTCCTGTTGGGTCAGTTCCTGCTGAACTCATCTTGGATTTTTGAATGTTGTCCTTAATTTCTTTGGCACCAAAGAGAAGATATAAAATTACAGGCTTCACAAATGCTTTCTCATTCCGGATATTTATTCATCTCTCATAGGCTGCTATTGATAAATAAAATTTTTAGGGCCAAAAATTAGTCAATTGACTTTATTGTAGTTGATTCTACTCACTGGTATTGGAATGAGTTATGAGAAGAACAAAATAAACAACAAACCTTTTATCTCTTCTTGGTCATCCGGTTTTCTCTGGGTCTTAATCCTTTAAAATCTGTTCAACTGATACACCAATAGGCATAGCAAAAGTTTTGTTCTGTTTGAAAGAATTGCATGTTGTTACTTTTTGTAAATCTTTCCTGACATATTTTGTACAATTGGAAAAACTTTACAAAAAACCGTTTTTTTTTCTCTAAGAAATCTAAAAAGAATGGATTAGTTTCTGAAGCTCTCTTTCCAAAGACAAAAATTAAGTTAGTGTTAGTATCTAGTATCATATCAGCTTCAGAATGCATGTCAGGTGGTATCTTTTAGCTGGTTTTCTGTATCTAAAAATCCTTAGACTTATGAATATTAAATCATAGATAGAAAATAATACATTATTGGATAGAAATCTGAGCCACACTCCAGAATCCAACCAAGTTTTATTTCAGTTTATTCACTTATTTTTTCTAAACTTCATGGCTTCTTCACTGAAACATAACTCCATTCCTTAGTTGCCCTTCAGACTAAAGCCTTCTATCTGAAATCCAACCTTTTAAAAAACGTTCACAGGCTTTTTATAGCGTTTGGCAGGAAATACACATGGGTGGGCAGTTTCTGCAAAGATGTGAACTCTATGAGTTTCTGATTAAATTAAGGTCTCTTATCTATAAAAGCTTTCCTTTGATAATTTGGTTAGGTAGTCTGTGCTGTGACTCAGCCTATCTTTGCTGCCTTAGAGCTGAGTCTCTCTTGGAACCCTGTTGGATCCATGTTTCTGCTAAACATTGTTTGTATGGAATCTTTACTCTGGTCAGCAGAGCAGGTAAAAATGCCCAAGTGTGTGTCAGCCCAGACTGTCTGTATATGGTAGTAAAGGGCTGAGTGGAGGTATTAACTTCCATGCTAAAATTCAGTCATGTGCAACACTCTACCCAAACCACCAACCCCGGTGAGAGGCAATGCTCCCAGCCAGGCTGGGATCTTGTGCTGCTCTGATGAGCTTGCAGAGTCAGCTCATTTCAGGAGTAACTCAGCTCTACCACTCTGTGCTTCCCTGCACTGTGCTCAGCTGTTTGCTGGACACCCTGCTTGCGGTAGAGAATTTTTGGAAGTATTGTGTGTTCTCTTTGGCAGAACTGTCTTGAAGTGGCTATTCAGCTAAAACTGAATAAACAAGGTGCAGTTAACTACCACAGAAGCACAAGATGGTTTGTGTTGGATGGGACCTTTAAAGATTGTCTAGTCCATCCCCTTGCTATGGGCAGGGACATCTTCCACTAGACCAGCTTGTTCATCTCTGCCTTGGACAGCCAATATATCTTTTGGTCACCTAACATAGTTACCCCAGTTAAAACTAGGATAGTAGAGATTTTGATGTTCACTTATATATGCTTAATGCTCTTCCTCCTGTTCTCCTGTGATGATGATTGTAAGGTATTACCAAAATTATCTTACAGTGGAGTCCTCTGTTATGTCCTACAAAGAAAAAGCCTTAAAGGGAGGTCAGCACTTGCTTTTACAACATCACCATTACATTAATGATACACTGAACATATAGTTCAGTTTAGGTTTGCCTAAACTTTTAAAAATTAATGGTATAATGGATTCTAGCTACCTGCAAGTTCACCTTGTGCTGTGTTGCCTTGATGCCCCATGACAGTCATAATCCTTTTTAATCCAAATCATCATCCCAGTGCTGAAGGTGACGAGAGCTGTCCTGGCAGCTGTCTGACCAGCCAAGAGACCCAACTGCTGTTAGACATCCAAATGACAACAAACCTCAGCATGAACTTCCTCTCACTTGTTTAGCTTTTACAAAATAAATGAAAGATAAGTAATTGTATTTAAAATGCTGTTGATGTGCATATCTTAAAATCAATTTCAAAAAGAGATGCTGAAAAATGTTTAGTCTTTCAAGTAAGAATTTCTTTGCAGAATTTCATAATTCAAGGTGTGATGATTACCAATCTCTTTCATACTGTTCTTTTGTCACCCTTCTCAGTAGGTTGTTGTTCTTCCATCATAGTATATACTCATATTGACCACATTGAATCAAAAAGCAGGAAAAGTGTCTTGATTTAGCTGAGCACTTAAACGCATGATAGTATGGGGTTTCATCCTATCTGACTTCTGCCTACTTTCCTGCCTGAGTGCTTTTTTGAATTGGGATTGTACTGCTAAAGAGTTTCTATGAGTGGAGCATTAATCCATACTTAAAATATTTGGGTAAACCCTTTCCTTTCTGTAGAATCTGTGTCAGACAACTGGTGATCCCTAGCACTGATGAGTTCAGCTGTATCCAGTGGTACCCTCCACCAAAGGTCCTGAGGGCAGCCTGCCCATGCAAATGCAACTCTGTTATTTATGGCTCTGAACAAGCTTAGTCAATTTAAGCTTGAAGATGTTGTCACTGTAATCCAGTATTTGCTACAGATATTCCTAGTATCTACAAATTATATTTACATTTTATGTTCTCTAGCCTGAAATAGAACACTAATATGTCTGTCATAAATGGCCTAGCAGATTTATTAGACCATTTTGCCCTTTCTAAATTATAACTAGAGACTAAGATGGTACAACATGGACTCTCTATCCTCATGAACCAAGAGGTTCAGAGGAAAAGACCCTGTAAGTAGATTGGTTGGAAATGGATTGAAGTGAAAGTCCAATACTCCTATATCCAGAAATTTAGGACAGGAATACTCAGGTGATTTATAGGCTCTAGGGATAATACTAGCATATTAAACAAAGAATATTCTCTTGACCACATTACTTCTCTGAGATTTAATAGTATTTCTAGATTGTTTGTATTGATTTACTGTTACATTCTCATGGTAAATAGACCTTTTCTTTAGAAGATATTTGCTATTTGAGAAGGGGCGAAATTAAGAAAGATATTTGGTAAATTGCTTACAGTATGATCTACTTGCAAGCATTAATTTATTGCTACTATAAACTGTGTATTTTCAATTGTGTGAGAGCAGAAAGATAATTGTCCCTGTGCACAAACTTTTCCATGCAATGGTAAATTACCTGGGTATTTTCTGTCATATATTCTGTGTTATAGATTATCTGTAGATCCAGTGTAATGATACCCAAGTTGGTCTATGCCTCAGAAAAATGCCTTTTCTAGATAGCATTGTTAGTCTGTTGTACTCTGATTCATTTTCATTATGGAAATCAAAGAATGTGAATCAGAGAACACACACAAAGTTTGCCTGCATGCAATGAGTTTTCTTTAAATTCTAAAAGCTGAAAGAATAGGAGAGTAGTGAAATTTAAATAATCTCTAATAAAAATGTGTATTACTATGTAGTGGAGGAATAGCTCTAACACTGTTCAATATACAGATATGTTGTATATTAAAAGGTATAATAATCTGAATAATCTGATAACTGCTGCCATTCCAATATGAAAATGGGCATTCTCCTTAAAGTATCAGTTTCTAGCTCTGAACTGTAATTTAACCTGTACACATTAACTACTGATGGTGAGTTAAAGTAACAAGGTAATTAGTGGATACTCTTTAAGGGTGATATTTACTCTGATTATACCAATGAAAGGACGATTTGTGTCAGTTGTGTGCAATGCTTACACTCATGGCAGTGTTTGAAAGAAGGCTGGAGAATTTGATAGTGATCTAGTTGCTCCTCTTTCACATTGAGATCTGAGTTTTGTAAAATCCAAACCACAAAATACTCCCTTCTCTCTCATCTGTCATCTGTTTCCTCATATTCATGCTATTAGTGCTTTCCTTTCTGTGGTGATGGAGAACAGCATGAATACCTGTGCTTCTTCCAGGTATTGAATTTACCTTCTAGTAAGTACTGGACATAGTAGTTGTTCACCTGTGTGGCTTTCAGAGAGTTTAAAAAAATGGCTGCAGATAAGAGGACATATCTCATTATGTCTTTGTAGCCATGGCAGTTTGTATCTAAAATAAAGAAGTGTGTAATTATCTTAGAATTCCAAAGGATTTATAAATTCTTTACCACCAATCATTTTGGAAAACATTTCTTTCCATTTTTATAGCATAGGTTTGGTTGGCTGACGTTTTTAAGACATGGAAGGATCTTTACCTTATACTATCCTTGTCATAATCAGAGGAACTTGAACACTTCATTTCCAATAACCTTGGGAACTGCAGACTGTTTATAAAATGTTCTGAACACGAAAGTCCATCTCTCCTCAGCTGGTATTTCTGTGGGATCATGGTAGTATCTGTTCTGAACTGTTTTGTTAGATATTGACATGCTGATTTTGGAAATTACTTAAGAAAAAGCCTAGAGAGAAGCAAAGCACAGAACTACTTGGAATTAGCATGTTGAAAGGAGAAAAGGCTTTTTGTTATGTTTTTGTCTTTTTTTAAAAAATAAGTTCCGCCATCCTTGAATAAAAAGATGTCACTGCAGAAAGGTTTGGTTTGTTCTTTGCAGAATGTCTTCCTGCAGGAAGTGTGGAATTTTATTTCTTTACCACCTGCCAAGCAGGGGACTCAGAGCTGATTATATCCAGTGATGGCCAGGTGAGCCAAACTGTTGCATACTGGCAGTTGGTTTGGTAGGAACTGTGTCAAAATAGGGACTCTTGTTTTTCCAGCCTCTTGGCAATTCAGGATACTTCCTGACAATAGCTCTATCTGCTGATACCCTGCTGAGTTCTGAAGAACACAGGAAATAAGCAGAGATATTTTGGATATTCCTGAAATTAATAAAAATAAGTCCTCATGGGCTGAATTATACAAAAAGATAACTGGGTCTGTTTGAAAAAGATAAGGTCAAGTATGCACAAATGCTTGGTGGTAGGCTGACTAAATATATACACACCTGCCCATATCTCTTTCATACAACTTTGTTTCAAATACATTCTTAGTATTAAATACATCTTTGTATTTAATAGATTAAAGATTTATACTCCAGAAAATGGTATTTTTCCAGGTTAATTCATATAACTGTATGGTATAGCAGATATGGAATTCAGTTTAGGCTGCCGACTTAAACAGCAAGAGCAAAGGCCAGTTAATCAGGGATAAGATAAACAGATTTCTGAGAAGTGAATGCCACATCTGTAGCTGAATAGTTTTTAAACAGATATGAATATTTGTCCTTCTATATTAGTTTTATGAAAATATTATCAAGCTTGAACAGAGTCATTATTAATCAAGAGATGTCACCTGTGTGTTTGTTAGGTGATTAAGGGATAATTAAATAATCATGCTTATCCAGGTGGATTTTTACTGAGGAAACAGGAAGAGCTTTATCTCTCCTCCTGTCCCCATTAGCAGACATACAGTTACAAGATGCAGCCAGAGGGTTACACAGCTCCCTCTCCCCCAAGCAGAGCTCTCTTAGAATTGTGTTTTCTAAATAATGAGCTACACCACTTTAGGGTTCTTGGAACCCCATATTTGTCTAAAGATTTTTTAGATGATCCAGGCTTTTTCATACATTTCTAAGCTTCTAGGACATGTTCTTGGTTTCATTGATTTCTCCCCTTTTTATGAACCAAATGTCAAATCTGAAATGAATTTGAGTTAATTCATTTCAGTTCATCCATTGCAAAATGGCAAGATCTTTGTTTTTGGCATTGCAATGAAGAAGAGACATTCCATGCCACTGAGCACATATAAAATGGTGAAACATTTGCAGTATTAAGACAAGTTAAAATCATGTTGGCTCTTCACTGGCAAGTATTTAGGGTTACTTCTAGAATCCTTGAAGAGAGTGGAGAAAAGTTTTCCTGTGTGTTACATGGCAGCCCCCTTAAATAAGTGTCACTGAGCATCTCTGCTGAAGTATCTGTTTAGAAGTGTGTGACTGGGTTGTGATCCTTCAGCTCTGAGGTTTGCTCCTGTAACTCAGGCTGTACTGATTCCTGATGTAAATCAGGAGATCCTAACCTCAGTGCTGCCTGCTAGGACACTCACTAAGGGTTAATATAACATTTCTTTAATTATCATTTACTTGGCTGGGTTTATAATCCTGTTGCAATTTTTAGTTAATTTCAAGGCTTCTACTTTCCTTTGGTGAGATAGATTCTGAAGAAGCACTTTTTGCAGTAGATATATCATTCCTATTCTGATCAATATCTAAAATATCTCTCATCTTGTGCCTTTATTTAGAGTGATACTGATAAAAATGTGGAATCAGTAATTTGTTAAGAGAGACACAATTTCAGTTTGAATGGGAAGGCATGCTCTTTCAAATCACGTATTCAGGGACAGGTGCTATGTACAGGTACTACTCATAATGAATCTGGTATTTAATAACTATTTTGTTTAAAAAGTTGTGTGAGAGGCTAAGCCACTTGCAGCTCCTGCAGCTGCTGTATGTAATAAAAGAGGAAGATGTTCAGTTTGCCATCTCAGAATCAGAGTTTTAAAACCTTTTAAGCTCCAGGTTCAACACCTGATGGGTGTTGGTGCGGAATATTTTAACAGTGTTACTTTTGCAGCAAAGAGATTTCTATGTGTTTTGAAAGCTCATTTGCAATAGTTGATATTAATGAAATCTAACACTTCTCTTACTTTGCACTCTGACAGTCTACATGGCAACTGTGAAAATTTCACCTTGAGTTTACACTGCCTTGTAGAAGTGTAGCTGTGGCTTTAGTTTAGACTGGCAGATAAAGCAGAGGGAATAAAGTCTTCAGGAATCATAATGGCTTTTGTTTCTAGAAGCTTTAAATAAACCAGGCAGTTAACTAGAAGTTCAAGTAGACAGCTTAATTTTATGTCACATTGGAAACTTATTATTACTGCACATTAAATGCTTTCTTAGCCTTCTAGAGTAAATGAAAAATAAAGTTTTACACCCCCCACAACTAACACAGAAACTAGAGAGAAAGCAAACCCTGAGAAGGCTGAATAGTCCTCAGTTGCTTTGGGGTGTCTGATAACTTTTGGCTTTGCTAATTTCATAGAAAGGTTTTGTTGTGTATTAAACTCTTATCTCCAAACAGTCATGTCCTTCTAGAGTGACTTTGATAAAATGCTGTTTTATGAGCACGCTCCAGAGCTTAATAAAATATTGTCATTTATTTCATTTAGCTCAGCTTTAATTCTAGTGTCAAGCTAAATTTTGATGAAATCAAGAATGTCACGGCAATTCATTCTTCCCTTTTGCCTTTAGTTTAGTGTTGACCCAATGCATAGCAGAAATTTAAGTGTTTATAGAGAAGATTGAAAAAGATGGAATAGGAAGTTTCTTATCCCTTTCTGCAGAATTTGTCCCTTATATACAGCATGATTGATTTCTTCTTTTTTTGATTGCCTGTCCAAGATACCTCAGAGTCTGTCTCTTACTTTTTTCTGTATCATGTGGATGCAGTTTGGTGTAGTGTGACATCTCTGCCCCTGCTTTTTTTTCCTGAGTAAACTATACATTGTTGTAACAATATGATAGCTCCATGTTTTGTTCTGTGTAATATCTGGGATGGCATTACATCATCTTTTGATTATATATTAAGAATTCTGCTCTTTCTGTTTCACTCTTCTGGTATTTATGTAAAGGCTACTCTGAAGGTCCCTCTATTTCTTTAAGACTTTTCACAGGTCTAAGATATGTAATTATTTGATGCTCTGTAATTATTTGATGCCTGTATCATCTCCCAAGATGGCTGCTGTTCTGTCTTAACTATTTGAAGCCACTTGAAGAAAAGCTTGCAAAGTATTTGTGATAAGTAAAGAAGGAACTCCAAGGGCATTAATTTCCATTTGATCCCTGTTGTTTTATACAAGTGGCCTCTGAGAAATTTTATGCCATCCCAGTTTGCATAGACCTCTGAATGGATTAACATTTATTTGTTCTTTCAGTGATGGTGCCCATCACTGTTGATGCTCAAACCAGTGCCTGATGTGGGGAGTTAGTTACCCTGACCTCCTTCTCTTCTTGTACTCATAGACCCAGAGACCCTAAAATAAGACTGCCCTCATGACTCAGAAATAAATAAAGCCTATGTACATGTGAGGCCAAAGCCCTTTTTTTCTTCCTATAGAGGTGAAGGAGATGCAAGGTGAAGGTTGCAGGGTCAGGAGTGCTCTTTCAAGAACCTATGTCAATGTCAGGGACTTTCTGTTCCAACTGACATATGTCCAGAACTGTGCATTTTTACAGAAAAATCTTCTAAGTGTCCTTTTTCTAATGAAGAACACTGAAAATAAGTGCCATCTAATTAATCTCTTCAGTATCTGATACTGAAACAGCAACATACCTGTAAATATCTTAATAAAGATAATGGATCGCTTCAGTCCCAAATTAATCTCTCAGCAAATTGTTACTGATGACAGCTATAATTTATGACATAACCTCGTTGCAATTGCTTTATCTGGTTCCCTTCTACTTTAAAATGTAACAGTAGAAAACTTTTGACCCTCATAGCAAACTGCAAAGACATATCTTTATCTTCTTTAAAATAGATGAAAGTTAGACACCATGACTTTTAAAAGGAGGTTGAGAACTAATTAAATAAATCTTCATGGAATGGATTATAGAGGCTACTTAGACAAAATAAATTATTTTATGATTAACTACTGGAAGAAATTTTAAAATACTAAAGTGCTTCTGGATTCTTTCAAAAGTGTTTTATGGGGGTTATAAAGATTTTCCTGGTGCTAAATAGATATAAAATAAATTAAACCACAGTTTGGTAGGGTGACATACCCAAAGGGAAAAGAGACACAATGACAAAAGTGTTTTACAGTTGGCTGTAGTCTGGGAAGGATGACATCAAGCTGACAGCTGTAGTCTTTCATTCAAAGAAGTTGAACACAAAAACTTTTTAAAAAATCCTTTTAACTAAATAAAACACAATGTCAAACTCCTGAATCGTGTGTTGTGACTCTTCCCCCTCTGTGTTTAAGTATATGACCCCTATATTTACAGGAGGGATCCATGCCAGAGGTCCTCCAGCATGTGCAGTGGCTACTGGAAGACAGCTCTGGCTTTCCTAGAGCCAGGGTGGGGTAAATATACAGGTATATATATATATATATGTAATACTATGTATTGCCCTTCAGGTAAGGAGGAAGAGATGTGAGGGATGTGGTGTCCTATCCTATGGTGAGAAGGGTTTCTTTGTGTTATTCTGTAACTTTTTATGTCCCTTATGCAAACCAAGTCGTGATAAAATTGCAAATACAAACATTTGACAAAACCTCTGAATCATACATGAGAAGTGTTTAAAAGTGACATAGATAAAAAAATACAACAAAAACCTGATATATGCTTAGATTACATCAGAAAGGTTTATCTTTCTGTTACTTTTGACCTGCTGTTTCCCTTCTGGCAAGATGTAGGTCTGCATTTTAGTCTTTGTAGATGCTTTTTTTCATAGAATGCTAGAATCCTACAATGTTTTGTGTTGGAAGGGGCCTAAAGACTATATAGTTCCAACCCCCCACCGTGGGCAGGGGACACCTTGACTAGGCCAGGTCACTCAGAGCCCATCCAACCCAGCTGTGAACACCTGTGGAAATAGGGAGTCCACAGCTTCTCTGTGGAGAAGTTCTTTCCTCTGTGGTTTCTTTCCTATTTTTAGAAAAGTATCTTGACTGTATTTCCACTCTTCTTGGCAGTCTAGAAAAATTTCATTTTTCATCCTGCTATCTCCATACTCTTATATGAAAGATAATCTCATAGCTTTTTGTTTTGAACATAATTGTGTAGAAAGCATAGAAACCATACATTTTACTGGATGAAAAAAGATGGGCTAATTGTATGTGTCTTATGTCTAGCTCTTGATTGATATAAGATAAAAGTAGTGATGTATTTTGATAATACAGTGTCTTCAGGAAAACTGTTTCCCAACCTCTTCCTTTTTGTATTTTGTAACAGATTAGCCAGGCAAAAATAATTCCAAGTTTGCTTCTGCATATTACCTTACAAATGTCTGAGACAAAGTATGCCTGAGCCTTGTCAGCATTTTCCATGAGTCATGGAATAGCTGCTTTCAAAAAAATTGTTTATTCTTGCTCATTGCATTAGCAGTGAAGGAACTGGGTTACAGATAGCCAGTTTTTTCTGTATGTCTTGAATACTCACATACATTGTTATAGATATTCTGCTTGCCTCAGATATAAGATCTGCTAAGCTGAAAAAGAGAACTTCAGAATTTACTTCCTACATGATATACCCATGCTGCTGTAAACTGGGATTTTCTAATTTTTCTGATTACATTAATTGTCTGTACTTTTTTCATATCCCAGCACAAAGTTCCAGGCACAAACTTACAGAATATAAAATCCTCATCTACTATTAAACAGCAACAGGTGATTGAAAATGAGATTTATGTAGTTCACTGATGAAAATAAAAAAGCTGTAAGAGCTGTCAGGTGAACAAATGTGTATTCACTCATACATTCACCCATTTATTGGACATTAATGACTGCATATAAAATGAATTTAATGCCACTCCAGCTCATTTCCCACACCAACAATTCACAGCTTGGACTTGGATTAATTGGCAGATCAAGAGAGCAGCCAAGAGTTTGTGGCTGTTATGACTGAGCTTAGTTTGGCTGGAGTGTAATGCAGACCAAGGCAACCCATGCCTGCCAGATATTGTGTTTGAGGAGTTTGTTCTGCCTTTTCCTGTGCATGAACAGTTGGCTTCCGTCACCACACAACATTTCCCAGAAATTCTGGAATGTCTTATCGCATTCTTTTAAGACTGATTTCCTCCCATTTCTACCTGTTCTCAAGGTTTTATTTTGCCATTGCTCATACGTTATGCCCTGTGCCCTCTTTAATCTTATTTTTTATGTGTTTATATTGTGTGAGCTCATTTCTGTATGCTAAATTACGTGTTAGGTTTTTTTTTTAGTATTCTGCACAGGTAAAAATTAATCCATTGAGATGTCCACTCTGTATTAAATGTGTTCTTCCAGTTTACAGTTAAACTTTGTTGAAATTGCAGATATGATCACTGTATTTTTCTTGGGTGTAAGGAAACTTGGTATTCATTCATATGTGTTTAAGACCTAAGAGTTAATTCAGTAGAAACTCTTTGAGATGTCCATTAGACCCCATTAATAAATGAAAATGTATAGTGAATTTTGGAGAAATTACAATAATATTCAAAGTATATTCTCTGAAAAAAAAATAAGCCATATATTACTTTTTGTTTCATATCTGCATTTTGTTTCGTAATCATAATTTTATGTTATCCTTCTTCACTGTTTGCTAGAAAAGTTTTTCTCCATGTGTTTTACTCTCAGAATTAGGCCGCTATTCCCTTTTTAGACACACAGCCCACTTCTTACTAGAACCCCCTCTTTAAAGACTTTGTGTATTTCTACTCTCATTGTGTTTGTTAGATACTCTGCAATTTTTTGGCTGCAAGTTATTTGCTCCCCTCACAGATCTTTCCAGATTGTTTAGCTCTGCTAATTCCTTCCTAGAATACTGGGATTTGCCAACCTGAACATGTCTTCCAGCGCTGAGGGCTCTTCTTTATTCTACCTGACAGATGTCTATCAAATAAAGTACTATAAGGCAAAATACTTGCAAATCAGTGCTAAACAAAATAAAGGACAAACAAATCAGAGATGTGGAAATAGCCTGAGACAAGTATGCAGGCAAGGACAGGAACATAGGAGGTGAAATACTGCACATTTGGAGATTTGAAGATGGTGAAAATACTGATTATGAACTTGGAACTTTTACCAGCATATTTGAGAGAGAGTAATGAGAAAGATGTAATAAAATGGAAAAATATGTTTCATGCTAGAACTAATAACTGCATATTTATTTTCTGCAGGACTTGAGGAATTTTGCTCTTTTCACAACCAAATCTGCAGCAAATTTTTTTTTTCCTCCTGAGCTTTTTTCCCTGCATCAATTTCTATAACATTCCATTAACAGTCTTCTTTTTACTCCAGCTGTACAGACAGTGCTGGGTGAGTTGGAGTCACAGCCTCAGTGTCACTGCCCAGCAGCTAAGACTACTTTATGCCCATTCACCTTCCTTTTTCACATTCAAATTTATTCAAAAAAGTGCATTTCCAATAAAGATCTATGTTACATCATACTTCAGGACTGAGTATTTTCATGCACTGGACAGTGTGCTAAAAGATAAAAATGTCTTTTTATCATGGTGTTCCATGATGAGTCCAAAGGCAAAATAAATGTTTTATCTTGAAAAAGGTTCTCACAGTACCCATTAAAACAAATCAATTATCACAAACATAAATTAGTTTGTAAGGGAAACAGGATAAAGCAGAAAGCCCACTGGGGATTTCTTACACGGCTGCTGCAGTTCTGAGAAACTGCACACCTCCTCTTTAATTTTATTATTCAAAGGAATAAACAGACTTTGCCTCAAGCTGCAGGAATGCCTCTCTGTATTACAGAAGGAATCAAACAACCCTAGTAGAAGCCAATGATTGTCAATACAAACAAAAAATTCATTTATTAGAAAAAAGGAGTAGTTACGATTAATGACTTCTATTTGCTCAAGCAGTTTTGATTTATGTGGTAATTTCATACCTTATAATTATGTATTATTTTATGTGGTACATAAATTTGCACTACTCAGACTGGTAGATGTAATGTTTCTCTGTCTAGTGCTCACATTTCCAACTGGCACACTCAGAGGTGTCGACTGACCATTTTGGTTGTGACATTATATTAAAGGAAATATTTGAAATAAAGCTCTGAAATTTTAATTTTTTCTGTGTGTTTCATGACTAACCACAGACCTGGAAATGCTAAGTGACTGTTGGATTGCCATGAGTACATGATGCATGTACATCTGCATGAATAACTGTTTTAGGCAAGGTTTTATTGTGATTGTTGACATTGCCAGTTGTGATTAGAGTGCTAAGACTATTTCTGGTTTTTCTAGTCAGCTCCCCAAGCAGAAGTTTGGATAATGCAAAATCGTAATGAAAGTTCTAGCAGCAGTTAGAATTGTGCACACAATCCAGTTCTGGTGTCTTCTTTCACTGCTAAAACTTCTCTAGAACCACCAATCCCTCCCAGCAAGTCTCACCTTGTGTTTCCCTCAGTACCATGGTCTGATAAATCTGTGCGTTCCTCTACAGGTCTCCACAATTCTTACCCACTGTGTCCTTTCTGTTGTAGCCCTCCTTTTCTAGAGAAGTGAGCAGCTGATGTACCCACTGCCTCTCAGTTGTCTCTAGCCTCTGACCTCAGTAAATCTGCAAGTAAATTCTGCTGCTGTTATCCCATTTCTTGCCTTGTCCAATCCTCTAGTACGAGTTATGCACTATTAGGAAAGCAGCATTACATTTTCTAGGTTTTCCCCAGTTTCAGCATTTCCCAGTTTTAGTTTTGAGTGTTAGAAAGGTGCTCAGGTGGTATTTGCTCTCTTACCAGATTCTATTTTCCCCTGTGTTCGATGCTTTCTCAAGTGTCTGTGTAGTTCTCTGCCAGGTTCTTCGGGAAATTCCTGCAGTCTTTCTAATGGAGATTGTTTCAGGAAATCCTTAATGGTGTCTAGTTTCCTAATTCTGCACTTATTAGCTCCTATTGCCACTTTGTCCTTGTATTCAGGTACAACTGGGAGCGTCAACCTGCTGTGTTCAAAAGATCCGTGAACTTTTAACCTGCCACAGCTAAGAAAGTAAATTATAAGAGTCTCAAACTAGCAGATTAATTGAATGGGAACAGTTCTCATTACAGGTGGAAACACTATTAAATTATTTTTGTTCCTCAACTGAACTGAACAGTGAAAAGTTTTGTTTCATTTTTCGAGCAGTTAGTATTCAAAGAAACAATGTGAGCTTTTGCAAAACCAAAGAATTTTTGTCCAATGAAGACTGGAGATTATTCTGGGGTTTTTTCCTCTTCAAAAAATCTGTGCTCCTATAAAGACTTGCTTAAATCTGATTTCATTCAGGATCTGCCTGTTTATCATTTAGAATGCCTAGAATGCCACTGAGCATAGGCTTGGCTAAAATCAGTGTATGAGGTAAGCAAGCAAAAATTGGTGGCTCTGCTGATTTTCTAGAAGGTTGAATATCTTAGTAGTGGTGAAAGACCTTCCTTGAAGAAGATACATATAAATATATCATTTTCTCAAAGCTCCTCAGCTAATCTTCACAACAAAGCATCTTTCATGACAAAAAAACTTAGAGCAAACCATAGAAAACTTTGCTTTTAAAAATACAACCAGACTCATGAAAAAAATTGACAGTCTCATGGGGAGACTTTTTCCCAAATGGTGCAGATATCATCAAGTATCTCTGATAGCAATTAATCTCCATGTTTCAAATACAATTTTTGTAGGTATTTGTTTTCAGAGAGTGAGCATATGATTTCCCCAACACCCTTCCATTTAAACCAAATGATCAATATTCTTCAGTGCTTTCAGTTGTTAATAATGTCAGAATTCTTTCTGAAGCTGCATTTTGATAAAGAAAAATATAGATGGCACATACTTGATGATTTCAGAGTCATAGCATTTAATTTTTCACATTGCTAAATCCATTAGCATTTTTAGGACTGTTTTATGTCAGTTGGTGAGACAATGAGAACTGGGAAGGAGGACACTTGGCTGGGAGTAGTCTGGATGCACTTTTGAGTTCAAGATCAGCCACTGCTGCTGTTTTATGGACCCTTGCTCTTGTGGAGCTCTGTAAGGTGTATGGAGCAAGCAGTGCTTGCTTCTATCAGTCATTTCTTGAAAACAGGTGGGATTATTTATGTTGGTGAAGCCCTGATAATAATCTAATTTAGACAAGCTTTAGGTCAGACTTATGCTTTGAATCTCTAGATCCTCACATCTTGAAGAAATACTGTTGCTGGAGATAATCAATTTTTCTCACGAGTGACTATTAAGTCCTCCTAAATCTGGAAAGCTAGCAATATAGTAGTAGGATTTTTCCTAAACAATAATTTAATTAAAAAAGAAAGAAGATTAAAATGAAAATAAAGAATTTCATTTACTATGGACTATCACTATAAAAATTTGTAAAGAAATTGTGCATTCCTGGCTGACAACAAAAGCCCTTATGTGCATCTATTCATATCTTACAATTTTGTAGTTATTAAATTACTATTGACTTTAAATTATTTTTCTGTAGGAATAACAACTTAGTTTTAACTGAAAATGTGTGATTTTTGTTTGTTTCTTTAGGAAAGGGATTCCAAGTGAACAAGTGAAACATGCTGATAGAGAGCAAGCAAAGCGTATTGTTTACTCTGTGGTTTATGGAGCAGGTAGGCACTTTTAGAAAAAAAACCCAGCTACTGTGAATTTATACTTTATTCATAATTTATATAAGTAGGCTGAATTTCTAAAGGTGAGTAAAAGTTTGTCAGAATATTACATTTATATTTTATCCAGGATTATTAAATTATCTACTCACTGTAAAAATTATGAAATTAATGTAATATTGCCATATACAAAGATTATCTGACTTTGTATTTAGTTACTGCTGATATAACTGAAGCATTTATCTAATTTTGAGTGTACTTTGTATTCTCAGTATATAGACAGAATGCAATGAAATTTTAAAAACTCCAATATTGTTTAAAAACACATTTGGAGAATCAGAGAATGGCAGGGATTGGAAGGAACCTCTGGAGGTCAGCAGATCCAGTCCCCTGTTCAAGCAGGGACACCTTGAGCTGTTTGCCCAGAACTGTGTCCAGATTTTCAATATCCTCAAGGCTGTAGAAAGGACTATGCAATAATCCACAGCCTCACTGGGCAACCTGTGCCAGGGCTCGCTCACCCTCACAGTGTAAAAGTGTTCCCTTAATTTGAGTCTTAATGTTTCCTGCCATTTCTTCACAACTGCAGAAAACTTGCAAAAATCCACTGTTATCCTTTCTACATAAGTACTGACCAGGTTCTAGATAAGTCAAGATGTTCTTCATACTTTCTAAAACTGCCTACTATTTCTTAAATGCCTTCTATTTCTTTCTCCTTATACATGCCATGCTTAGAGATACCTTTCCTGGGGAGATAGATGCATGTATGTTATCAGCCTAGAAGCTCTTGAGAATTGGTTTCAGTGAGCAGCTGACTAACTTTCTCTACAGCGGATGAGTTCTTGAAAAAGTTATTTAGGAAATGAGAGCCCTGGGCTGCAGGCTTTATGTAACTTGGGAACACTTAATGCTGCATCCTGAGTTCCTGGTTGTGAATGCTTTCTGAGCCATCTTTTGCACTGAGTCCTTGAACCAAAGACAGAATCAGCCAGGGTATTCCATTTATCATTTATCGCATTCAGTTGGGAAGAAATACATCAAATTCAGCTCTCCAGAATATCTATTTTATGTTTAGGGGTGTGTGTAGGTTATACACATACCTATAAGAGTGTATATATATATATGCATATATATATATATGCATACACACCTGCATTTTTATATTAACCTATATTGCATTTGAAACCTCTGTTTAAAAATCTATATTTAAAAAGCCCAGCACTTGTAGCCTGCACTGCAAATTTAAACCTGCCTGTGCTGAGACTGAAACAAATCTTCGATTTCCCACCTGAATGGTTTCATCACTGGGTTATTTTACAAAATGCCAGCATTATGTGTCCTGTCCCTTGGTCCATGCAAATGCTGCACATTTCCTATCTCTTCCCTTCACTGTGGATGGAACAGGCAGATACCAGATGTAATTGGATGAATCACCACCAGTTGAATGCCCTGTAGTTCTGTATATAGTCAGAAGTGCCTCAGTTCCTGGGGCGCAGTGGAGCCTATGTCTGTCTGCTCATCTATAGAGAACTTTCATGTTTACATTTAAGCACAGTATTGGCACTCCTTCACTTGCTCTGAACCAGGCACTAAAGATTTCAGTGCAGCAGTGCTTGATGTGTCTCCATTTACTTGTTTGCTTTGTGTCCCTCTCTCTCAAACAAGGGCAGTTGAAGCACCTCAAAGATGATAAGAAGTTTCCAGTTCATTAGAAGCGTGATCAGATCCTAATTAAGACATGAAATGATATCATTAAACCACTTAGTTGGAAACTGGGCTGACAAAAAGTAATTGTTAGATACCTGAAATTGATGGACTGAATTCCACCCACAGTTTGTCCTCCTTCAAAAGACAGCTCACTTTTCATTAAGGAGACATTTTGATAAAACTGAAGAGTGTGAATAATACTTCTTTTAGGATTGAAAACTACAAAAACTCTCCCTGAAGAGCTTGCTTGTATTATGCTTACAGGAGTTAATAAAAAACCTTTCATGTAGTAAAGAGTAACCTTTTTTTTTTTTTTTTTCTTTATGTTTTCTTAGCTTTAGGTTACACTTGGTTCATGTTTTCAAGGTATTTTCTTTAATTCTAAAGGATAATAAAGGAAGAAGAAGATTGATTATTAGGAAAAAGTTTTCACCCAGAGGGGTAGCTGGGCACTGGAACAGGCTCCCCAGGACAGTGGTCAAAGCCCCAAACCTGACAAGAGTTCAAGACACGTTTGGGCAACACATGGTGTGACTCTTGGGCCTCCTGTGCAGGGTGTGATGTGGCTCATGGTGTGGCCCTCCTGTGCAGGGCCAGGAACTGATCCTTGTGGGTCCTGTCCAGCTCAGGACATTCTATAAATATTTTTGGTTGGTTTGAAGCAGTTCAATTAACCTGTTTCTGCCTTAGTCATCTTGTGGAACTAAAACACAGGAAACTTAAACATCTATAAAATAAGGTATTTCTTATATTCAGTGGCAGTATGCTGAAGCCCTGAACTGACACAGAGGGCTATCACAGTGTTTAAATGAAAACTAATGCTATTTTCATTTTTGAAAGATGATATTGCAGAACAGAGAATAGTGAAACTCACAGACTGCTGCTAATAATTCCCCTGGTACAGATAACTTGAGAAGAGTGCTCAGAGAAGGTTTAGTCCACTCCTGAGCTTTGCCTTGCATGGCCTGTGCTCCTGCATTGTGGAGGATGATCTGACACAATTACCTGGCTGTTCATTCCCCTCTTTTTGCTTCCTAGGAACTGCATTTCCCTGGGACCTTTCAGATGTCCTTGCTAATATTGTGCTTTAATTTTCCTAGTATTCTATGCAATTGTTCTGTATATTAATAGTTCTTTAAATGGAGAACATGGGCAAACTTAGATTGTTACAGTTCTCTAAGGAAGCTACAGTAGTCTCCTAGCTGTTAGAAACGTGTGATTTATCAGATAGACTTGCCATTTGCTGACCCAGGAAGAAAACCTAAATTAATTAGATGTCAAAAAAAAAAGAGTACAGATCTATAATAGCTCAGCAAATGTCATCCTGGATGTCTGTGTGAATTTCTTCTTCTAGCACCTTGTCCAGACTGGTGTTCTTGCAGCTCAGTGCAGATCCTGGCGTGACTGAGAACAAAATGCTACAAGAATTGTTCTGAAATGCACATCAGCCTGACAGTGATGGCATTTTGGTGGCTGAAATCCTCTCTCTTTTAAAAGTGCCAGACAATTTTTCTTGACAGCCTTACCATGACAATGACTATCCTGTGCCTTTGGTGCCTTGAGATGTCTCCTCTCGGCTTATGTTCTTTGCAGACACAGTGCTGGTTCTGTGTTGCTGTGCAGACATAAATATATCTGTCTTTCAAACTTCATATGACTAATGTTGATGTATGTTTTATTTTTACTGGAACTGTTTGATTTTTAGGTGGGTTTAAACTGTAGCTCTTAGTTTATATTTTCACTCTGGAATATCTTCAGGTTTTTTCCACCTTTTCTTATAAATGCTCTTAGATCCAGCATAACAGATATTGTGCACCTATATCCTGTCCAAAAGCTATTATTCCTTTCTCTCTCTGTTGAAACACTTTTTCTGTTTTTTTTTCTTTTTCCAACCCTTTTATCTCAAAACTTGGACCCCAATTTCCACTGACATTGAGGAGCCTAAGACTATTTGAAATCTCTGGGACTCAGGCTCCAAACATCCTTTCTAAATTCAAGCTAAATTCTAAAGCTTCTTGCTAAATTCAACCTCAAACATCTCCATATTTTTTTAGGTCTTCATTGTATTTGTGTTTGTTTAAAATTAATTTCAAATCTTTATCTGCTCTTCAAAGTTTGGAGTTTGCAAGACTGAACTACTAAAATGATACTTAAAGCAACAGCCTTGCTCTGTAAACAAAAGAGATTTCAACCACATTATAGGTATAAATTATAACCAGGAATTTCTTAATTGCATACTTCTCATATACTTCTTATTAATTATATGCTTAATCCAGTAACTTCAGTAAAACATTCAAGCTCACTGTTAAACATTTATTTTGTTGCAATATGATTTTAGTGTATCAGATCCATCCTCTTTCACAGAGGTAAGTAAAGTTAACTAATTCCACTAATTGTGCATGAACCAGTGCTATTGCTTGGAGTGGTTTTCTGTTCTGCTTTATTGCATAATAAAGATAATTTCTGTACTATCAGGTAAAGAACGTCTCGCTGACTGCTTGGGAATTACTCCTGTTGAAGCTGGTCAATTTATAGAGAGTTTTATGCAAAAATACAAGAAAGTACATGAATTTACAAAGAAAACCATTGAAGAGTGCCGAGATAAAGGTAACCCAAAGTCTGTGACTGTATTTTGTTTACTGATCTGCACTGTGTGATGGTGCTGAAGTCAAAGATTCAACTTGACCCAAATTCAAATAGTTACAGGACAACAAAAAAAGATGGAATATCCTTTCTTGGTGAATCAGATTTGGTTTTTTTTTTTTTTCTTTTTTAGCACTAAAAGGAGCTGGTTAAGTCTGCCTTTTCTCGGGAAGATACTAACAGAATAAGACATCTGTTCTCAGAATGAACCCTACTTATTGTCAAGTTACATTGCATCATTTTGACATATAATAAACTCCAACAGAAAAAAAACCCAAGGAATCTTCTACTAATAAATTGAGTACATGGCTGCTGGACCATGGAAGTTCAGTCAATTTACACAGCGAATTTTTTAAAACTTATTTTTTCTTTGCATCAATTAGGATTTATGTTCTTGAAGTTCAGGTGGTAGCTGTAGTGACAGATGTGTGCATAGTGCTTCTGGAGTCAGCAGCTGCAAACTCTTCTTGCATCAAATTTGGTTTTAGTCTACATATTCATTTATATTTAGTGAATCCTAGGAGTGCAGTAATTTGAGAAGAGAAAACATAGCTGTTTGAAATATTGTCTTTTAAAAGCTAATTAGCAGAACTGTCAAAATTGAGTTCTTTTATTTCTTAATAGGGCATGCAGTACTAAGACTTTTTTAGAAATAAATAGTAAATTTGCAATATAATATTACCCATCACTATATGGGTGAGTGTGACAGAAACATATAATACATGACAGAAACATATAATTCACTTCTAGTTATGAAAATGGGTAGTATTCATTTTTTGTTCTTTGTAGGGCCTCAAAATCTACTGGAAGTATGAACTGTCATTGTGTCACACAATTGCATTCCTTTGTTTATCAAAAAAAAGTGAAATTACCAAACATCCTTTTTTAACTGTAATTAAGCCCAACATAACATACCTAGTAAAATGTTACATATTTATTATCTATTTAAAATAACTTAGCATTCTTTTCTTAAAAGTGAATGAATTTCAATTACCAGACTTCCGTGCAAAAGAATCTGGTTTATGAGTTCAGTAGACACAAATGTCATGACTAATGTTCTAAAGTCAGCAAAGCACACCTGTCTAATTACTTCTTACTCCTTACACTCCTGCCTATCAACCTTTTTTAACCATTAATGGTAGAAGAGCAATCTGTTTAGGTGTACAAGCTTTAGAAATCTGCAGCAGATCAATATTATTTTATATTTTTCTTGTTAATCCACCTTGGATTCTAACTTTCCAACAAAAACATTCCAACCTATTGAGCTCATTAGAAGATATTTTCTCTTATCTGCAGTTCAAAGGTGAGCAGCACCTCCCTGACTAATATTATTTAAGCGTTATTAATGTCTGATATTCCATGTGGACATGATAAGCATATAAATAATTATTTCATGAGGAAGATATTTGTTTGTGTATATATTACTGTACTGCTGGTTTTTATGAAATTATTGATATATTGAAAAGACTACATTAAGACCTCATTCAGGCATGCATTTGCAGATTAGTCATTGACATCAGGCACCTTCTATGCCACTGTTACATGAATGATAGTGTTTGTTTGGGGGATGATGCTGAGTTAGGAGGAGTCACACCTCACAGAAATAAGACTATTAGAGCAAATCTAATTTTACCTAAGAATACAATGTTTCAAGAATTCTTTCTTTAAATACTGTTCTTCATGGAAAATGTGAGTTAAATTGGGAAGTCTGATTTGCCAAAGAATGCCCTAACTTCCAGATAGTTCTGTTCCTTTTTTCAAAACTGGTACTTTTGGTATCAGCTCTCCTGGAAATGCATTAATTCACAGCAAGCTGAATTAATTCATCCTCTGCACACAAGCCTGGGAATGTGTTGTCCATAATAAGGTCATAACATTTTGTTTGAAAAGGTCTCCTCACCACTTGTGCTTGCACAGCAGAGGACATGAAACGTGTCAGTCTGAACTTCCATGGTTTCTAATGACAATTCATGGGTAGTCAAGGTGATTAGAAATATAAAGAATTTTTTTTCAAGATGTATTTTTAACATGGACAATTTTTCATCTTTCTTAAAATAAGAATAGAAGTTTATTTTTGAAGATAGGCTAAGTTTTGTGTGTGTTATTTTGACAAGAGGATCCTCACATGTCTTTTCCTCTCTCAACTCCTCTCACTTGTCCTCCAAATAGGGTTTTTTAAGCAAAATACGTCATTAGGCCTAACATAAAGCTTTAACTATGTTTTTATGTTTCTTCTAAACTAGAAAATCCCACCACACTAGAGTTAAGGAAGTTTGGCTGTGAAAGGAACACAGAAATACTACATAAAGATAAATGGAAAAAAATGTAACTTTTTTTTCCCCTTAAAAAACCTATTTTATATTTTTGGGAAATATTCATTACTGATTTAATTACTCTACAAATTGATTTTTCTTTACTATTCCCAAGTAAACTATTCATTGTGTGGAAAGCTCTAATTATGGCTGCTAATAGATAGCTAATTCTGCTAGGTATTTATAGTTTCATCTCCCACAGAGAGAGTTTGCTAGTTTATCAGTAGATATTCCTAATAAAAATGTAACAGCCTTAAAGAACAAAAATTTTCCTTGTATAACATGTACCAGTTCTCTGAGTGAAATCATTCTTAAACCAAAAATACAGTAAGTGTTGAAGGTTTAAATAAGCTCTGACTATTTTCAGAGGACAAAATATTAAATTGACTCAGGCAACACATAATTACAAATATCTCTATTGTCTTCAAAAAGAATTTTTGAAATTTAGTTTTACTCACTCTGTGTCACATAATAGTAATTTTTATTTAAATCCTGCAAGGTTATGTGGTTTCCATAATGGGGCGCAAAAGGCCCCTGGCCAATATCAACGCACAGGATTACAAGACACGCGCTCAAGCAGAGAGGCAGGCTGTCAATTTTGTTGTTCAAGGTAAAGATCTGCCTCCCCACCTTCCTGTCTACCCACTTGTCTCTATCCCTGCTTGCCTTTACAGAGTGGGCAACAACTCTGATAATCTCAGAAGAATGAATATTCCAGTAGACTACTAGAGTAGGCGTGAGTTTTACTGTGAAAACGAAGTTAAAATTATATATTCCATCTACCTTGGAAATTGCCAGTAAACAGAATAATATAATAATGTTCTAATACACTACAGTGCTCTGTGCTAGTTAAATGTAGGTATTGATACAAACTATGTATAGAGAGAATATATAGAATTCCATTCTTCAGATGCTTTGTTTCTTTAAACACTTTCCTTTCTGGTTTTTATAGTATGTTACTCCAGAAGGGTTTCTGTGATTACGTTTCTTACAGATTCCAGTTTTTATTTTGCCAGATAGCTTTAGTTTAAGAAATATAGAACGTTACAAGTATTGTGCATTGTTATTTTTTGTTTTGAAATCCAGCTCATTCTTTGCAGAAACTTTCAAACTTAATTCTATGGAGGGTGAGAAAAAAGGTGTTTTTACCACAGAAAAACATTTAACATATAGATTGGAAATGCAAAAGGCATCATTCTATGCTCACATGTTAGTTAATCTGATGCATTAGCATACTCTGTTTAAGTCACTTGGGGCTCAGTTGAGTACAGAATTTAGCCACCCAGAGGAAAAAAACCCTGAGCTGTCAACCCAAGATTGAGATCCCTCCTACCAAGCTGTCCCTTAGAAGAATTATTTTTTTAACTGGATGATGCTGCAAGGGTTTTCCTTGAGTTATCCTGAAAGTGTACAATATACAGGCAAGGAAAACGTGCTTTCTAGACATGGTGATGGCATGTTCCTTTAAAGTTATTTGAATTTATCTTTTAAAAGTATCACTTTCCTTTCTAAATATTATTCATTTTAATGTTTCATTTTTAAAATGACTTAAGTATTTATGTCATGTTTGACAGTCCTTAAGTAGTGTCTCTGCAAAGATACCTACAGATCTAGAATTCTAATTCTAATTCTCATTCTGTGAGTCCTGCAGAGCACACAGTGTAGTATTGATAAAGAGACACGGCCCTCTGAGCAGCATTTGTTATGTCCATCTGTCACAAGAGCTGGAGCAAGGCTGTCACAGGATTGTCTATGGAACACTTCCTTCTATGTACCTACAATAATAAGATTGTCAGATTTCACTGTCAGTTCAAGTAATACTGGAGGAAAAATCTGATGAAAAATAATGTAATTGTCACTCAGAATGTAATGTTAGAAGATGTGGTGAAGTGAGAATTAAAAACTCTAAAATATTCAGTATATTTTTTATTAAAAAAATTCATTCTAGGCTACCATGATGTTTTCATTTTAAGATTTCAGCTATAAGATAATATTTGAAGACTATGAAAGCTCCCTAAATTATGATAAAACCTTTTATGACATTTAGTGTACTAAACTGCATTTAATATGTGTTTTATAGTTACACCTAATATCTAATTAATTTAAGTAATTTACATTTTGATTATGGTAGAAGCCACTGATAGCAGAATACTTCAGATGCATGACAATATTGAGAGGAATGTAGAATTGCAGCTTTGAATTGTTACAATTGGATTTCTCACACTTTTTTTCATAGTGTTTTTTCTTTTTTTGAATATTTTCCAGTTTAATAATTTTCACTAATGTACAGCATATTATTCTTCAGTTATTAATCAGTTTTACCTATCCCCATAGAATACATAAAAAGCCAGTTCATTTTATATAATTTATTTATAATTATTTTCTTTTTTTAAAGTTTAAAATAGGATACCTCTAAAAATCATATTTCAGTAAAAAAATTATTTTGAGAAGTCTTTCAAATTTTATTACTCTACAATGTTTCATGAAGAATATATCTAGAACATATCTTTTGTGATGGACTAAATGCTCAGTATAGTTTTATTCTCACAGTCACTAAGAAGGTATTTACCTGACCTTTGCTGAAACATCCTTTCTTGCTTTTTATATCAGTTGTCCCTTTTTTGGGATGTGTTGAATAATTTGACACATCATTTGAACAGGAAAATAAGACAGGTATTTGAGGCTAAACCCGCAGTCAGACATCACCATTTCCATCATCAGCTGAGAGTCTGCCCTTGGTGCAGTTAATGTGCAAAACAGAGTCTCAGCATGGATTCAGAGGAGGCAGTTTGTCATAGATGACTGTGGAGAAAAAAGAGATGTTAAGCTTTTGTCCTCGTTCTCTTAGATATTCTTCCCTAGCCAAAAGGACCCACTGTATCCTGGGGGACATCAGGCACAGCCTCAGTGGCCAGTCATTGTCCCACTCTGCTCTGTGCTGGTGTGGCCCCACCTCACACCCTGTGAGCAGTTTTGGGTGCCTCTATATAAGAAGGACAACAAACTGTCAGACTATGTCCAGAGGAGAGTCACCAAGATAGTGAAAGATCTTGAGGACAAGACTTAAAAGGAGCACCTGAGGTCCCTTGTGTTGTTCAACCTGGAGAAGAGAAGGCTGTGGGGTGACCCCATCACAGTCTACAGGTTCCTCAAGGTGGGCAGTGGAGAGGGAGGTACTGAGCTCCTTTCTCTAGTGACAGCTGTAGGACCTGAGGGAATGACATGAAGCTGTGTCAAGGAGGTTTAGGTTGGATATTAGGAAAAGGTTCTTCAACCAGAGGGTTGGGTGAAGCACTGGAACAGGCTCCCCATGGTAGTGATCACAGCCCCAAGCCTGACAGAGCTCAAAGAGTGTTTGGACAATGCTCTCAGTCATATGGTTCAGATTTAGAGTTCTGCAGGGAGTTGGGGGTTGGACTTGATGATCCCTATGGGTCCCTTCTGAAAGGAGATATTCTGTGATTCTCTGCTGACTTCTCAGCAGAGTACCCTTGTCATTTGGCTACCTGGCTGTTCTCTGACCCTATTCTGAAAGTTGAATCATTTGGAAAACAAAATTCAGAATTCATTGAGTTACAGGGTTGTAAAAAGGACCATGATCTAGGACATTAAGGATGTTTAATGGGACAAGGAGGATTATGGCTTCCACTCTTTACTCAAAGGATTGTTTCTGTATTTTATCAGATAAATCTTTTGTGTAAAATGTTTGGATCAGAACAAAGACCTTCACCAAACTGCAGGCCTGGAGAATTATTCTGCCTCTTGATGACCAGAAATGTGTCATCTATTCTGTGCCATTACACTGTTTTATGCACCACTGCCTTTAACACTGTAATGTAATGAATATACATTGCATACACATAGAAATATGAAAAAGTGCAAAATTAAGCCTCCAAATTGAAATGCAGCACTGAAAGAATGTTCTGACCTTTTGTGACATTAAATTTTAATTGACTAAAAGGTAAATTTTAATTAAAGCTTAGAGATAGATAATTTCATACCTTTTTTATAGAAAGCAATTTTTCAACGTATACTCATGAATGACAAATTCACGTTTAATTAACACATAATTTCATATTGTTATTTTCTAGTTTCAATTAACATGTAATTACTTCCTCTGTTATTTATTAATCTTATAATCTGTTTCACATATTACATTAATTGGATCTGCTAGTTTTGAAAATTTTTATAATTCAGAATCTTCAGATGGTTTTTGTTCCTATGCTATAGTTCCAAGAAGAACATTTTCTTTTTGCAGGCTTTAAATTAAAAACAGATCACTTTCTTTTGTAGGCTCTGCAGCTGATCTTTGTAAAATGGCTATGGTGAAGATTTTTGCCTCTGTTGTCATTTCTTCAACTTTAACAGCCAGGTTAGCAATGAATTACTGCAAAACTCTTTGGTTTTAAAACAAAATTAGTTGAAATGAATGTGTTTCTGGTGTTTTAAATAGCTGTAGAACTACTATGTGTACCTCTGAATCTTTTAACAGGCAAGGACATGTGGAGTGGTTTCATACATTTGAAGTTATATCTTTGTGCTTAAATGATTGCATCTGTAAATGCATCCCAGGGTGTTGAAGTGCCCTGGGGTCATTTAAACTTGGTCAGATTTAATTTAGTGGTAGTTCTGCACCTTTGAAATCAAGCTCACTGATCATATCCTTCCTGTATTTGAGTGTATTGTACAGTGGGAATGGAACATTCAATGGGCTGGGAAAAAAAACCCAGGAATCAGGAAACCAGTGCTCAAAGAAAATAAATGAACATTTTTTAATTCTTGTATAGATGGCTTTTCTTTAAAGAAAAGCTCGGTCATCGTGATTCTCTTCCGTTGTGACTGCTTAAAGTTGGGTGAGAGATGACAGAATGTCCTCAAAGAGTTTTATGCCAATAGCAGAAATAATGAAGTCTACTTTTCCTGTGGAGAAGTTGGTCCAGACATCCAGTGAGCATTATTATTTGCTGCACTAGAAAGAGACTTTGAAGTCAGTCATGTAGAAAAAAAACCCAAATAACTGGTTTCTGATCTTTGATAATGCAAAGATTTTGTAGCAAGCAATCCAGAAGAACATGAATTGGTGCAGTAGAAGGTCAGACAAAAGCAGAGTAGTGCAAGTAGTGCAGAACATCAATGTTTCTGTTGTCATCTAGAAAGGATGATAAAAACTATTTGGAGCAATCATGCATTGAGGATTTCTGTGGGTATTTAGCTCAGTACAAAGAAATAGTTTGTCCTCCTGAATATACTTGGCAATCATGGGTATTATCTAACCCTATAAGTAATTTTTGTGTGTTAGTGTGTGTATAGTTTACACACAGCAGTGTTGTCTTATTTGATCAGTGTTTGACAATTCAATTTCTAAATACAAATAAAAGTCCACTTTGTTGGATTCAAAGTAGTTGGACTCATTCCTATGGTAACAATAAAACAATTTCTGAGTGACACTTAAATGTTCTTGCAACTTTTTAAGCAAATACCATTGAACTATTAAAAAAAAGTTAGTGGCCCACTAATACAAATCTGAAAAGGTGTGAGATTTGGTGGAGATCCTGCCTGCACTCAGACAATGAACACATTGAATGTATTAAATGTTGGATGATGCACTATCACATATTGCATTGCACACTTTCACGCAGATTGCACTGATTATAATTCATTTTGCTACCTGAGTTGAATGAAGAGCCCAGAATCTGTCATCTGTGGCATGGATGAAAATTTCTGCAGCAGTAGCAGGCATAACTGAGTTAGATGAGTGGTTGAGGAGCAGCCAACAGCCTTTAGTGGAGGAGGCAAGTGGAGGTGGTGTGAGGGCAAAGAACATACTACATTCTGTAATTCCTGGCACACAGATCTTTAGGTTCAGCAACTGGCTGTTCATTGTAATTCTGAGAAAGCCAAAGTTTTTTGCTACTAATGTCATGTCTGATTAAGCTTCTTAATATTTTTTTTCTCTCAGCAGAAAATTTTACTTGTTTTTTTTCTTTTAAATAAGCAATGTCACCAAACGGCTAAGGAGATAACAGACGTGGGGAAGTATTGAAGATGTACATGTTGAAATTCCTTGTGTTCTGAAAGCTTAGGGGAATGGCTACACCAGAGAACAGAAAAGTATCACTGCCTATCCTGCTTGGTCCTATCATAAATGCCACAGCTGGGGAAAACCAACACTGCAAGGGCATTTAAAAAGGATAGATTTTTAAACAGGGGTTTTGAACTTCTGCCAGCCATTAACAACTGGATGGCTTTGCTAGAGGAGAGTGTTTTAGTAGTCAATAATGGCTCCTTGCTGTAATATTTAGTAGGTACTTACAGGCCAAGCTTGTCAGAAAAGCACAATCAGTGCCTTTGTAAATTGTGTGAACACTTCTCTGCTTGGACAGTAGCATTTGAAAACATCAGAAGGATCTTGCCAAAAGAAAGTCGGACTGAAACTTGAAATATTGTGTTGGTGCTTGTCTGCTAGGTGACATTCAGTTAGTTATTTTTTCAGTGGTCTTTTTCTTGATTTTCTTATCAGTCAGGTAAAGATAATGATCCTAACATCCTTTATAAAGCCATTTGAAAAATATTGTTGAAAGGAAGCGTGGACATAATTGGTGCTATTGTAACAGTGAGAATGTTCAGTAGCTCTTCCAAAATGAGAAATATAATCAATCTCCTATTATCACCCCATCAGATCATATTTATTCCAAAGATAGCACTCTACTATCTTTTCTTCTATCTTCGTCCCCTTGTAAGTATCTTTATTTCCCTGTTAGAATTTCTGATTTTGGAAACAAGATTTTCACTTTGAACAGCATATCAAAGAGAAATATCATTTTTACATGCTTTAGAAGTGATTATGAACATTTACACTGGGAGCCAGGATCCTATTAAGCATAGCTAGGTTTTGGCTAACACTCAATATTTTGTCTTCCTTACCTTAGAAAAAAATGAAAAAATAATTCTAAATAAGGTCTTACAGCTTTTAGTGTTAGTTTGCAGGAATATTTGCAGTCTTCACTCACAACACTGCATTCATTGTTCCTGTGCTGGAGGCTGTTCAGCAGTGAGCAAGCTCTGACCCAATAGTGTGAAGCTTCATTTTTGTGTGACTAGCAGTCAGTAGATTTTCTGTTATTGTTTGCATATATGATGCTGTATTTGGAAGTCAGGAAAGGTGATCAAGTTACATTTTCATGATGCTTCATCAGAGAGGTGTTCTTGATGAAACAGTATATTCCACTGTGACTGACTGATTCTGTCAACTAGCCGTCTCATTTTTCTCTTTATGTTTCTTTATCTTTTAACTCAAATACCAGCCTAGCAGCTTATGCAGTTGCCAATAACAAGTCAGTCAGTTACTTGGAAGCAATTTTACGGAAATCAGCATAAGTAGTATTAAATGTAATATATATGATACAGAGCTAATATTAGTATGGATTGACTACTGGCATCAGTGTTAATATCTCTGCATTTTGTGTGGTGCTGACAAGTAATCAAAATTTTTCAGACTTCTCCCATATTACCTAGATCTTTCTTAAGTTGTTGTTCTGCTAGTGCTGGCCAAGTTGCTCATTGAAAATGTGCTGCTAGCATAAATTATTGAAGTGCCAGCTTTTACCTGTCTGATGCAATCCACAGAATCTCCACACAATGTTTCCTGAAGGCAGATGATAGCAGAGAAACTTCTGAAATGAGATCAAGGCATGCTGTAGCAGCTGAAAGAAAGATTTATGGAATTGATGAGAGTGCAAAGGTGAACTTGGTGAACTCAGATGGAGCTGTGGTTCTTTTCAGTGTTTAAAACATCACTGCAGTGACAGTCACATGGAAACTTGATGAGAAAGGAGGATGCTGGCAAATTGTGGAAGAATTGCTGCCTATAGCATTGCTTGTACATATTATTATTTTATAAGCTGAAGAACAACTGATGTTACCCAAAGTCTACCTGATATTACATGGACTTCTCAGTATCTAAACAACATGCACTTGAATTTTAATAGGTTTATGGAACTACTGAGTAATTTGGTGTGAATCCACCGATTCTGCTTTTGCACGGAATTATTGTTCCTTCAGCTCTGGACCTGTGCCACACACAGCTTTACTGCTTAGCATGTCTGGAGCCTAGTTAAAGAGACAGGTTCAATCACAGGCTAAATACAAGCAAGTAATCTGAAAAGGAGAAACCACCTGCAAATAAAAGCAAAAGCTTTATTTTCTTGATTGGTCCCAGATGCTTTTCAATAGCAGTGGATGATCGAGTTTTGTATGTCTTCCTCAAGGAATGAACACCTTAATCAACCTAATGATTTTCTGTGCTGGTGAGCTGTAAATGCAACTCACTTCTACAGATTAGTTAGAAACAGCTAAATTAGTTGGAAACAGCTCTTATTGTTCCAGCAACAAGTATTGTTTTATGTGACCTGGATTCTTTTCAGATACAATTCATGTGATAAATCACAAATGATTGATTTCTTGAAAGTGGCTTCAGTTATAGTACAACACAAGAATCTAGAGGTGTTTTTATAAGGTGTGTAGGGATTCAATAATTATTACTTTATAAATCACTCAGATTCATACAAGAGGGCATATTAATAAACCAAACTTCCTTATTTCATCATAGTTTCAAACAAATACATTAAGTAAAATTCTTTGTGCTGCTATTTGTGTTGATCTTTAATTCTGGATGTAAATCTTACATCCTTTTATCTGTTTCTTCAGGAGTTAAAGAACTGTTTTTACTCATATTTCTTCTCTAGCAGTTAATCAGGATTTTCAAATAAATGCTTTTTGCTCTGGTATTCTGCCCACAATTCCCACTCAGTATGTGCCCAAACTACCTTAATATATTAATTCTAGCAAGATAGTTAACTTTTATCCTTAGCCTAATACTGGAGAAACTGAGCCACAAGGAAAAGATAAGTTTTGGATTCTGTTTGAGAGGAGAGTAAGATTATTGTACAACAGACAAATGATTTTGTTTCTGTAGCAGAAGGAAACTTCTGAGGTGATATTGCATTCTCCATAGCTGATGTCCAATATGTAGCTCTTGCCTCCCAAAGTAGCCAAATAACATAGAATTTTTATGCAAGCTGTAACTTAGAAAAATCATCACTTTCCTCAAGCAACCAAAGCACTATTTTGCATGTATCCACAAGATGGTGAGCTGTTACCTGAACACTTCATGCTCAGTGAGCCAGAGCAAGTCAGATTAATTTATTCTTTATAGAAAAAGCCAAATATATTTAATACACAGAAATATCACAGCCAGAAATGACATGCATGATGTAGCAGGTTTTTCACTATGCCTTTATGTAAGACAGTCAACACAAATAAATATATTTCATTTATAAAACCCTTTTATAGGTCACCTTTTAGATTGGTATGTTTTCAAACATTTTGGATACATGCAAAAATTCTATTATCTTTAATTAGCCATCTGTTCAGTTTCCCACTCTTCATGATGTAGCTGCTGAGAAAACCCATTTCACAGGCTAGCTGATTTTTTATGGTTAAAATGTTAAAATAATTTGGTCTGTATCATGAAAACACTGAAAGACATAGCTTAAAGTTAATGCAAGTAACATCTATTCAGGCATGATGTATCCTGAACTATAACTTTTATATTGCATTAGGAATCCACATAGGTGCAGCTTCAAAAAAAAATTTAAAAAGGGAAAATTCTACAAAATACTAGAATATGCTAATAATCTTGTTCCTTACTTACATGACAATAGGAATTCTGTCCACTGGAATCTGCAGGCTTCTTTGGGGAAACTTTGGCACAATTAAACCACAGATAGTATTAGTAGTATCAGAAAATAAATTAATAGTGTTTCAGTATAGGGTACATAGATATTTCTAAGAGGAGTTGGATCCAGCTTCCAACTGGTCCATTATCACTGAGTGTGGCCAGTAGCAGATGCTTCAGGAGGGAGGTGTAAGATTTGTAGTAGAGTAGCCTGTCTGTCTGCAAATTTTCATCTTCCTCTGCTTGTGGGGATGAGTCTAAGTTCTGAAACGTAAGATTTAAAAGTCTTCCCACAAAATCATTTTATGTCATCCTTTCTAAATGTTCTTCAAATCCATGCAAGTAGTTGTTACATGAGCAGCCATTCTGGCTTTTTCTGGCAAAGTGTTTCATTAGGTGCCTTTTAACTCAATATTGTATTTTATTAAATATTAACCTATTAAATGTGAATGTGTCAGTTTTTCAAGTGAAATTAAATTCTTTTTTTCATTTAAAAACATGAAACATATTTCCATTTGTTTATTTGGTTTTGATGGCTTGGGTTTTGCTTTTTTTTTCATATTCCCTCATTTGTCTGATTTCAAAATACCTTATTGTTTTAATCTTTTTTCTTTTTTTTTTCCTAACCACTTAACAGCTTTTATCCTTTTTAGGTCTGTTTTTAAACTTTATATACAAAGCTTTTAACTGTGTACTCCCATATCTGCAATTTTGAAATCTCCTATTAGGCATTCATTGGTTTCAAATTCAAAACAAAAAAATGTAGTCTTACTGGTTGGCTTATTATTTTATTGATTGGTTTGATTATATCAAAAAAAGAAGAGTAACTTGGGATGAGAGACAAGGATATTAATATTTGGGATATAAAATCTGATACTATTGTATGACATTCATTTCAGTGATCAGAGACATAGTGCTTTTTTAAACAAGATGAAAACCTTGTGGGAATAGAAAATGAGAAATATTTTTAAAATATTTCAGAAAATATTTTTTTTAAGTATTTCAAAGTTTATTTTGCTACCAAGAGATCATTAATGCCCTATTTAAAGTGGTCTACTTCTAGTAACTCTTTAATATTTATATTTTTATTGTATATAAATACTTTACTAACATTGTTTTAAATTCTCAAGGTGTATTATAGTTTGTTTTTTTTTTTTTCACAAGAATTTTTACTCAAACCATTAATTTATGATGGATTTCAAGTAATTAATCTTCTTTGCTCCTTCTCCAAGGATGATCTTTTTGCTTTAGGAAATCTCTTGTTCAGGTATGATTTAATTCTCAGTATGCCTTCAAGTTAGAAATAAAGTATGTCATTTGTTGTGGAAATTTTACACTGGAATGCTCTAGTAGTTCAGAATCAGACCTGTGACCTGGTCCTGCACCTTTTTTCTTTTATGGTGTAGGAATGTCCAACAGGAACCATCTTAATTTTTAGGCTGGGCTCTCAGCCTGGCTCTTGGTCAGAATAAGGTGCCTTCAATTCCTTACAGAATTAGGGTCAGTTAGGTTGGAAAAGACCTTTAAGATCATTCAGTCCTCCTATGTTATGCATGATGATCAAACCCTCTTTTTTAAAGCTTTTCCAGGTGCCCACTTTAAAACCTTTTAGAATTTATTTTCTATTCAAATTCTTAAAAGAGCTCAATGTAATAGAGAATTATAGAATGAGTTAGGTTGGAAAATACCCCTAAGGTCATTGAGCCCAACTGTTAAACTGGCACTGCCAATTCCACCACTAAACTGTTGGTGTTTTATATTTTATATTATCTTCCTACAGACCAATCTGGAAAGCTAAACCATGTTATGCCTTGGGTGTGTTGTTAACAGCAGTAAAAATTTCCCTGGTGATGCAAAAAATATATCACAAAAATGTTCAGAGGGTTAATCTGCCTGACTTCTGGCAGCTGTTTTGGGAGGTGGCACCCCCACAAAGTCAACACACAGAGCTGGGGTTTTCCAAGTGTGAGCTCAGAACATCTAGGTCAGAACCAGCCTTAGTCCCTTGTCTGTAGGAGAAGCATGAATTTAATTAGTTTGAGCATCTCTTGGCACACTCTAACATCCTGACGCACTGCATGTCAGTGTTAAAAACCTCCTGATGAAGACTACTATGACAATCTTGGGGGTTTTTTTCCCCTCTCCTACACTGCCCTCTTCTAGTAAATATACCTGCACTGGAGCCTGCAGCATGTCATAACACAGTGTTCTTTTTTTGAGTCTAGACAGAAAGTTGTTTCCTTTAATGATAAAGAAAAATACAGTTGCTCCCTAATAAGGTAACAGCTGTTTTGTTGAGGCCAGTTCAATAGTGTAATTATTTCTAGGTGTTTGAATTAGTAATGGAAAACCTTGCAATTCTGCACTTTAGAACAGAGGAGCCCAGACCTGAAATATATTGATTTTCAGTAACAAACAAAATCCTCATTAGTTCTTTTATTAGACAACTGGCCTAGGGAAAAGCATGCTCTAACAATATGGCTTCATAAATAGAATACTATGAAAAAAATCTTTTGAGAACAGTTTAATTAGTTTTGGCATATATAATTCATTAATATGATTATTATATAGTAGTAATAGCTGGGTGGATCCATTGGAGGCCTGAGAATTCAGTCTCTGTGTTGCTTTATAGGAAACTGGAAGAATGATCAGTGTAATGTTAAGAAAATGAAATATATTTTATTTTTAAAATTCTATTGTGCAGCATAATAGTTTAAGATGGCTATTGTTTGCTGTCCATACTAAAGTGGCATCAAAAGCCATGTTCAGACTGACAGTCACAGGAATATTTCTGCATTTGAAGGGCCAGGCTGTAGCATGTTTCTAGTTCCACACCACTGGCATGCTGAGAGGCAAGTCGTGTTTCTCAGTAAAGGCAATCATATGTGTACTCATCAAAAATGATGCCTAATTTTAGGTCAGGCAAGAACACAGTTAATAAAATACTAGTTTCTAAATCAAAGGCATTCTTATCATCTGTAGAATTAAAAATACACTAGTCTCTGCCTGGTTTGCAGTTTCTAATCCAGTTGGCCATACCTTTTAGCACAAGATGAGAGGAGCTTGCTATTGCAGCATTCCTTCAAAGTGAAGAGGATTCAATTAAGCTCTTAAGCAAAAGTATAGGGGCTTTTTCAAAGTTGTTTCACTCAGAGTATGCAATGGCTGGGTGGGTGCATGCAGGGGGATGGTGAAAGCTGTAAATTCTGAATGTACAAATTGCTTTGATTTTTTCTTTCATCTTTATTGATGTCAAATTGAATGCTTCCTTCTGTGGAACAGCATATTGCATGCAAGTGTTATTACTTAAGCAAGCCTGAAAAAATACAGGTGGCCTTGAAATGTAAAACCAAAACTGATTATTTGCTGTGAAATGTGTAAGAAAAAGAGATAAAACATCATCAAAAAATCTATCTTTTTTGATTAACATTAAGGAGGAAATAGGGTGTACTATTTCACTTCTTGGCGTCAGTCTAGGAAATCATGTTTAGTGTTAATTAAATCTTTTGTAATTCTATCATTTGAAAATAGAAGTGTATTAGAAATACCCATTTCTTAGATCTCAGAAATATTTTCTAACTGAAGGCATTGGTTAGGAGAGCAGCAGAGCTAGACAGAGAGCCAGCAATGCCAACTTCTAGTTCTGTATTTAGCAGACAGAACATGGTCCTGAACTTCAGATTAATCATTAGATGTGTAAGGTGGGGCAGATGTAATTCTGCAGCTCCGTGCAGGTCCTGGCAATGCGAGTGGGCTGATGGGCCGTGCTGTTCAGGACATGATTGAGAAACAGGGTCCTTTAGCTCTCCATGATGGAGAGCTAAGCTAAAGGAGCTGGGCTGCATTCAGTAGGTGAACTGGAGCACGTACAGTTGTATCAGGTCTATTTTGCTGTCGAGAGAGAAAATTAATTTACATTGCTTCCAGAGGTTTTTGGACACACATAAGGTAGCACTTAATTCTGGTCCAACCCTGCTCCTCCTGTTTTACTTTTAGCATGGAGGTGAGGTGATCAGTTGTTACAGTGATGAGAGGTTTTGAAAATCCTATTCTTTCATTCCTAAATCCTGATAAATTTATGATGGTTTTATGTATGTTGTAAGTTCTTCTAAGAAAGGACTTTTCCTTACCAAATACTCAGAGTATATGATGCTCTAATCCTGGCTGAAGGCATGAGACACTGCTCTAGAACAAACAATAATCAGTGTATCATTGTTTTTATTGCACTGGTTTAATAAATGCAATTATTTTCTTACTCCATTGATTGACTGTTTATTCATCTTTAATATTCACTGTTCTGATTTTTACCTTTTGCACATCATTTCAATGGTTAGGAGGACACTCTTGCTTTAATTAATTTACTTGAATTAGAAATTACAACTTTTCATGTAACCGCTACAGATGATCCTGGTCTTTTCATCTCTTTCTTTTTTGTGTCCTGTGTCCTAATTTCCTATTAGAAATATGTTAATCTTTTTCACTCTGCTTCTGACTGTGTTGTAAGTGACTAATAATTTAAGATCTATTATTAGAGCTCACCACACTGTTAGTCAATGTCACATTGTAATTTAAGGCTGCGTGAAACTATCTTAAGAAGCTGTGAAAAGTTGTAAGTCATAACCATATTGATGTTTCAGCCATTTGTAAAGAATTATTTACTCAAATAACTGCTATTATTAAGAAAAGGTATTAAGAAAAGTCTACAAGTGACATCTAATTTAAATCATGGAAACACACAATGGTTTGGGTTGTAAGGGACCATAAAGACCACCTTGTTCAACCCCCTGCTATGGGCAGGGACACCTTCCACTAGACCAGGTTGCTCCAAGCCCCATCCAACCTGGCTTTGAACATTGCCAAGGATGGGGCATCCACAACTTCTCTGAGCAACCAGTTCTAGTGCCTCACCACCCTCATGAGGAAGAATTTCTTCTTTATATCCAGTTCAAAAAACCAAGCTATATTAACAAAACATAATCTGTCTCAATAATTTCTTGCATTTTTACTGCAAATTATGTTGGTTTTAAGTAATACCTTGTCATGTCATCAAATTCCTGAATGACATTTATAAGCTGGCAAGCACAATTTGGGTTTGCAACCATGGCCCTCGTGTTTCCAGAATAGAGGGAAGTGCCATTAAGTCCATTAATGATTTTTTAATTTTATTTGGATGTTTATTTTCACTTTAACTTATCCATTAATGGAAAGCATAGTTAAAATTTTTTTGCATATGTTATCTGATGTCTCTGAAATTTTTCAGGTTAATTGCCCAGATCCATGATGAACTGTTGTTTGAAGTAGAAGATTCTCAAATCCAGGAATTCTCAGGTAAATACAATCTCTCTTGCTCTTTTCCTTCCACACATTTTTACTCTCTATATCCTGTGATTTCTCAGAGAATAAAGAACTAATGAAGCAATAAGAAGCACATTGATTCTCACAATTAAGAAAAAGTATACTAAGCAGATTTTTCTGAATGTTTTCCTCCACTGGCTCTTACGTAGATAAAATGTGATATACTCATTTGGAATTCATTACCATGGCTGTTTTTATTTAGTTTTTTTATCACGATTTCATCATCCACTGTGTGAATCCTGTAAAAGTAAGTAATATTTCCTCCAAGGTTTTAGAAGAAAATAAACCAGTTTAAAGTATTTTAGATTAGGGGCTGTTACATAAAGAAGTATTTAATGCTTCTTGTAAGATTATACCGTACTGTAATTTCTAAGTTAGTTTACTGCTTTTTTATATTAATAAACTTTTACGATGGCACTCTCAAGGCTAAGGTTAGTAAAAGTTCTATATTTCTATCCTTTCATCTGGCTTACTTCCAGACATTTTTCCCTAAGCCAGAGTTTGTCTCAGCATCTGGTACAAATTTAGCAAGTGAGAGCACAAAGAAGACTGTTGGGTCTCTTCTCCAGTAAGTAGTGGATTTATTCCTGAAGGCACCAAGTGTTTATTTACAAACTTTGGTCTAGTTTTAAGCTCAACAATACGTTTGGCTAAACCAATTAGCATAATGTCACAAATATTTTAAATTAACAAATGCAAGAAATATCTTCCATTATAGCACAAGCATTTAATAAAAAATTAATTTCACCTTCCCATGCTGCATTCATTTGAGCAGTGCAATTTGCTATATTAGTCTCATTTCATCATTGATCCCTCTTGTGAGTATTACTTCAAAATGAGAACATTAAAACTCTATCTAATCTAAACAAACTACCTGGGAAATATTTCAGCTCAATATATTCAGGGCATAGTAATGAATTAATAAGTTAACATTTGACCTCTAAATACAGGAGTTAAAATCTGATTTAAAATTTAAAAAAACATTATACAATTTATTGGAGATTGCAATATCTGTTCAGAGAAGGCAACGTCTAAAAGTGACATAGTTTCAGAGTTAGGAAGTGTAGTGTATTGAATGACATCTGTAGGACAGCATAGAAAGATTTTTATTATCTTATTTTGCATCAATTTGCATAAAGTATAGAGCTAATATTATACTCAAAAGATAAAAATAATTCATGGTTGATTATACATATAGAAAATCATAGATTCTGCTCTCATTGGGTAAAATTCAGATCTCCATTACTAGTCTGAATTTGTAGCAAATTCAGAAGAATCAGTACTTTTCAAGTATAACAGAAAAAACCTCTAGCTATCATATGAATAATGGTAATGCATTATCCCACTATGGAAACATGATGACTGGAGGCTTCTTTCTGAAAATGCAAAAAGAGTGCAGTTCAAATACTCAAATTTAGAGTACGCACTGCACAGTAATTAGTTTGCTGATCTCCACATCCAGCTGCAGGGTGCAGAACAAACATACCTGTAAATTCCTTGTTGTGCTTCAAACTTATCACCCTATAATTGAAGTTGCTAAGATGACCTTTAGAAAATGGACCTGGGCAGTCTAGAGGTCTGAGATACCTTGAAAATTGTCATTGCACTCAGCACAGGCTGCCAAACTTGAGTGTTCAAGATGGAAGTTTGTTTCATTCTGCTGATTGAAGATTAAGTTTTCAATTTGTCTCTATTTTGCCGTAAGAGTCAAAGAAAAAAGAGAAAATTCTGCATTACATGAACTTTCGGATATGCTCCCATCAGAACAGAAGCGTGATAACTTGTCTTATTCTTAACACAAAGGCCAGTCTGAGACATTTATTTCCTTCCTCTTTATTCATCACTGGGAGAGCCTTACTTGGAGTACAGCATCTGGTTCTGGTTCATCTCCCCAGCAGAAGACTGAAGCAAATGCAACAAAGAGTGACAAAGATGATGAAGGAACTGAAGCATCTGTTCAGAGAAGGCAGGCTGAGAGACCTGGGAAGAGAAGGCTCAGGGGATCCTACTAATGTATATATCCTAAGGGAGTGGGCATAGAGGAAGTGGTGGTGCCCGGTGACAGGACCAGAGGCAATGGGAACAAACTGAAACAGAAAAGGTTCCTTCTGAAGATCAGGGAACACTGTTTTACTCTGAGGGTGACTGAGCACTGGCACAAGTTCCCCTGAGAGGTTGTGGAGTCTCCACCCTTGGAGATGTAAAAAAGCCATCTGGACAAGGTCCTGGGCAACCAGCTTGAGGTGGCCCCTCTGAGCAGCAGGGCTGGACCAGGAAACCTCCAAAGGTTCCTTTCAACTTGCCTGACTGTATTTTGCAAATAGTCCTGCTGCTGGTAGAAGAACAAATCTAAGGTGTCTTAAAAGGGTCCAAAGCTGGCGATTCTTCAGTCATTAGTGAGGATTTCATTTGATCTGAATAGGCAGAAAAAAGGGTGCATCCGCACTGGCATCTCACTTCCAGTCAGAAGTACTGCTGAAGCAGATCTCCCTATTGTCCCAGACCATGGTGAGAATGGTTTCAGTTCACATCACAGAGCAGCCTGAGAACAGTTGACCTAGATTCCTTTCAGATGAAACTAAATAGGAACACTCTTTTCTCCTAATCTTTTCCAATTATTTCTGGAGCTGAAATACCTAGTGAGGTAACATATTTGGTATCAGAGTGTTAAACCAAAGAATTATCAGTAGGACGTGTGCTCCTAATTCACTTAAGGCTTTGAAAGTCCAAAAATGGTTTTCATCTCTTTACCTAAAGTTCTTTCACCCTTTTTAAAAATCCCTACTCTTCTTACTTTTATTTGCCAATATTCTTTAGCTGTCAGCTTTGTCTTTACATATCTAATGAGCTTTTGTCCATTCAGAAACTTTAAATTACAGAATCTGCTGACTTGCAGTTTCCAGCCTGCAGTTTAATGATCCAGAGAGAAATCTCAGTTGTACAGTTACAAAGCTCAGTAAAGGGAAAGACGTGGACTTGAAGCTAAAGAGCAGTGTTTGAGGGTTTTAATGGATTACACTTCAGTGCTGTGTTATTCTACTGCATTTAATGTGATCCAAGAAGTGCTGGCCTACTATTCAGCATTTTTTCATTCTGATTCCAGTCATGTTTCTGATCTACTTTTTCAGGAAAGCAACAACAAATATATGTCTCCTTTTTCTTGTTTGTAGAATGGACATGAAACTTAAAATATTTTTAAGATTTATAAATGAAGAACATAAAGGTAAATAGTATTATTTCATTAGATGATAGTTTAAGAAATAAGCCCTCTTAGCAGCATTTCCTTGATGAAAGAGTCTCTTGAATTGCTTGACAACATTAAAATGTCCTTTTGCTTCTAAGACTCTCCTGAATGCCAGCTGAAAATTGCTACAAGGAATCATAATACTGGCACTTTCTTTAGTCTTGCTTAGGATTTCATATGCTCCATTAAGAATTTTCAGGACTTTTGAATATACAGAAATCCCATTTTTAGTACATCTAATAGTGCACAGATGATTTGGAATCTTTTTAATCTAATAAACAAGAAGCAAAGAAATGCTCTTTTTTTTCTAGATCTACTTCTGCACAAAGTACTGCATGAGGTGGGTCATCACAAGGTCTTATCTATTTTGGAAGAATACCTTCTTCAAAAAGAATCCATCACCCACAGTTTTATAGTACACATATGGTTCACTCTAAATGGACAAGGCAGAACATCATTTATTTATAACAAGGTTTTTACTGCCCAAGCTTTGACATACTTTGAAATACAATGAAGCACATACTACTCTGAATGGTGCAATTTTCATCAAAGATATGGCATATTATTTCCCTCAATTCTCTGTTTAGGGCAAGAACATGACAGCAAAAGAGCTTTTTAAAATCCTAATTTCCTATTAGAGCGTGCTTGGGACATTCAAATCAAAACATTTGGCAGAAATTCGTTTGGCTTGGGCAGAAGACTCTCAGCTTTACCATCAATAATCTCCCTGGTTTCTGGCCAGCTTGCCTGTCTGGCTTCCTCACATCTTGAGCACTCCAGCAGCCCAGGAAGCAGAAAGGCAGATGATATTGTGGGAATGCCAAAACCTGGGTTCTTGAATCTGAGAAGGCTCAGCATCTCTGCATCCTGAAGTCTGTGTAATCAGGTAGACAGTCTGTCCCCAAATCAGACCATGAGTTTGTGTAGAGACTCTGGAAGAGTATTTAGGAGTGGCAGAATCCAATTTTTCATTTTGTAGGGACTGTTTCTCACACTGGTGCTCCATGCTGTGTTTGAAATACAAACCCTTGGATTATGCTGAATGCATTACAACTAAAAGGGGGAATACACTTCATGGTGAAGAAAAGCAAAATAATTTTTTTTTTTACAGTACAGGGATACCTGTAGTTACAACTGTAAAATCTGGCTTCTAATGTGTGTGCAATAAATAGCTGATGGGTTTGAAAGGTGAACTTTGCCAGTAGCAATTACTGTGGATTCTTCCATGCCTGTCTGCTTGATTGCATCCATTAGTGATAATCAAATGAAAGACACTTGGTACTTGAAATAACATCTTTTTGTAGAAATATATGTATTCCAGTGCTTTTTGTTCAATATCATAGTGCATTAGAGTAATTTAAAGGTGTTTTTTTTTTAGAATTCATTTATAATTATACAGTATTGATAGAATTAAAGAATTTCTGCATCTGTTCCTATTTTTGGTACATGTACAATGTAGAGTTTGAAGCAATTTTTCTAATATTTTATCAGGTATAAAGTATTTCAGCTGAAGTACTTACCTTAAATTTAAGAACACTGAAATGACCAGTCAAAAATAAAATAAAATAAATATATAAATTAAGCCTATTTATGTTTGTATTAAGATCACTTGCTACCTAAAGAGCAGTATCTTCGACTTTTTTTTTAACATCTGCCAATACAGATTTTTGGCTCACATACAAATTACATGAAACTTCACTTTATTCTGCTACAATTTTATGCTTACTGGGTACTGAGGCAGCTGCATAAAAATGTACACATGTTCAAAAGGGGACTGCTGTAACAGAAGAACAAAAGAATGAACTGGTCATCACAAGTTAGTGACATTTTCTGTCCTCTGAGCTGCCATTTTCTAACTTGAAAAACACTGGTGCGTAAACGAAAGATGCCTCTAGATAGCTTTCAATTTGCAAAAATCCCTGTTCCATAGATCATATGTCTGGCCAGCTTTGACATGTTTCTAGAGTCATAATTTCATAGGTGAGTGGACTTGAAAAATGTCTTCAGTTCGATAGGGACAAATAAGCTTTTGTTCCACAGCAGGCATGCATGTCTTATCTTTGTTCCTATTCACAGCACTTTCAATAAGCATATTTATTCTGGTCAGTATCAAGAAAATCTAATATATCTTAAAACCTATGTTAAAATTTCAGTTCCTCTATAGTCTTTTAACTTCACTGTCACCATTTTTCTTATACATGATATTTTAGTGTGTGTACTTAGCACTTACAAAGCATTTCAAGATGAGTATAATCAACAACTCTCCTAATTGCTGACTATGGGATTTGGGAGATAACTTGCAGAGATTGGGAGAGCAGCGTTTTACAGATGCCATTGCAGTACATGGCTGGCTGTAAAGGAACATTTTAAAATTAATAATTTATGTGCCCCAGATATACTAGATTCTTGACTGAACAGAAAAAATCATTATCTCCCCAAAGTCTCCAGTCTAAATCTTAAAAAAGAAGCAAAAAATTAAGAGTGGTAGAGACAGAACTATTTAAACACTGTGGGTCTGTTTTTTTAGTGACTACACTCTAAAATGTATATGAGATAAAGATGATATAGTTGTGTATGTCTGATTATTTATTCTGAGCCTTGAGAAAAGGGAAAATTTTCAAGGAGATTTGAGGAAGTAGTGGGAGAATCGGATATTATGTACATAGGACTAAAGGGGACCTCTCCTGTGATTACATACCCCCATGCCATATGGTCTCTCTTATAAATTATCATCTTCATATGAGAAATTACTCCCACTAAGGACTGTTCCAGAATTTTGTCTCTCCAAAATCTAGAACTTTAAATTTCCAGCCTAAATGTATTCAGGTACTACACCTATTTATTTTTGTGCAAAGATTGTAATGTAGTTTAAATGCTTCCTTCTTCACTGTTTACAGTCTTAGCAGACCACTGAACAGGAATGGCAGTCCGGCTGCTTTTTCTTGATATTTACAAAGGAGTGGTTTCAAAAGGCTGAAATGCAGGCACAACAACTTCAGATTGCTTGAAATCAATGGCTTTACTAAACTCTGGATAGAGAAGTCAGTGTGACATGAGAAAGAAAACAGGGAGCTGAACTGACAAAAAAAAAAAGGAAAGAATAAAATGAAGCAAACCCATGGAGAGGTTTTTAATGGTTGTCAAAGTGAATGAGGAACCATTTGGTTTGTTCACTGATGTGGCCACTTTAATCTGTGCATTTTAAAATTAAGAGTATTTAATAATACAACAGAATTCTGATTGTGCCAGATGCCTTAGAGCGAAAAGTGTGTGAACCAACAGAAAAAGCTGTTGCAGTCATTGCTGCCATCACAAATCTGCTTTTGGGGATAACAGCTAAATGGGACAGAACTAGTCAAATTCAGAGGTCTAGAGAAGTTGGGGAAAGCAGGTATAACTCAATGCATAGGTGGGCAGCAGCCTTTGTCATATCACTCACATATTTCAGCCCAGAAGTGGTGCTGCTGACTCATGCTCCATCTTTTACTGTCTGTTGGAACTCATTTTGTCAAGAAGATCTATTCCTCTCATTGCCCAAATGCTCTATTGCTGCACAGACTTAAGAGTGCCCTTCTTAAGTGTCTGGTGGAACACCAGAGCTGGGTGATTCTGCATGAGAAGTGCAGAATTCAGGTGTTATCCTCTCAAAAGTTTTGTGCAGTCATAGCTTGGAAAAAATGTTTACCCAGGACTGACTGGTAACACACTGAGCCTTCTGAAGACATCCCACCTGGTTGGGATGCCCCAGCATCTGCTGCATTGCTGACCTCCTGGACCTGACAGCTTGTTGAAATTCGGAGTGGGCTTCTCAAGGCAGAGTCTGTCCAACACTCCTCTATTAATAGCCATGTTGACTTGGACTGGATCACAAATGAGTAATTATTTAGGCCAGCACTTCTCCTTTCACAATCTGTGGATTGCAATGTTTGATTCCGTGCTCCAAAAATGTTGCTCTGTCCCACACTGGACCATGAACTACCTCAAATCTAGCATAAACCAAATCTACAGGTGTAGCTGTACACAGATGTGTCAACAAATGTCTTGGTTTCCTCTGCTTTGGCACTTGATCTGCTGATATTCTGAGTTACTGCATAATTTGGACTTTGTGGAAAAGCTTATGACAGCTCATTAGCACAGAGATCTGAGTGAGCAAGCACGGTCTGAGCACTGTTCAGGCAGAAGCTGGTTATCCTCATCATCATTATCAGTCCAGCCTCAGTGTCAGTGACATGACACAAAACATTACAGACTGCTCTTCATTGCTGGCATCATTAGAAAAGGTTTTGGCAGCCAGAGCAACAACATCCACAGCTTCTTAGAGTTCTTGTTGCTCTTTTGCCTCTAACCTCAGCTGCCAAAGAACTGTGATGTGCAGTGAGGGGTAACTTCAAAGGAAGCTGCTCAGTAATCATGTGGGTTTCACTCTAGCAGTTACCAGCTCATATCACAGACCCTGCTCTTTCTCAGGTCTGTGAGGCACAAGACAACATTCATTATTTAGTCATCCATCCTGTCAGAGCAGTGCAGGTTCTTGGCCCACCTGGTATTCCTGCTTCACTTTCACTAGCCAAAAATGTCTTCCTTTTTAAAAGCTGTTGATCCATTGAATCTCTCTTTGATTTTTATTAGAACAGTATGTGTTGAAGCAACAATCTTTGTCAAGCAAAACAATAATTAGCAGGACCAGTGATGACAAATCTGATCCCAAATGATTGATTTGGAATAATTATAGATGCATTTGCACAGTAATAGTGAGCATAGTGTTGTGGCATGATGAGTTGTTAAGTTACATGAATTATACTGAAGTTGAATTGTTTAGAGTCCTGATAGCTCCACTGTCCCACAGGGATGATTTTTAAAAGAATTTGGCTCTGATTTTTTACTTTGAAGAGTAAAATATTTTTAAAAGTTCAGATTCTTGTGGGCTTTTTTTCTAGCTTCTTTTTTAAAGTGAGTTTTATGGCTGCACAAGAAAATTAAAATATGTAAACTGTCATCAAACAGATAGTTATGAGTAGTGAAGTTGAAAACTGAGCACTCACACATGCTCTATATACCTTTATATGAAATGTAGTAGTGCTGTACTTCTTTATATATGGGATACATAAATTAAATAATTCTGCAAATTTTACCCTAAAATTCAATTTTAAAAAAATTAAACTGTTTACAAGAGATAAAATATCACTTTAAAATAATCTGAAAATGTTGTAATTGTAATTACATGTAATGGTAACTTTAATGCAGAAATGCTGCTATTATATAACAGAATATAAAACCCGAATTTTTAATATATATGTATATATATAGCAATTCTAACATGGAAAATAAAGCTATAGGTTTTCAAATTTACCTTACAGCACTAGTAAAAAGAACAATGGAGTCCCTGCAGCAAACCACAGCCTTGGAAGTGCCACTGAAGGTAAAGACAATTTTGAATTTCCATTTCTTTCTCAGGCATACTCAGCTTTGTACGTCATCATCATATTATGAATCTAGAAACAACTATTTTGCTTTTCACTTCAATTGTTTCATTTTCATATTTGTGGTAATTTCTTTTTCAAATTACTATAAAAGCTCCAAAGGAAAATAACTGAAAGAAACTATACTCCCTTTTGGAAAGTGAGATTGCCGTAGCAATGCATATGGTAATTTAAAAATCTATTTCATTCATTGCCATGAAACTTCTGTTGGGTTGTGGTAGAGTGAGAAATCTGTCCCTTTAATAGGCTTTCTAGATGTGCCAGGCATTCGTTACTGCTGAGAAAATATTGCAAAAGATCTTTCTTCAGTAATTTTCACTTAGAAAATGGGTCTATTTAACATTTCTGTGTGGATGCCTAACACACAAAGCAGACAAAATCGCTGGTCATTGCTACAGGTAGAGGATATCATCTACCAGACCAACATCTGTAAAAAGTGAGTAGATAACTACACAGCTATGCATTGGACCTAAATGCAATTACGTTACAAGAGAATTATGTTCTTCTCTCTACAAAACTGATACCCATCACTGTAACCTCCTGCTCAGCTTTGGTTGCTTGTTAAAAGACTAAAGCTCCCGGGAATCCCTAAACTTCAGTGAGCAACAGCCCAAGGGTTTCCAGTTCCCTGACAAATGGAGTACTTGGTGTTGCCAGGTCACTCACTCAGCAGTAATACTCAACATGATTCAGGGACAGAAACAGCTTTATTCTAACTATTTCAGAAAGGGTTGCAACATACAGACTTGCACTAATGGAAGCAGTTGAAAAAGAAAACTACTTGATAATTTGTCTTGTATTTCTTCCTTCAGATCTTCTATATCTATTGCAGCATTCCAGCCACTTTGTGAGGCTTTTTCTGGAAGTGTTGCAGCTACAAGACCCTTTATGGGTCCTTAGGGAGCCCATCCTTCCCACAAAAATTGAGAAAGGATAATGAAGGGTATCCAAGATCTAAATCACTCTGCCTCTCATACTGATTTCCTCTCTCACTGTTAACTTAACCCTTGTAAGATTTTACTTTCCTGTTTACTAAATATGGTCCAGTGAGACCTTTTGGCCACACTGGGATTATAAATTTCTTGCACCTTCAATACTCCTGAGCTTTGTAAACTGCATTTCTGTAGGTTGCTTACATTGTAGACCTGTGTTTGCCTTTCTTCTTTTGTTACAAATTCCTTGGGGCAAGGGAAAAAAAAAAGCCAGAGTGGTTTTCAAGGTATATTACATTATTTTTTTAATTACTGTATTAGATACCTGGCATTCATGCTGCTATAAGGTTCTTAAAAATAATCAAATATGGTAATATTGGTGGCATATAAAGTGAATAGCAACACTGTAGTCCTTCATGAATAGTTATAGGAGACTTTTTCAGAGGTAACAACATTCATACTTTGTCTGAGGCAGTCCTGGTCATAAAATAAATATGAGCACTGTACTAGGTTTCTAAGAAAGACAAATGTTTACATGGTTACCGAGAGTGTTCATAGTTACAGAGGTAGAATATCATTATAGTGTTACATTTTTCAGACCAACCATGAAGTGGCAGAACGTTTCAATGTCCTGTGGACAAATGGGACATACCTTGTTATTCACGTCTGTCTAAGGTGTTTTACTGTCACTCACTGACAAATCCACTTCAATGCATTAAACAGATGGATTCAATGTGCCATTCCCATGAGAACAGTAATTCTCCATTATACACCAACTATGCTTTAATAGGCAAAAAGAAACACATTCTTGGACAATAAGTAGTTCTCTGGGGCTTTCAAAGATTAGGACTTTTTAGTAGGCAGGAGAAGTATTTGGAGATCATTTCATTACCCTTGTTTGGTCTCCTTTTCCTAATCAAATTACTGTACGAGTCCTGACATACTTTTGTTCATGCAGCACATTAGACTACATCCATCATGAAGATACTTCACCTTCCTCTGAAGCCTCAAAAAGAGATCAATGACAGAGGGCAGATAGAAAACAAAGTTTGATCTCAGAGAAGAAATTGAGAGTGATCTTAAAAAAAAGTCTTTTTTTGTTCATGTTGTTTACCCTTCTATACAGTAGGAAAATGTCTTTTAGGATTAGAGATGTTGAAGATGAAAAGATTTTTGTGAAATGCTCCTGCTCTCCGTCAGCAGACTTACTTCAGCTAAATACGTCTTATGTGCTTGGTTAATATGAATATTTTTTTTTTAATATGGAGACAAAATGTCACTAAAGTAGAGCACACATATAGTCTTAATGGGGAGAGATCTCTTTTTCTTCTTTGAGGTAAAGGACACTTTATCTTTGAAGTAGCTTTTTTTTCCCGAAATATAGTCCATGCTAATGAGGCAGCTTTCATGTCAACAAAGCTACTGTGTACAAGAGCATCAGGAACTGCAAAACAAACTGAAATTAAACCAAAGCAACAATAAAAATACCCCAGAATTTGAAAATGGGGGTTAAAAAACCCCTAATATCTTTATGCATTGCTGCCAAAGTTGCTGATGATAAACGTAAAAATCATCATTTGTAGCTCTTTTAAAAGCATAAGATGAATTTTGCTTTAATGTATTCTTTGCAATTCAGTAACATGTATTTGCAATTTGAAAACTAAAGGTTAGTTTAAATTGTTACAGTATTTTTATCAGAATTGTAGCAATAATTGAATATTAATAGAAATTAAGAACATTTCATATTGGATAGACATGTAATCTAGAGCAGTATCAACATCCAAAGGGAAAAGCAAAAATAGTAATCTTGCTGTATGTGATGTGTTTATTTGTTTAATTTTTTTTTTTCCTGACAGGTTCCCTTGAAAGTGATTCTCACCACTGGGAAATCATGGGGGTGTATGACAGAATTACAGGAGATGTAAAGCAGTCATTGGGGATGTTATTCAGTACCCAAACACCTCATTGGCCTGTGCTGATTCCTCGCTGAATCACTAGGCAACAGCGCTGCTGGATCTTTCATAAGCACCTAATACTCTGCATGTGAATTTTTTTACTTCATTTTGTCTGTAGCCCTAGGCAACAGCAGTGAGATAAAACTGGTTTTTACCAGTTCATTGTGTTTCCTTTAGCCAAGGTATCCAGCGGGGAGCTGCTTTTGTTCACAGCTAAATTACTACATGTAAGAAATGAAACAAGATAGTATTAACCCTTTGGGAGCATCACAAATATATTTCAGTTACACGGATGTTTAGACTTTAATGTTAAAGATTTTGTGAAGTGCTTGTGTAAAAATACTTATAAGCTGGCAGTATTTGAACTGTGTCAGATGCTTAACTGTTGTGTTCAGCTTATTTTGTATTTTGTGAGTAGAATATAGCTGATTGATGTTCATCACATACTAGATGTGCCATTCCTCAGATTTAGAAAAAGAGTTAATGAACTTAATTTTTATCTAGAATTTTGGAGCAAAACAGGTAAACAAATCTAGAAGCCTAAAGGTATTAAAAATAAGGAGATTGTTGTCCATTCTGTTAATTTCAAACTGAGTTTGCACCATAGCCTTAGCATACTTTAGACAAATTATTACAGTTTTGCCTAATCTATTAATTTTATTACTGATATAATGATAAATATTGTTTAGATAAATTTTAGGATTCAGTCTTGTACTTTTTAGGATTCATGCTTTTACTTCAATGTCTGGATTTTTTATTAATAATTTGTTTTTCTGTAGAATTTATTCTTCAAATGAGATTTGTTTCATAACATTACTGTTTTATAAATTCTGTCTCTGTGCTTGTGGAAGATGAAATTGTCCTTGAAGTCTAGTAATTATTCAGAATTTGAAGTCAAGCACAAAACTTTTAGGAGTCATTCAGTATGTTTCAGCATTAGATATCAAATTATCACAGTAATACAATTTAAATTCTAGAACTGTATAATTGCATAGACTTTGCAGCATTTTTAATTTGTATAATTAAATAACTTTACTTTGCACTTAAAGCTATTAAACTATTAAACATTGTTTTCTTATGTTCCTTATTAATCACACATAACCTGTCAGCTGATGTGAGTCAATAGTTTCTAAAAATTGATTCTTATAAAACTGGCATTGATCATGTAAGCAAAGTCAGAACCTTCTGCATATTAATTGGGGTCAGCTTTTTGGCAGGGGGATCCACCCTGCATGGCTGTGACACCCGTGCCAGGTCCTGTGAGCAGGGGCCCTGATCCCACCTCTCCAGCAGAGAGGAGGCTGCACAAGTTTTCTTCTGCTTTTTGCTATTTCAAGCCCTCTGTGTTTGCAGTGGCATTGAATAAATGTGAAATGTTCTATTGTCTCATCTCTTTCACTCATCTTGAAGATCTCCTGGTTTTGGGAGATCTCTACTAACTAAGCCATGTTTCTCTGAGGCTACATTGCTAATCTTCCTCCTATATGGAGGAAATAATCATTTTTTTGTATTCCCAGCTGATTTTCACCTTATATGTATTTTTCTTAGGATGTACACTTTATAATTAGATGGATGGTGTATTTTTTCAAGCCCCAAACAGCACTAGGAACACCCTCCAGCCTAACAAAAACCAAAAACATGGTTAAGAACAAAAAGAACCTCAATCCACTTGTGTGAATTGACATCTGTTCAAATATGAAGCTACAGAAATGCAGAGGTCACCATACAAATTTTCAAACACAATCCTTCACAAAAGACTGTCAGTCGCAGTTCCCCGGATGTGCACTTTGTATAGGTTGTCATACAAGCAGGCAAAGTTAATATTTTATTCTCCTTGCGTCACAGTTTCTTCAGGGTTTTAAATTCCCAAAGAATCAGCTAACAGAAGGAAGAAGGCCAAGCAATAAAGCACCACTTTATCACGTGTCCAAGGGCTCATTCTGTGTACACTGGTGTGAGGGCAAAAGGTAAACTGGCATAATTTTGGAGGATTGTTGCTGACCAACTCTTGAGACTTGGTGCAGTTTGTGTCCCCCTCAACCTGCAGAATACATACTATGAACTTAGGATATAATTCCAGTTCTCCAGATTCTCCAATAAAGAAACTGAGAAGCTTTCTCCACTTGAGAAAGAGTAGTGTTTGCAATTCATTTCCCAATGATGTGTCCCAACATTCATGTCCCAGTTTCCAGAGGACAAGGCATCAGTATTACCACGCTTGTGTGCTGATCTATGTATAATCATAAAATCTGGGCAGTGCAGTTTTTCCAATCCTTAGTCGAGGTCTGAATCTAAAGAGTCATTATAGGAAGCAAGGCCAGTCCTGACCACAGATTTCCTCCCAAATAAATATAGGTGAAAATATTCAGTGTTTGATGACGGCCTTGAATTCCTTTGGGTGGCACAATAATTTCACACCAGAGAACTCAAGACCCTTATTATAATAAATACCCACCTTGTCAGGTTATTTTGGTTCTGCATGAAAGAGTCTTTAAAACATGGTTAGGCTTGAGCAGGAACAATTGTAAGAGCACTTTTCCATCCTGAAAGCTCTCGATTTGATCTCTAAAATGATTCCCTTTTCCTCACAACCTACAAAGAGGTACTGGGAGAGCAAGAAACAAAAACTTCTGTTTGAATTGCAGAGTCCTATAAAAGTACTGATCAATAAGCATGGGAAATCACAGAATAGATGGGCAGAAGGAAAGAGATGGTCGTACTTAGTTTCAGATATCCCTTGTGAGCAGGAGTTTCATTAATTGATTGTCTGAACACAGTAATAGCACCCTTTTGAACTGATTTGGGTCTGGGTTTAATTTCAGGTGTGTCTTTGATGGTCTGAATCTTCCTTTAGATCATCTGTAAATCTCTTTGTTTGCCATGTGAAGTAGTGGGGAAAGAGAACTATTTAAAAATACTTTAACTCAGTATCTGGGAGATGGAACAGCTCAGCTGTTTGCTGGTGTTTGCATGGGATGGCATGGCCAATACTTCCCTGTTCACAAATCTTGAAGTGTCCACATGCAACTGTTGGACAGCAGTGCTGATCTTCAGTGCTGGTCCAACTTGATAATAACCACAGCTCAAACATTGGCCTCATATTTTATGTGAACATATTTTAAACATGGAGAGAGAAAAAAGGTGGGAGTTTTTGAAAAGTAAGAGGAGATTAAGAGATTAAGAGAATCTACTAGATCACCCAGAACAAAGTTTTGTTCATGTTAATGATTAAGAAAAAAACCCTTAAAAATAAACTAATTTCATTTTTTGGGAGTCAACAAAACCTGTTTCTCTCATTTCTTGTTTAATCAGATTTAAAAAGGAGGCCAAAGAACAGGTTCAAGGTTGTATGATAGCTTCTTGATATATTTCCTCAGTGGCCTGAAACATCTTTTCTTGCTTCATCATTAGAAGACCAGACTGGACACATTCCTGAGTAACCTCTTTTTGACCTCATAGCTCACCCTACTTTGAGCAGGTGATTGGACTGGAGACCTCCTGAGGTGCCATCCAACCTGAATTTTGGTCCTATGTCATTCCTCAGTTAAACAGCAATCACCTGGGTGGAAGACAATCCAGAAATTCCCTTCAAACATTCTGCTGCACCACGTGAAGGATATAGTGCCATGCCAGAAGAAGCCCCAGAAATGTTTTGGGATTTGCCTTCCCACCTGTGTTGCCTCATTCTGTGCCAGCATTTACTATATTCCCTGGCTCACAGGCTCACTTTTGGCTGGCATACTTCCTTTTGGTATTAGCACATTGTCAGAAACATTCAGGGAGTGGAAAGGAATAATTTTTTCTGCCGTTCTGCCATTCTGAATGGTTTCAGTAGAGAGTGCATCTCTGGGTTTAAAATAAGTTTCAATTGTGCCCTGTCTTTGCCTTGCTAGGAAACATCCCCAGCCTAATAATCAGCTCATCCCTTCTGGAGATAACAGCCAGACTGTTGTCACTAGTCAGCTGGTTCTCTCGAGAGATATTTGAAGTGCACTTCTACCACCTGTTTTTGGAAGTCCCTTTTTTGTTATCAAGCATGTTATTACGTGCTCTAAGTCCAGGCAATTTTTTATGCTGTCTGCTTGTGTTCTGAATTGTGGAGGTCCAGCTTCCAGCCAACGTTTGCACATTTTTTGTGCTCTTTTCCATGTCGCCATCTCTCTTCAAGGTTAATTAGTGGGACAATTTTTAGCTTCTTTCTTCCTTTGCTTCTTACACTGATAATTTTCCACTGCTAACCTTTCCTCCCACTTCATAGACACTGTTATTATTTCTTGCAAAAATCTCACTATTAGTTGTCCACAAGTTAAAAGAAAATTGCCTATATTTTTACCTCTAATCTTTGTGCCCTCAGTTCACTCCTCTCTGCCATTTGGTATGACATTTATGCACTTATGGCATTTTGGAGACTATTCTATGGCTAACTATATTTTTACTGTAGTTGTTCATTTCATGCTCAATTTTTCCAGGATATCAAAAATTTACTGTAGAAATTCTCTGGTTTCTGCTCTCCTCCCTTCCCCCACATTTTTGGCAGCTTCATCTGCTGTGCACACTGAATTTCTCACATCTAATTATTCAAAAGTGTCATGCATCAGATTACAATCCCATTTTCCAATTTGTGTGTTAAACAGAGTACTGTAGTTACAGGCTCCTGAGAATCAACCTCCATCCTCCCCATGAGTGGCTGCTGCCTGTTACACTGCCTTCCTCTACAGAATTGGATGAGACAAAATTAAATATCTCCCTGGGTTTACTTGGCCTCTTTGCACTGATCCATTAGTCCATATCCAGCTGAGTCCAGAAATTAGTTAATTGCTGATTTATCCTAAATGTTTTATTGGTATCTGGTTAGGTGAAGAAGAAAAGTGTCCTCAGGACTTCTGCCAGAATTTTTTCCCCCCTCTCTTTTTAACTCTAAGCTATGTCCCAGAGCTGGTTCAGGCTGATGATTGACTCCAAACTGCATGTGAAAGACACCTATAAGAACTTCATTTCTTCACAATGAATAAATTCTGCAGCAGTTTGAAAGCTGAGCCACCCTACTTGCCTGCCAGCAATCCCCATCTCTGTTTATCTTCCCATCCATTCACTTGAACCGTGATGCTAAATTAAATAAGCTTCCCAGGGAGGTTTTCCTTTAAATATAATGAGCTTTTGTAACATATGAGCTGGGAGAAATCAACATCTTCCCTTGGGGCCTCTGTGGGTCTCAGATGAGGTTAAAAAGGTGTTGTAAATGTTGGGCTGTAGTCAAACTCTCTGGCTGCTTCTGTTACTATGGCTTGTGATATATTTGATTTTTCTTCTGGAGCTGACTTTTTTTTAGTCCTTCCACTTCTTCTCATATTTGACCTAAAATATAACGTTCTCCTGGCATTATCTCTATCCTTTAACACCTTCCATTCCCTGGAAATCAGGTTAATAAAAAGCTCTTAAATTCATCCTACACCTCCAGTCTGGGCAGACATTTATCATTGCACAACAAACCAAATATTTTTCTGACAATGAATCATAGATTTCTTTCCTGGGAAGGTCTTGAATCGTGTTTATATTGCTTTCGTAGAATCGAACTCTTGCTTTAAATCCTTCTGGCCAACAGGTTTATAATTCAAAAGGATTTTGACACAACAGAATAGTAGTATAAGATGAATATAAAGAAGTGAGTATAAATGCAAAGCTTCACACAAAAATAAAACTAGTTAGCTACCCAAATGTAGGAAACATATTTCCTAAAATGTAGGGAATAGCTAGTTAGGTATCAATTTCAGAAAAGGACCTGGAGATCTGAAGGTGTTTGTAGAATGATCAAAAGTGATACAACCAATCCCTTCCCTTGCTTCAGCCCCAGCAAGGTCTCAGTTGAATGCCCTGCCTAATTTTCAAAAGTGCGTTTCAGAAAATAGATGGAGCAACAGGAATCCACAGGAGTGCTATAGACGATACTACCTATGAGGAAAGGCTGCAAGAATTTAAGTCATTTAACCTTGAGAAGACTGAGGAGAAATGCCAGTGTCAGCTTTCTACCCACCTCAGCCAGCCCTGGCACCACAGCAGGTGCAGTACAGTCCAGTGCAGAGTAGCATCCTCTTGATCTGGTGAGTCTTGGTTTGCCCTCAGGCAAAGCACAACATTAGCCAGGAAAGAAGGGAGGACTCTGTGTAGGCTCAACCAATTGAGTTTATTGGTGCCTCATGTGAGGACAACCTTCACCCAGGGTGCCTGCCTCAGCAGAGCCAGGAGCGTCTTTAGGCAGCAACTTTTATTAGGGGGAGGAACAAGGGGATGGGTCCAGCAAAGGTCCAATCAGTAGGGGATGGCTCTGCAGGTGAATGACACACACAGGGACAAACCAGTGTGGGAGGGGAAAACCAGGATCCTGCCCAATCACTCAACGCTCTCCCTGGAACTTTCCAGCCACAGGGAGAGGCCCTGAAGTGACAGACAGGACCCAGGGGTTACATAACCCATAATTGACACTTAATCTAACTGGGAGAAACTACATGGGAAAATAACATAGGAATACATGGAACAAACCATTGTGAGATACATAAGATACAGAAAACAGTATAGGAACAAACCATGAAAACATGCATTAACCAAGTGAAACTAAAACACACCACCACAGAGAAATCTAAAAAGATTCATCCAGTATGTGATGGGCTGCCATAAAGGTGGCAGTGAACTGCTCCATACGTTCCCTGGAAACAGAACGGGAAGAGAGGGGCTTAAATTTCAGCAAGGTAAAACTAGGGAAGATGTTAAACAAGTTTTTAAAAAGAACGCTAATGATAACTAAACATTCGGATGGACTTGAATAGAGCTTGTTGGTGTCACACAGCATTTTTAGGAAGAGGTATACACTCAGCATGCCACAAAATGCCTAGCACCTGTCCCTTGTTTGCCAGTCTTCTGAATATCCAAGTAGCCTGCCCAAAACCTGTGCACAGGGAAGTGATTGATTCTGCCCCTCTGGAGTTTAGGTGCCAGCTTCTGAGATTCACTTCCTTGTGACTGACATCCATGGCTTTTTGTTCTAAAACTGAAGAGGCTGTTCCTGCCTTCTAAAGGCAGTCAGAGCAATGGACATTGCTGCTGCTCCTGTCCTTTTATCTACAAGGGTAGGAAACCTTTCTCCATGAAAGCCTTTCAACATCCACCACCCAGAGGAATGCACAAATCACCAGATTACAGGATGTTCTCCTGAGGAGCTTTCTGTGCTCTCTCTCTTGGCACTGGCCACTGCATTTGAACTAATCAATATTTGCTTTGAGAGAGAGACAAAAAAAAAAAAAAAAAACAAAAACAAAAAAAAAACCATGACTGATGACAGTCCAGTCTCCAAGTTACTGCATTCCACAGAAAAGCCTGGCCTCTGTCTCTAGTCTTCAATCCAGGTTTCATGTTTCAAAATATGTCTTTGCCCATAGGTACACCCTGGTGAAATCTGTGTTTTGCCCTTGGGCTGGAAGGCTTTCCACTTTTTCATCACTCCTGCATTATGGATCCTCCATGTCCTTCTTCACGCTCCACACTGGTGGTACAGAGCCAGGAATGTGCTTTCTTGTCCCTACTTCCCCTCCATCATCTTCTGACACAAGAGTGGGCATTTAAGCTATTTTTATGTGATGTCTTAGCCTTACAACTCATTTCTAGATTCCTCATATTTCAGTTATTTCAATAAATTCTCTTAGCAGCAGGTGTTATTCACTTCCCATCCCACTCTACCTCCTGCTTTTTTTGCTCATTGATACTTCTGTACCTAACAGTTGCCAATAACATTTTTTTTACTCCTTACTCCAAGGATATTCATCCTCAGCAAAATTAAAGTCTCTTTTTTAACTTGTGGGTTTGTTTGTTGGTTTGTTTTTTTTTTACTTCCAAATCTGCCAGCTTAAAGCATCGTCCTGTTTGTGGTTCATTTAAACACATTAGTCATAGGGAGGAAACTGTGGAATTGAAATCCTTTTGCTGCCTACATAAACCTCACATTGTAGCCTAAGTGTTTAATCTTCAGATATTTCCTTTTCCTGCCTTGGCGAAATGGGGAAGAGAATGTGGGTTCTCCTCCCCAAAAACCAGTGATATGACAGAATTCATGAGATACAACTGAGCCTAAAGGAAACCTGCATGGAAAAGACTCAATTTGGAAAGTATGGAGACGTTCTGAAGAAGTCTCTATCTTTATGTTTCACACAAATAAGGAACAGGAAAGTTTTGAACCCTTTGGTACTGATAACTGAACTTGGAAATCACTGCAGGGATCCAAGATCTCAAGCCTGCTTTGCAATTTTAGCATCTGCAAGAGGTTTAGAGAAGAACCACAATTTAGAGCAGCCCTCCCAGTGTGTATCTTTAAGTGCATAATGATTTCTTGCCTCAGGTTCTTTGAAATTTTATCTGAGCCATCTGTCCACCACTACTCTTCCAGACAACTTAGTGCTTACAGGCTAGGGCATTCCTCCTCACAGTGTGTGCTGGGATAGATCTCAATTTTTGCTTACAGAGAAACAAGGTTTTCAGATCACTTCCTTTTGGAATGGCCAGTGGTGCTCTTATTCCATAAGGCTGTGGCACAGGACGGTGAAAATGCCGCCTCTGGCAGTACTACCAGTCAGGACACAAGCATGAAACCATTACCAAGGCAGACTGTATCAAATATTTTATGGGAAGTGGTCTTATATGTCTGCTTATTTCTGTTTTCCTTAGACTCTGACATGCCTTGTCTATAAAGACTGATCTTGAGTCACCTGCACAGAGTGTGGCCTTTGACAATCCACCACAAAAGACTCCAGTGCCAGAGCCACATAGATTCTTCAACTCTTTGTAACTAAATCAAACCAGCCCCTTTGAAGATCCAGCATTGTAGTGATTGGGATGGTTTGTGTGTAGAAGTCATATATAGGCTTTATTAGGCTGAGCAGGATAGACAAAATGCTTGGAATTTACAATTTAAATGTCTAATTCTGGTAGCACTCCCAGAAATAATAATTAAGTAGGAACTAAATGGCTTTCTTTAATTAAAACATTTTGCCAGGAAAATAACACTGGTAAGTGCTTCACTTCCAAGGACTTCATGTCCCAATAAACTGACCAAGGATTACTATATTGAATTTCAGCAAATACCTCCACCCCCATGACAGGAACTCACTCTCAGTGCAGTTTGGGTGGCTCAGTGATGGTGGAAGAGCAGAGAGCACAGTGTAGGCTGCAGGAGCACTTGGGAAGGTGACTGCTCCAGGGAAGGTCCTGTGGGAAGCTCTGCACTGTTGCTGCCCTGCTGTAACACCTCCTACAGACTCACAGACCCAGAGGAATTCCTTTAAAATCCCACTCTGTGGATATTCCTAAAGAAAAGAGGTGAACAGGGGCAAAGATACTGTGGCCCATCTCTTCGAATGCATGCAGCAATGGACAGAGGTAACCCCACCACACGTTTGGGAGCTGAGGATGCTTTGCAGCTGCAGCCAAGCTGATTTAGAGCACCTTGTTCAGAGCAAGAGACACTAGTGAAAGCAGCTTGAACTTCCTGTCAGCTCTGCAGCATGAGAATCACACAACTGTTATTAAATTCATTAGCTATAGAATGAATGTAAAGAGATCTGTGTGACATTCTCTAATTTAGTGGAAAGGGAACAGAGAAACATGCTTAAACATTGTTCCTTACCTCGACCTGGTGTTTCACCTAACACAGATTTTCCACAACCCCAGACATCACAGCAAGCAAAGCTCTCTGGGCAGCCACCTGAGTGCTTGGAGAATGAGCTTTGCAGCCTCCAATCCTGTGCAGCTGTTAACATACAGGGAGTATGAGGCTATTGCACAGTGATGGTAAAATAATTCTTCAGTTTAAACACACAACTCTTAAAAATATTTTTCTGAGAATGAGTTTTTGAGTACAGGACACACTTAGATACATTATTCCATACCAGCATGCTCGAAGTGTATTAAGTTCACAGCTCTTACCCATCTGACAGGGCCTTTTGTAGGGCCTGAGCTTCTGTGCTGTTTTCCCTTAAGACTTCTTTACATACGCAAAAAATACTGAAAGTCTGTGCGGAAGCTCTGGTGACAAATCCTTTGAGACTATGACATGATGAAGGAACAAGCCATCTCAATGAATAATTTTGCAGTTTATTAGCATAGTGAAGTGTTTTGATTACTTTTGCTTAAATGAATGATAAAGGAACCCTTTTATCATGTACCCTGCTCATTTCACTATTATTTGTCCTATTGAAAGTTATCTTTTTTTTTCAATTAGGCATAGGCATTGCACATTCTTAGGACCAGAGGTGTTATGACACTGATATTAATTAAAAGGCTACTACAGAAATAATAGATAATCATGAGATTGAGCTGTGTGTCTCAGATGTTGAGTCTGGGAAAACAAACAATCCCAGAGGGGGAAAGGCTATTTCTATTTTAGCCTTCATAACTTGCAAGTGCTCAAGGTATCAGTGCCATGTAAACAGAGCATATAATAAACCTTAATGACTCAGCACGAGTGTAAAGGAGAAGACAACAGTATTTCTTACCTCTCCATCTGGTTAACTCTCCCAAAGCGCTGCTTACAGCCTGGCTGGGCTCACTTCAAACCATCTAAACACAGGCTGTCTCAAATGATAGTAGATACTCATGTTTAGCCAGCTGAATCATGTCCTTTGTGTTTCTAGAGGGCATTGCTGTTCATATCAAAATCTATTGTGTTTCTGTTAGAAGGAATGTGAAAAAAACAACATCTGCCTTCACTAAATGCACTATTTCTGCAAGTCACAGGGAGGGAATCTTGCCAGGCTGCCCAAAATCTCAAATACTGGTTTTAAATACTCAATAGAGCTGAAGCATGAAGGGGAATTGCAGCTCTCCTCCCCATGGCCAGACTGAAGGAGATGGTGTGATAATCCTAGGTGTATTATTGACATTTAGGAGACTAATACTGCAATGATAAAAAGTTCAAACTTGCATCAGTGAGAAACACCTCAGCCTTGTGAAAATTTAATAGGCTATCATGGATATTTTCTGCAGTTTAATGTACCCAAGTGCCAGCCATACAAATTTTTCCTGTCTGGGAACCAAAACTGGAAAGTTTTCACACTATTGTATTTGTAGGAACTAACTATCCCTTTGATTTTTTTTTTTCCACTTTTCCATTTTTTTCCTTTTTTTTTTCCTCTCACCCTTTTTTCAGTTCCCCACTTTTCCCAGGACACTGACATCCCATCTAGCATTATCTGAAACAGAATCTGATGAACAGAGCTACCTTTTTTCTTCTGTGCATTAACCCCTACAAAGCTTAATGTCAATGAAGGTAGGGATAGGTCAGTATAATTTTCCCTGTTATTTGAATTCCATTCACCACACCTGGCAATGCTAAAGGAGTATCTCCAGTTGGGTTCTTTCTTACAGTGGGCTCAGTGGGAGAGCTGGGTGTATAATCTATAATGTATAATAATTCTTAAGCAAAAAGAATTAATTCAGAAATTACAGAAAATGTATATATTTGAGATTTTTTTTATATGAATTGACATGCATACAGGCTAATAATTATGTTTTAGACATCATTCTTGCATTAGAGAGTGTTTTGAACAGAATGCTAATCTCTGCAATGTGAGGCAGAATCAGTGTGGTTTTTTTCCCTGTGGTTAACCTTGATGTTATTTTAGGTGGTGTTTTTCTGGATATGCTGCACTGAAACGAAAGGAAGAACTGCTTCTCTGTTGTGCCCTTGTGTCTTTATAATCCACGAGGGGATGTGCCCACGGTGGTGGCTGCAGACAGTGCAGACAGAGCCCTGCTGCCCCTGCACACCCCTGAGTTCAGCTTTCAGAGGCATGGCACAAAGTCTCCTGGGTTTGGAGCCTCTCACCCATCTGCTGGGCTGGAGTAAAAATTCAGCTCTTTGTGCAGGTTTGACATTCAGCATGAGTTCATTATTCAAGGCACGGGGCTTTTGTCAGACCAAAGCAATCCAAACCCTACAAACATCTCTTGGATTGCTCAGGTCCTCTATCCATGGGGGAAAAAAAAAAAAAAGAAAAAGCAAATCTGTATGTGAAGAGAGCATCCAATCTTAAATTCATTTCCTGGGTGATCTTTTTGAGTTTGTAGGCTTGACCTTCCCCTTGTAATGACTCTCTAACAGGTTTGAGGCACCTCGTGCTTTAAGAGCAGGAGGAGATGTTCCTCACTGTGGGGTTCTCCACCTTCCACACTTGGCAAAGGCCAAAACCAGCATTTGTAACCATTTAGTCATCCCTCCCTCAAACATTCTTTGATGTATTCACAATTCCCAAGGTGGGGAAAAGATCCATCCTTCTCAGTTGGTTGGTCCTGGTCCAGTACTGAATCTCCAAGTATCTCCATAGTGCGCATTACTTGGAGGTTTTTTTAATGGTCCACTGACTTCTAGCACTTCTTTCTATTTCTTAAAGTGTTCCTAAAGAAGTCACAACATGTAAGACTTAAGCATTTACTTTTTTGCCTTTTTATTTTTTTTCTTTTTGGTTACATTTCCACAAAGGAAAAAGCACGAAAAGAATTAATCTTGGAAGCCAGTCTCATCCTACAGATCAGTCTGTCCTGCTGAGAAACAAGGTCTTTCAGCTTAGAAGGATGTAGAAGCTTCTATTTTTACAAGTAAGTCCAGCAGCTGTAACCAAAGTGGCCTCTAAACAACAGAACTGAAAAACTGATGTTGATCTTTAATGGCTATTATTCAGGGTTGCTGCAAGATAAAATATGAGTGACAACATAAAACAAATAAAGAGGAGTGAAAGGTAATTCAGTTTGCTGTAGTGTTCCTTTCTTCCATTGCACTCTGCAGAGACACACAAAGCAGCTCTTTATTCTTTTCCTATTCTATCAGTTTTTTCCTGTCTTGGTAAAAAAAAAATCTAAGACTATAATATAAATACTGGTTGGTGAGCAATTGATTTTCACACTTCTCTCTAGTAGATGGAACCACAGTGGAGATAACCAGTGCGGCTGGACCACACTATTGATCATCTGAGTTTTTACAAGTAATTTTTTTTTTTTTTACCACAGCATCAAATCTTTGATTTTTTAACAACCAGGAACATATTTCTCTGTTAAGTCTTTACACTTTGTTTACTGAATGCAACCATTTACCTTTAAAGTCCCAATAAATATCTGTTGAAAAAAAATGATAGTTTGTCCTTCAGCTTCCCTGATTTCTCAGGTGCAATTAAGCTTCTCTACAGAGGCATCGTTAGGATTTATCTCACCTTAGGTGTTTCTAGGATAGACATTTACTGCTGGATAGTCTAGACGTGTCTTGGGCTGGTCATTAATGAGAGAAATGAGCACTTTTTGGAGCATGATACACCTGACCCTGCCTTTGATGTCCAGATGAGAAGATTCATCTTTCTACAATGCTCATTTCTCTTCTGTTCTAACAGACATCAGGTGCTGAATTTACTTTATTGACTTAGCAAATGCAATCAAGCATGGAAAAAAATGAAAACCTACCATGAAGAAATTCATAGGCTGATTTCCTGACTAATTTGGCCAGTAGTGTTGTAAATAGGTGTAATAAAAATAATCTTTGGGACAGGACACCCTCACCTTCACCCTCATGAGGATTTTGATTTCCCATTTATTAAAATGGAAGAGGTGGTAACTGTGGTACTTACATTTGTGCAACAGAGGCTGGTGGGGGGCGTTGTGAACCAGGGAGATGCGTAAGGCAGTCAAGAGAGAAATGTCACAGAAAGCTCCGTGAAAGACTTGGGAGATGAAGGAAACTTCAAGCTGACTCCTGCACACCCTCAGGGCACTCCAAGGAGACTCAGGCAAGAGCTGAGCAGATGTGTCTCGTGGCAAAAGGTGGGGATGGATGGATGGATGGATGGATGGATGGATGGATGGATGGAGGGAGGGAGGGAGAGATGTAGATAGCTGGATAGATAAGTAGACAGATGGAATATTTTGCAGCTGTTTGGCCAAGATAAAAGCAGTTTTGTGGGCTGGATGTTCTCAGCTGGTAGACCCGGGGTCCTCTCTGCCTGGTTTCAGCCTCAACCATCCTCCTTTCTTTGGGAGAGCACCAAGCCCCTGATGGGAGGCCATGCTTATGCAGAGGGGACAGCCTGGAGTGGGCCTGCGCTGCTGCTTTGCTTTGGCTTTTTAGGAGGCATTAAGGTGTATGTGGATGGTGGGTGTGCTGGGAACAACAGGGAAAGGGATCTCAAGGTCCTGTCTCATCCAGAGCATGAGATATGTGCCTGGGAACACAGGGTATGGAGGCAGAGTTCTTGTCTCCATGAATTCTAATTTTTTTATCTGAAGCAATTCAGCATGAAAGATGAAAGAGGCCAGGACAGGAATGTGTGTCCAGTTAGTGGAGAGAGAGTTTGAGCCCAATTAGCAGTTAATTGAGGGGCTTTAAGGCACACAGCACACCCACACTGCAGCAGCTTCTAAAACCAACTCAGCTTTTGTTGTCACTTTTCTGTTATTTCACTAAAGCAGTTTGAAGGGTGGAGGTGTTTCTTTGGTTAGCTCTGATATAAAACAAAGCTTGTGCACATGCACCATTTTGCAGCTGTTTTCCCCCCAGGCTGAATCCCAGAACACGTTGCTATCAGTCCCAGAAGGTGTTTTGTGTTCACCTCCTCTGAGTGAGATACTGCTATCAGCATCTGCACCTCTGGATACGGCAGGAAGTGACAGGGGCCAGATCCACAGGGCAGAGGCATTAACTTTATCCTCCACATGGCTGCCTGACTGCTCAGCTAGGTAACTCTGCACATCCCAAAGCCTCAGACCCCGCTGCTGGGGGGGATGATGGCCCTGGGGGTGCTGCCTGTGGGACCCAGAGCCAGGTTTGCCAGGGGGTGTTGCTGGGTAGGTGTCCCTCAGCTGCTGGCTGGCAGGGCACTCCTGCAGCATTTTTAACTGCCACCAGAAACTGGTTTTCAGGAACAGACATCCCCAGAGGCTGTCTCATCAGCAATCAGTTTATTTCAAGTGTATCTAATTGTGACTAGAGGCTGGAGCCCCATTTCCCTCCCCAAACAGGAGGTCAGTGATTCCTGGCCCCACAGAGGTGCTCTACAGATGATCAGAAATAGCCTCGTGCAGGTTTCACAAACAGTGGGGAACAACCCTTTGATACTGATTTTTTCCTAAGGTAATGCACAGGTGTAGGGAAGAAAAAGGGGCCTGTGTGGCTGGGGGAACCCCCAAGATGCACCCCCACCATGACAGTATCCTCCTCAATAACACTCACTCCAGCACCTTATGGCCTTGGTGGCTGAGAGCAGACACTGTGTCATTTTGTTTTGTCTTCTGCTCCAGTTAGGGCTGCCTCTGGACTCAGGGGGGATTGGGGGCGAGTGCTCAACCAGGCAGGTGGCAGTGGCAGCCCTAGGCCTGGTGGCCAGGGCCAGGCTGGGTCCCATGGCAGGGCTGTCTCCACAGTTACTGTGTGCAGCTTCTGGACAGGGCAGTACAAGCTGGAATAGCATGGAAATACAATCTAAGGACAAGCATGAGGCACAAAAGGATATCTCTATTACCAATGGAAGCAGGAATGAGGGGTTTCTGCCCATGCTGGAGCTGGGGAGCTGGAAAAGATGCAGGCACCATCTGCACATCAGTAACTTGACAGCAGTACAGTTTAGGAAAAAACTGACATAAGTTTTAGATTTTATTCATTCGTACATTATTTACAGCAGTTGCTTTCATATTACAATTCTCTTTCATCTTTTCAGTTTTCACTTATAAAAAATTAACCAAATAAACCTTATATAACCAAATTTATCACAGCAGGTCTGGTTAATTTTCACAGTTACAGCGGCCATCAGGAACAGAACTTAAGTACCTACAAGTCATTTGTCCAGAGCACCTGGCCTGCCCCTGCCTGAGGACACCCTGCTGTCCCTCGAGAGCTGGCTGGCTCCCGGGGCCCGGAGGCTGGAGCTCAAAAGCCTAAAGCACACCAAGGGATAACCTGCACACATCTCAACTCCCTGCCACACTTTGCTTTGGGGAATGGTTTGCATTGCTACCTTGATGGTATGCAGCTTTCCAACAGAGCTGACTCCTGCTTCCCTCCACAGAAAATAAGAGTGGTTGGTTCTGTTTTCTGCCATTGCTGAGCCCCAGAAGTGCATTAGCAGAGTATGCTGGGGTACAAGACTGCAGCAATAACTGTTTACCTTCCTCTGTGTGACTCTGACAGCTCCCCCTTATGTCTGTCTCTCCCACCAGGAATGGTATTTGCAATAACTCACCCTTAACTGCCGTGAAAAGCTGCACTGCGTAAGGGCTCACAGTGACTCAGCTCCAGGGACCCCACACGGGCAGGTTCTCTGCCAAGGTGACATCCGCTTCCAGAGACTGATGGCCTTCCCTAGTACTTAATCCTGCTCCCCAGGTGCAACAGCACCCCTTAGGAACACACTGCTGCCAGTGTGCTCCTAACAGCATCACCTTCATTAACTATCTCCCTGGGCTCTCCTCCACGTGCTCTTTTGCTTTACAGTGGTAATTATTGCTGTTTTAGAATATGTTTGTTTTTCTTTGAGGACTTGTAGCCACTTCCCATTACAAAGTACAGTACATACTATGCTGAACATAGAAAACACAAGACTCATTTCACATTGGTCTTGTACAACGGTGAGGAGATGCAGAGTAAGAGGCTGTTTGGGGGAACCCAAGTTTCAATTTAGGTGTGAGTGAATAAGCCACTGCCTTAAACATTGGCAGTTCTGGGAAGCAATTTAGCCTGTTTGTTTGTTTTTGGGTTTTTTTTTTTTAACTGACATTGGACATTTTCCAAATGCATACCACGCATCTGCTTAGCACTACCAAAGATATTATTTTTTTCCTTTACTGCATTTGTCTCAAGAAGACTTTTGCTTTAATAAAATAACACAAGCACACAAACTGCTTAAAGCTAACGGCCCAGCACAATCATAAGTACAACTCACAAAGCAACTGATGCTTTGTTAGACCTAATTACATTTAAAAAAAAAATCAAATATACATATTACAAGGCAAAAGGATTAAGCTTTGGAGGAAAAGAAATTAGAAACAATATTAGCTGTAAGTTAACTACACTTACATAGCAGTAGCTGCTTCTGCATTCAAACTTTTGTTACTTGTAAATAAATTAACAGTTGCATTATGTATTTGTTATGCTCTTGGTCTCACTAGGTCTGTCTTCTACTATTTAGATATTAAAAGCATGTTCTCTCCCACAGGTGGACATTGTGCAATACAAAGACAGCACTGAACAGTGATTTTAAATGTGATCAAACTCCAAATGCTGACTTGGAGTTCATTATTTTAAACAAGATTGTGTTTTGACTAAACTCTCAGTTGTTCAAACTAATCTCCTGATTTATTTTTTATGAAAGGTACTCCAAGCACCATTCAGGTAGCAGGTTTTGGTGGGAGATAAGCACAAGCTCTGTTGCATAGTCTCCATGACTGAGGGATGCAAGAGCACACAAATTTTTCCTCAAGATTCTATGTGGATCTATTTTGAGGGAGAAAAAAAAGAAAATTTTCCTTTTGCATTTTAAAGCTTATTTAACACTTAGCATTACTTAATTTTCTTTATGTGGTGCAGTATATTCCACTGCAAGACTCCAGTTAAGTGTCGAACTAAAATGCCTTTATTAAGCTTTAAGTAGAGTGCATACCAAGAGCATCACACCAGCACTAATGAAACACAGGCCCCAGCACACCCAAAGTGAGATTGTTAATTCAGAGGTAACCAGAGCTGGTTCCTGCCTTTGTGTGTTTGGCAATTTGGAAGTCCTTGCAGTCAGTTTCTATCCATCTGCACCTCAGCCAGCAAATCTGGCAAATTAAAAGACAGCAGACCTGCATCACATACAGGTGTGGATCAGTGAGCAACAGCAACAGCAGCAGCAAGGACTGGGACCAGGTTCTGCAAAAACACAGTTCCCTTGGGAATTCTGACCATGGGACTTCCTGTTCTTCCAGTTGGCCACAGCAAAGACAGGGCCCAAGACACCCCTGGCACCAAACACTTGCTGCTCCTGCTGCAGGTGTGCAGCACCAGGACCCCACCAGGCACATCCCAACCCCTACGACCACTGCTGACCCTCAGTCCTGCCTCTCCTACCCAGGGACTATTAAACTCTGCCATCATGATCTAAAGAATCATCCTCATTTCCCATGGAGAGGAACATGGATGAAATGACCCTAGCCCCAGGGACAGATGTCCCCAGGGTCATTTGGCCCTTGCATTTGCTGAAAAGCAATTCTGAAATGGGTCCTGCAGGCTGTACACATGCACAGGACCAAGAAGTAGGATCACTTCTGGAGAAAGGTAAAGGCTTTCTCAGAGATAGCATCTCACATCACACATGAGGACAGAGGGGAGGGAAAACAGCTTTCCAGTGATGGCAATGCCCTGGACTTTTCTGCATCTCCCAGCAGAGTCATAGTTGCCATTCCTAAGCATCTTGCAGGTGCTGTCTGCTTCACAGAGGGAAAACACAGCATGAATTTAAAACAAATACAAATTTAAGGGTTTCAAGTTAGATTAGAAACCACTTTGTTGGTTTGATTGCTCAGCATTATCAGCCTGGATCTGTTCAGGGGTCAAGGTTCCCAGACAGCTTATTGCCAAACACAACATGTGCTTGAGATGCCAAGTTTGCTCAGGGTGTGGAAGGAGTTCCCACTCACTCCATAGGGAATGGCCCAGGCTGTGCTGGAGGGTTGGGGCAACCCCAAGGCTGTGGCTCTCAGCCACAGTAATGCAATTTTTCCCTCCTTTTCTGTTTTTGGTTTGTTTGTTTTTGTTTTTTAACTTTTGGACATGACACCTAGTGCTTTCCTCAGGGAGCAAGGGCTCTGTCCCAAGCCCCTCCAAGCAAAGGACACTTGAGCAGTGTCTCGTGCACAGGTATTAGCAAAAAAAGCCCCACTCTAAGGAGAGAGCAGCCAGGTGAGGAAACTGCTTCTCTGCAGGCAGCAAGAGGGCAGGGGGCTGTGACAGCCCACCTGGACTGCAAAGTTAAGAGCAGCTGTGGGAAGTGCCTTCACACCTCCAATACACCCTTCACCTAAATCTGAACTGGTCTTACTTAACCACCACATTTACCAATCTTGGGCTCAAACCCAAGAGACACTCCACTCTTCCTCACACTCCTGCCAAAGTTGTCCTTGGAAAGAGAAACCCCCAAAATATATCAGGAAAATCCCCTCCCATCTCACACTGATGTGAGTCTCTGTTGGAGTCAAGACTCAAGGACTGGCAATAGGTCCAGATCACCATCTCTTCTGCTCGGGACCCACCCGACAACCACCTTGTGCTGCTCTTCACCCACTCAGCCACTGAACTGGGATGGGGAGAGTCAGGAGATGATGCTCAGGCCCAGAGAAAGGGCTGTGCTGATCTTTTCCAAGCATCTCATTTAAACCAGTGCACCCTGAAAAGATGCAGAGCAGATGGATGGATCTGCCAAAGGCAGCTTGACCTCAACGTGCCACCCTGTGAGCTGCACTGTGTTCTGCCCACACACTTCCCTGGCACCAGGTGAGCCCGGCACGGTCCAGAACCCAGCAACCCTGACCCCAGAGCCGTGCCTGAGCTATCACACTTAGGGAACCTGCCATGAATGCAGACAAAATAACAGTATCATGTGGTGCTTCTAAGCCCAACCTTGGCAGCTCTGGGTGGGAGAGCAGCAACAACACAGGAGGTTGTGCACCCCTGTCCCACTGCTGCTACCAGGGACGCAGCTCTGGCAGCCTGCACCATCTTCCAAGGAGAGCAAACCCAGCCTATTTGGCAGGCAGCCCTTTCCTTCAGAAACAAGCTGTCCCGGCTGGAGAGCTGGGAGCACCAGCTGGATTTCTTCCAAAAGCCTGGTCACAAAGCAACTGGCAGAAGCATTAAGGGAATAAATTTTCTTGGCAGCTACCGGCCAAGTGGCAACGACTCAATCCTTATCAGTGCATTTCCGTGTGCTGGGGAAGAATGCAGACAGCACCCCCAAAGCCACCCCCTTTCCAAAGCATCTCTTCCCCAGGAAACTCAACAGGAATTACGATCAGATACTGTAATATCATCAGGTAAAGTTTACACGTTTTAGAAGAAAATACTGGTAAACTTGATGGTACTTCTGTGTCTGTGGGATCTGGTGGGATTTATTCCAGGTTTGGATTTTTTCTGACAGGATGTGGAGTTTTATTTCAAAGGCACAGGTATCAAATAAAACCAGCAACACTAGTTTAATTAAATAGCCTAATAAAAAAAATTAATGCTCAATTTAGACTTTACATATTCCTCCCTTATTAAGAGACTAGTTTTTGCTTTTTGTTTTTTTTACCCCTCTGGAAAGGTTTTAGTGCAGTGGTTATATAGCAACAGAAAAATAAACTAAAAAAGGCACAAACTTTTGTGTTTTTTTCTTTCAACTTCTGCTAACACTTTATATTTGTCTGTTTTACTTCGGTTAATAAATCACTGAATGCAGCAAGAAAATATTCTGCCGATTTCTGTACACTATACAAGAACCCCTACCAACAGTACATTATTTCAGCTTCAGGAGAAATGTACAGCATAGAAAGACTTTTAAAAATATAGTGCCCCATACAGAAATTTTGTTAATTAAACTCATGGTCTCTTGCTACAGTGTCCTTCACCATCCTCATTACCCCCTTATTGCTGGGACACACGCTGGGACTCTGCCCTTCCAACTCCTCACAGGCTGGACCAAGCCCAAGCCAAGCACTGAAAGGGCAACTGGGGTTGTGCCAAACGGCTCCTCCATCCCCAGCATCAGTGCCTGGCCCATGACCCTGCAGGGATGGGCTGAGCCCCCTCTCCTCTGCTCTCCATCAGCATCACTGACCACATCTCAGTGCTGGGAAAGGAAAGGGCAGCTCCTGGTAGGAGTGGGACAGACAGCACCCCATGTCCAAATCCTGTGCTGGCTGTCCCTCAATCTGCCCCAGGGCTCCTGTCCTCTCCCCACACCCCAAGGCTTCTTCCTTCTGCAGCTCTCCTGCTAACTCTTCCATTGTATTTGCAAGCGTGGTTAACACATGCTCTACCCCTTCACCACCTTCATTGCCATGAGGTGGGGGGTTTACCCCCTCACCACACACATAATACTTCATAAAATAATAATTGTTTTTCCCAGTAATTAAAGGGGTTTTCCCTCTAAATGTATTAGCAGAGCCAAACCCCTCTACCCACTCAAAATTAAGTGCAGCCAGAAATGGTTTTCTCTAATACCTCTGATACCACGCTTTAAAAATTAAAACCTACCAGTCTTCTTTTTCCCCAAGATGTAATTCATGCAAAGTTGCTATTTGTTTAAATAAGTTATAAAAGTTGATATCTCAGGCTAGAAGAAGCTGTTGTCTTGGTTATTCTTTAGTTGGCAGGCACTGTACATACATACCGGGTACAGACACATGCCGAATCTGCTTTGCATTGCTTTTTGCATTGTACAATTCACAAATCTGACATCATTAAAGCAGTTAATTACCTTTGATGGAAGGCTGCAGTGAGGCCATCTACATTTATCAAACAAGCAGCTGGTTAAGATAATAAGTACGCTCCCCCCACCCCGGTGCTCCCCAAAATGCTATTAACTGTCACACGTTGCTTCTCTGAAGTGGTGAGATTTGGTGCGCACATTAATGTGCAAATGTGTTACCATAGGAACTGCAGCCTCCATTACGCCTCAACGACACCATTCAGCAAAAGCCAAAACTAAAAATAACAACAACAACAAAAAATAACCCTTAAAAATAAGATGAAAACAAACAAAAAAAACCCCAAAAAGGCAGCAAAGAGAAAGTCCGACGCACATGCGGAGTCTGGCCCAGGACTGCAGGTTACGTGTGGCTACAGAACAGCGCAGGAGATACTTAGATTTGATCTTAACTTCACACTATGGTACAATGGGGCTCAGTTCAGCCGGTCCGAGTCTGTGCTGGCTTAGGAAGGAGGGGGAGGTGGAGCAGAGTCGTGGTTACCGGATGCACCCGGGGTCTCTCAGACATTTGGCAGAATGAGGCACATCCAAAAAAAGTGCAACACCAGTGCCGTGGTGGGCAGTGCGATGTGTTTGAGTGCGTGCACGCGCTTTCCTCTTCATGCATTGTAGCAAGCGGGTTGGGGCAGGGGGGCAGGGTGTACCCCCCACCTTTTCTCTGGAAACTATTAACCGGTAGATTACGGTAAGAGGAATGCATATTCTACTTACTGATGCGTGAAATACCGAAAACTGCATTCAAGTAATATTTCTGTACTATTATGAATGCATCACTATGTTATCTTACACCTGGGAGAGGAGAGGACTATGTACACCAGAGCAGTTGTACTATTTTGCAGTAAGTTTCTGTGCTTTACAGAGGTACCTGGGAAGGAGAGGCCGGTGCTCCGCTCCACCCCGCTGGGTTTGCAGGACTCCCAGCACCACCACCTACAGCATGCGAGGAAGGGGCGCTGCTCGGCCGGCCCATCGAGCTGAACGGAGCAAACCAAAATGTGACGTGAGGGTACAAAAACTCTAACCCAAAACTGGCAAATAAATGGTGATGAGAAATAGAAGGGTAATTTATTATTTTTGAAGGGGGAGGAAGGGGGGAAAAAATATTTTTGTTTTGTTTTGGTTGGTGGGTTGGTTTTTTTTTTATTCTTCCCGCAGCTGCAGGCGGTAGCGGTGGTAGCGGACCTGGAAAAACATTCTCTCCAGTAAGGAGCGTGTCATCCCTGGCAGGGCATAATGTTCGACGACACCCACGTGCTTGAACCCCAAGGACTCATAGAGCTTGTGGGCTGCCATCTTCACGGCCGTGGTGCCCAGCACGACGGAGGAGTAGTTGTTGAGCATGGCGAACTCCAGCACTTTGCGGCCCAGGGCCTTGGCGATGCCTTTGCCGCGGTAGTTGGAGTCAACGGACATGCGGCGGAGCTCCACGGTGTTGTCCTCCTCGTTGCCCCGTGCTGCCACAATCCCCACCACGTTGCCGTCCAGGACGGCAACCCAGAAGCAGGAACCTGTGGGAGATAAAGCAGCACATGTAGTCACTGGCTACCCCCAATGGACAAGGGCCCATTGCCAAACACACATCTGGGAGCAGGGCCTGGGGTCCAAAACCACGTCACACCTGAGGACTAATGACCACCATAAATTAGGACCAAACACTCTTTTTCCCTCACAGGGTGAAGGAAATGTTGTTCTCCCAAGGAAAATGCACAGGGGCTACAAACTCCAGGGAGTTGTAGAAAATAGGAAGGTTCTCTCATGAGCCTCCTTCTCTCCAGCCTAAACAGCCCCATCTCCCTCAGCTGCTCCTCACAGAACTTGTGCTCCAGACTCTTCACCCGCCTTGCTGCCCTTCTCTGGACACGCTCCAAGATCTCAGCATCCTTCCTAAGTTGAAGGGCCCAGAACTGGACACAGTACTCAAGGTGTGGCTTGACCTGTTGCTTAATTATCACTCAATAAAGCCACTATTCAATACAGCAGCCAACCATGGGCACTGAGAGGTCTCTTGCCCAGATGAAAAGCACTGACTTTCAGTGTTCTAGAGCAATATGTCTTCATTCAGAGGAAAAAGATCCCATGACAGGAGAAACCCCTGGTGCAGGCAGTGGCCTTTTTCCTGGCTGCTAAACCTGACTTGGGCAGCAGCTCCATCTTCTGCACCAACCCTGCCAACTGCTCCAACCCACATGCACAGCACATCTCTCTAAGACCAGAGATACACAGGCTGGGGAGGGATGCTCAGGGGAGCAAAGGACCACCCCTCCTGAAAAATCAGGGGAAAGATGAGTAAGACAACTCAGTGCATTTTGTAACTGGAGGAAAGCAAAGCATGGGGTGGTGGGAGATGCTTTTGCAGCTGCTGTAGGAAAAATGAACCTTGTAACTCCATGAAACCACCCAAAAGAGATGCCCAAGGTCTTCCCCACTTCCCTGCGGCACAGCTCAGCTTTGAAGGAAAAGCTGGCTACAAACAAGGGGTGGGGAACCAGCCCAGGTTCACCTCAGCACACTGAGCTTATCCCCACATTCAGAGGAATGTGCAGCTCCAGTGACGCTCACTCTTGCTCCTGCTGTGAGCAAGTCATCATGCTGCTGCTATCTAGGTCAACAGCTAATTTTTAAAACACCAGGGCCCATCTTGACCCATTTATCATGAGCAGTGAAGATGTCTCTGCTCCGCTGCCGCGTTGACAGTGCAGCTTGTTCCCCGGCGCTCACTGGGATCTCAGAACGTGATTTATTCAGACACGACCCCAGACGAACACCTACAAGCACTGAAATCAAGCAGCCACCTTTCCCTCTGCATACAAATTGCAGGGTAGAGAGCTCACTGCTGGTTTTCAAGTGCTCATCACGTGGTAGCTGAGCCAAATCCATCACACCTCTGGCCACACGGCAAGCACACCAAACATAAGGGCCACAGTGATCCTCACCTACATGCATGGCTACCACTCCTCTGGTGTAGCTCCAAAAAGGAGGTTCAGGAATCTCCCCATGCTTGGGGAGCAGGGGTGCCAGCCCTGGGGCAGCCCCCAAAAGTGCCACGAAGCAGCCATCAATTGATGTCTGCTGGGCTGCAGCCAGTGGCACAGCTATCACATGCCCCTCATCCAGCCCCATGTACAGCAACTCCTCCTGGAGCTGCTTCTTCAGCAAGTCTGCCTCATTTCCCCTCAAACCAGAGAAACAACCTAGGTTCCTCTCAACCTGAGGTTACACAATTGCTTCCATGACTGCTTCCCACTTTAATTCCTTATTTTCTCTTCTTAGCAAGCACCTCTTCTCTGTGCCCACCAAACCTGAGAGGGTGCTAAAGCTCACTCAGCAACACTTCCTACATTTGTAAAATGGCACGTTTCTGGTACTTTGAGGTATTCTGAATATTTAAAACCCAAATCTGGACATACCTGCTACTGCAGAGCTGCCAAACCCTTCACATTCCCAGCCCCTCCGACCACCCTCCCCGCAACCAGCATGACAGCAAACCTGCACTTCTTGTTAGTTTTTACTTACAATTTTAAAGCTTAATTATAATGATTTTGAGTTCAACTTGAAAAGAAATAGTATCTGGCACATCTCCCAGTGTGTGTTGTGCACACAACGCTTATAATTAGCCACAGACAGGACACATCTGCTCAAACAATGCAAGTTGTATTCAGCTCTCCTTTACACCAGTGCCATCAGCCCCCAAGACTTCTACCCTGCTGTCCCTCCTTGTGTCTGTGTCTGCTCCAAGGATCAGGAGCAGCCAGTTCCTTCATTCTGCTGAATACACCTTAAGTTCCCAAAGGTGGCCAGAAGCTCAGGAACAGCTTTCCTCCATGGGGTTGTCAAATCTCCCCTTCAGGCAGCTGTGTTCCATTCATATGGGGATTTGCCACTGAAAGTGTCTTGGGATCACACCACATGCAGCTGACCTTGGGCTGAGACTTCCTCTCCTCTGGGAAAACCCTCCAGTTTCACAGAAAGAATGCTGAAGGTCCTCAGATTGCTTTTTACCCAGACTGAACTACATGACCTCGAAAGGTCCTTTCCAACCTGAACTATCCTATGATTCCATGTTTTCCACAATGCCAGCCAGCTCCAACTCCTCACCATATCCACTCTTCCAGCAGCACTTAACTCTGGGAGCAGTTTGGAAGCACCCCGGAAAAACCACCTTGCACTGCCACACCCCAGGGCTGGGAGAGAGTCTCCTCACCTTTTCTAGACTGAGGATATCAACTCAGAGTATGGCTTGTTTTTGCACTTTTTCATACCTAGGATGAAACAAAACTAACTTCATCTCAGCTGTCAGTAACGAGCAACAGCCTTGTTTGCAGCGCTATTATTAGCAAGAGCTGACGTTTTACTCTCTCACATGCTATCTGAAAATAATCACTGCTGCAAAGATAAACACAGACCCTGACAGCTACAACTCTCCCTGCCCTTCCAGATACTCATCTCATGGCAGGATCTCTGTCTTTGCCTTCACCCTCACTTGCCTCCATCTTCTGCCAACCCATCACTATGGTCATTGAAAGCCCTTCCAGCTCACTCCAGGATCTGTTCTTCATGGACATCCTGCCTTTAACCACAGCTGCCCTGGGAACACCACTCTGAAGCACTGGAGGCGCTTTCCAGAGGCCCTAGCTGTTCCCAGCCAAACACCAAGCACTCTCTCCTGCCTCCTTCCAGGCTGCCAAAAGCAAAAGTGAGGAGAAGCACCCATGGAAAACTCACTACCACCTTTCCTTAACTCTCTCCACTTCCTCAGCTTGCTGCCTCACCACACAATCTTGACATCAGGAACTCACAGACAAAAGATACAATAAAGGTTTGTTTTTTTTTTTTTACCATGAAGGTGGTGAGGCACTGGCACAGGCTGCCCAGAGAAGCTGTGGCTGCCCCACCCCTGGAAGTGTTCAAGGCCAGTTTAGATGGGGCTTTGGGCAACCTGGTCTGATGGAAAGTAGCCCTGCCCATGGCAGAGGGGTCTTTAAAAGTCTCTTCCAACCCAAACTGTTCCATTAAAAAAACCCACCTTGTGATGCACACACGTATGAAAAAGGCACAAAATGGCTGTGATGTGCATGCCAAGGAACATGATTTTGTCTTGCTCATGCTTCACAGCAAGGTCAGATGTGGTTCCTCAGCTGATGGCACCCAGGGCCTGAAAGCACACAAGATGGCACTGTCTTTCTGCTCTAAATTTAAGGATGATTCCCAGCTTTTGAAGACCAAAGAGGGTATTCTTCTAACCCATCCACCCCTCTCCCACAGCACAGGGCTGCCCTCAGAGCCCACACACCGCTGCTGACACCAATCCCAAGGATTTCCCTGCAGCGGTGGCACCACGCTGGCCACATATCCTCCCCTCCTGCCAAGAAGGACATGCCATGCAATCCTCTGGCTGTGCCTGCAAGCCTCCTCTCCCACTCTCCTCCACTGTCATGAGCTGCACAGCTCTCCTCCCCCACGCAGCCAACGAGGATGGATGGTGGGTGAAAATAAACTCATTTATTTTTGCTGCAAATTCTTCTACACCTTTTGATGAATAAAAGGCCGGTGGGTGGATGGGTGGAAAGACTGGAGCCAAAGGCAACAGCAGAGTACTGCTAGGAGGGAGAGGGGACAGAGACATCAGCCTTCCTCATCAGCATGAGTCCCACATGACTGACTGTTGCAGGTTCCAACAGCTTTCTTAAGCCCTCAGCATGCAGGGGCCACTCCCCCAAGCCCCAGAATCATGTTGCTCTGAAAAGGCAAAGCTCTGTCTTCCACATATTTTCCAAATACATTGTTTTCCAGAAAATTCTAGTATTCCCACATGAGCAAGCAAAGCTCTGCTGCCCCAAAATTTCCTGAACTCACACTTGGGTCCTCCCTAGTGCCAGCATCTACACAGAGGGGTGAGGGCTGAGGCAGGTAAAACCTATTCCTGTTTTCCTTAGGGCTGGGGAGAGGACACAGCAGCTCCTGCAGCCACCACCAGCTGTTGGTGCTAAATTTGCATGGATGCATCCCTGTGGGAAGGAGTTTTCCTTGGAAGCTCAGCACAGGGTAAGTATGGAAATTTTGCCCAGAGACACACCAGTCTTCTCTCTTTTTCTTCAGGGTGGCACTGCTATCTATGCAGCCGAGCTCTCATTAATTCTTAGAGCCTTATGCGTGGAACATAATTTCTAGACAGACATGCAACTTCTTAAGAAAATATCCCTTCAAGCAGAGACTGTGACTTTCAGTTCTGCTTTGGCATGTCACAGCAACACAAATGTGAGCAATTCCCCTGCTGGCTCAAAGCTGTCACAGGTGATGTTCCTGGAGCATCATCCAGATGAGGGGACTGGCAGCTTCTATCACCACTGCTGGGAGCCCAGCAGGACAGCACCAGCTCCTCTGCACCCTTACAGCAGAAGCAGGAAAGTATCCTGCACAGGGCAAACATCCCTCTCCTACATTTTTCCCCAGGCTGCTATGAAGAGGAAAAAGGGAGAAAACAAACAAACAAACCAGCAAAACAAAAAAAACCAACACAAAAAAACCCCAAACAAAAAAAACCCCGAAACAACAAACAAAAAACCAACCAAAAAAAACCCCCCACCAAACACCAAAAAGCTCAAAATCATTTCTGTGCTTCCCACAGGGTAGGGTCTGCAGTTGCCTGTGTTCCATGCTCTTAATATACCTACATAAAGGCTTGCCAAAAGTGACAGGCTTGCTCATCCCAGAGATCCAAATGCTCCCTGACTCCTCCCTGTGACCCCCTGACTGCAGCACAGGCTGGTGTGACACCACCACACAGAAACACCGGCATGGAGGAGGTGCAACATGCTGTCACATCACAGAGCTTCACATATTTGCCCTCGCAATCACTTTTTCAGCCTCCTGTGCCATCTTTTGGCACGATTTTGGCCAAAGCAGCAGCTCTTTGTGCTAAGCAGGGGTGGTCCAAGCAGGGCAGTACAGAGGGAATCAGGACCCAGTGCAGAGCCATTTTTATCTATCCACCAATAACCTGTTAAAAAGCCCTGAAGTTCAGTGTCTGGGCTCTCCTCCTGCCAGCACTATTTACATTCATCACTTTAAGAGAGACAGGCTGTACATGGCAGCAAGTGGACAGAGTCCCTAGCCCCAGGCTGGCTGTGTATTGCTGATGTGGCTTAAATTCCTGCTCTTTTATCCTGTCTGGGTCCTGAAGACTGAGAAGAGGAACTACCCAGCACCTGAGGCAACACTCCCTCCTCCTTCCCCTCCATCCTTGGTGAAACACAGGGCAGAGCAGCCAAGTTACATCAGCATCAAGGGAGAAAGGAGGCTCTTCTGGGGACAGCTTGGCTGCCGGGATGTGAATGCTGCCAGCGGGAGGAGTGTGGGGCACAGACGTGGCACATGGGCTGCCACCCAGCCAGACACAGCCTGGGTGCAGGGACCAACCAAGGACAGGCAGCAGCTGTCCCTGTCACTGACTACAACTGCTCAGCTAGCCAGGATGGGGAGGGATTCGCATCTGTGTTTATGAGGCATGTCATTATCCTATTATCCCTCCTTACCTCTATCTTTCCCATGTGTTGAGTTTCTCTCCACCTTTCTAGTTTCCCTTGCCTTTGAGGAGGGCTGCATGACAGCTCCCACAAGTTCTGCTAGTAACTCTACACTTGACTTCAGTTAAAAGGCATTCCTGGAGGGGTCCTACAAAATAATGGCATTTTAGTGTAGTTTATGGCTATGGAAACTGGGTGAGATGCTAGAGATCCTGACTCCACAACACTCCTGACATCCATGAGCATCCCTCTGCACCAGACAAGGCCCATGCCTGGGGGAACAAAATATGTCAGGGACACAGGAATTATTCATGCACGAAATGAGAAATGCTGTGGGACACCTTCCTCCCCATAAATAACCCCACATAATCTACTATTGCAGGACACATTGCCCTGCTATAAATAATTCCCAGCTGGAAGAGCACAGGGCAGTGTATCTATAAGCTGAGGGTGGGTGACATCCCTTGATTCATGGAGCACCTGGGCAGCAGGCAATGAGATCACCTACAAAGCATGAAAAGAGATGGATGGTTTGGTTCTGAGCATCCAGTTTATCTACTTCTCCATCTACCTTCTTTTCCATCCCTGCTACCTTTCACTTATGTTGTTACCAAGGGCTGAAGGTACTTGCAACAACCCCAAAGCACAGCCAAAGCCTCTGGAATTGCAAGTAGCAGAGAATCAGTAGGATGACAGTGACATCCAGCATTCAGTCTGCAACACAGCCACAGGGCAGATCCATGGACATTTGTACCAGAAACACTGTGACCCAAATCCACCACAGCAGTGAGTCTCAAACTGCCCCAGGGGACAGGAGTTCAGGTGGCCTCTGAGCTGATAAACCTGAGCATGAAATGAGAGATAGGGTGATGGGGTTTTGGACTGCAGGCAACTGCTGCCTGAAGCATCAGTGCAAACCCCAAACCATATTTGCATTCAGAGTGGCATATACTGTACCATGTCAGTGCTGCTGGAGCAGAAGCACATGCTGCACAGGTGACAGTGCCACTGCAGCTTTACCTGCCCCTGGGGATGGAAAGGGTGGTGGAGTTGCAATTCAGAGAAACAGCACAAAAAACTTCCATCACTGCCTACTCCATGCTTTCTGATGGAGCTGGTCCAGCCTCAAAAGCCCCCAGCTCCTTCAACACAGGTATTCCATTTTGGGGTGCCAAAGCCCCCGGAAGACCTCTAATATGCTGATGGCTAGCTGTAGTTTACCTTCATAGTAGTATTTTGACAGGAAAAAAGAAAAACACATTCTGCAGCAAAGGGGCCTCAGCAAGTGGCCAGGTTTGGTCCTAAACAGCATCTCCTGCTGTCACTGCTGGGGACACAACCCAGCAGGCATTTCTCATCTTCTTAAAACCTTTTCTTTAAACTTCACCCTGTTCCCCTGAAACACCTCTATGACAGCTCCTGCCCACACACCTTACTCCTGGCAAAGCTTTGCAAGGACCCAGCCTGGACGTCTGGATCAATGCAAGCTGTTAGTGGCCCTGCCCCGTGTCGGCACTTCACTGGTTGATTTTACAAACAGGCTTAAGTCCCCTGGGGCCCAGAGTGTCACCACGTGTGACAGCGCCCGAGGGGGTGCTCAGCAACGCCCCAGGAAGTGCTGGGCACAGGCAGGAGCAGGCTTTTGATGAGACAGCTAGAAATCCAGGCAATGCTGCAGATGGGATAAAGACAGCCCTTCCAGCACATTTCAGAGGGTGCTATATTAAGAAGTGTAACAGCAGGACTTTAAAATCTTCTATCAGGCTCTTTTTGCTGGCCATGCTGCACCTTGAAAAGCAAAGACTGTAATAAAGCCAATGTATAACAACTGTTCAAGAAAAAGCTGCAGAAGCAGTTGTGGGGGATTAGAAGCAGCCTGGTTATCTGGACAGATTTAGCCTGGCCCATCTCTCTGCTACTGAAAAGGGCACGGCACAGAGAAAGGAGAGAAAGCCACAGATGTAGCAACCAGGGTCTACCTGCTGCCGGGTGATGACCACAAAAAAGCAGAGATTGAGAAACGAGGCTGCGTCTGTGGCTTTGGCATGTGAGCAATTGTTATCGATAAGCAAAGAATTAAACAGCTTAAAGGAGTGGATAAAGACCAGGATATGTGATTTTGGCCAGGCATTGTCCTCAGGGCTGACTGGATGACGAGTCCCAGAGCAGTGGAGCTGGCTCAGCAGAGCGGTCTGGTCTGCACAAATGGACAAAACCAGGAAAAAAGTATTTAAACTTTTCAGGGTAGATGCTCCTTATGCATGCAAAATACACAGTAAGCTGATCAACTGCAGAGTCAGGCCTTAAGTAAGCCCATGTTCTAGAATTTAGACTGGTTTTTAGCTAGAAGTTTTAGGGAAAAAAGAAATCGAGCTCTTCTGCCTGCTTTGCTAGCCTGGTCATGCCAGCTCCAAAAGACTGATGTGACAATTAGCTACTTGTTAGCAAAATTAGTTTACAAGATCAAATGTGCTGCTGGTTGTGTTTAGAGCCAGCTCCTTTAAAGGACATCGTTAAGGCTTGGTCTTCATCTTCTACATCAATCTTTCACTACATGGCTTTATTGCTTTCAAAAGGTACTGAATTTGCCTTGCAGCAATTTTCACTTCCAAACATTGAACAAACTGGAAAATCTACAATTATTGGATGTTCTAGAATTCATTACTTGGTGGCTGACTTTTACTTTATATGCTTTACTGTAAAAAGGGACTGAGCAATAACCATTGAATGGCTTTCTTTAGCTTAGCAGTTGGCCAAGCCATAAATCAAACAGAAAATGGACAGAATCAATCTGATTTTCACTATCAATCTGATTTTCACTATCCATCACTAATTGTCTGGTCTAAATTTAACCAAGACTCCCTTTATTCAACAGAAGTGCCTGTATCTACATAGGTATTGCACCAAATGCTTCACAGCACAGGGAGAAACTAAGGTTCGTTTACTTAAGGTTAAATAACAAACATAATTCTGAGCTCTACAAAGACTTCCAGGGGGTTTTATGATGCTGTGAGGTCAAGAAGCTTTGAGATGAGTCACTCTTCAGGAGAGCCCCTCTCCTGCAAAAGATCACAGCTAAAGCCTACAGAGCTCACTGTGAACAACTGCTTTCAGTCAGGAGCAACGTAGGTAGGATGAACTGCAGCCAAGATGTAAGTTCAAACTTAGGATATGGCATAATAATGCATCAGGACAGAATAACTCATCTGTGCATGCAAAGTCTTTAAATCAGAGTCAAAAAACTAGGCTGGGAGGTGCCTCCTCTAAAAGTTGAAAAAGAGAGTGACTAAGAATAATTGCATATTTAAAAAGTGACAGACAAAACCAGACAAAAAACCCACCCAGCAAAAGAAACCACAATAGACCAAGTTGAGTAATGGGTGCATATATTCAACCAAAACATGCTGCACAGGATGTTTTAGTGCTTCTGAACATGGTGCTAGCTCTCTTATTGTGTTCTTGCTGCCCTCATGAGTCTCTAAATGAGGACTTTCCTACCACAGCATCCAAGGAGAGACAATGGCAAGGCAATATTTGTGGTGCAGAAACACTGACCAGAAAAGCCTCAGATCCCAGGGCAGCTCCTCCACTTTCCTTCCTGGGACCAATTGGGAACTGACAGGCAGGGACTTCCACTTCACCAAACCCTGCACAGCAAAGAGAAGCTACCAGGATACTCCCCTAACACCAACAATAAAAATGGCTCTGCTGCACTCAAAGCCTTTCCTTCTGCACGTGGCTGGTTTCACAAGAATCCCACCTTGCTGCTAACACAATAAATCAATAAATCAAATCTGACCTCTAGCTTTTCATAATCTATAGGAGCGAATCAGCAATGACAGGCAGTTATATTCTCTCTGAAACCACAGCGAAGAATTCATTACTCAACATTGAGGAAGACATCGGGGAAAAAAGAAAAGGTTCAGGGCAGAGACTTGGTTGAAAGTAGAGGCTGAAGTCAGGTGATAGATGGCTTGATCTCCTTAAGTCTATTGTAAGCAATAAATATTTCTGATTTCTAGCACAACACCTTGAAATGATGCTGCACACACAACCTTCCCAGAGCACAGGCATCCAATAAGAACATCAGTTATCATCAGTTGGGACAAACCCACCTTATAACCAGCTACTACACCAAGATGAGCCCCTAAAATCCATTACAATGGACTGGGAAGAGATGAAGAGGTGAGGAGTGAGGGTGGCTCACTACCTCTGTCCTCCCCAGCTGCTCACCAAGGGCACTCATTTGGGCATTTCTCACTGGACCAACCCTGTCTGACCTGCATGAGCCCCCAAACACCTGGGCAAACCTTTTCCCATAACCTCTGGGGAAGGAGTATGTAACTAAATAACAGGAAACTGGGAAAGGCAATCAAACTGGTAAGAAGAACCAGGCTTGGGACAATCAACCCCAAGACTTTCTGGCCTACTCCCATTAAGGCAGCATGTTGTCTCTGCAGAGATGCTCAACCCATCATGAAAAGTGATGAAAAAAAAACCAATTTCTATCTTCAGCATGCCAAGAAACAAGACCTTCTCCCATGGAACAGGGTCTGATGCCCCATGTGAGGCCAGAGCCCTGCCACAGTGCAGAAAAAGCACATATCAGGATATCCACTCTGGTGAAAGCCAACATTTTTCCACATCCCTCTCCCATCACATCAAAGCCAATGTGCCTTGGGTATTATTATACTGAGCTCCACTAGTCCAGACAGTGCTAGTCAAACTAGCACATTTATTTAACGTGGCAGTGCAAGAAAAATCCACATCCATAAATACACAAACATCTGTCAGGCTGGGCACAGACAATGGACATGTTGTGGATAAATGAAAATTACATGTGTAAACTTCTACGTCTCTAAAACTAAAAAAGAAAAAAAAACCCTTTGCCATGCATTCAGACTACCATGCCAGAACAAGCAGGCCAAAAAAGTCCCTAAAAAAGACTAATCCAGATCTCTTGTGATAACCATCTATCATCTCCTTACATCCCACATTCATGTGAGCCCCAGCCTCAATACCAGTCACAAGAGCTGGGGATTTGAAAGACATCTGTGAAATAACTTACTGGAGTGAGCAGGTAACAGGCCATGTCTCCTTCCATCAGGAAGACACATGGCAAATGAAGGACAGGCTGCTCAGGGCTAGTGAAAGCAGACACCTCCATACCTGCACCCTCAGCCTGAGGCACACTCATTCACAAAGGACCTGTGGAAAGGAGATCAACTTACAAACAGGAACAGCACTACAGCAACCAGAGCCAGAAGAGATACAAATCCACAGAAGACTGGGTAGACCTGCAGTATTTTGAGGATCTGTTGGATTGTCCCATCTACAAAGAACATTAAGCCGGTGTACACAGTATGAGGACAAGGCAGAATGAATATATCCAAGAGTAGGTTCACAACTACAACTCCTTTCTCAATGCACTAGTATTCCCTAACACATCATAAATTCATCTTGTAGGCAGCTGATAGTGCATACAGCAAAGCCAAGTTTTACCACCATTTATGTCACAGGTCTCCTGTAACTATCCAAAGAGCAATTGGACCTATACTGTCCTTAAGTACATGCTAAATTCCCAGTGAGAGACAAGGGATTTAAGCCCATGATTAAGTTAAACCAAATGCTCCACTCAATCTTTAAGCCAAACTGTCCCAAGAGTTCAGTCTCAGTGAATGTGGGGGGGTTATGTGAAGATTTTTTTTTTTAAATTTCACTGAAATCCTCTTTAGGTATTTCAGTTATCCATGAAAAATGTTCCCACTTCTCAAGAATCCCTGCAGATGCTTTGATGTTTTTCAGACTACTGATGGCTCAAAAAAAAGCCCCGTAAAACCCGATGATGTCTTATTCCCAAACAAAAATCACTGTCCGAGAGGCACAGCTTGATGTTATCCTCTGAACACTGACAGCTTCTGAAACCCCACCAGACGTAGATTTTCAGAGCCATTAAGTGAATCTAATTGACTTTACAAGCAGCAAAAGCTTGAAAATGTGTTTTACAAATGCCCCTTTTAAGCAGTTTGGATTTTTTTAAAAAAATAAATCTCTCATTAGCATCTCTATTGTACAATAACTTCTTCCCTCCTTGCTTTCTCTCTTCTTCAACAAATCCCACCGCTAACGATGTAATTCCACCAAGGAGGACTTTACCAGGATGCTCACTGCTGTTCAGCAGACAGCAGCCAGGTATCTGCCATGCTTTCTCACTAACCATCATCTGAATTAGCACTTGGAAATGGCAGGTGCTCAAAACCAGGCTGTTTTCAAAAGCTTCTCTTTGCAGTTCTACTATTTAACATTATTTTAAATTGGAAGACTACAGATTTAGGTCTTCCCTGGATTCCCACTAGAAGTGTTATACAGTGTTTCAGATGCTGTTATCTAGATCCAGGGAGGATGAACAGATTTGGCACCTCCAAAAAAAGAACAAAAACCCCTGAAAACCCAACCTCAGAAAATGAAGTGGTTTGGTTTAGGGTTTTTTTCTTGCACACTCTGACTGCAATAACCATTTTATATATGTCGTTAAAATGGAAAGAATTAGGTTTGTAAGAAAAGTCATAGGGGAAAAGATAAGTGGATACATCTGGAAATGAATGTGGGTCAGATGCTCTAAAGAAGGTGCAAGAAATGATGCTGGCAGTTCATTTGCCTTTAGGTAAAATGTTTTCCCCTCACCAGTGACACATGGGTTTGTGCACTGATGCACTGTTTTCAGCTTAGCAGACATAATATCCTCATACTGCTGACTTCTATTTATTTTCTCATCTTTGTTATTCTACCAGTGTCCTACGAAAAATAAAAAAAATAAATACTTGCACTCACCAAGCTAAATATCCACACAAACTAAGAAGAGAATAAAGTACATATACAATAAAATTAGGTAAAGGCACATAAATTAAAAAGTTTAATGGAAGGGGAAAATCAAATATACAGAGGGATCCTGGGTAGGGGAAATGGGAAATGCCAGAAGTGATGAGTGAAGTAAAAAGTAGACCAGATCAAGAATCACTGGAGAATTCAATACAGGGATGGACAAGAGAGCTGAGCAGAACTCAAAGGAATGCAAGTATTGCAGTTTGACCCAAGACTGGAAACGTGGGATACAGAACTGCTGTGCCAGGGGATGGAAGAAGGGAAAAAAAAATAACTCAAGGGATCATTAGTGATTATCTGATAGCTGTTGAAGAGAGTGCTGAGTGCAAGGTGCACTGAGAAGTTACTCATGATCAGACAGCTGGTCCAGCATCTCCCATTTCAATAAGCAGCACTAGCACAGAGCCCAAGAGTTATAACTGTAAAAAGCAAACAAACTTGCACTGCTGATGCTGGTTTCCAAGTCAGGATTCGAGCACACTGGCAAGGGAGAGTGGGAGCAGCTTGTTTAGCAATTACTGGTGATTGAGGGTAAATCCAGGCAAGCAGCTTAGTTAAAAATGCAGGTTTTTGTCAATGCAAAACAAATCACACATTCGTCCTGAATTCACCAAAGGTGGAAAATGAAAGGCAGAGCAAAGGCAGGCTGGCACAAACCCTGCGCAGAGCTCAGCCCCCAGCACTGCTGGCCAGGACACAGGCACACAGCTCAGTCCTCCAAGGATCACAGGGGAGGATGCCCCAGCAGCCAGGACTTCAGAAATTGACCCCTCAACACCACTTCTTCAACTCTTACACCAGTATAAAATACCTAAGTGTGTAATTCAAACAGGGCTGGGATGCCTGAAATCCCAGCACTGACTCAGTATAGATTTAACAGTGCCATGCAAAGTGGGACCTGCCTGAGCGGTAACAAACACTTAACCATCATGGCTCTGTCATGGTCAGTATTTTCTATGTACTTTGGTCTGACCTGTGCTTCTTAAGGAAAGCTGTAACAGCCAACCATTCAGTTTTGGGGTGAAAAAAGCATTACACCCCACACTAAACACAGATCCTTGCTTCATCATAGTGAAAAACCAGAGAGGGAGTAGTAAATCAGTTTAGTTTGGACCAAAACTATAATTCCTCTTACTTTCCAGTTCCTGAACTGAAAACCCCTTTTCTCACAAAACCTCTGGTTTTCAGTTTTGCCACTTGGATAACTCCTAGAAACAACGCATGAATTTTAAGTGACAAATATTACTCACTAGTTACAATTTCAAGCAGGACAGGCTGCAGTGGGACTAATACTTTGTATTACTCCATTAGCATTTACACTGTTGCAAATCCCATTTTCAATAACAATATCTCATGTAGCCACTTAAAAATACAACTGTAATACATGCTTCCCATTATCAATTTTGAAATGTCTCCTTTCACTCCCAGAAATCCCATTTTAAAGCAGAAGCCCAGCTTGTCACTAAGCCCTGGGAATCACAGGTCTGCATTTTAGAATTATCCTGTAGAAATATAGTATTTTTCTTTTTGAAAGAAACACTCTTCAAACAGTTATAGAAGATAATGAATGATACTGTACATGCTGTCATAAATTGTTAATTGATTGCTGAGGTCCAACAGGTCAACAGATGACTTAAAAGAATGACTCAAAGCCACCTGTAACAGATACCACAGCTTGTACTGGCTCTGACCAGAACACTATGAACTAATTTTTGATGCATCCTTAATAAAGGACATGTGGCTTCTTGGTGATTCCATGAGCCCCCCTTATCAAAACACACACACAAAAAAAAAAAACCCCAAACCCCCCCAACCCCTTTTATTTGGTTACAAGGAATAAACGTGTCAATGAAAACTAGGTAAGACATGCTGCTATCTTTGGATTTTCTTTAAGACTCCTTTCATTAGCCACCTGTCAGCATAACAAAACGATGCCTCAGCTTTCTACAGAATAGAAAAAAAAGTAAAAGAGAAAAAGAAAATCTAAAAATACACTTTGAAGCTCCCTGTTTTGCTGATGCAGAAAGTAACAACAAAGGCTCATACTTCCCTCAGCTCATCACCAGCAGATACCAGCAAAACACTCTCGGTCTTTCTTTTTGCTGTAGCCTGGAAGGCAGTAGCATCAAGTATGTGATTATTTGTAACAGATCCCCGGCACTGCATTACCAAAATAAAACCATGCACTCCGCAATACACCAGCAAACAACACTGAGAGCTCCCAGAGTCCTCGAGGGGCTCACGGCCTTCCCAAAAGTAATTCCCATCCTGAGGAATTAAATATAACCTGCCTGAATCAAGATTTAAACCTATAGAAAGAATTTTGGAAATCCACTCTGAAATTCAGGGAGATTTTGAATGGTTTGCCTTTTTGAAAAATCAGGCCATGTATTTAGATTTTTACATAAAACCAGTTATTTTTCAAAATATTTAAAGGTCTTCAAGTAGAGAGCAATCCCCAATGGCAATTTCTAAAGTATTAAGACCACTGGTGGTGCATATTGAGAGGCAACAACATGACCACACTCTTGGGTAATCCTAAGAGGCTGAATATAATAAACAAATATAACAATGTGAGAATAAGGTTTTTCAGTTCACATACCTACATCCAAAATTCGGTGTCAAGAGGGGATCAAAGCTTTGCAAACTCCTTTAAAACTCCTGCCGCTAGTCAGATACCAAACACAGAGCCTAAATTTAGGCTATTATGAAATCTTAACCTGAAACAAACTTTTGGGTAATTGTTTTAAATCTTGGCCATTCCTAATAAAGCAAGAGAAAGAAAAAGAGCTTCCAAAAATCCTTTATAAGAGTAATAAATTTGCATTTAAACTTGTGAACGAAATTCTGGAGTCAGAACCCATTCTGGTTTACTCACTAACAGTCCTGATAAATTGCATACAACCACACCAGAAAACATTTAACACTGGAGAAAACATAAAAAAAAAAAATTACTCAAAGCCCAGAACACCTGATGTCCCTGCCTCCTTCATGTTCCTTAGTCGCACTGTGGCTTGTTTGCTGGTCTTGAGAAGTCTGCTGTGCCTTAAAAAGCTACTGATGTTCAATTTACACAACTGGTTACCTCTTGTACTGAAGATGAATGACCAGCACTGGCATGTACTGAGGATTTTAAACACCTGCAGGTCGAGCTTCACAGTAGCATCAGTACCATTATATCCACCCAGTCATTACAAACACAGATGCATTAAGTGGTGGTCATGTCCATGAGGGACTGGCTACTTTTAGAGAGAATTCTTGAATGCATAGGAGAAAAAAATGGGCCATATTACTCTGCAAAATTTACTATAAAAACTATTTTCATCTAATTTTGACATGGGACTGTGCCAAACTTGTGGATCTAAAGGGAGAACTATTTTTATGTTATGGATACGCACATTGAGTAATGGGTTTGTTGCATATGTTCCTGCTCCTGTGATAAATAAACAGGAAGGGGGGGAAGCTGAAGCAGCTTGCCCATAAACATGTTTATTCCACTGGCTGTGGATGACACAGCCCTGAATCCAGACTGTTCCCCTCATCAGGCAACTCCAGTTTTCCTATGCTGGCCCTTTGCCGAGAGCATCGCTCTTCTAATTTGTATTACCTGAGGCCCTCTAAAGTGAGAGAAAAAAAAATTAAAAAAAAAAAATAATAATAAAAAAAAAATATATATATATATATATATATTTTTTTATTTTTTTTTTTTTTTTTTGTAAGGTAGAAAGTCCCTGCAGGCCCTCCAGTGGGTTGAGCAGAGCTGGTCCAAGTGGCTCAACACTGCAAGGGATCCAAGTTGTGTCACCTCCTGATCTACCCTAGCTCTTATCAGCAGGGCTGCAGCACTGGGCTGAGGTTATGCATTGTACTTGCTGCTGGGAGCAGGACAGCCCTTGGTTAGCTCTGGGAATTCAGGTGAGGGGGAGGAGCTGGTGCCAGCATCACTTTGCCTTGCTCACTGTGCCCATGCCCCACACCTGCAGGACAGAGCTGCCTCCAGATGGAAAAGCCAAGGCTCCAGCACAGCAAAATGAGGCAGCCACGAGTGATGGGGTGCCAGTGTTACAGAAGGTGAGTTTTGGGAGGCAACTCAACTCCAAAGACATTTTACATTATTCAAAACCAAAATATTTCAGCCCATTACAAATGCTGGACAAACCATATCCTTAACACTTGGAAACATGAGTTGTTTTTATCTTGCTTTCCAAAAAACTGCACTGGAGATGAGAGATGCCAAACCAGGCAGTTCCATGCTGCTAAGCTGTAGAAACCCAAAAGCAACAGTAGAAATTGCTGAGCTGAAGAATCCCTGACTGTCCCACCTGCAGGTCAGCTTTGGAAATACTTTGACAAAATACTTTTCACTATGAAGTATATGAGAAATCAGTAATCCTAATCTTATAGGATCTCTCTGCTATGGAGGTCCCATCCCTGGAAGCACTCTCATGGAATTGCAGAGGGATGCCAGCAGTGATATGCTCACAGGACAGACCCTCCTCTGCCCAAGGAGACCTAACTTCAGTTCCCAGCAGTGATAGGAAGCAGAGCTGGGAAACACCCAGGAGGAGATAAGGACACAGCCTCGCCCATGGGTTTCCCAGCCCCACACAGAACTCCACCACTCTACAAAGGGAAAGGCAAAATCGAAAATCCCAATACAAGACAGGCAGCTCAGGGGTTTGGCAGATACATGAGGTCAGGGCACTGCATAAGCCAGCAAGAAATGCTGCAGATAGGGATGCTTCAGATTCCAGCTGCCTCTTGGGCACCAGGAGTGGGGCAGGGCTCTCCAAAAACACATTCCTCCACCGGGAAGCAGCAGCCCTGAGCCCACTCCGGAGTCAGGTTAACTGAGCCTTTTCTTTGCAAGGCAAGAGCTGCTCTATTCTTTCCAAACAATGTTATCATTCGGCAGCTTCACTCCTGCTTATCTAGCAGCTTCAGCATTATCCAGAATGTAGAAGAACTGGGCTCTGTAGCTGCCCCTCTGCCCCGGGGGCTCAGTGGGGAGAAATACCCCCCTCCACCCCCTCTCTGTGTCTTTGGAAGGGTTTAGGCACGGCAGAGCAACCATAGCTCCAGGGCTGAGGATCTCCTCTCAGGGTAGACCCTGTATTTTCCCTGCACCCCACAAGTCACTGGTGCTCACCTCTGAGCCTCCCCGAGGTTCAGCACTTACGGAGCAGAGGTAGCAGGAGCCACACGACTCACAATCAGCTGTTCACCTTGCAAACATCATGCCAGAGGGAGAAAACTCACTGCCAAATGACCTGATGCAAGACAAATGCTTGCTTGTTATCCAGACAAACACCTCACTGCAGGAGCAGGACACTTCAAAAGGCAGAGGCAACAAACAGGATCTCACCTCCTTACAACCCAGCTCTGGACCCACCTCAACTGGTGTCCTTCTGGCAGAGGGACATAATCCCAGAACCTCTGCCAAGAAGGGCAGGACATCCCCTCTTTGAGCTCAGCTGAGGAACGTGCCACCCAGGAGCAGCAGAAATTGAACCCTAATGAGCCATCCCCCTGCAGCCCCTCTTCCTCAGGGCCCTGTCCCCCAGGGAGGTCGGGATATCTGTGCAGGCTCTTCACGTGCACTGTCGCATACAGGGGACAAAGGGCAGCAGGACAGGAAGGCTCTGCTCACCCCGGATGGAGGCAGGAGGGCAAACTCTGCATGAAGCAACCAGAGGTGCCTGCCCACCCACAGAGCGAGAGCCGGAGCTGTGCAGCCGCTGCCACAAGCCCCAGCACTCAGCTGGTGTGGCTGATGTGACCCACACCTCCTGCAGCAGCACCCCAGCTTCTGCTGCTGCACCACGCCAGGCAGACACCCTCAACACTCCACCAGGTGCTGCAGCCTCAGCTCTCCAGGTCACCCATCTGTGCTGTCTGTCCATCCTTCCCTGCAGCTCTGGGCGCCGTGATTCAGCCACCGAGCTTGTCACCGGTCCCCAGAACCCTAACAAAGGCCAGCTGCCACCACCACCACCAGGTCAGGTATGCACACCCTTCTGCAAATCCTGCCAGGACTGCCAGCAGCAACTCCTCAAACAACCACAGAGAGACACGGAAATTCATCAGCCAAAGCCCCAGCTGCAGTCGCCTCGGGGTGCAGCAGTTTTAGGTTGGACACAAGGAGTCTTGGTTTCCACAAGCTCTCCAGCTGAGACCTCAGCCTCATAAGAATCTCTCTAACACACCAACCACTGCAAAAAAACATACAACACAACCAACTGGGACAGAAGCTTGAAGAGACACTGTAAAATTGATTAGTCATCAAAATCATCACACCATAAAAGACGCTCCAGCTGTGCTCATCTTTTTTGTCTGGATAAATGCAAGAGGCAGGGCTCTATTTAAAATTAATTCCTTTTTTTTGGTTGGTTTTGGTTGGGGTTTTTTGTTTACTAGAACTTGTTACTCTGGTTGACAATTAAGCCCATTATCCAATTCCTTTATTTTTCACCATTCCAGTAGTCTTTTTTCATAGCCTTTGAAGAAGGAAAAAAATGGAAAGGTAAATTCCAATAAGTGCTATTTTAAAATGAAAAATGTGAGTTTAAAAAGAGCTCAGGAAGGTGTTTGAACCATTCAACCTCCTGTTTTAAGACCCCAGCACACATTCAACACAAACAACTCCTTCCACATTGAAAGCAATTTCAAGTCTCACTGCTGTGTACAAGCTCCAAGCTAAGCACTGGCCCAAACGTTCTGCCAGACCCTTGGCAAAAGTGTAGGAGGGCAAGAGAAAACAAAGATTTAAATTTTGGCTAGCGTACTTCTGCAAAATCACTGTCAGCACATATTTTTCAGTTCATACAAAACCCAGCAGAGGAAAATTCAAACAATAACTAACTTGGAGACAAGAGGTTCAAAAAACTGCAGAAGAAAAACCCTAATATGGTGTAACTCATGGAATTGTTCAACACTAATCATTAACCTGGGTGCTCATGGTATCCCACTGCAAACCAGGTCCTTTTGGCTTGGTTATAAAACTGACCCACATGTTTTGTGGATGCTTCCACAATACCACCAAGAATGATCCATTTTAATAGTTAAAACATCCCCTCACTGTAGAAGCCTGCCTTACCAGAGGTTATTTGCTGTAGATACTCTCTACAACAGTGCCCCAGCCCTGAGTACCACACAAAGCTGGCTGCAAACAACAAGTTTGGTGCTTGGGTGTCTTGGATTCCAAGGGCAAAAACCTCAGCAAAGCTGCAACCAACATCTTTATCCAGGACCTTAAGACCATGTCCCAGTTCTACCTTTGCATTCATCACCCTGAGAAACAGGAATTCATAACCGACCACAAAAATGCTCCCTTCCTCTTTTTTCCATGTTGAGAAAAAAAAAAATCAAGGAAGAAAACATGGATTCTCTAAAGCAGGAGCAGAAAGTTGCCTGGTCATACTTCCAGGCCAAGCTGCAGTTATATCAGGTTGGGTTTAACTTGTCTAACCAAGCTCTGGCCATCTCCAGCCTCTCTGGGACCCCATCCCCACACCCCATTGCTCTTGCTGTGACCAGCTCTTCCCTTAACACCTCACTGAGAAAGCTCTCAGAAATATCTCAGCTGCAGCAATACAACGAGCCCTTGTCATTCCCACTGCAATAATTTCTGCCTGGGTGTTAATTTGTAAACTAGGCATATAAAAGACAAACTTGGGGCTTGAATTCGTTTTATTGCCATTGTTCTGTCCTTTGGGTGGGACGGGCAATGCCAATGGGGCACATTGCTGCCTTCCTTGGGTTTTCAGCCAGCCAGCCTCCAAAGTGCACAAAACTCTGGGATTTTCTAGGATGACTGTATTTTTACTGCTACTCTAGAGGAAAAAAATCCACCAACTGCATTTTTGGAGGAAACAGGAGCAAACCACTGGATTCACACCTTGTGCACAGCTACACCAAATAACACCACGTGGATTCATGTCACAGGGATGGTGCTGGTTCCAATCCACAGGCACTCTTCTCCTTCCCCACACCCCAAAGCCTCTCTGGTCCCTTTATCCAGCACCACTATCATCAAGAATCTTTAACAAGCACCAACAATCCCATAAATCTGCTTTTTATGGCATGGTAGAAGCCTAATTACATGATTAAATTCTGTCAAAAATTAAAGCCCACGCACTTGCTCTAAAATTGCAATTAGCTCTTTCAGGTACCAAATAAAAGCAATGCTAACATTTCAAAGACATGTTGGCAACACAGCTGAAGCAATTCACATTACAGATCCTAAACAAATCGAGGGCATTACTTTGAGTCACTTTCCTTTATTTTTTGTGTCTGCTAGTGTTATAAATACAGGGACTGTGATCCCTCTAAATTTTGACCACGCAAGTCCTGAGCATTAACAAGCTAAGCAGCTCTAACACCTATTAATTCCATATTACACGCTTTTATTCTACTGGAATCTTCTGATGTTTTCTCCAGCATAATACTTTGCTAGGCCTGACTACAGAGGTGCAGAAACATTTTGCTATGAACCCTTTTATTTCTGTGACACCACCTTTAATGAAGATTGAGCTTTTTAAATACAAGTCACACACCACTTAATTTTTACAAAAACAAGCCCTGTAAATGAAACACACCCTGTGTGTAAGATGGGACAAGATCTGTGTAAGATATGCACTATGATGGAAAGAGAAAGATAAATTAAGCTAGTTAATGATTTTTGTAAGAGAAACAACATTTTAGCAAAATATAACATTGCGTATTAGAAGTGAGGGAAGGTTTGTGGCTATTGCACTTCTAGCAGTTCTCTAGAAGTGTCCAGGGAGAGGTTTGTCACACCTGGGGAACAGGAATGATACAGCAAATGATACAGCAAAAACTTGGTCACATGGGAAAACAACACAGTAGGTACCCAAGAAGAAAGCAGGTACCCCAAGAGGATGGAACTAAGGTGGGATACCGTCCTCACCTTGCTTTTCCAGCTCATCACTAGCACTCTGCAACCACCAAAAGCAAACCTCAAACCCCAACTGACTGCCCAGGGATCCCCCTGCTCTTGTCCTCAATATGGATGTGTGCCTACAAAAGGGAAATAGCACCTGACAGGTTCTAAAGAGACTTTTTTTTTATTACGTAAGTTATTTTTTACAGCTTAACAAGGTAATATTATCAGTAGATATTGTATTTTTAATTATATACATATCTGTAACAAAGGAATGAACCCATATTAGGGCAAGCTTATGTGGCAGCAGCCCTTTACATACCTGATCCATGCCTCTTCCAAAACACCTGCATTAAGGAATGTTCCTGAATGACATGGGAAAACGGGCTCAAGAGCTAAAACGGGCTCCTCTGAGCATTTGGGCTGAAAAGCCTTTCATCTCCCTCTCCTCCTGCTGAGCCAATACCAAATACATGGAGCAAAGAAACACCAAGCTCAAGATGCAAGGGCTGGGATGGACACAGGCTGCAGTGAATAACACACATTCTCCATCCTCAGTGTCCCCAAGCAGCCTCAGCCCGGTCCCCGGGGTGGCTGTGGGACCCAGCAGAGCTCCAGGGTGGGCAGAGGCTGCCTGGGATGACGAGGCACTTGGGGGAGGGGGAGCAATGAGAAAAAAAAATTAAAATCAGCAAAAAAAACCACCCCAAACCAAACCAAAACCAGAGATGGCTTTGTGCCTGGTGTGGCTAAAGAGCTGCATTCTGGCGACTTTTGAGCCTGCTCAGTGCTGCTGACAGGAGGAAAAGGCGCCAGCAGCAGGGAGCAGCCATGTTCCCCAGCAGGCTGGGGGAAGGAAGGCTCCCTCAGGGAATTCGTACTCACCTGGCGGTTTCATGTAATATTGCTCAATATCGGACATGTCCGTGTGCAGCGCACAATCGAGATAGTGCAGGATAACTTTTCTACTGAAGTAGTACCTCATGCCCATCAGAAAGATGGGCAAACAGCAGGTCAGCAGGAAGGACTTGGTCACAACAAAGCACATTACTATGGAGATAAGGAAGAGAAATAAACGACACCTGTCAGAAAAGAGAATTTAGTGTTGATTTCGGAATACAAACTCATTACAAAAATAAATCAAAAAAAAAACAAGCACAGTCAAAATATACATTTGCAGTTACACACACGAGTCACGCTCTCGAGATTATCGTGTTAAGAAGGGACGGCGTATCGCGACGAGATAACCCGGAGAAGTTTATGAGGAGCCGGTGCGGGGGATGCCGCCAGGCCACGGCCGGGCCCAGGACCCCTCCGGAGCGGGGCCGTGCGGACCCCCGCGCCCCTCGCTGTCCCCGGGCGGAGGAGCCGATTGCGGGCACCGCTCCGCAGCCATGTGTTCGCCACTGCGGCAGAGCTATTTCCATCGGCACCGGCTCCCAGGGCAGCCACCCTGCCCCTGCCCATCCTGGGGGCTTCTGCGGGTGTCTGTGAGCCGGCGGTTCTCTCCGGCACGGCCCGGAGCCCCCGCTGGGTCCCCCTGCTCCCCAACGCCTGCCGGGGTCCCCCTCCAGCGCGGGGTCCCGTCCTCCCGCTGTCTGGGCCATGGGGTGCGACCAGCCCGCAGCCCCCGGGGGCAGGAGACCCCCCCCCACAGCCCTCTCGGGGCGGGGGGCACGCAGTATGAATCACCGGCACGGGGAGGGGACACCTTGCAAGTGCTATTTCTGGGCATTTAACTCGGGGAGGGGAGGAGAGCCCGCGGCTCGGGGCTGCTGCATGGGCACCCCCTTCCCACGCCGGGGGGAACCGGGGGCCGCTCCACGGACGGGCCCGGCCGTCTCCAGGCAACGCCGGCACGCCGGGCCCCCCTCGCCGGGCTGCGCGGGGGCGGCCAGGGCGCGGAGCGCTCCGCTCCCCTCCGCGCCCCCCTCCCCGAGCCCCGCCATCACCGGAATGACCGATCTACCCTCAGCCCTCCGCGGCTCCCCGCCCCGAACCCCCGCGCAGGTCGCGCATCCCCGGCGGCGCAGGGCTCCCCTCCCCGCCCGCCCGTGCCCGCCGCAGCGCTGCGGCTCCGCGGGGCCCCGCTCGATGCTGCGGCGCTTCCCCGGCCGCACCGCGCCCGCGGGTCCTCCCGCCCCTCCGACCATCTTGGGAAGACCCACGGCGGCGAATGAACCCGGCGCCCCCTCCCCAAAAGGGAGCGGATACTCACCCGCCAGCAGCCCGTAGAGCAGCTGAGTGAGGGGCTGCTGCTTCAGCCCCCTGAACGCCGTGTTGGGGATTCGCTCCATGATCCCCTCGTAAAAGATGCGGCGCACCACCTCCTGCTCGGAGGGGTGGAATTCGCGGATATAGACATTGTCGCGCCTGGGGTCTTCTTTAGGTGGGGTGAGGGGAGGTGGGGGTGAGGGAGGGGAGCCCGCCAAAGAGGGCCACATCTGGGAGGAGGAAACAATGATCGTGTCTTTTTTGGATCCCGGGATTGATTCATGATCTTCCGCCACAATCTTGGTCTCACAAACCATCTTGGGAGACAGACAATGCATGCAAACCGGCCGCGGGGAGGGGGCGAGGAGAAAAAAACGGGAGGGGAGGTGTCAGAAAATTAACAAAAAAATAAGCTTTAAAAAAAAAAAAAAAAAAAAAAAAAAAAAAAAAAAAAGGAGAAAGGGGAGGGGGAAGGAGCGGGGCGCGGAGCCGGCACGGAGACCCGCGGGCAGCGGCGCAGAGCAGCGCGGCCGGGCGGTACGGGAGGAAGGAGCCCCGCTGCATTTTGGAGAGGCATTTATAGGGCGGGGGGGCCGCGGGTCCCCGGGGTCCTAGAGCCCCCCGCATTGGCTGCGCGGGGTCGCCATGTGATCGGGGGGGCGGGACACCTCCCCTCGCCCCCCCATCCCTGCACCGCCCCTTGCAAATTACTACGGCGCGGGGCTGCGCGGGGAGCCGGGGCCGCGCATCCCATCCCTGCCCGCAGACACCGGCGCACGCGGAAGGGGGTTATTAATTAAATATTTATGTGTCTCTGTATCTACTGCGAACGCACTGTGCGCTCAGCAGCTCTCTGGAGTGGGCGCTGCGGGAGCGCGGAGCCGCGGGGAGGGAGGGCGGGCCGAGAGGCTCCGCACCGCTCCCGGGGGACTCCGCACCGCTCCCGGGGGGCTGCTCCGCCGTGAGCCCCTCTCCCCGGGGGCGCGGAGCTCCGCGGAGCGCGCTCCAGCCCCGCCATCCCGCGCGGAACGGGCCGGGAGCTGCAGCCGCGCGGCCGCCGGCTCGTCCCAAACCCGAGTAAATCCCCCTGCCCATCCCTCGGCGCCCCCCGGTCAGTAACTTTTCCTGCCGTGCCCACGCCACTGCGCGGCCGGCCCGGCCACCTCCGCGCCCCTCCGCGGGGGGGTGAGGAGAGATGTAGGGGGAGGGGGGATGCGCAGGGAGGAGGACGGGCTCCTCCTCTTCGCAGGACCCGAAAAGCTTCGGCCTCTCCCGGTTGGAACCGGCCGGCATCTGCCCGAGGCATGCGCCGTGCGCGGCCGGTGCAGGGACGGGGCTGGGCGGGGGATGCTGGGCGGGGACACGGGAGGCCCCGGAGCCCCCCAGTCCCGTGAGGTGCATCCCCTGAGAGCTTCCTCTGCGCCTCCCCCTGCCCGGTGAGAGCCCCCAGCCGTAGCAGCTGCGCGTCTCCTCAAACTTCACCTGTGCACCCCCCTGGGACTTACAAGCCCTGCGAACCTCAGCCGTGCCTTCACCTGCGAGGTGCACCCATAGACCCCGTGAAAGTTTCCTCTGTGCCTCCTGCTCCGGTAAGGTGCTCCTGTGCACCCCCCGTGCAGTCATCTCTCGTTAACATCCCTGTGTCTCCCTGGCAGGTGCACGTGTGAGGTGCACCCGTACGCCCTCCCTGCAAGTTTCATCCCTGCGTGTCCTGGGAGATGACTCTGCCGTCAGGGAGTGTGGCTGTGTCACTGGAACTCTGCGGGATTTGCCTTCTCGGAGCTCCCAGGCTACGCTTTAGTCCTCAGGAAAATGCAGTGACTGGATCTTTGCTTCAAGCTAAAGCTCGATTTCACCGTGATGATTTCATAGTGGTTTCAGTGCTTCAGTTTTCTATTAAAAATAGTTCAGGAGTATGAGAGAAGGGAAGGAGAAGGTTTAGATAAGGACTTGGAAGCCTTCCCGCCCAGAGGAGTGGTGCCAGCACCCCACAGGCTTGTGCTGCATTGGACATCCCCGATGAGAAGCTGCTCCTGGGATGGCTGTGGGACCTGCTCGTGGCCAGGCACTGCAGCGCTGCCAGGCTGCTCGAGCTCCCGCAGAGTTCCCCTTCCTAACGAGCACCGCCTGCAACTGCAGCCGGAGCAACCCCCAGCTCCCAAAGCCTCTGTCTGCGCTGGAGATTAAAATACGGGATTATAAAAGGCATCATGGCACAGGTACAATAGTGGATGAGTTGGCCAAAAGAGCATCTCCTGCTCAAAAGTGGGGACTCCCGTGGGAGCGAGATCACCCCATTGAGGAGAGGCAAGGCACATGGCACCCCTGCATCCCCCCTAAAAGCTCATCTCATCAAGGAAGGAGCAGTTGGGTACCTCCTTCACTTTGGGAGCCCCAAATTCACCAGCACAAACAATCAGTGGATTGGGGGGGTGGGTGGGAAGGAAGGCTGAAAAAATCGGGGCAATGTTTGCCTTTGTAGTCTGAAAGCTTTGGGCCAAAGGTAGGAGGTTGCTGTTTTGGAAATATAATTAAGATAATTCTTAGTTCCCACATGCCTGGGTTAAGCAGACATTTATTTTCGTTTCATCCTTTCTAGTCAGATGCATTCCTTATTTATGAAATTACTACAGTAATAAAAACAACTCATTCCTTTATATATACACACACACAACCTATTGCAGTTATGTAACAGCCAAAGGAGCTCCCAATTCTGGGCTATGGACCTGAGTGTTTGCAGATTGAGTTATCTTTAGAAAAGCACTAAATACTTGTTTACTATTTATGCTGCTTCATTTGAGTATCTTATGAGCAGTAATTAATATCTCCTGTTCCCCTGAGGTAAGGGAGTATCATCCTTGGCCACAGCAAGGGAACTGAGGCACAGAGGGATGCAGTGATTTGTGCACCATCATGCAGTGACTCAAAGAAGACACAAAGCACTGGACCAGATTTCCTGAGTCTTTCCTCACTGTATGAATGTCAAACTTTGCCTTTATTATCACAAAGCCAGAATTCAGCTTTCTCTGTAAACAGGGGTGAAGGGGAGGTTCTGGGGGTGCTGCACTATGGGGAGAAGAGAAGGAGGAGCTGAAAGCTGTGACTGACCGAAGCAAATGTCAGTGAAAATTAAGGGCCTCTCTGAAATCAATTGCAAAAGCCAGTCAGGTTCACAGACGGCAGATTTGGGTCCTTGGAATGAAAAGGATATTGTTAACAGCAGCTTGCTGGCAAGGCAACTGCTCTGCCAGGAGCTTTTGGTCTTTAAGAACACAGTTGTCATCCCAAGTCACTGAGGATTTTACTCTTGAGTTTACTTCTGCTCCTTCAGGACCTGAGGGTAAATCTCCCACATGCCATGACCGACTGCTGAACCTCACGGATAGAACTAATTTAATTAAGATGGACAGTTTAAAGTTTGAATGTCGTGCCAGTGCTCTCAGAAGCTCTTGTTGCTCAGTGTAAAACAGGAGATTGTACAGATGTTTGATCCATTGGTACGTTGGGGAAAAAGCCTGGGATAATGAGGGCAGGCTGTGTGACTCTGGGGGCTGAGGAGGTTTGAGTATTATAGTAAGAAACATGCTTTGCCTTCAGCAGGTCTGCTTTAGGCTGACTTTGCTTTCGATTAGCACATCAAACCAGTAAGCCTTGGAAATGCCATTATTTATCCTTCCCAAATCAGCAGTTCTCATCTTGGGTCAAGGGGAGTCACTCCCTCTCATGAGCCCTAGGAAACACCCAGCAAATGTAGACCAGAATTACCAATTCCCCTGCTGACAAGATCATGCCCTGCTCTTTGTCTGAAATTTTAGGTTTTCTGTCCAACCCTGGGCTTTCCACGATTTGAAACATCTTCCAACCAGATTTTACAGTAACTCTGGAAGCAGTGGAATCTATGTGATTGCAAATCAGGGAAACAATTCAGGAAGAGCAGTTGCTCTCCCAAAGCACCTATACCTAAGGAGTGGGGAACACCAAGGCAGGTCCCCTGCAAACCTCCGTGACCCACTGCTCTGTGTCTGCTGGAAAAGGAGAGGTCCTGCTGGCTCTTCTGCAAAAGCTGCAAGCAGCCACAATTCTTTGCTCATCAGCGGCTGTATCTATCAACCTCAGCAATTAACTGGTTGACAGCAAAAGCTGCCCCAGGTTATATTAATGCAGTGATTCCGGAACAGCTCATCCCAGCAGGATGAAGCTGTCTATCAGGGGTGGCTCCCACCCTGTCCTTTGCAATGTCTCCATCAGTGAGCAGGGGAGAAGATATTCAGGTTTAAAGATCTTCTCAACTGCCTCCAGGTTCTCCTTCAACCTAACCTGGACCTTGGTAATTTCAACTGCTTTTTCCACGCTCGACCCAAGATGCCTGGAGCAGGCTGAGCACCCCCAGCACCTCTGGATGTTTGGTCACAGCGACCTCCCACCCTCCTGCTTTGCTGGGCTGGGGAAAAAGTAAAAGCCTCTTTCTTGACTGCAGATATGCATATGAATGTGAGGCATTTGCCTAATAAATATCTTCCCAAAGGGGGATTAATTAGCATCCCAAGGTTTTCTCTTTGCACTCCCTCTATCTGCAGCAGCTCTGCAGCACCTTCTCTTAGGGACGCTGGTTTCCTGCTGAGACCGTCTTGGTGTTGTTGGCCTCTTTTCCACTGCACAGACCCCCAGGGCTGAAGATTCACAAATCTTCTGCTCAGGAGCCAACACTGGCAGCAGCTCCCGTGCTGTGTGAGTGTCTGGCAGTAACCACACACACATCCTGATCCTGCCATCCACTGTGACCTATCACAGCCATGATGAAGGGCTCCCTTCTTCCCTGTGTGTCGGGGTGCTGTGAGTAAGTCACTATAAAACCTGACATGCTGAATTATTTCCAACTGGTAAAAATCCATGAATTGGTAACCAGGGCTAGAGGTGGGATCTGCTGACACACACAGATCTCTGCTGGTGTTGGAGCTGGCTGGCTTTTGCTTTGGGCACAGCAAAGTGGGAAAACAGGCCTCTTTGGAGTCACAGAGCCTCACAGCCCAATGTGGATCTCAAATAGATCTAATGAATCATGTGCTAAAAGCAGTTGAGTTTATATGTAAAACGGAGTTCAGGGTGACTAGCTCAGCTGTGTAAGTCTCCCCGGGGGATCTCTGAAGATTAATCTCTTCCTACAACTTTTTTGGGCTGAAAGAATTTTGTGGGTTGTGAATTAAATACAAATGTTTCCCAAACAGTGTGCACGCCCACGGCTGGCTTTATCCTCTGTCGAATGGGGATTTTGGAACTTGCATGTACATTTAATGTACAATAACATCTATGTTGAAGAAACCCCAGTTCGTTCCAGATCAAAGCAACATTAAAATCTGAGCTATGTAGCAATTAGAGATTTATCTAGAGTATCTCAGTGCAGCCATAACAAATACTTTAAAGGAAAGAAGTGTTCAAGGCCAGCGTGAATGGGGCTTTAAGCAACCTGGTCTAGTGGAAGGTGTCCTTGCCCATGGTAAGGGATTGGAACTGGATGATCTTTAGGGTCCCTTCCAGTCCAAACCATTCTATGAAGATTTTAAGCATCATCATTTAAGGAGTAGTATTTTCTGACACTGGATATGAAGTCCTGGGGAGACAACATATCTTTCTTCCTTATAATATTTTTTTGCTGCAAGCTTAGATTTTATTTATTTTTTTTTTAAAGGTTGGGGTTTCCCCCCAAATGTTAGCAGATACTTTCACTTCAATTAGCTGCAGGAGACAGAGCTGTGCAAGCAGACCAAGCTCCATGATGTGTAGGGGAGGCTGTCCAGGGGCTGTGTTGGGAGCACGAGGCCATGAAGGAGGGAACAGGAGACGTGTCCTGAGAAAAACTGAGAGCATGAGAGCTCTTATGCATGTAGGAATAACACAGGTGGTGTTAGCCAAGAAATACTCATTTCTTGGGGTTTTCATTGCACCTTCTTTATAAACAAGAAGCACCGCTTTGGAAAATTACCTTCCTCCACAGTCAGTTCCTTCTTTTGCTGTAAATAACCTCCAGCCACCTGAATTTTGGCTACCTGCTTGGGTCAGCAGGGTAGCACTATTACAAAATCTGCTGTATCATGAACAACTCTGTCAATGTGTATCCATCTTTGCTAAGGAAGAAGGGGAGAACATGAGGTTAATGACTGTACTTTTGACCAACAGCTGTTTTGCTGGTGTTTTAAACAATGATTGTTTTAACTAACGATCACCAAAGTACAACTGTAGCTTTATGATGGGACTTGGATGAGTAGCATCCTATTTGCTCTCCACACAGCAGGCACTGCAGCCTGACAGCAGGCAGGGGGGAAGGAGTTTGAAGAGGACCAAGAAGAGGTTAAAGGAAAACAGGAAAAAATTGGAGCAGAGAAGCTATGAGGATATATTCTGTAGCAAGGACAGTAAAATTAGATGTCAAACCAACCATGGGTAAAAAAATCTCAAAATACTACTACTAAATGCCCTGGTTCAAAATGAGCTCTGCAATGATAAAGCAGAAAAGATGTGGCAAGGTTACTTGAAGTTTTTCTGGCTACATTTGAGAGTCAGTTCTGCTGCTGAGCAAAGGAAAGTCACATTTTCAGCTTGGCCTGCAAGGCTGCCCTGTAACTGCTTGCAAGGTCCAGCAAATGCCCCAACTCCTCCAAAAGCAATGGGTGTGTAGCCTCGGGGGAGGCAATATAGATCATCCTGTGTATGGGTTGGGCTCATGTCAGAACTGACTTTACACTGGTTTTTCCAGTACTTCATCTAGGCTGGGATTTTTCTTTCCTTTCACAATGCCTCTCAGTAAGGAGCTGAGGCAAATTTTCAGGTATTTCCAGTTTTCCTGCTCAGTGATGCCTCCAGGCCACACTGCTGCAAGACATGGACCACAGATCCCCTTCCCCCTGTACATGGGGTGGGGGGACACTCACTCCAGATGACACAGAGACCTGGGCTCCTTCTGGAGAGGCAACACCTATCACAGAGAGAGGCATCTGACTGATCCCCCCTTCTCTGTCTGGAGGACCTCAAGTTCTTAAAATCACACTTCCCACAGCTTCCTGATGCTTTGTCCTCTTTTTTACAGGGATCCAGGAGTCCAGCATACTTCTCAGGGACAGTTTGAGCATGGGGACATGTGTTGGGCATCATCAGTTAGGGTCCACAAGGAGTTTTTTGGGGAGCTCTGGGCAGGCTCTGAGCTTGCTGCAGACTGCAGTGCTCACATGTGCCCCCTGCAAAGAACATTTTGGACATCTGCTCACAGACTGGTTTCCAGTGTTAGATGCAGATGCCTGGAAAACCACAAGTCCCCATTTTCCTTGTGTAGATGAAGATAGAGCAGCTTCAGCCTAGGCTCTCCTGAGAAGTCCAGTTTGGTTTTCTGTGTGTGTTGCTCTGATTTTGCTGTAGTGGGGATGTTTGGATCTTTTTGTGCCCAATTTCCTTTAAAACTGAAGTCCTAAAAGCTTGTGAAATTTGAAAGATCCAGTGGATTTTCATAGTGGTGAGGTTGCTATGTTGACTGCACTGGGCAAATTCAAAAAACACGGTTCCTTCCCATGGCGTCACAGTCCAGAGCAGTGAGCACAGCCTGGCACCCTGCAGAGGTCGGGGCAGGGAAGAGGCCATCCTGCCATTGTGGGTGGATAAAATTGGGCTGAAACAGCCAAAGTGAGCCAGCCTTGAGTCACCTGTGATCCTGCATTCTCAGTGTTGGCACTTAACTGCTCCCTCTGTGTCAGACAGCTGCTGCGCCTGTCTGTTTGTCCAGCTGGGAAGGTGGGTGAGCACCTTCCTAGAATGAAACCACTGTGCAAACAAACACTCATGCCATTATCCTGCAGCTCACAAATGAATTTGAACTTAATTAAAAACAAAATCAGGGCAACTGATGCAGCAGGGGGCAGGGAAGCAATGATGGATACAGGCAAGAGGTGCAGGGCTGGAGCTGCAGGGGCTGGATGATAGCAGCTGTCTTCAGAAAGCAGCAACCTGTGACCCTGGGAAGAAGGAGCCTTACCGTGAGAATACCAACATCACCCAGTCAGTGGTGCCAGCCAGCCAGGGAAAGGGAGAAGGTTTTCACATCCTGAAGGTAGACAGCTTCATGCTGGTCTGGCTCAAGGATGAATTCACTTCAAACTTGGGAAAGGTGCAAGTATTTCCTCGCGAAACAGAGAGGCTGTGCAGCTTCAGCTGCAGGAGGTTCCTGCAGGAAAGGAACCGTGGAGAGGAGCCAGACGGGCTAATCTCCCCAAGTTCGAGTTTTGCTCTTGGATTTTTGCCCCACCACGGAACCAGAGGGAGGGAGGCAGCCCAAGGCTGCCCTGGGATGCCCGGAGGGGAGCGGAGCCGCCCCGGGGGACAGGACTGGCCTGGGGAGCTCCGTGCACTGTCCTGGCCGGGCTAAGGGACAACGAGCGGGGCTCATCCCGCACTCTGCAGCGCCGTGCAGGGAGCGGGAGAAAGCAAACGCACGCAGACCTCCAGTGGCCCTCCCGAGTACTACACGGCACTGGCACTGGCACTGCCACCCCAGGGACGGGGACCGAGCCTGAGGCGCCTCTTCCCCTGCCCCTGCGAGTGAATGAACAAGGGCTCATGTACACGGCGGGGGGGTCCTGTAGGAAAGCAGATGTGGAAGAGTTACTCCTCTCCTCCCTGCTTCAGTGGCCAGTGCCTCAACCATAAATAATAATAATTTAAAACAAACAAACAAACAAACAAACAAACAAAACCCACCAAAACAAAAAACAAACAAACAAACAAACAAAAACCCAAAAAACCCCAAAAAACAAAACAAAACAAAAAACACCAAAAACCCCCACAACAACCTTTTGAGGCTGCAGGCTGTGCTTTAGGTCTCAGGGAGAGGACAGGACAGTGCCCATGCAGTGAAACACTGTGTGATGCTGCCCCGTGGCAGCCCTGGGTTCTGTCTCACTTTTGAGGCCCAGAGCCTGCAGCTTCTCTGGGAAGGTGCTCTCAGGCACAGGACCCTGGAAATGCAGATAAACCTGCACAATCCTAATGTGGGCCTGGCTGTAAGCTCAGCTGCTTACAGCCTCTGCTATGCATTGGAAGCACAGAACTTGAGAGCTGGTGAGACAGTCAGAGATTTAATTTCCCATATTGACAGTATGCTTTCTTACAACGAAAGATGTAAGAAATGCTTTCTTGCAGTGCTCAGGAATGCTCAGTGGGAAACACTGAAGGTCCAGAGAAGGTCTGCCCTAAGCATTTTTACAGTGCCTCACTGGGACAAGCATCACACATAACCTCCCACCCCCAGGAATGGGTGGAGTAAAGAAACTCTGTGCCTCCTTCTCTCCCCTTTACTCCCTCCTTCTTTGAGATGCAGAGGGCCTTTCCCATGGATATCCTCCCTCCTGGTGTTCTCACCCAGACAGGCACAAGGCTTGAACTCATTACCTTCATGTGATTTCATCAAAACCCTTCTAACAACCACCACTTCTTCATGTGCCTCTATTGTAAACACCTCCATAAGGAATGGTTACTCATTTACAAGGTAGTGCTCTACGTGCCAGTCTGCTGCTCCTGCCAGAAAAAAAAAAAAAAAACAAAAAACAAAAAAACAAAAAACTAGCAATATAAACTCCTAGGGTTTGGTGATGATTTCCTGAGTTTAACAATGACCAAGGGATTAGGTTTGAGGCTTTTTTTGTTTTGTGATCCCTTTGTACCACATGGTTGGTTTTACTTAGCCCGATTTCTTAGCCCCAGTTTCCTACATGGCTTTTTCTGACTTTCCTGATGTCCATCACCTTCCCATCATGCCCTTTGCAAGAGGCAGAGTCATCTCAAAACTCAGGACGAATGATTTAGGTACCAGATGAGGTATCTTGTGTGGCTACAACAAACAGGTTTTATAAGGGAAAAAACAAGACCTACGCTGAACACAAAAGGGAAGATCAGAGGATTTGAGTTCAAGGCTTAGTGTCTAATTTTAGTGTGTCCAAGTGAGGATTGAAGCCTGGTAAGAAAAACCTCCTTCCTTGCTTGTCCCCTGTCCACCTGCTGGTGCTCCCTGGGGGTGTGTTGCTGATTGCTTCAAAATTCAATTTCTGCACTGGCAGTGGCATGTTGGGCCTGGCAGTAACTGCTTTGCCAGACAACTCTCTGCCCATCACTTGCCTGGATGCTGGGGGGCCAGAGTGGCTAGGATGTGGTGCTGAGATAGTGCCATAAGTCACAGGGCTGCAAGAAGCCCCATGCTTTTGGGTCAATAGCCCCTGCACTCAGCCGTGCACTCATTCCATGAGTGGCACATCAAGGCTGGGGTGCAGTGTCTTGTGTTTGCTGAGGGTTGGAGCCTTGAATCAGCAGCTCTTAGCCAACAGCCTTCCCTACCCATCCCATCCCATCCCATCCCATCCCATCCCGTCCCGTCCCGTCCCGTCCCGTCCCGTCCCATCCCATCCCAGCCCAGCCCAGCCCAGCCCAGCCCAGCCCAGCCCATCCCCGCTGTATCCTCCCACTGTACTCTGAGGTGCCCTACCTGGTGGGAAAACTTTTGAGGGTCCACAAGTTCCCTTGCTGCTGCTCACCCTCTGCTGTTCCCTGACTACCCCGTGCTATTTCCAGTACATCTCCAGAAAATAGCTCACTCCCCCCGACACCACTGGCTCTCTACAGCAGGGAGCGAACTCAGCAATTTACCAGAGGGATTCTGATTCTTATTTTAGACTCCTATTTTAGCCTTCTTTTTCTTTCTAAATTTGTTAAGTTAATCCTTTTTACAGCTTTGGGAGTGAGGTGCAGCATCGCAAGGCCTCCAGAAAGACTTACTGGCTTCTCAGCCTCACTCCCTGCAACCTGCTTTCCTCACCTTGCCCCCATGAGCCCCCTTTAATTTGGACAACAAAAGATGCTCTGAACTAAGCAGCTGTTTTTTATTACTATTATTATTTTTAAAGCTGCAAACATCACCATCTCTTCAACTACAGCAGAGAAGGTGAAATGGAAAATGTGGCTTTGGGTATGCCTGATCCAGGATGGCAGCAGTGTTGCTTGGGACTGAAAACTTCAGAGTCCTGATGTAAATCAAAACTGCAGATGATATCTATTGCCGTGCAATCTGCTCCATCTCTAAATCCCTCACTGCAAACAGCCCTTCTTAAGACTGTGCTTTGCCAGGGAATCTGCCTTGTATCTGCCATGTGCAGAAACCTGGTCTCCAGAAAATCTGTGTGTAACATCTGTGGGTCATCTCAGTTTCAGTGGCTGGGAAGAGGGTGATTTGCTGTGGTCATGTGAGTCTCTTTTCAGTTGTTTTAGCACATCAACATGCTGGTACAACTGGCCCAGATGACATCTGTTATTTCTACAATGCCAGCTATGTATCATCACGACTCGTTTTCTATTAGATCCAGCTGTTCTGGCTGATATGCTATTGACCTTTTCAGCTGGTTCAGCACTTGGCTTCCAGGAGGTCACTGGATGCCACTTTGAAACAGACTCAGTGCTTACAGCTATTCTGCTGGAGTGAGGGCGGATTTCATCCACTTGTTTTGAGTGTGAGCACCTTGAAAGATCAGCTGGCCTTTGCTACCAGCACAAGGTCACTGCTATACCTGCAGGCTTCAGGAAGCATCCATAAATCAGCCTAGCCCTGAAATTTCAGTAAATTGTGTCATCTGGAATGTGCAGCTCAGCAGCTCATGCCCCCGCTCTTGGGAACCACAGGTTCACATCACAGCATGACCAGGTACTGACTTCAGCTTTGTTAGGTGGGAGGAGATGCCATGGTGATGTATGTACTAAAAATACCTATTAAATATGTAGCAGCCCTGGGGGAAAGCATGGCCAGGGCTTGGGAAAGCAGGTGGGGAGGAATAGAAAGACAGGGTGAATGACTGACCAATACACATAACTGCAATACAGGAGATGGGAAGTAAGCAAAGAAAAAAATGTTGGGATGTATTTCATAGAGTGACTTGCTCTTGTGGACAGTGATTTCTCCAAGTAGCTTTATTTTTTATTTTTGTTCATCTGTTTGCCCATGTTCAGCCTCTAAAACAGCATTTCTGGTTGAGATGAGGCCAGAGTTTCTGAAGATTTCCTTCATCAAGTACACAGTGATTCCATACTATTCTAGGGCAAAGTTAGTCTGATCTTTAATTAGAAACCTTTATAGATGGGTAGTCTGAAGCTTTCTTCAGTAACTTGATCTCTGTTTTTATTATCTGGTGTTTAAATCTCCTTTTAGTTACTTGTCTAACCTGAGCCACTTTTGCTGGATATTACTCCAGTTATCTGTTGTTCTCCTCTCAGGAGCTGAGGGACAATGACTGGCCATCTCCAGCTCTATAGCAGATTTTTACATTGGATGATTATCCTCTTTTGGCATTTTAGCTCCCTTTTATAGACTAAACAAGCCAACACCCATCTGAAACCCAGAGATTCATCTCTTTGTTGTAACCATTGTGATTTACAGTGTATTTCTGCCTTGGTTCCCAGTGGCATTGCCATGGCATGATTTCTTCAGAAGGCTTCCCGGGAGAGGACACAACCTGTGTCTTTGGCTTTGAGCTTCCTGATGGTTTTGGCTGATTCTGGTGCTGTGGACAGGGAAGGAAATGGAGCAGAATCTGTCCTTCAGGGCTTTTCCTTTGTCTTTGCTCAGTGCAAAAGCCTGTGCAACATGCCTGGAGCAAGTCAGCCTGGGCTGGTAGTACACCCTTCTGAGGGAACATGTCTGGATACACTTTTCCTCCCCTTCCTGTAGGGAGAAGGTGGAAATCTGTTCTCCTTGGGCTTTTTCCACAGGTTACCTTTCGTTTCTGTAGGTGGGAGCTTATGTAACTGATGTGCTGTCACAGAAGGCCACCTTGGCCAGATGTCCCACACCTTCTGGGAAAAGTAGGACAAAAGGCAAGTCAGCCCTCAGACACCACATCCATACCATGGTGAGGTTTGGGTTCCTTGTGGTTGGGTCTACACTGAAGCCCCACTGGGTCCCCAGTGCTGACGACAAGTTTTGAAAAGTTTCACTTCATTTCAGCTTTCCATAATTCCCTGCATGTCTCAGAGGCTCCGAGGGGAATCTGCATCCTGCTCAGGGACTTCCCTCCATCACTTGTGGCAGTCATGAGGCTGTTGGTAGGCTGGAGGGACACGCTGGGAACAGCACGTTTAGCTTGTTTTGCTATCTCAGAGGGACTGATTGTAGGGAACAGCTGGTCCGGCCAGCAGAGAAGTGCGATAGTGAGATGCCAGATGAGTAAGACTGAACAGAGCTTGTCCCAGCTTGCCTGTCCCTTCCAGCAGATCAAACCAAAACTGAGCCACTCCAGCAAGTCACTCAGATGAGAGCAAATACAAGTCAGTGCCTTAATTTTAAAAACCAGTTTTCCTCACAGAAAAGGACCTGTTTGAAGGACCCAGCACCCTGCTTCCTTTGTGCCCTGCTCTGCTCCTCAGACACTCCCAGGATATTTTACTGTACTGCTAATAATCCTCAGTTTTCTCTACCAGAGGCAATCTCAGCTGTAAATTCTGGCTGTAAATCCTCGTAAATTTCATGCTGGGTACAGCTTCCTCCAGGGACATCCACCTCCTCAGCCCAGGGGCAGGTGGCTATTGCAGGGGACATTCCAAGACTGCTGGTGCTTCTCACCCCAAGGCACTTTGCAAATATTTGCTTCTCCTCCTGAGCCAGCCTTGGCTCATTGTATGGGGGAGATCAAGCTGTCAGGCACTGAACTCTCCTAGAATGTTGAGGTGCTAGGGCCCTGCAAGAACTTTTGTCTGAATTTAGAGGTCTTACATTAAGTGTCCAGTTTAATCATGATGCTTAATGTCGGGAAAGGGATGGGATCCACCTACCAGACCTGCCTCAGTAGTGGGAAGAAGCTCTACAGGAAGCAGTATGAACACAGCCATAATCTCACTCTCGCAGTAACATTTGGGTAGGGAATATTTTCTGTTTAAGCAGATGAGGACAGTCTAGTGTTGCCCAAACAGAGGAAGGTGATGTCATTTCACAGCCTACCTGGTTTCCAGCTGCTCTGTATAGGCAGGAACCTGCCCCAGGCCCTCTGTCATAGTCACCAGTCCCCTACAGATGGTCCAGTGCCCGCAGAGCACCCTCAATGGTGCTCTGTGCGCCTGCATGGGCAGCTGAACGGGGCCCTTGTTGGCTCTGCTTTGCAAAACCAGACCCTGGTGCAGGTAGGCAGTGCCTGTGGGGCCACTTGCACCCAGACTCCAAGATGTCATTGTTTGAGACTGGAGCAGCCCCGGTTGACCTGATTATTGACTGTAACTGTAACTGTTTGGGTTAAACAGGCAACTGCACAACTGGGCTTTGGGTAGCCCTTGTTTTAGCTCCACACACTACAGCCTTCCCTGCAGAACAATGCCTGGCCCCCAAGTTGTGTGTAGCCAGAGCTCAGCAGAGTGTGGTTTTCTCTCCCTGTGAAATTTGTTAGGGTGTCAAAGAAAAGAATAATAAATCTGTTATGAGTTGCCATGAAAAGCCACAATCACTGAAGTATTTTCTAGCTGTAAACCTGAAGAAAGATTCCAGTGTGTTCAACTGAAATGTTTTACTTCCATTTCAAGAATGCAGCAATTGCCCATCACTCTACTCCAGCTGGAAAACAATATGTGTTCAACAATGTCAAGTGTGGTTCAAAACACACTTTTCCAACTTGCAAAGTTACTTGAAGCCAACTTTTTTTTTCCCTAGCAGAACACAATGTTTTTATCTCGTCTGATCAATTTTTAATTTTCCCATGAATCTTGTTAGCCCAGCAGCAATCCAATAAACTCCAAAGGGTAGCTGGGCTTTGCCATTTCTGTGAGCACTAGAGGAATAAATGTGGCGTGTGGAGTGATTTATGCAAGTTCACTTGTGTTTCCCTGTTGTGGTTGCAGTTCCCCTGCAGCTTCAACACTCTTCAGGAATCTTCTTGCTTCTTGCCCTACTGCTGTGCTCCTGAATGGGCTGTCTGGGTCTCCCATCTGTGCTGTGCTCTCCCAGCCCACCCACACCAGACCAACCTGTCACTGTGATGAGCGTGGAAAAAGGAGCCAGGAGTGGGGCTAAGAAGTGTCTGTGTCAGCCCACCTGCCTGCCCAGCAGTGTCAGGCCAACGCCTCCACCAGCCTGCTCTGACTGTGGCAGCAAAAGGAGAAGACATCAGAGGAAGACAGTACGGTTGGGGGAACCAGAAGCACAGAGGAGTTAGGAGCTAGTGGCACTTGGAAGTTTATTTCATAAAGATGTATTAAATCCAGAGGGAGGATTTAACTTTGGTGCATGAGGAAAATGTCTGGTCAGGGAACAAGACAGAGGCAGTCATTTTGTTATTAGGCATCTGAAAGGATCATGGATTTCTGATGAGCTCTGAGACCTCCAGAGCTTCTCTTGGGTCTGAGATGTGAAGTCAAGCATGGAATGAAATCAGTTCCTGGGATAAGTTAATATTTAGCATTATTGAACAGTGAACGAGAGACAAGGCAGGAACGGAATCTGCGCATGGCAGTCTGGCCTTGTGTCCCACCAGGCACAGGAGTCATGGAGAGAGTCACAGATGGGGCCTCTCTCCCTTGGGATGGACAGGAACAGTGACTGAGCCAAGGCAGCTGGAGAGCAGAGATCCCAACCATATCCCTGCAAGGGGAGAACCAAAGATATTCCCACTGCTCCTTCAATCTCTAGTTGCTGTTGAGGATGTACTCAATGATTCAAGTTATGCTGCTTGCAGAGAATCCTCATGCTTAAAAAAAAAAAGAATCAAGTGAAGCTGAGATCCTAGCAGTGTTTATAAGTTCCTCCTGTATGCTAAACTCTTTGGGATGACAAATTCCCTGGACTGCATCTCTAAAGCACATAGCGCAGCACAGACCCACTTCTCCTCTGGGGTCTCTCTGACTGCAGCAGGAATGTGTAGCTCTGGTGTGGCTCCTGGGACCTGGTGTGTCTGTGGGCTCCTCTCCAACATGTCAATTGCTGCTGGCTGTTCCACAGGGCTTCCTGGGCAAGTTTGGCTTTGACTGAGGACACAGAATTGTAGAATGTTAAGCGGTTTCTTCCTAATAGCTAACCTAAATTTCCCCTCTTTCAATTTTTATCCATTACTCCTTGTCTTATCACTACAGTTTCTGATGAAAAGTCCCTCTCTGATTTCTTTGTAGGCCTTGTTCAGATACTGGAAGGTTCCTATGAGATCTCCATGCAACCCTCTCTTCTCAAGCTGAACAGCCCCAACTTTCTCAGCCTGTCTTTGCAGGGGAGGTACTCCAGTCCTCTTACCAACTTGGAATTCCCATTCCCTTCGTTGAACTTGAGTAGATTTACACTGGCCCAGCTCCTGAGCCAAAGCTTCCCATCACTTTCCATGCTGGCTGGGGGATTGGAGGATGGCCTCAAGGGTTAACAGCCATGCCAGCTGTGGCTCTCCAGCAGGGACAGAGAGGGCCCAGGCACCCTGCCAGGAGGTAATGCTGTTTGAGCACTGCTGGCAAAGACTTCAAACCCCTCAGCTAATTTCGGATGTTCTGCTTGTGACATGGAAAGCTGCATTCCCATCTAGGAAAGAGCTCTTCCCTGGGACTAGGAAGGGAAAGGACTATTTATTAATATAACATTGTCAAGAGTGGCACATCCATCTTTCTGAAAAGCCCTGTCTGAGATGGTTTCCCTCATGTGGCACTTTTCCTCCAAGGAGCCCCAAATATGCTGCAGAGGAGGTCATCACAAAACACTAGAGAAACAATGCAGGACAACCACTCCCTCTTCTTCCAAGAGTTTGAGAGAATAAAAATGCAGAATATTAAAATCAGTGAGAAAAAATTGGGCAAAGTCATGTTTACTTTTCCACATTGGCAAAGTTACATATAACTTTTTATCTACAAAAAATTAGCTATATCTATAATAAATACAACCTTTTCTTTAAGCGAGTTAAAAGAGAGTTTTAGCTGGATCAGACTTGGACCCTGCATGTCAGTAGCAGAGCATCCTGCCTGTCTGTGAGGCCCAGGTAAGAAAACAGAAGCATGCTTGTCTCCAACTGGAGATGCCATCTTTTCTGGCTCTCCCTGGTTTAGGAGTTGATGAGCAGCTTCTCAGCCTAAGGAGAGCCACCCAGGTTCCCTTCAGTGCTCCCTTGTGGAGACAAAGCCTCTTCTACTGCAGTAGAAGACTAAACATGGAAAACAATCTGAAGAGGCTGGATTCCCCATGTCTGGCCTGGGAAAGATGATGGGAGTGGAGATCTTTAATCAGTGAGGGACTTCCCAGAGTATGGTGTTGACAGTAATGAGATCATGGAAGAGGCATCAGCATCAGATGATCAGTCTCTCTTTGTCCTGGACATGTGTCTAACCCAGAGCCTCTGCCTTCTAATGCACTGGGTTTGTGATCTGTTGACAGCATGAGATACACATGGCCTGTAACAACACTTGGCAAGACTGAAACAGTGTCCTCTAACTTTTGCCACAGTCTGTCTCCCACCTTCTCCAGTGGCAGCCATTGTGATGATCAAAGCTGCTGGATTAAGAAGCTTGGGATGGAGATTGCTCCCTGTCTGTTGTCAGCTATAAGGTGAAGTTTTACTCCTAGCTGCCTGGTTCCCCAGGGAAACAGATGTATGTGATTGTAAGGATGTCACCATTATTACCATGAAGCTTCTAAGGAAGCTACAGGGTAATGCATTCATTCCCCTACTTCGCTGTCCCTATCGGATAAATATGTCACAGTGCCATGCAGACTGGCCCTGGCTTAGATCCTGTAAATGTGGTGTCAGTGTTACTGCTGGGATTTTCATATCATAACCCCCACATCTGAAAGTTTCAGTCAAAACTGAGAACAGGATGGGGATGAGGACTCTCTTCTGACCTTCTGGTTTTAGAGATGGGAGAGTGCTTTGTGCAGGGGCTGAGAGGGCAGTGAGGATCCTGCTGCATAGGAGCTGCTGGTGCCAGGACACCAGAGCAGGAAGAGTGAGTGCCACTGACTCTGGCAGCAGTCCTGAGGCTTTGGTGTCATGTTGTCTCTGTTCAACATCAATTACTTGGGACTTGGTGAAATTTAGGCTTAGGACATGCTTCTTCCTCCACAATGGTTAAAAAAGCCTCAGAGCTATATGAATAAACCTGCTTATTTTCAGTCCAAAAAATAAGGAATGCCATGTACTTCCATACTGTGCTGCAGGTTTCCCGCATCACTCAGGGGATGTGCAATTGACAGTTGTGTCTCTGCTGGGCCTGAGGGACATCAGGAGATTCTCAGCATCACTGTTGATGCTGAGAAGCAGAAAGGGAACACAATCTCCATGCTGAAAGTAGCAAATCCAGACACAAAAAATGCAGTGACATCCGCACAAGCAAGACAAGCCTCTGGCACAGACAAAATCTCCTCAGTCTCCTCTTTTGCCCTGACCCTGTCTGCTTGTTATAGCTGCAAAAGGCTGTAGGAGCACTGGGATGTGCCCTCCAGACTCTCCATGTTGGGGTCACTCAGTAGCTGATGTTACTGTCACAGCCAAGGGTCCCACGTGGCTTCCCGGGAGTCTCCATCTGAATGCTCCGACCCTACAGCACAGATGTTCTCATGCTCCGTGGATATGTCAGGATTTCTGGACATCTGCTTGCCTGGTAAGATCAGCTGCCCCAGTCAGGCTGCCTGACATGTGTAAATTATGGACAAATGTGCTGCAATCTACAAATACCACCATGGCAGAGACAGAGAGCACGTCCCCAGGAACACGGAGATCTGGCTGCCCTCCCCTTGTTGTGATGTTTTGTGCACATGTAGCAAAGTGCTTTCTGTCATTAGCTCTCATAGATCTTCCTTATAAATACACCTCAGCTTAGCAGGCTTGCTGCAGAGAGTGGGATTTTTTCCTTTGGTTCACAAGTGCAGTTGGGATGTGAAGCTGCATGGGTTCACAAGCTGGGCTCAAATATTGGCACCAAGACTTAATGCACAGCTGTGGAGGAAGGGAGCAGAGAGGATGGGGAAAGGAACCAAACATGCAGAAAAAGAGGTGTTTGTTTGTAAAAGAGGAGCATAGAGCCAGGAAAAAAAGGAGAAAAAGAAATGCAGAAAAATTAGTGAGGGAAGAGGAAAGAGCAGGGAATGAAAGAGGAAGTTTTAGAAATTCAGGGGATGCATTTATTGTGCTGCAGGTGCTTGCCCGCACCAGACTAATGTTCAGCTGGTTCTCTTAGTCCTCTCAGAGAGAGAGAGCTGGCATCCCTCTAACTACAAACCATGTATGTGCAAATAAAACTCACAGCAGCTGAAACACCCTGAGATGAAACACAGGAGATTAAATTACAAGCTAATTGGGCTGAGATGCTTTTAGAGGAATGAAAATTTTGGCAGGAGGCAATTTCTCCAGAGGAGATGGCCTTGTCAAACCCTTCTCTTCCCGTTCTCCATTAAGCAACCTCATCCCTGCTCTGCGGGAAAGGCTCTGCAATATTTTTGGTCTGTTGGAGGTTTCCATCCTGGGCAGGTCTCCAAAGGACTATGGGACTTTCTTCTGCCCATGCATTAAACCAGTATTGCCTGTGCATTCCAAATGGGAACTTCTTTAGGTCCCCAATGTCAAAACACATCTCTAGTTACATGGCCAGGAACCTCCTGCCCTTTTGGGCTCATTTCGTCTGGAAAAAGAGAGTGAAAGGAAAAATTCAGCAGCTGTCCACAACTCTTTGATAGACAGTGATAAAAATGATGGAAATAAACACTTCTCAGGAGCACAGGGCAGTAAGAGAGGGAAATGGGCAGTCTTCAGCTTGGGAAGAACAGCAGGAAAAACATCATTTCATGGGGAATATAGTGCAGCACTGAAACAGGTTGCAGAGAGGGAGCTCAGTGTCTGTCTTTGTAGGTTTTCAAAATCTGGGTAGCAAAGCTATCTCTGACCTAATCTAGAGCTGTCAGTCATCTGTTTTTGAGCAGCAGGGTGGGCAAGAGGGCTCCAAAACTCCCTTTCAACCATTGTGTCCACAGTTCTAGAGTTATTTCCATTCAGTTTCAGCATTTTATTGTTTTAGCTTCTGAAACTCTCTTGCTATGATTATTTTCTTTTTAAAAAGACATCCTTAGATTGTAGCAGGTGATTGAATCTGATCCATCTCTGGTATGGTACTAGAAAATCTTTTTAGTTGTTAAAACTACCCAATTTGTGTATTCTGAAGCCAGCTAGGAGAAAAAAAAATGGACTTGAGGTTGAGCATTATGCATTTGGGCTCTTGGGTAGAGTATTTTATTTTAATTTAAGGATGGTTTTACTTTTGTTAATGAAATATGCAGCCTTTAATGCCGCATAGTCAAACAACAGTTGGAGAACCATGGTTTGGTAGTTCCAATTCTGCGAGTTCATTAAGAAACCCATAACATTTATCAGGTGCTGAAAACTAACACATGATGTGTTAAATCTGTGATTTAAAATGAGCTTGATATATAATCCCTGAGACACCAGAGCATCAAGGTTGGATAAGGTTTCTCTGTACTACACTTAAGAAAGCCAAATGAAAACAGTTGAAGTGAGTGAGAGTAACAAAAATTATTTTATATTATAGCAATTTACTTCTGACTCATGCAATCTTCCCCTCTTGTTAGTCCCAAAATTAAATAGAAGAAAAGCTGTGTTTTTATGGAAAGAAAGCAGCACATTTTTCCTTTGGATGCTCTGAAGCTGAGCTGAGCAAAATCTGATTTACTCAGATTTAACCCTAAGTCATATGGTTCCTGCAGGAATCCCACAGCACTATTCTATTTTTTCAGGTGCAGAAGAGTTTGGGGGTTTTTTAGTTTTATTTTATGTGATTATTCACTCTGCTGACGTTTAAGGAAATGATGGTTGGTTTCCCATTGTGTATAAAACCTTCCCCCTTTCAGCAAATATTAACTACTTTTTTCCTAATCCTTCACTGACCAGGGTAAGTACAGCATTATAGGTTTCATACCTTGTTGTTTAATTCTTTCCTGGCTACAAGAAACTGTGGTATGCAAGTGAATTTCCAGTCTTTCAAATCTTGTCCTTCATATTAACCCTTTTGATTCTGTTAGAAAAATTAATACAGAACATAATCAGAACCATTTGTTTTTACAACTGTCAGAAAACTTCCTGTAAAGAAATCCTACCAAAAAAATACGTGTATTTTGCAAAATCAATGACCTGCTGTACCCCTTGTCAGCAGCAGTGTTTCAGAAAGGCAAGGCAGCTGTAACATGAATATAGGAAAGTGCCAAAATTTAATAAAAAGCTGTCAAACTCTGACCAAAGGTGAAGGAACAAGGAGGTCACGTTGTAGAGGGTACTTCCCTGTGCTCTGGTGATAATAGATTTGCTCTTCTTCAGGGAATCAACCTGGCATGAGCAGTGACATCACTGATTTGAACATCTTGCCTCCTTTCAAACAGTTACATTACATTACATTACATTACATTACATTGCATTTATATTAATTCTATTCTATTAAACTATATTATCTGCTGTTGTCAGGATTCTTGTTGTGGCAACTTTAAATGGTGTTTACACAACATCAGTGTTTCTTTGAGTCCTGAACAAGAGCTTTGGGATAAAACCATTGCCCTCAGCAAGCCCTTGGCTCTCTCCCAAGAAACAGTTTATGGTGTCTGCCTCCTCAGGAGGCAAAATGGTTAACAAAAACATGTCCAAAGACTGGCTGGGTTTTCTGATCACTGCCTGAAGGGTTAAAGCTTTATTAATGCAGCTGCCTCAGGAGAGGTAGCTGTCATTGTAGGACTGTCATATATCCGTGTTGAAGGTGTTCCTTTGTAAACTTTTATCTGCTTGTTTATGAGCTGGGAATTGATTTTTTGATGACAGTGTTTCTTCAGAGTCTTCAGTATATATAACACATCACTCCAGAGTCTTTTGATGTCCCTAAAGATTACAGGTAGTGACTGAAAAATGTTATTGTATTTCTCCTTTTTAAAAAACTTTTTTTACTTCTGGGAATTGTGGGATGCCTTGTGAAAGCCAGAGATTTCAGTACATGCTCTGCAACTCCTGCTATATTTCATTATAAGGTGACAGTACTACAGAAAGCAAAACTGTATGTTTATTTATAGTCAAAGTACTTTTTGTATTATTATTATATAATTATGTATATATATAATAGGAGGAGTAGATATATAAAAGGCAGGAGTAGATATAAAAAATTAATAAGGTAAAAAAACAGGGAAGCAAATGGTGAAATTCCCATTGTCTGCCCCAAGGATCCAGTGAGCTCCTGTCTAGATGCACTTACAGTTTCAGTATTTTCTTTACAAAAGGAATCATTCTGGAGGATGTATGACTGAACCCTCAGGAGCATGGACTCAGGAAGCAAGTGCACCAGAATCAAGGCTGCAGGGGAAAAAGGAAATGGTCATGGTTCTCACAAGCAAAGCAAGATCTAACAAGAGTCTCTTACTGCCTATATTCTCTTCTGTCTGCCAGTTTTATGGTGATAAACAATATCAAGTGAAAACAGAAGTCCAGCCATGATGATGTTAATCCAGACAAAATGGAAAAAGAGAGAAAAAAAAGAGATCAAAAGGCAGAGACTTCAGTCAGTTATGTCCTGAGAGATAGTGAATGCACCCATTTTGCTTCGAAGTGTAGTTTTGAGAGTTTTCAGCTTTTATTAATAGACATCTTGCCAGGTGAAGCTTCAAAAGGCCCAGACAAAGGCAGTACAAACATGCAGGAAGGGAAGTCTGTTCAGGACTGGCTGAGGACTGGACACTAATGTAACCAGGCTTAGTTCATGTGGGGTTGGGAACATTTCACCAGGGACCTGCTTCAGTGGAAGCAGATACATGACAACAACAGTGAATGGAACATTATCAGTGGAATGTCTACATGGTGACAGTAAAGGACACACACTGCAATGGTGAAATAGGGTACAGAAGGGGCTCGGTAAGATTATGAAAAATGGCAAGTCACTGCAAACAGAAGCTTCTGAACAGAGAAAAGGGCCTGGTTTCTGCCAGCCCCACCAGTCACCCGCTGAGGCTGCACAATGGGAAGTGCCCTGCAGGCCTGGTTTGGAGAGGTTGGCCCCTCTGCAGAAGGGTTTGGAGGGAAGGCAAGGAGCCAGGGAGTGTCAAGTGTTGCTAAGACTGTATCAGAGCATAGGCAAGAAAGTGGAGTTGTAAGGGACCTCTGGAGGCCTGTTGCCCAACCTCAAGCTGCAAGTTGTGCACTCTGGCTCTGGATAAATGCCCACTTCCAGCTGTCTGTCCAGCACTGCCCAGATCTCCCACAATGCCCATTTGGTACCTACCTACATAGCTGTTCCATGAGGAACATAACCACTTACTCATGACCATCTTAAATGGTGCTGGGCCGCTTTCAAGCAGCCAAATTAGGCCTTTAGACTGGATACACAGTTGGCATACAGGATCCATACAAGTCTGTTTCCAAGGCTGAGGATCTGGAACAGTCGATTCAGAGGTTGACATGAACACCTAGAGAACAAAATAAGTCCATGACTTAAAATAAACCCTTAAGTGGCCATCCCCTGTTCCCTCCTAAAATGTGGTGAAGGAGCAGCCAGACTGACTCCAAGAAAAGCAAGTTCATATAAACCTGCAACCCTCCTGCAACTGGAATCCATTTGGCCAAGAAAACACAAAAAATGATGATAGATGTGCCAACCAGCAAACTGCCTGTAAGCCATAATCTTATTTCTCTCCTGTTTTTGTTTTACAACTTGAATCCCTTGAAAGAGTTAACAAAGCTGCAGCACAGGGAGGACTCAGAGGGCTCTCAAAAGGCTTTTGATAAAGTCCGGCACAAGAGCCTATTGAGAAACTTGGCCAGGGGTGAAAGGTAAAGTCTTGTCATGGATTAAAAACTGGAGAAGAGATAAGAAGCAAAGAGTAGGAACAAATGGCCAATTCTTAGTGTGGAAAGAGATTAATCATGGGTAGCTGCAAGGACAGTATTGCAAACTGCTGGTGTGTTTACTTACCATTGCCCAGCCAGGAGCTAAAATGCCCTCTTGGCTCAAAATGTTCAGGATAGCCAAGACTGGGAGATTTAATACAAACCCACGGAAAAATTAACTTAAGAATCCAATTCTGCCAGGAATTATTATCACTCAGCATGCCGTAAGATGGTACAATGAGAGTAAAAAGGCAAATTGGTATGAGAGGCAAAGAGGTGACAGAGACAGAAAAATACAGGCTGATGCTGAGAAGACCAAACAAACACTTATTAAGTCATTGTCATGGGCAGCAAAAACAGTGCACCAGAATTAAAATGCTGAAAAAGTGAAAATAGGCAAAGGGAAGTTCTGAGAGCATGACATGGCATTGCACTTGGATTAACTACACTGCCAACCCCATTGCCTGATGCACACCAATGGATGGGAGCAAGGCAAGACTGAGACCTCTAGATGAATATGAACAGCCTACACAGCTGTGCAGAAAATACAAGAGCTCTCCATCCTCCTGCTCCTTTTTTAAATGAATAATGACTGTCTGGACTCAGAAGAGGTACTTTTAGTTTTCCTCTGGAAATCTTTCTCACTGGAGAAAAGTTTTGTACATGTTGTTGCTTTTTCTTTCATTGGGTAGAAATGGCAATAAATTCAATTCCTCTTCCTGAACAGTTTTTAAAATATAGGACATAAATGAGCAGCTAAAATTTCATGGTTGATTTCATATCATACCTAATAAACCTTATTGTCTCCATCCCACATAGAATATCATTGCAGTGCAGAGGCAATACTATAGTCAGTATTTACCTTGAAGATGAGTTATTTAACTTAAACATGTTTATTAGGTGTGGAATGATACATCCACAAGTGTATTTCTTTTCCTTCTCTCTGCAGAGGAGGTCTAGGTGAAAATATGAGTTTCTCTTTTAAAAGGTCAGAGTCTTTTGTTGAGTCCCTCCTCCAGTGTTTAGTGCCAGAGACAGAAATAGTTCCCAAAACTCCTGACTCCCAATGTTATACTCAAGTACAAGAGTCAATAAGTGTCCTGGAAGATGTCAGCTGGAGTTTGTTGAAATATTTTGGCCAGGCAAGAAAACATCATCTCAAGAACCACCCGTGGAAGGATAGCAAAAGGATGTGGAAATTCATATGCCCATGTCAAATCCATCAGATGTAAAGGGAAGCTAAATAATCAAAAGCTCTTTGTTGCAATGAAAGGTGAAGGGAATTCAACCTACATTTCATGTACATATGATCTCTTTAGGATTCAATGTTACACAATGCTGTCTCAGGAGTACATGGCATTTCTTCTGCCCTTCATTCAATTTTGTTTCTCCCCACTTCTGATTCTTTTGAAAAAGAATACAGAAGGGGAATAGAGAAAAATGGACACAGCAATTAAAAAGCAGATTGTATCTTTTCTACAGAGAGCTCATCTGCAGCTGCCACAAAATTGTTTGGAAATATCATGGATTCCCTTGTTGAAAGCATTGCAAGTTAATTAGGTGCACAAAGTCAGGTAATTAGGTGAGTGCAAAGAGGCAAAAGTTGAGAGCTTCCCTGCTGTTAGAAATCTCAGACAAATTGCTTGCCCATAGGATCAGATGGGTTTCCTCACATATTAAAGTCTTCCAGCAATTTGTGTTATGCAGGCTGCAGAAATTTGATATATAGCAATGACACTTATTCAGGTAGCATCAATATGGTGTTTTGAAAATTGATCAAGTATTGTCAGAGGAACTGGGTTTACTTTCTGATACATACATCAGGAACCTTCCTGTCATTTCTGTGTCATAAGGGAATGGTGAAAATGTCCTCTGCAAATAGCTGAGATTTGCTCTGAAGTGGAGAAATTAACTACTTAGGTTGGGTACAATTAACCACCAGAGGTTCCACTTTGTCATAAACATCAGCAAGAGGACTTTTTCTTAAACATGATCTCTGTCTGCTCCCTCCAAGATCAATTGGAAAGCTATTGAATTAACAGAGAATGAAGTTAAAACAGAAACCAAGGCTGATGATCATGTCCTCTTCCTCCCTTGCCTTCACTTACTCTCCAATATGTTCATATAATAGAGCTGAATATTTACAGCCTGGGGTCCATGTGGGCACCTCAGTGAGCAGGATCAGGATCCAAAAAACAGAAAAGTTCAAACATGAGCTGCATATGAATGGCCATCACCAGACACCATTTCTCTTGTTCCTATCAGAAATTATTCATGTGACAGGTTTAGTCACTCGCTACCTAATGAGCTCGGGATGAGCAACTAAAATCTGAGCTCACCCCATCTAGCTCCAGGCACTGAACTGTGGTCCCAAGTTTGGAGTCTCACTCCTTGCCTCTGTTTATAGCTAAATAAGAGGTAGACACTACCTCTTATTATTTGGTAATGGAATAACCAAAAGAAAATGTACCAGAAGGGTCCATCCCCTCAACCAAAACCAGGACAAAGGCAACTTAATGCATTCCTGACAGCTGGCTGTCAAACCTACTCCTAAAACTCTTTAGTGATGGAGATTTCATCCTCAGATCCAAATTTTTTAGAAAACAAAGTGTTTTTCAAACATTCAGTCTGTCTCTTTGGGTTCAGTCTAAGATTTCTTGCCCAACAGCTAGGAACAAAATCTTCAAGCCATGTCATGTGCTCAGCATGGGGCCAGTCAGGTTGGGTTCACTAGATACAAACAGGTGATTTTAAAAAATATACAATGTTTACATATGAAAATCAGACTTTGTCATTTCAGATTGTTTTAGGCAGCAGCAAGAGAGGGGCTGCCGCAAGGGGCAGTGAGCAACCACTCACCAGGACAAGGCTGGTGAGAGAGAGACAGAGAGAGGTCCTGTTAGCAGCTCAGTGACCATCAGACATGGCAAGGTAATGAGCTAGGTCTGAGGTCCTCCCAGGAATAATTGTTGTTGTAGTTACTACATGTTATTCTAGTATGAAAAAAAATCATATGCTTAGGAAAAGCACTTATATATTTCAAATTCTAGAAGTCATATTTTGCTTCAAGCTACAGTCAATTAGTTCTAAAATGTCAGTTGTGACTTTTGTCTATTTCTGTATTTGGCAAATAGGTTTGGATTTTTGAAAATGCTGGTTTTGTTCAGTGTTTGCACCTCAGCCTATTATGAGTCTCTGACAGAGAGTACCTTATCATTCCTTAGCTAACAAAACAATTAATAATAGTGCAAACAGAGAAAGAAATGCTGACTATCTGAATGTCTTCCTTATACATTATATTTACTTGTTCTCCTTGTGCTCTGTGTACATTTCAAAGCCAGCTTTTAGCTAAACAACTACATCCATGCTTTTTGGCATGCATGTAAGGAGGATGAGATGCAGCAGGTACAAGTTGATATGGGTTCAGACCAGGAAAAAGGGGAAATTCTTTCATCGTGAGGACAGCAGAGGAGCAGGTTGACCTCATAGCTGGCCCTGTTTTGAGCAGAAGGTTGGACTAGAGACCTCCTGGGGTTCTTTTCAGACTGAATTATCTTCAACCTTGAGTGCATTCAACTCGTCTCACAGAGACAACCCCTCGTCCACCAGCTCTGTGTGATGGGCTCACCCTGTGGAGACCAGGAGGGTTTTGGCCTTCTCCAGACTCTCCAAGACCTCCTTGGGAAATGATAGCCAGAAGAGATGGCACCAGAAACTCTCAACAGCACATTGCTGGGAATCTGCTGCTCCAATCCACCTTAGTACATCCACAGGGGAGCACTTTCAAAACTACTGATTTTCGTGACACACCTAGGAAGATGTGTATGTCTAATATATGTGGACTGAATTATGTTCTAGAGGTGCCTAATTTCCTATTGAATAAATATAGAAAGGTAAAAGATTATTTTAGGGAAAACCAGCCTCTCCTCACAGGTTATCTGAAGCACCAAACTCAAATGATTGCAACGGGAAATTCAGTATTAGGTGGATTTGTGCTTTGAGGCTGCGTCTACAACCTCACTGAGGCAGTGCCTACATTAGGCTGTGATTGATTGCTGCCATTCCAGGCAGGAAGATAATGTGAGAGGCAGTGAAGTACACAAACACAGAGTTGATGGCCCTAGCAGGGTGCTGCACAGACTCACTTTGATGCAGGAAACATCCAGGGAAATAGTTCCAACAAGAATTATGCAGATACGATTCTGAATCTCTCTACCAACACCACAAATAGTGTTTGTAGAAATCTGTTGCTGCAGAAACAGGAACAAAATGAGCCTCCTGTTCTGTCTCAATAAAGCCAGACCTCAGTAGGGCCATTTTGCATAGTGAACCAATTAATCAGCCCAGGCACTAGATCAGACAAATAATTTTGTTCCTGCGAGGAGCTGTCAGCACACTAGAATGATGAAACCAGATAAGTATGTGTGGAACTAACTGGGAAAGAAAGTGGTACCTGACCAGAATGTATTTTCCACTCAATAATGCCTGCGTGAATTTAGCCTCTCCAGTCATGCTAACCTTCAAGTCTGGAAAATACATTGGGAGGAAGAGTAAACTGTCCACTGCAAATTGAAATAGTCAGCACTTCTCTCTGCGTAGCACCAAAACACAAAAAACATCCAGTCACCCTTCATGCCAGTCTCTCAGCTTTCAGGAGTGATTGCTGAAAACCTCACCAATTATTGTCCCATCTCAATTTTTCATTCTTGGACAAAATAACAGAGAATGACGCAGTCATCAGGCTTGCAACACGAACCACCAGCAATTCTGGTGCCATTCTCAGAAAAGTGTCTACCATGACACAGCAGAGAGACTCCTATGCTTGTAGGACATCCTCAGTATAAATGGATGGATGATGATTATTCATAATTTTAGCACCCAAATGGCTTGAAAAGCCTCTCACTTGAACCCGCACTTTCCAAGGGAGAATTGCTCCACTAGAATATTTTTAGAGAAGGACATTTTGAGGTACTCTTTTTGATGCTTTGAGAGGCTACCTATAGCAGAGGCTAGACAGTGTTGAAGGAATAAAGTAGGTATTTATTAAAGAGGCCTTCAAAGGATACACCTTGGGCAGTGCAAGAGCCTGGCTGAGGCTACACCCAGGATGGATGACCAGTCACATGTTTTCACACTTTTATAAGTTTTGGTCCATTTACATATTGGGATTAATTGTCCAATTACAGCTTCAGGTTATGAAGTCCCATCCTCTCAGATTGTTCTCCTCAATTTGCCGTTGTTTATACTTTTGGGGCCTGAAGCTGCAATGGTGTCCTTGGTTCTCTGGCTGGAAAAGGATTGTTTTGCCTAACTACACTGCAGAGAGAACTTGCTAACACTTTTATATGAAGTTCAGAGTTTTATATATACTAATGCAGCACAGAATCTGGAAAATATGAAAGCTAAAACTTAAGGAATCAGTTTAACATCTCCAAAGCTTGTTGCAACATTGTGACATTTGAACAATTTGTAGGGATGAAAGCATGCATAATTGTCATTTTGCAAGATGAAGTTGTTTCTTTGATTTTCTAACATCATTCAATTCATTCTCACAGGCCCTATAGTATGACCCTGTGATTACATTTTTTATTCTTTGGTTTAGTGACTCCAATTCTTAGGAGCTTATCAGAAGCTTCAAAAAATTCAGCATTTATCTTAAAGATCTTGCTCCAAGGGCAACTGATTACATAAGAAAGTCACATTTTATTCAAAAGAATAAGTTTCTAGTCCTCTGGGTTACAAAGCGAATTTAAAACACAGATCTGGAATATCCCAATGGCTTGTGAACTGTAAGATAAATTGGAAGAGTGCTTCTTTCTGTATCTCATTATTTTGAAGTCAGTCTTAAAATAAAAGACTCTTGTAAATCTTGTAAAATGGCAATTATAGGTGATTTCCTCCATAGAAACTGTTCAGTGTCACACTGAGACAAGCTTTAGAGAAGTCTGGTTCACGATTTTGCTATATTTGGATTTGGCCTTGCCATAATTTGAAATCTGTAACCAAGAACATTTTGGTGCTTGTGTCTCCCATATTAGATACTGAACATTTTATGGGAGAGTATGAAACCTTTAGCCTGTGCTTGTATTTATACTCCCTCCAGATTAAAAAAAAAAAAAACCATCATATCGATTACCTCTTTCAGTCAAAGGCATTACGTGGCATCCTGCTTTGCATTGGATTTTGGTGTTCTGCATTGGATCACAAGCATTTCTAGTATTTTATGTTATGTAGCTTTGTTAGTTTTCTCTCTGTGGAGTCCCTCTCCACAAAATCTCATATCTGTATCCACAATGACTATCCTGTAAATTTGTGGGTTTGGTTGAGAGTACACTTAATATTCAGAGTGCAATATATTTTTATCCAGCAGCTACAGAAAAGGTATTAATAGAAGACAGAGATAACTTCTGTGAAGTGCATGGAGCTTAGTTCCTGCTTTCCTTTGCAGACCAAAACCACAGTCTCTCCAACAGCATTTGTCTAAATGTGCTCTTTGTTGCCTGTGTCTCCACACAGGCTCCAGTCTATGCTGCAAGTCCCAGAGCTTTTTCAAGGAAGTTCCACTGCTGGAAAACAGAGCACTTGGGCAGAATGAAGACTTTTTTCAGGTCTGCACTGGTGTTGATTCATGCAGCAGCTCTTGGGATGTGCTCAAAGCCAGGTGAAGATCCAATACAAGGGAAGGCCAGGATGGGGACTGTGTTTCAGCCAGTCCTCACACCTCACAGGAGAGGTGTGGAGACCAACAGTGGCTCAGCAGCACAGGAGGTGAACAGTAGGACAAAAATGTTAGTCAAGATGTGTACCTATGAAATGTAATACTAAAATACAAGAGCTGCATGCTCAACACTTTCCTAAAGTGGTGTTCAGTTCTCTCTGTAGGGCACAGAATTGAGCAGCTGGCAGGCAAAGACCACTATCCTGCCAGAGCCTCGGGTCATTCCGTCCAATGGCACAGGCTGGGTATTCACCTCCTAAGGAAGCAGAGCAATGCTGGTGAGGACTGCCTAGTTAATTCCACCTCAGGTGTTCTCCAAATATGATCCCAAAAGCTAAACTGAGCTGTAGAAGGTGTAAAAGACACCTAGTCCCACACTGGGTGTCTCTCTGACCCTAAAAGAGACCTTGGGCTGCTCCTGGAATAACAGACCAGGTGTGAAAGCAGAATTTCTAGCATATGATAAATGGCCTCAAGGTTCTTACTTGAAATTTATTTGTGGTTTGGAGTTATAGTGCTGAACCTATAGCTGTCTGAAGCTTCTCACAAACTTAGAATTCTTGGAAAATGGCAGTTCAGAAACAATGTGATGTAATGTGATGCTTGAAAATGAAATGTACTCCTTGGACTGTGAGCCTGCCTAGCAGATCTGATGGTCTTATGTTTCCAAATGCTGATGAAGATTAATTTTTAACACGCACACCTAGTTGCTTTTCACAAAAGCCTGCATGCAATAACAATTCCCTTTCTTCTAAAGATCATACAGAGTAGATGCAATAGAGAGCAGTATTTTTAATGTGTATGCTAAATTAGGTTGAGACTTAAATAATGCTATGACAAGCACCATAGAGTGAAAAAGTGGTCAGTGTTTTAAAATGAAAGTCCCAATTCATCAGGAACACTCATCAGTGGGATTATTTCCATACATGAAGTTTGGCATTCACTTAAGTACCTTTTTGGACCTGGGCCAGGGAATAATATTGATTTTTATGAGCTTTCCATTAATGACTCTAAAAGATTAAACACTTGGTTTTGGGGGTAATCACACAAGTAAACAAACTGTTTTGATTTTCTCTAAAATAGCCCATTGGTCCCAAAGGCCAGCTGGTTCTAATTTACTCTTGGAGCAAATGCTTAGTTGCCATTAGATGTCTGTGAGGCAGGAGATGGCATTCTATAAATACTGTATGACCATGACCACAGCGGGGTGATGCTCATTCCTAAATTGGATCAAGCGAATGCTGATATGTGAAATATGCTCCCTGCTCTCTTTCCTGGCCTCTTCTCCCACTACCCTGGTTCTGCACCCTCTGATTCCATCTTACTGTGCCTTATACCCCTTAATGCCTGGCTAACTTTAGAATCAACATCATGCCAAAGGCATGGTGATAATCATATATGCATAGACAAAATATGTGAAGCCATGTAGATTGATAGTGTGCCATCTTCTATGGACATTTATAACCCCCTTGGAAAGGCTCACTAAGGAAATGACATACATTACTAATTAATCGTGTTGCTAATAATAGTAATCTCTGGTTTACAGTGTTGGTTTCTTTAATCTGGAGCAGGTGAGACTCACCCAGGGTCCATGACCTGCACAGGGGTCATGAAGCAGTTCAAACTGTGTAGTGAAAACATAAGTTGTAACGTGAGTCACCCATACATGTAAACAAATGCACACTTTGGGTTACTTTTCTGTGAGAGCAGTATGCACACATTCAGTCGTTGCTTCACCTTACTCTGACATTTGGGAGTGGTGAATGCCTGGGAAGAGTTGGGGCAGTGTTGTCTGGAAAGCTTCCAACACACTTCCAACACTCATGGGAATTATTTACATGATGCTGGAGAAATTTGGGTTGAAAAGCAGCAACTGTCTAACCACAACTGAAACTATGTAGGATTAGAGGGAAAAAAAATAATTATCCAGACAAAATTATAAGTAATATTTTAAAGTATGTTCTTCCTTGAATATGATTCTGTTGATGCAAACAGATATCTTATAAATGGGATTCTAAGTGCTGTTCTCCATGGGGTAACATAGACCTTCCTTGGGATAATCTTGCTAATGCACACAAACACACAAAATACCCTGGACATACATCAGCTGCCAGTATTCCAAGCTATGATTTTAAGTCTGCCATGAACATCTCTTAGATTTCCTCTAAAGCCTCTCTGACTGTTCTTTTTTAAATAACTCATTTTTTTGCCTTTTCTATCAGCTTCTGTGACTTACACCTCTAGTTCTCTTCCCCATTCACTCAAATATCTGAAAAATACTCCCTGCATTTAGATTCAATCTTGAGTCAAAGGCTTGTAACCATACAACACAACATTATTTGATGACAGATGACTTTAGCTGTAGGGGTTGACTGCCCAAAGGCTGTATTAATTTGCTCTTTTTAAAAAGAGTTTGACCACTTCTTCCACCTGGCTTGAACAAATACTATATTCCTCATCTACAATAAAGCTTCATTCAACCATCACCAAAATAATAGGTTATTGTAGCCTTAACCAACCTAGTCATCTCACCTTGCTAATTGTAAGGTTCTTCTACTAATTTCTATATTAAGTGTGCAGAAGAAGAAAAAAAAAAAAATAGGACAAATATAATTTTATAATGAGGTAGATAAAAATCAGAATGTCCTTGGCAGTGACTGCTCTGAGTTATATCCCTATGAAATAGCAGGAAGCCTGAATAAGGAAAAGTGAGGTCGTAATAGATACTAAAGACATGGCAGCAGACAAAGAGAGATGAGTGAAGTAAGCATGGATCGTGGCTGTGTGGAAGCAGGTTGGAAAACTCAGAGAAATCAGAATTGTATCTTCAGAACTACACCTGGTGTGGTTACTCTGGTGAAGGCATTCGAACTCTCTCATTTGATGCCTGTAAATCATGCAAAATCTGCCTCATGAGACTTTTCGTAGTTACAAAGCAATAATTTTAGCTCCGTGAATGAAATGACTGAAGACACAAAGAACAAAGCCCTTGGTGTTTTGGCACTAAGCTAATATCAATGAATAGGCATGCTGCTGAGGGAATGTCATGGATGTGAGGGCACTCCTGATGACAGGAAAATGTAGAACTGAACTTTGTTTCTCTATGATATGGTTATAGGGACTGGCCTCTTGCGGTAGATCACACTCATTTCCCACGTGTGCTTTGGACTCCTTCTCACCTACAGAAAGGAGGCAGCAATGGCATTTCAAAACTCTCCCAAATTGCCAGATTCTCAGAACGGATCAGGGAGAAAATTTTCTCAATACTTCAGGGAACTTGAAAGGGTCTTAATGGACAGGAACACCTGGAGATGTCATAAAGCCTCTCTCTCCTGTAAACAATGCAATATGGAAAAGAATTGGCAGTGAGTCAGCAGCCAAGGCAAGGGTTAGAAATCTGTAATGACTGTACCTGGCTGTAGCAGCAAATCCCTCATCTGAAGAACAGACTGAAGGAAGACAAGCAGTTTTCCAAGAACTGGTCTGACTGCACTTACTGTGAAACTCAATACCCAAAAGCAGAGGGTGAAGTGAGGAAACAGTCACAAATCATTTAAAAGAAAATCAAAATACAGATAATTGAATTAGTCAAATTATCACAGATCCAAAGGGAAGAATTATATTGAAAAAGGATTAAGTGGCCAAAAGAAGGAGAGGCAATGACATGATCAGAACTACTGGGATCTTTCTGACAGCTCAAAAACAGGTCCTTGACAGTCAGTGATTTGTGTCCCAATGAGTAAAGAGAATAACAGTTGGTGTCTTCTACACATCAACCATTCACGTTTCAGTTATCTGCTTGTAGATACAGAGAATTCACAAGTATCAAATGTAACTGGAGGGAAAGAGAGGGGATCCTTATTCTAATACATGCTGGAGGCATTTTTCTGCCAAAACTAAACAGCCTTAGAATTTCTAAAAATTACAGAAGTTAATCTCCTTACTCAAACTGTTACATCTAATCCAGGAAATTCAGTATTAAACTTCATCTTGACAGTCTCAGAAGAACTGACCACAGAATTAATTTTAGTGATGGCTTTGATACAAATGGTTTTACTTAATTGGATTTCTTGTATACAGGCAAAACGAAGCTCAGAACATTATTGTAGTGAACTGATACATATATTCAATCCCTTAGAGAAGTGTTTTACAAATAGAAACAGTGATAATCCAAATAGCTTGGAAAGTAGCATGTGAAAATATGATTGCTAGCTCAAGCTTTTTAAAGATTTGTCTCAAAATGGTCAAAAAACATTCATAAGCCTGCAGTCATGAATCAGAACTTCTGAAAACCTTACTCAGAAGCAAAATCAAGTAATTAGTTCATTTTTGAATAAACACAATTTCAGATGACAATAGAAACAAAAGATCGTTTTAAAAGTTTTGAGGGAGAGATTCAAAAAAATCCACTCAGCATACACTAAAAGGGAGGCAAACTGGCTAAACTAGACAAATCTCAGAATTACAAGAATCATAATGAATGAAACTTCTATCAAGGCTGCACAGGACTTGTCCCCATGCTATTGTATGTTTCTATTGCTCATTGGGTGGTGAGCACAGGTTGCCCAGAGAAGCACCTCCACAGAGTGGAGGTATTGAGCAAAAGTGAAAGTGGGTGGACAAGATGACTTTTACTATGACTGAATGCAAATACAGTATTTAGAGAGAGAGATTCTAAGAAATTTTCACAGCCCAAGACACAGTTCTCTGGAAAACTGACTTGGGAAAGCACTAAAAAGCAGCAGTAGCTGTTTAGCCAGCCGTGGCCTACAGGTTGATGTGGTGATTAGAAAGGCAAATGGGACTGAATGTCCATGCAGGATGCCTCTTACTTTGGTGTCCTCCTTTTTGGGGTCCAGAAACCAAGAAAGTGTCAACAAATTTGACTCAGGATGTGGCTTGGAAAAACAATCACAAGAAAAAACATCTCTGTGACTTATGAAAAAAAAATGGAAGCTGACTGAGTTTTTTGATCACTGTGTAGCAGAAATCTGACACCAAAGGACTTCATTTTTTATGGACAAAGATGCAGGAGTCCAACTATGAGGAGCTGAGGCCAGGCAACTTCAGAATAGAGGTTTCTACCAGTGATGGAAACTGGCAGCAGGAACAATTTACAAAAATATATATTCCATATTTGATTGCTTCTTGTCTTTAAAGTCTTTGGATCAAGAGAAAGGGTTGTTTTTTTTCAAGAAGATAAACTTGCTGGAACAGAACTCTGAGAAAACTCACATCTCACCTTTGGGAAGTTGTCAGACTAGAAGACTGGGGTCACAGTGTTCTGGCCTTATGAGACACAAATTTGGATTCTGGATTTTAATCAAACATGTTTTGGTATGCCCCTGTCTTGGAACCATCTGCATATTATTCCCTCAAATGTTCCCTGTAAAGAGATGTCTAAGAAGGAAAATTAATTGCAAGTAAGCAGATATTGGTTTTGTTATCTTTATTTAAATCCCAAATACATTCTTATTGGCTTTCCTGGAGTTTGAGAGATGTCAAGTGACCTTGTTCCATTGAGTCAATTGCTCAGATTTAAACCAGGATTGCAAAATTAGCGATCAGCCTAGTGATCAGTGTGCTGCGAGTGTCTGGTTGCAGTTTGTGCCATATGTGCATTCCATTTCAAGGGGGCCTGTGAGAATTTTGAGGACATCTGTTAGCAGCACTGTCCCATAGGAATGCTCACAAGTCACTTGTGAAACAGCCCATTTTAATTTTGAAAATCCTCTGCTTTGTCTATGAGATAGGGGATTTTCTTTACAATTTGTCAGGGTTGACTCTGCTGAATCTAACTGCACCAGCTTTGGCACTCAATTCACAACCCAGTGTTTGAGGGAAAATAGTCCATCTTCACTAGTCAAGATGTCCAATTTGCATTTCATTCATTCATTTTCCATGTGTGCTGCCAGGTGTTCTAAGGCCTCGTGATATCTCTAATCTCCCAAGCAGAATATTTTTTGAAACAGAAAGTATTTGAAATTCATCATTAAAAGAGCTTGTCCACTTTTCAAAAATCCCCTCTCATCTTGACAGACTAAATATTTCATAGGCTCAGGTTTTAGAACAGGATCTTAAAAGGATCAGGAAACTTCAGCTTCCCTGTATTTTGAAGACATTTTGAAATCACACAATCTCAGATCTCAGTGGAAATATTTGATGACTTCATACTTGACAATTACCTCTCACCACAGCCCTTGTCTCAAAGTGTGTTGCTATTGACAGCTCTTTAGTGCCCTCTCATGATGATTTGTGTTTGACAGCATAAGAGAGAACATGCTCTTTCAGCTAACTCGAGTGATGGTTGATGAGCAAACCTTTGCACTCCTGCACCATAAGTGACCCTTTATAATGAGATAAATATATTCAAAAACTACAGCCCTACCACTTATCTGCACCCGTTATGGGGTCAGAGCGCAGGGCTCCTGTACAATCCGTCTATTGCAAAAGAGAACTGAAAACCCAGATGTGTAGGGTTCTGTGTCTGTAATGAGTATTATTTCCATTGCCCAAAACTGTCTAGGTTTTTGCAAGAGGCACAGAAATACAGGCGTGGTGCCCTAAGCCTATGAATGCTGATAACAATACTTGAGGTCATGAAGTTCAGTCTTTAATCAATGATTCAGTCTTTAAAAAAAAAAAAGAAGGTACCTTGTAAACTGACAAAGAGTGGGGAATTAGTGGGGAAGGACTACAACAGAAATTGATCTGGCCTTAGTCAATTTAACTATATGAGCCTAAGACTTGTAGATGTGCGTGTGTGATTGAGCATTATGCAAAATAAAACCAAATCTCTTCTTTAATCTGCTTGATTTAAATATTTGTGAGAAGTCAGCCGGTGAGTGGTACATATCAGAGCTCACTGAAGATCTCCAGGGAAAACAAAATTATCTTAAAAATATTAAGGTCCTTTTCTGGCTAGTCACAGTGCTGGTGCTGATGAGATGCTGAGAAAGCATCCACAAGTCCATTTAGAAACATTATTCAGAGGCATTTTGTATTGAAAAATCAGAGCTCTCAGCAAGCTGATCTCCCGTTCATTGCAGGAGAGTTGTATTAGATGATCCTAAAAGGTCACTTCCTACTCAAAATATTTTATGATTCTATGATCTCTTTATATACTATTGGTCAGTAAAGTTGTATTTTAGACACAAAATTAGTTGTTTGGCCTAAAGAATTTGGGTGGTTACAGGGTTAGGTTTTTTTTTTTCAGTGAGAATACAAACTGACCTGTTAAAGCTCACAAATAAAGCACTTGGTGGAATCTTGCTACTTTTTCACAAAGATACACTTTTCTATTGTGCTTGCTTAATGGCTCAGTAAGCTTAGATTTCCTTCACAGGAAAAGTTTCCAGAGCAATTTATCTGCTAAAATAATGTCTTTAGAACTATGGTAAAAGTAGTCATCTGCTTCATTACTAGCACTTCTCTGCCATTTTTTAATTTTCCAGTATCTCTGGATGAGAAGGAGATATCATGAAAGGAATAATAAAGTATGTCTGAACAGTAGAAGACTGTAAGAACTGGCAAAGTTAGCTGATAGCAGAATCCATACCTGAAAAACCCTTATTGTGGCTTTTTCTGTACTATAAGCAAGCTACTTTCTGGGAAAAGGCCTTTAGATACATAGCATGGTGTAGAGAAAAGTGTCTGGGAGCAGGAGATATGACGTCTGCAGAATCCTTATCAAAAAATTGAACCTGATACGCAACTCAAAGATGACTTTAATGGGAAAATAAGCAAACTTGAACAAGGAGATACGCATCTTGGAGGTTTTCCAGTCCTTTTAAATTATGGTTCCTTTTCCTAAACAACAGCTCTGTTAATGCTTGGTTCTCAAGATCTTTCAGATGGAAACACAAAATCTTCAGATGAAGGGCCACTTTGCTGCTGCTGAGGAATCATGCAATGTCCAGCACCACACAGTGAAGCTCGAGGAATTGTAACGTTAACTATACTGCACAGCAGCTCAGAAGGCGTAAGAGCTGAATCACAGCTTGATCCCACTGTCCCACTGGGCTGCAATCCTTTATGGAATAATTGCACATATGTCGATGGGATTGTAAGAAAGGTGAATTCTGCATGGAGATTTTAACAGAGCAGTGGTTTTGAGAAAGGGCTGCAAGATGTATTTATTCCTAGAAAAGTGACAAAAACTAATTTAAACCAGATTCAGTTACAAAGCAACCGAAAACGAGGATTCAAAACCTGTTGTGCTGGCATTTTGTCTCTGCAACACTGGTGTCACATAAACCTGCAAGTAGCTGCTTGGTGGCACTGTTCTGTGTGGAGCATTTCCAAAACTCACTAAGCAGGAGACAGAGCACACCCCATTGGTGGGACCTTCCTCACAGCCTTCAGCACATCGAACACATCTCACAGTTCTGTCAATTCTTCAATCCCTTTTTAAAAATACTAAGCATCGGTCCTATTAAGAATATTGCAGGGGAAGGTTCTTGTACATTTTTTGGCCTTTTGTAAATGATCTTTTCTTTTCTCTTAGGCAATTTCTAGTCCGTGACAATATTTGGTGTCCTATACCAGGGTATTTGTTTCCCAGATTGCCTCCTGTGGAGGACTTTGTCCTATGTCTCTTGGAAGTCTAAGAAAGTCACATTCACTCTTCTGGCAATGTATTAAAAAAACTCTAGTAGATTAGAGACAATTTCCCTTCAGTGAATCCAGACTAAGTCGTCCCCATTCTGTCATGTTCATCCAACTAAACTTCTGGTTTTGATTAGTTTCAGCCAATGCAGCTGGCACTGGAGAAGGGCTCACTGGTCCCCCATCCTAGGATCAGCTCTTTCTAAAACATGGATATGACATAAATGAGAGGCAGTGTATTTTTGTTAGCAACTCAGCTCCTCTTTCCTTAAATTCCTCCAGTTCTCCTGGGGTATATACCTTTCATTCCTAGCAGCTTGTGCCTCTTTAGCTTCTTCAACACCTCATGTTTTAACATCTCACTGTCTACGATTTGAGCCTGAAAAAATACATCTGGGGCCAATATTTCCCAGCATTCTCTGTGGTGCAGTCTGATATTAATAAATCCTTTAACTCTGATGTAAAGGTCTTTATGCTCCTAAATACTTCGTTATTACCTTGCCACTCTGGGGAGTCTCTCCGAGGCTTCCTGTTTCTGCTGTGGTGAAGCTTGACATTGTGGGCTATCTGCTACTCTGAAAGCACTGTTCCACAAGGTACATGCCTTTGGATATATGCCTCCATAGAACTGTATTTCCATTTGCTGATCTTTGGCACTGAGGCACACTGCTGTCCTCACAGCATGCAGCTGAAATAGATACTCCTAAAATGCACAGTGCACGTGCAGAACTGGAGCTCCTTAGAAGCCTGAACATAGCCAGGTTCTGCTCTAAAATGAATAAAGAAATCATTCAGATCCCCAGTCATGGCTTCTTTTGAGTGTTCAGTTACCACAAAATGAAGCATCAGTCTCACAGTGGTCATGTGCCAAGATGCCTGGTTTGAGGAAGTGCATTCTCTGGAGAAGATATTTCCTTTGAGCCGATAACACTGACCCAACAATTCCTTTCAAAATTGATCTTGAAATAAATGGTGCATTATTTCACAGGCTTCTATCAGTTACAGCTGACAGTGAAGCATACCCGAAGGAAACAGCACCACCAGACTGAGCAAGCTTGATGGTACCACTAGGCTCAGGAGCAGAGCTGGAGGGGTATTTGCCCACCTTTGCTAAAGGAAAGTGGATGCAAACCCTTCTTGTAAATAATTTCTGTTCTTGCTTCCTTCTTTATGGGTGCACATTTTCCTGTCTGAAGCAGCAAACACTGATTTCAGCAGATGCTATGCAAAATGGAGAGGATGCAAAGTGTGGGTGTTTGTTCAGAAGAGACAGTGTTTATCCCCCTTGGATGCTGAAAGTTTTATGCAGAGCAGCTGGCCTGGCCTCCCTCGGTGAGTGAGACAATAGATGTCTTATTCTTGTTATTCTGTCTCTCAGATAGGAATTTATTTGCCCTATGAATATCTTCAGAGTAGCTCTCCATGGCATGGCTCTCCCTGAGCTATCACAACTTCAGAAGCTCAGGCCATGAACCATGCACTCAGGGGAGATTAGATAACAATTAATGACAGTATTTACAAGGCCAAAACTGTGTAAAATTGGAAGCAGAAGACCATAACAGAAGTGGAGAAAATGTCTTTGGGTGCAGTCCAGGCCATAGGTATTTTCCTGACCCAGCTTTCCTTTTCTAATTATTATAATTTTTTGTGTTTATATTGTTGGACCAACATGCCATTAAGCTAAACCCTTCATTCAGCATGTTTTTAGCCACTGGACAGGAATTGCTAACGAAGAGGTGCATCCTTGCTTGGACAGAGCAGGAAGCCATCAAGGGGGACAATAATTTCAGGCTGATGTTAGAAGCTGTCTGTGTTCACACACTGTTCTGGGCTGATGGGCCAATGCTTGGTGTTGTCTCAAGCATTCAGCTGCCCCAATACCAAGGCCATGATTGCCATATCCTTGCTTCAAAAACCCTCCTCAGAGGGATAAATTGGCAGAGCCTGGCCTTTTCTCACCAAGGTTTTTCCCACAATCTAGTTATCCACAGCACTGAGATCCCTCAGCCTGGCCCTTACTGCCCAGGGCTGTGCACTTCTCCATAACCTCTGGATTTTTAATAAGGAAAAAAACTTGGTCTTGTCTTACTCTTTTCAGTGAATTTCTGCCCCATTCAATCTGTAGAAGATGAGGCATGTGAGTCTGCTGCAATTGCCATACTGGCCACAAAGAGGTCACAGACTTACTGTATTAGCCCATGTCACACTTCTATAGCTCTGTTTCATTCTCTGTGCCTTCAAATCCCTCATCTTACACTTGTCACTTGAGACAGCAGGTAGGAACATGCACAAATGTTTTTATAAGCAAACACAGATCAGATTGAAATGTAATTGTGCAGCCACGGTGACTTGCCTCTCTATTTTTCAGTGTCTGTACTTAGATGTGATTTGTGACACTTGGTTTAGGTATACTTTTTACATTGATTTAGCATGTCAGCCTTGTATTGATCCCACCCTTAGGTCTTGTCATTTGTAGACAGTGCAGACTGTAAGCTTCTCTGACTATTTGAGGGCTGTCATCCAAATCCTCCATACATGTCACTGTCCTCCCCCTGTCATGCTCTTCTAATAATTTTCTTGGCTTATATCCTGCCCGAAAATGTGATTGACTGAAAATCAAGTTCAGTTGATTGTCTGTGTTTCCAAGTTTTCTCTTCTTGTGTTTTAAATGCCTTTACTGATCTCATCCCTCCAGCTTGTAATGGCATATGAGAAAATCTAGAGGATTGGAAGATCAGCTGAACTACATCTTCCATCAGTCTCCTTCAGCTTGTCCAGGCAATGGTGCACCATGGCAAAATTCTTGTGTTTTAGTATCTTGTTTCAGATTATGACAAACATAGCAACTAGTAAGTAACGTTTGTTGCCATCATGAAACCTGATGCTGCCACCATGCCGCATCCTTGAAAACAACCTGGGCCCACCAGCACTCCTCTGTCACAGTGTGATGGGTTTTGAGCCAGGTGTGTCAGACTGGAGCATTGTAGGGATATGTGCTGGGGAGAGGGCCCCTTCCTGTGTAGGCTCATAGATTGACAGAGTAACAGAGTCAAGGAATGGCTGGGCTTGGAATGGACCACTGGAGGCCCTCTAGTCCAACCTGCCTGCTCAAGCAGGGTCCCTGAGAGCAGATCACTCACAGTTGTGTCCAGGCACCTTTAGAAGATCACCAGAGACTGAAACTTCACAGCACCTCTGGACAACCTGTTCCAGTGCTGAGTCACCCTCACAGTAAAGTTCTTCCTCACATTGAGGAGGAACTTCCTGTGTTCCAGTTTCTACCCATTGCTTCTCATCCTATTGTTTGGAACCACCAAGAAGAACCTGGCTCCATCCTCTTGACACCTTTCCATCAGATGCTTATGGACATGGATAGGATAGGATAGGATCCTCTCTCAGTCATCTCTTCTCAAGGCTGAACAGGATTCCAGGATGAGCCATTCCATCACATTTTCAGTGACTGAGGTGAGGTATTTAGGGCATCAGAATGAAATGAAATTAAATGAAACAGCATGTTGCTAATGCCATTTGGCATTATACTGGATTTAAATAATCTTTCTGGGGGAAAGAACACGTTTTTTACTTTATTTTAAATGAACCAAGAAAGCAAACTAATTCTTTACATTTCAAGGCACCTTTCTGATCCATTGTTCTATTCAAATTTAGCTTTCAAATCTCATTACTTCTCTAGCTGCTCTGACTGTTCAACTTTCCCTTTGCTTGTCATGCTTTTATGCAATATAGTGGAGCTCAAAAAACTTGATTTAATTACCTTTTAGAGGACCCAGGTTGCAACCACAGAGCTTTCACTCTCACCTAATCACATGTCAACTCACAGGCTGGAATTATTACCTTTTATATCTGCAATGTAGCTCCATGAAGGGAAAAATGAAGCATAAACCCCTCTCTGCTAAATGTAGCAGTGACAGTCCCCTTGGTTGCTGCAATAATGTTTAAGTTGCATTTCTATCTAATTAGCAGGTTGATCCTCAGAACTGACCTTCAAAGATACACAAAGTTCAAACTCCCTTGCCCAGATACTGAGTTGAAGAAAAATAGCACAAACCAAACATTTATAAATCACTTATTTCTTTACTCACCAAACTCTCTTACCTAATCTGTAGGGTGAGAAGGCACAAGCATCTTCCACTTGACAGATGCAAGTAGGTTTACAGCAGGGATGGTGGATTTGCTATAACAGAGTTATCATCAGAGATAAGCTGAGATATGATCACTATCAGGGAGCTATGAGAGCTGGAGAAGAACTTTTCAGAAGGGCATGTAGTGATAGGACAAGGGGGAATGGCTTTAAGCTGAAAGAAGGAAGGTTTAGACAATTTTGTCTATTGACACATTAAGCATTTAGTAAATCAGACTTTGCAATAACGTTTTTGATAAAAATATCCACAGAAGTAGTTCAAGGTTCTTGCAAACCTTGGTATGCTTCATATCTTCCCAAAAGGAAGAAAAAGATGAAAATTTTGTCCTCTCTAAAATATTTTTTTCAGCAGGTCTGCTCTGCTGACAGCACAACTCTCTTGTTCCTGTTCAGTTCTACTTATTCTGTGGCCAATGCAAGATCTTCCCTTCCTCTCCTATTGAGAGAGATCACAGCTGATTTGTGTTTAATCCAACAACTAATTACCTCAAAAATGAGGCTGTATAAGCACAGTCAATGGCACCATGAGGCATTTATATGTCTAAATAATGAGCTAAACAGCAGTGCCCATGCTGTTTCCACTCCTCATCATCTCCTTAGCTGGGATTGTATCAAGAGCTTGCAGACATTATATGTCAAGACATTCACAATATGCCAGGATTTTGCCCCCCAGTTCATTCTTTGTAATTTCGGCCTGACTGAAACATTTACAGCTTGTCTGAAAGTCAAGCCAAGCACTCACTGCCAGGATGTGACTGGTTTTCAGCCACTATCTTTCCCGAACTCCTGGGTGCACAAACCCTCTTCACCTGTGTGCCACTGGCACTGTGGCCCTACAGCCAAAGCTGGCTGTAAAACCACAGGTTCACACAAGGCTTTGTGAAATAATGAGAGCTGGTGAGACCTGGTTTATTCCTGTTCCTGCTCTGCCCAGCATCCCTGCCCTTCTTATTACAATAGAGGGGAGGATTGTGATACCTCTGCCATCCCCAGTGCTTTCAGGGGTGCCATGAGCAGATGCCGTGGAACCCTTCCCTCTTCCAGCAGCCTTGGGTCAAACTCAGACCTGGCTGCTTGCTGCATAATCTTCAGTCTGTTTGCAGAATCTGTGCCCCCTTCATGTCCAATTGGTCTTGTGGAGAGCCTTCTGCACTGCCAATCCTCCCTCAGTGCCCACAGAGCCACCTCTGAGCAAGACTCCACTTGTTCTATGCTTTACCTTCAGTGTTGGCTGTCTGCAGATGCGTTTAAAGGTTTCTTATGTGTAAACTGCAGATACATTTAGAACTTTTGTCTGACCCTCAGCTGTCCTGGATGAGAAGGGTGGGAATAGCACCACATCCCTGGGCACAGGGTCAAGGGAGAAGCTCTGCAGATTCCTGATAAAGTTTCTTTGCTCTGACTATGCAGTTGTGCCTTCAGATAATTGCTCTGCCCACAGACCATGTTACAATTTCTAACACTGAGAAACTCTGCCCCTGAGGGTACAGGAGGTTTGGAAAACAGTGGCTGTGAAATGGGATGGCCTCTGTTTATGCAGGGCCTGTGCAGGGCTCCAAAGTTCCTCAGGAGCTGCAGAATTCTGTTAATATCCTCACCTGGGAGCTGGTACCATGGGCTGAGCAGTTCCCTAGGGCTGAAATTGGTAAATATACATTTCCCCCATGGTTATGACATCTCTTAGGTAATTTCAAGCTAATAAATGTTTGTGCAACAGTGCAGGCATTCACCTTAGCGCATTCATGTCCTCAGACATGAAAACCATGGGATTTCAGTTACAAGGTCTGACTGCAATTAGGAGGGGAGCAGAAAGGTGCTGCTGACATCTAGGGAGAGATTCATGTCCTGGGGTTTTGTACACATTGCACACTGCCAAACCTCAGGCACTGAGTGACAGTCTTACTGCTTAATAGGGGAAAGAGGACAATCTTGCTTAATAAATGACACACAAGTGTGATGATTCAGAAGGGCTAATTCCTCCAGACTAAAAAAAATTATAAGCAAATTATAAGCAAACAGGAGGAAAGCAAAGACAGAAGGCTAATGGAAAACAACAATTTTTCAAATCAAAATAATCATATTCCCACAATCAATAAAGAAGACAATATTGGCTGAAATCCCTTCCAGTTTCTGTGACAAAATGAAGGCTCCAATCAGAAATAGAAAAGCGCCATATGACAGAGAAAGAGAGAGGAAGCAGATCAGAGCTGATAAAAATGCAGGTTCTGAAGCCTAGAAAATTGGTAATGTGTGATAAAAATATCCAGGAAAATAAAGACTTTTAAATAATATACCAAGAACGAAGGCCTTCTTCCATTGGACCAGAGGATACAGATCCCATAATGCAGAAGGATACAATGTCAGGGAGGTGATTCCTCCAGGCCCTTTTCCCAATCAGTCTTCAGGGGAGCTGGAAAGAAAGATGTGCTAGACTACCTTTATTTTTGTCATGATCCAGCATCATGTAGAAGAGTTTCCATCCTCTGGCCTGGCTGTACACATGAACCGTGGAGGCTTCCTTTGCTCTGGTCCCTGCTGAACTTTTGCTGCTTTCACCCGAGCCAGCAGTGAACAAGAGATTTTTGCACAGAGGGGCACACATGAGTCCCTTTAGGGGTGGGAGCTTGCCATATACATTTTCTACAAAAGACCTGTTCTCCTTTGAACACAGACAAGCTGAAATCTTGACTGTGTTTTTACAATATAGCATTTCCCCTGTTCCCCTGTCTGCCAAGTCCTTTTTCTACCAGCCACATTCATACAGGCAGTGGGCAGTAGCTGTAAAACATGACCAGCATCTGGACTTTCATATGCTTGGTTGCCTTTACATTATGTCCCACTCAGCCTCTCATTCAGTTCCTGAAGGAGGCACTGCCCACTAAGAAGCTCTTCACAGCTCTTCCCTCAAGGGTCTGAAGACAGTCAGTGACAGGCCCAGGTCTGCAAAAATCCCCTCCCTAGGTGAAGGATAAGGCAGCCACAGGGAATTTCTTATTCACAGGTTAGGTGCATGAATAACCATGATAGTGACATTCTCTGATGGCCTTCAACTGAGGGCCAAAGTCACCAGCCAGGTTTCCAGTGCTCATTTCTGGCCATTGCACCTCCCTCTTCCCTGGAGGCTGAGTCCAGTGCTGGTCAGGATGAGGCCTTGGTCCTCCTCCTGCCCAGCAGGCTCCTGGTGCCCAAAACCAAGCAGGTGGCCTGGCAGGTCCCTGCAGGGTGTGACACAGACATCCCAAAAGCTCCTGGCTCTGCCAGCACCCACACTAACCCTTCTAACCCCCACAGACATGATCTGAAAGCCTGTTGTTGCTGGAAGTTTGTTTTAACTTTGTGCCATGTTCCTCCCTGCAATACACCAAATATCTCCTCTGTGAACAATCAAGCTTGGCTCTATCTTTTTTTTTTTTTTTTTTTTTTTTTTTTTTTTTTTATTTCCTCTCTCTTTGGAAAGAGAGAAAGGGCATCAGAAGCAGAGCTGTTCTCACCAGATCCATTGCTTATCTGCTCTGTGTAGCAGACCGTTGGATATTGGATCAGCTTCTGACAATACATGAATAGATTTCCCACCCCACATCTGAAAGGTTCTTGGGATGACTCATCTGACTGCTTCTCAGATGCTGTGAGTGCAGCTATAATATAAACCAGCTGTGTCCTAGTTTGAAAAATATCCATCCATGTTGTTGAGGAATAACTGTGACTGGAAATACCTTAAAATAGCTGAAGTAATCAATTTTATTTGTAGGCTGCTGCAAACTGCTGTTCCAGAATGGGCTGCACTTAGTGGGCACCACATTATCCTGTGAACAGGATTTATTGCTACGGATTAAAAAAACAGGGAAACTGTTCTTAAAACATCTTCCTCCAAGGCATGTCTCTGCCTAAAACTATGGAAAATGCAAGATGTGTTGGCAGCACATTGGAAAGGTCTGAGGAAGGGAAACCAAGGAAGACTGAATCCAAAGTGCCATTAATGGTTGTTGGAAGTAAATCCCAGAGAAGGCAACTTTCAGTCTCTTTTCAGATAGATCAAAGAAAACTGGAGATATGAACAAGGCTTTGTGTGCTCTTCCCTGCATTTTGGAAAGTGGGAACTCCTCCACCTGTCAACAGACTGAACTGTGTCAGGGGATGCATCCATCCTGTGCCTTCTCCTGCCTGGTAACACACCACAGAAGTGAAACAAAGCCATTGCCCAAAGCTCCTCAGGGACATAGAGCAACTCAAATGTCTGCAAGGTCAGAAAGCTGCTTATTCACCTGCTGATTGCTCCTGAAGACTTAAGAATCCTTTCAATAAGAGCTAAGCCCGTGATGTTTGACAGGAGAGCTGTCCCACAGGTGCAGGATCACGGGTGGCTCACTAGCATTCCTCTTAAGCCAACGAAAGACTTCCAGTGATTTCAATACTTAACAATTTCCAAGTACCTTAATGAATGAAACATTTCTCATATGGTCTTAAAAATCTGAAAAGGGTACTTGAAGTGAAAGGTCAAGCAATATTATGGAACCTGACAAGACATCATGAGTGCTGCTTTTTTTTTCCTGGTAGCAGAAGTCATGTAAAGAGGGATATTTGCACTCTACATTCAGGCCTGCTTCCATGTTTAGTGAAGAGAAACTGATGTAAGCTTATTTCATCCCCACTCCTGAGACAGGAAACAAACATCCAGAGGCAGAGATGGGAACTTAAACAACCTTTGCTGTACATGTCCATGTACAATCCTCTGGGGTTATTTGTAGGAGAAACTTCAGCAAAGCCTGGTCCAAAGAATCTGCCCACGGCCAAGCCAGTGAGGACTTTGTACAGCTCCCTACAGTGCTTGAGCAGACAGGTAAAAAATTGATGGAAATTCTGAGCCCAGAGACTCTTTTCCCTCTCCCTCTAGTATGAAATTCAGTATTTCCTGCTAAATAATTGTTTCTATATAAATTAATGGAGGTAGTTTGGTAAGTGAAGTATTTTGTGAGAAAGATAAAAATGAGTCAACAGCAAAGAAGTGTTTTCAATGCAATCCTCTTTCATTTACAGATGCTGCATCCATCCTACTGAGAGAGGCTTGAACCTCATGGATGTGGAAACCTTTACCACTGCTGCTCACCATTGACTGCTGGCAAAACTCACCACAGCATTTTCCAGTCAAGCAGAGATGTCTGACCCCACTACCAAACTTGTGTCAGAAGAAGGACTAAAGCTGAAAATAGACTTTGTTTTTGCCCTTTTAGGACAGCTGTAAATGAAACTCAGGTATATATCCAGGAATCCCCACATCATTCAGCCCCACAGTCCCTCACACTGCAGCAGACTAGCAGGCCTTGTAGGGCACAAGAAATACAACTGCCATTACAGCATCTCTTTCTAACCAGTATCACTGGAAACAAGACCTTTACTCCTTTGTCCTACCATAAATTTAAAAATAACAAATTTTATTTGCCATAGGAGTGTAGAGGACAAAGATTTTTTGTTTACATGAACATTTGGAGAGATTTCAGGGCAAGCACAAAATCCAATTTACTTCCAGTTTTTCAGCTACAAAAAAAAGCCCTCAAACCAAAATGAGATATGCCAAGGGCTGGCATCTGATGAAAGGAATTACAGCAGCCCACAGTGTAAGCAAACCAAGAGCAAACCTTTACCACTGCTGCTCACCTTATGGATACAGAAATGACAGGCCCAGACCAAGGCTTGCACTCACACTTACATCATACCCATTGTGTAGGGATGAGGGCTTGTGCTCTGCTGTATTTTAGGAGATTAAAAATGCTTCTGGGCATCCTGCATCAGGCTGGGCAGTAGTTACTGCACAAATCTTGTCCTCTTGGTGAGTAAGTTGCATGCACCAAAGCAAAAGCATTTTCAGAGGGATTTGAGCTCATCAGTTTTCCTACCTGGTTCCATTTCAAATGATCTTGTGGCTTTGTCTACTCCTTTCTCTATTCCATTTTTGGTACATTTTTTTTTTTTTTTTTTTTTTTAATAATCTGTTATCTGCTGCATTATTTTGAACCATAGCCATCTAGATATCACATTTCTTTTTTCTAAATCTCCTGATACTGCTGACTGCTGCTGTTTATGCCAAATTCTGTAATTACATCAGAAATGTGTTGGTTCTTTGAACACACATGGAAACCATGTCCTTCTCTGTGTGCCACTCACATAGCAATTAAAATTTTGTATTTTCCTCCAACCAGATTATAGTAGTAATTTCTTTATGCATAAACTATCTTTTTTATTGCTGTTGTTTCTGTATGCGCCCCTTGCATATCAGGATCATTTTTTAATAACTGGATGACAAAATTGCCAACCACTACAAAGATAGGAAAAGGCAGACAGAAAACTTGCAGAGATTAGAGGAGTTTTGGAAGGTTTCCAGAGCAAATCTGGGAATCTGATCACTTGCAGAAGAGGTGACAAAGGTGAATGGTGAAGAGGAAGGTTGTTTTTCCCTTAGGGCTGCCTTCCTGTGTTGACTTTGACATGCACACATGGGATGACTGAGCCCTGGCTGCTCCCTGTGCCTCTTTGAAATGCAGTGGTGTGGCAGCAGCTGCCCTGCTGCTCTCCTGACTGCCTGTAAGGCAGACCCTGGAGCTGTGACTCCAGTTCTGAGTACACAGGAGAGCTGTATACATAGCCATGATATGAGTAAAGGCACGTCAGAGATGTCAGTGGTAGGAGGTGACAGTCCCTGGCCTTACAGTGTCCCCTGTTGCATTGTTGACACCTGTAGCACTGCAAAGGGGCCTGGTTTGCCCAGGTAGCTCCCAACAGGGTGACCTGCAGTGGGACTGCCTGGGGAGCCCCACTGCAGGTGGAGGAAAGCTTCTCAGCTTGCAAATAGTCCTTTACAGGGAATAAACCATGATGCTAAAATGCTGCCCAGCACAAGCACTGTGCAATAGGAGAGGGAAACTAGAGCACCTTCAGAGAGAACCCAGCCAGATGGCAGCCATGCATATGCTCTGTATCAAAAAATAAGTCATTGTGATCCTGGCTTTCCCTCTTGACACAAATTGTCTTTAATACACTGTTTGCAGAGTAACAATAAAAAAAGTAATTTAAGAGGCATTAGCTGACTGATGGCTGTTGCTTATCCTGTGACATCCTGAGGACCAGACCCACAGGACTGGGGACCAATGCCTGGGAGTCCAGCAGCCGAGAGATACACTGCAAGTCACGTGGGTTTGCACCATCTCCTGGTGACATATCAGACAGTGCAAATGCCAGAAACCCAACACAACTCCTGAGAGAGAAATAATCACTGCTCTCCCCGGGGAAGGGAGAAGCAGCAACTGTAATTTGTGTAGAACAAATTCACCTTATCATCAGCTGTCACGGGAGAGTCCCTAGGCGCTGCTGAAGAAAATGTAGCTGGAGAGAGGCAGCTTATGTCAAAAAGTCCAGCAAGAGCAATCAAATGAGCTGAGAAGGGCGTGCTTGTGATGTGGCAGGCAGAGGATTGAAGGCTTTGCTTATTTGAGCTGACGAGCTTGGCTGGTGGCTCACAGGGCCACTTCAAAAGGCACCTCTGCCTCTGCTGGGATGAGTGTCTGACAACTTTGCAGCACAAGGACTCTTGTAACAAACTAGGTGTTAATTTAATTTGTTCACTGGTGATGGGTGCATGGGTTTCCTGTGTTTTTACTTGGGTTTGAATGCAGTCATAAGATTTACAAGCTGTGAACATCTGCAGTTTGGATTTACTTTTACAGCTACAGCAGGCTTTTCAGATTAATTTGTAAGATTAAGAATTTTCTGCTCACATGTCTTCCTGGGGTTTAAGAAGGGAAGCAGGCAGCAGGGTGGACAAAGTGCTCCTTTCCTGGACTATTCACATTCCCATACATACAGCTCTCCTCCCTGAGCAATCCTACCAGCTTTGGAGAACCTTTTATGTCACCCCTGAGGCTGAGGGATCTCCAAAGCTCACTGAAGCCCAGACGTCTCCAAAAACTTTGTGACTTATTTTCTCTTTGTGATCTGAGGACAGCCTCACCTCAAGCTAAGTCCACCCACCTGCTCTGGGAGAGGATGATGTTGATTTTCCCTGGCTTCCATAACCACATGGGGAAATATTCACAGGCCTACTGTGGATGGGGAGATAGTGGCTAAGTTTGCTTCAGAATAAAGTGGTAAATTTGGCCTGTTTCTGAGTATCTCTGCAGGAGCAGAGAGGCAGCCCCTCAGGTTGTGATATCTTTTCTTTCTTTGTAATGGCTTTTGGTCTGATAACATGAGCTAGCTCTGAGACATTGTGCTGGGAAAATTGATAACAATATCCTCTCTTCTTCTGAGCTGCTGCTAGAATTGTTCAGTGGTTGAAATAAGTCCTTTGATTATTGTTTCCTATTGTTTGAGTGGTTTGATAAGGTATTTTGAAGTCAGTGGAGTAAACCAACTCATACCAACTAATGGTGAGGCTTGCTATTGCTCTGGGATGATTTGCACCACGATAATTTCTGAGGCATTTGGATGCAATGTTTAATTAATTCTGGTGAATGATTTAAACTCCAGTCAATTGCTGCTAACCTGAGATAAGGCTATTTGTATAATTTCAGTATAATCATCTTCTTGCCTGCATTAATTAACACATGCCAGCATTACACTGACTGCTTCTTAACACTTCTCTAACATTTCTTCCAAATCTCTCTCTCCCAATTCCCAGTGGACAATATGTCAATGAAACCCCCAAGTATTCTTTTTGAAAGCCCTTCATGTTTTAGTGTTGTGTTTTGCTGTGTGCAATGATACAGGCTCATACCAAGGCCAGTTGTTCACTGTCTGGCTGAAAGACTGATGAAGAAGCCATGGGGTCTCACTAGCCTTCAAATTCATCCTGAAATCCAGAAGGCACACATACTGCTAATAATGACAGGACTTGGGAGATGTGAAGAACCTAGGGCAAGGCCCCCACTGGGATGAGGAATTGCACAGGACAATTAGGAAATTGACTTTTTTGGGTAGTATTAAAGTGGTCCATGCTCTGCTGCTGTAAGGACACCATAGTGTTGGAAAACGTTTTTCAGCCTGTGAGTTTGTTTCTCATCATCTTTGTTTCTGCCTCTATATTCTAGCAATAGCCTTTTAATGAATTATCATAAGTATTACTGCATTTCCCAAACATCTCTGCAGTTGTTAATCTGAATTCCTGAATATTTTCTCTAACATTTACTGCAAAGCCTTCTGAGTTCTGTACAACACAGACACCCACCTTCACCTCATCAGGGGATAACACCTGGGTCCTCTTGACTCACATTCTCTGTCTCATGGGATCATACCAAACCTCAGATGCCCAAGTTAGATACCCTGGCTATGTTCCCTCTATGGTCTTGGAGACTCCCCATGTGAAGTTATTTCACCAGATTTGTCTCCTGCTACTTTAGGTGCTTGTAACCAACTTTAATCCAGGAAGAATCTGGGGTCCAAAATATATCCACAGGTTTAACTATTTGTTTTTTTAGCTTGCTTTCCCTCATCTAATCATTAATTCACTGCTGTAGCTTACACAAATAGCTCTCCAGAAATGACCCTTCTTATTCCCTGCCGTAAAAATAGAACCTGTCCTTAGATCATAACTCTGCAGAAAAATCTCTGCAATGTAATTTCAAAGAGGTAGATGCAGGCTTTGGAAGGAATAAGTTGTTCACAATTCACTGCTCAGAAATATCTCACAATTGGCTGATGTGGCTTTGAACAGAGTCACAACAGCATGTTTGTGGAGGGAAAGGAACAGCAGCTTCCCAAGCCTGGGTTGTGCAGAGGTTGTTCCTCCACCACCCCTTCACCCTGCAGTCCTCCCTCCGGCTGGCACACAATTTTCTGAGTCACTGGCACTTGTGCATCTTGCCCTTGCACAGTGATTATCATTTCTCAAATCATCAGTAGTCCTTCCTCTCCTGCTGCCTCTATGTCTTAAAATAGCCAATAGAGCTCTGCACCCTGTGGAGAGGATGACTTTGCTCTTAAGCTCTCTCCACGGCATGCAGGTAAAGAAACACAGTAACGAGTATCTAAACAGCGCTTCTCACAGTAACCTTTTCAGCTAACTGCATTTCTTTGGTTATTGAAGTGTAGAGGGAAGTGTGATCTTCTTTGATATATATCGAGCTTTGACTAACATGGTTAAGAACAACCACAATGCTCTGGCCTTACCATCTCCTGGACAATGACTTGGACTGATCCTTTCACTGACTCCACCCCGAGTCACCAGGTATCCAGAGTTTCTGCTAAAATTAAGTACCAGTTGAAATTGCCTGCTTAAGTCTTGTCTAAACTTGCCCAGAAGAACACTAACAAAAAGATTTAAAATACTAAAAAGTTTCAAAAGGATCAATTCGGTGCCTGCAAGTATTAATTCCACAAAGCAGAAAGGTTTGACTAGCTATTCCCTAAGCATCACTTCACGGAACAGCGTTTCTGTTTACTCCAACTCACTCGTATTTTTGAATGCAACACACCATAGCATTTTTCCCCTTGGACTGTGGTTCCTAAAATGCTAATACCTTTTAGCTGCAGGTCCCTCTACATTGCATCTCACTGGTGAATTAAATTCTCGCTGCTTTATGTTCCTGCAGGCTAGCAAATGTATTTGGAGTGCTTGAATGTTAATTGTCAAAAATATTTTCACAGGGTTCTACAAACTAAATTCATTAGAATAACCTCAGTATTCAGTGGGGAAAAAATGATCTGTAACAGAGATCCACCCTTACAAAGCTGTTGCAGGAAAAAAAATAGACATGTATAAAGAATGTTTCTGATAGAGGAAAAAATAACAACGTAGGTGAGTATCTGGGAAGTACAGCTTTGTTATTAAAACACTGGGCTAGGAGATGGATGTCTGCATCATATTTCCAGCCTGCCACAGATTTCCCATATGACCATGGACAAATTGCTTGCAGATTATTTCTAAGATTGGCCTGCAGTTTTTGGGTGACATTTTCTGAAGACTGACGCTTCCTCTTGGCTCCAGCACCAATGATGCCTTTAATCCTGAAAAGCTGAGGCCAAGGCAATATTAGCTTTGCCTGTGCTGCTCAGAAAGATCAGCCTCCAGAGCGGGCTCCGGCACCGTGTGTCCAGTCTCTTGCCCACCACAGTCCTTGTGTCCAAGCCCAGGCTCCTGGCTCATAGCCTGCCTGGGCAGCTCTGCCAGCAGGGTTTACACATTCTCCTGCTCTGTCTGTCTGGACCTGCCATAGCAGATCTGTTGGGTTTACTCCATGTTTAACTAGCCTGATCTACCTGTCACTGACGAGTGCCAAGGCTCAGAGCTCTGGCACAGCATCTCCCCAGCTCACACACAGGCAACAGCAGGGAGCCCTACATGGCTGTTTTGTAGGGAAAGACCTGAGCAGTGGTAATCCTAAACTGAAGTCATTCTGCCATAAGCTTGGATCAAGCAGTTAAAAACAAAAGAAATAGTCACTTCTAGGGATGGTGATTATACTACCTCCCTGGGCAGTCTGTTCCAAGGCTTGACGACTCTTTGAGTGAAGAATTTTTTGTTCCTAATATCTTATCTTGACCACTCCTGGTTCAAATTAAGGCCTTTTCCTCTTGTGCTATTGTTGCCTGGGAGAATAGGCTGACCCCAACCTGGCTACAATCTCCTTTCAGGTAGTTATAGAGAGTGAGAAGGTCTCCCCTGAGCCTCCTTTTCTCCAGATAAAGCACCCTCAAGCTTCCTCAGGTGCTCCTGATCAGACTTGTGCTCCAGACCCTCTCCCAGCTCTGTTGCCCTTCTCTTGTAATACTCCAACATCTTGATGTCTTTCCACTGAACATTCCAATTTAAAAATGGTTTCCAACCAAGTCTGTGTCTTGGTTCCCTCTCTGGTACAAAGGGTTTGGTTTCTCTAATTAACTTGCAGGCTGTGACAACAAATGCTTGTATTTTTGAAGAACCCAAACACCTAAGAGTTCCAGAGACATGCCCAGGAGAAAGTGAGTAATGCTGTATTCAGAGCAGGATTTAAAGATGGGCATTAAATAAGACATCAGAGCCTTCCACAACAGTAAGAATAGAAGAGATTATTGACTAACTGTCCACTAACTGAGCATCATCCTTTCTGAGTACTAAATGAGGTGGGGGACTAGAGGAAATGAGGGGGACTAGAGGAAACATAATCTGTCTTCAAATTCATATGCATGGAGGGGCCTGAATTAAGACTGCACAAACACTATTAGTGACATTTCCTTAGTTGAATGCTAAGTTTTGACTGCTTTTATAACATACTTTTCCCTCTTCCAGTCTTGTATTGCACAGCATTATTTGGGCCAAAGGAAATGGAAACAGAGCAGAGATAGCAAATGCTTCCTTCTATTCTCAAACAGCAATTTTCTTCCACTCTACACTGGTGGGAAATACAGACCTCACTACACAAGAATATGAGGCCTTTGGCATCAACACTGGGAAGCCAAGAACGAGGGTGTCCCAGAATCACAGTTCATAATTTTTGTTGGGACTTGACTGTGCCTTTGTTTTCCTATTTACACAATAACAATGCAGATTCATTTTCCTGAGCGATTTTCAAGGCCTCATTAATATTTGGTGGCACCATTCATAAAGAGCCTGGGAAGAGCAGGTCTGCAGTTTGCAGCAGAACACCTGATGTCTTAGTCCTCAGGCAGTAGTAATTACCACTGATTGCCTGGTCACATTACATGCCAGAATATGAAAGGACAGAACAAACCATAGTGAGAGGATCTGGTTTTGCTACAAGTAGCAAAATCCGCCTTAGACAACTCTTACATGCTGCCATTGACCACAGCCAAGGAAAAAACAAAATGCACTGCTGTCAAATATTTATATATTACAGCTCAAAAATACCCTCCAGGAAGAGCAGGAGAGAAAAGAAGTGAGAAGGCAACAACCTAAGACAGGAGGAGATCATTTATAAGAGATGGGCAGTTCATATATCTGTAGGAATGAATAGAGCCAGTCGAATGGTCCCTGTGACACAGCACAATAGTCTATTGTCTTGGTGTCGATAAATCAGCCTCTCAGCCTGTGCTTTGAGAGCCAGATGTTCATTATTAAACACTGTTCTCTGCTCCCTCTTGTGTTTCCTCACCAGCCTTGTTCCATCCTGTGCACAGGAGAATGCTGCCCCTCCTACCTGGATAAAGCTGTGGTGGGGACTGATCCTGGAAGGGCACTTTAGGTACCACTGTCCCACTGTGGTTGTTTCAGCTCCACACAACACCAACATTGCTCTGCATTAAAGTCTGGCTCCCACCAGTGCCCATCACAGTGCACCAAACCCTCTCAGTGCTCACATGTGCTGCCAGGACCGAGCTCTGCTTCCCCCATTTGCCTGGTGGAGTAGCTTTATGAGCAAGGTGTTGATAGTGGGGAGGCTACAGGGGTGGCTTTTGTGAGAAGCTGCCAGAAGCTTCTCCCATGTCTGACAGAGCCAATGCCAGCCACCTCCAAGCTGGATGGAGGAGACAGGGAAAACTGGGAGTGAAGTTAAACCCAGCAAGAAGGGTGGGATGGGAGAAAGGGGTCTTAAGTTGTAGTTTTTATTTCTTATTATGCTACTCTGATCTAATTGATAATATAATTCTTCCCAAGCTGAATCTGTTTTTCTCATGACACCAAGGGGTTGAGTGAGCCTTCCTGTCCTATCTTGACTCATAAAGTTTTTGTTAGGATTTCTCTCCCCTATCCAGTTGAGGAGGGGGAGTTATGAAGTGGCTTTGGTGGGAACTTGGCATCCAGTTAGGGTCAACCCACAATGACTTATCAGACAAGTCTGCACACCGAGGAGATCTCAGTTCTTGCCTCAGTGAATAGGATCTCCTCCTTCTAGACAGCAGCAAGATCACCTTGGCTAGCAGGTTTCTCTTTAGGGGAAGCCTTTGTTAAGAGTCATACTCTGATGAGCCCAGGAAGGTTATGAAAGAAGTTTTATAATTTTAAGCACTTTCCTGCTTGAGTGCTGTGCAACATCATAAAGATATGAACAGCTTTGTGTGCTGCCAAACATGCAAAATTACTTAGAGCCATCAAGAGCTTTTCCCCAAATGCAGGCTTTGCTCTCGACTACTTGCCGGCAAAACAGCTGCAGCATATAAGGTGGGTAAAGGTACCTTTATCTGCACCTGGGCCCAGCAGGCAGAGGTTGGACCTCAACTCCCCAGAGGCCACTGTTGGCTGAAGCAGATGTAGTGCTGTTTGAGAAGCTGGGCTGTTGATCATGGACAGGTTTTAAGATTAATATACTACCCCTTCCCCTGGGTAGTATATTAGGCACCATGATCCCTCTCCCTTTTAGGTTGCCAAGGTTAAAAATGTCCCTAAGAATCCTTCACTGAACCAAACTAACCTGGGATATAAAAACAGTAAATCCAAGCAGTTTTAGGCACACATTTGTTTATTTTCAGTACTTTACTCAGCTTGGGCAGCAAGCAGAGAACATTTCATTTGTCTTGGCTCCAAGTCAGTTTCTTTCTCTGTTGGCAGAGGTAAGGTGGTGTGTGGATTATAAGACACAATGTAAAACTCTGGTTAGAAGAGCCATGGCTGATAACCAAGAGGACAGCAATGACTTTTTGAGTAAGTACCAGGCCCAAGTACTGGCTACCTGCCCCTATAGAGGGCAAATATTTTGTCAGTGCCCTCTGTGGGAAAATTGCTGGTGGGTGACAAGAAAATACAAGAAAGCCCTTGAAAGATTCTGCAGTCACAAAGGACCTGTGCACAGGTACTGTATGGCAGTACCTTCAACTGCTCCTAATAGATGGCTTTTGCTCCAGATATCCTGTGCTGGGGAGGAGGCAGCCTCCCCAGGCAATCTGCTGCAGTGTTCCTCAAGCCTTGTGTTGAAAAGTCAGGTGTGGATGTCAGACGTGCATTATCCCATCCCCAGAGACTGGCTTTTCCTCCTCCCCTTTGCAGTTCACTCTCTGGCATAGTTCGAGTTGCTTAGTAGCTTGCTGGACTTGAAAGTTTGTTGTTCAGTGATCTATCTCTTGCTAAGAGAGAAATTACTCTTTTTCTCTGGCCCCTTGATTTTTCCTTCCCTCTGTCTTGGGCAGCAGAACTGGATTCTGGTGGGATCACTTGTGTGGGAGAAACTCAGTCTGTGCTCCCAGATATTCAAGCACATTGCAGACCTGCCAGGCTCTTACTAAATAATGCTTTACAAAAAAAAAAAAAAAAAAAAAAAAAAAAAAAAGTGTACAGAGGAAAATTTAAAGCTCCAAAAGAGGGGGCATGAGTCAGTGGCAGGCATATGCCTCTCTCTCCTTGCTAAGTCCCCATACCAAATAAGAGCCAAAATTCTCATGCAAGCAGTGCTTGGCTGAAGGCAGAAATTAAGAGAATGAAGTCTGGCCATGCAGAGCATCTGTGGCAGCACATGAAAAAATGTGATTTACCAAGCAGAAGAAATAGAAGACAAAATTCATGCTGCAGATAAGGACAGACTGAAACAAAATACTGTCTGGGTGCAGAGATTAGAAGCTCTGAAAATCTGACATTATTAAAGGGAGATGTTGCATTTGGGAGCAACAGTCTCATTTAAACATTAATAATAAAAAAATCATTGCTTATAATATATGGCAGGGAATACATCCATCTTCCTAATGATAATAAGACAGATGATTTTCCTAAAACTCATGCCACTTTTGGCTGTAACTGAGGAGGAACTGGGGATTGCTCCAGAGCATATGGACCAAGGATTTGCTCCAATGCACATCCTGTTGTGAACACACCACAGGCTATGATTAAGTGTCTAAAAGCATTTGTGAACAGAAAAATGATATGTGTCTGATGTGGCTGTGTCCTATTGCTTCTGCTTTGAAAAAGGATTTGCAAAGTAATCTCAGTGTTTCTAATGCTTCCCACTGTCTGCATGCAGCACATCCCTTACATTTCCATCTCTTTGGAGTCCTCATTTGTTCAAAGGCAAATGTGTGGATCTGTGGGGGTTTCCTTCCTTGTGTTTTATGGCATTTTTCATGGTACAGCATAACACCTGGATTAATTTGAAAGCAGTCACAGAAAGACATTCCAAAGATCCCAGGCAGAAAAGTCTCTATACCTAGAACAAACTGTAAACTGGCTGTCCCTGCTCTGGGCTCACATCCCACCTGACAGGTCTCCTGCCTAGCATACACTCCTAGATGTGAGAACAAAGCCTAGCCACTACCACAGGGCTGAGAAGGAAAAGAGAGGAAAAACAATAAATCAGCCAAATGAAACAGGAAAGCATTTTTTAATGCTTTTAGGAGCAGCACCACAGAGCAAACACCAGCTCTGAACTAAACCTCTCACTCCTTCTGGAACTCAGAGCAGAACAGCGTGGCTGCCAAGCTACCAGGCCTCTCTCCAAGGCACTGCCAGGCTTTGGACACCTCAAGCCCTCTCAGCAGCTCAATTTTCCCTGGACAGGCTGATCCTCCAGCTGCCCTAGTGCTGTGCTCCAAGCTCACTTCCATATTTTACAGACTAAGCTTACCTCTAATTCTTCTTTGGAAGCTGGTTTGCATATTTCCACTGTCCTCTCTGAATGTGAAACCTCTCCAAATCATACAGCTGGCAAGGTATTGCTGCCCCTCCCACCAAAGTTCACGAACTATGCTTCATACACTCCAGTCTTTTGGCATTTCCTATAGAAATTGGACCCTTTGGGACTATTTTTGTCAGCACTTGCCTCTGTGCTTCTCACTTGCTGCTGAGCAGACACACAATGGGTTTAACAAGCCCTGAGAAAGCAAGGATTGACCATGTCCCGAGCTGTGCTGCTGAATGCCCTGGGCTTGAGGGGGTAGTCAGGGAATCATGGAATGGTTTGGGTTGGAAAGGACCTTATGGATCATCTAGTTCCAACCCTACTGCCATGGATAGGGATGACTCCCACTAGATCAGGTTGTTCTGGGTTCCATCCAACTGGGTCTTGAAGACTTTCAGGGATGGGGAATGCTAGAAAGAAGGAGGAAAGTGGCTGTTCAGGTTTGCCATGGCAAGGGAAATCCCTTGCTGCTGTCATACCCAGCCCCATGCTTTTCCTTAGAGTTTGCCACAGGCACAGGGCTGGGACAGGTGATGAGTTTCAGCCCTGGATATATGAGGTTTTGCAGGTGGAGGGACTGGGAGAAGAGAGGCCACTCCTGGCTGGCCCAGGTTGGAGTGAGTAATTGGGAAAGGCCTATCTGCTGTAGCAGGTGAAGTGTGGCACCTGAGAAATGTGAGTGCTCACCTGAGTATGAGGAGGTGGTTTTCCTGAGCAATGAGTGCGTCTGAGTGTGCCTCACAGCAATGCCTGCAGACCCTGCTTTGCAGCACAGCAGGGAAAAAAAAGAGAAACTTGTGGTGAATCTTTTAAGAGCTGAGGAACACTGGTCAGTTTGCATTCAGTTAGCAAACGGTCAAGAGAAATTCTCATAGGAAAGCAATTTTTCCCTGCTTTTTTGTCTTTCACTCCCATGACTGCCTTTGCCTGTGTCCTGGAGATTGAGAAGCCCATTGGATGTTGTTCAGGAGTATAAATTACTCTTATCCTCAAGAAGTGACTTTTCACAACTGTCTTTAGACCTGTACCTGCCAGAAACAAAGCCAGAGGAGAGGGAATATATCAAGAGACATCTCCCAGCACTGGGTAAAAGAACTCCTTTCACATCTTGAAGGCAGTGTGGCTCCAGACAACACTACTTCAATAATGTAGAAAAATTGGGTCTCCAGAGACTGGCAGATGCTAAAATGAGCTATATATGTGCAAGTAATTACGGACACAACCCACAGGCATAAAGATGGAAGGGAAACATCACTAAATACCTAAGCACAGACTTTGGGATTTCCCTTTCAGGCAATGAAAAGATAGTGAGAATTTTCCATCAGGCAGCCCAGAGGTTTTCTCCCTTTGAAACCCCTTTCAGGGTGCTACAAGAGGAAACACTTTACTGGAACAAGGTATGATAGAGATATTTCACATGAAAAGGTCTATTGTAAAATAAACATGCCCAGTTTGGAAGTGGTAAGGAACTTTTTTGAGAGTCCTCACAAATGTACTTCTGCCTTCCAGCTCTCTTAAAAATATTGCTGTTGCACTGGAGGCAGACTAAGGCAAATTCAGAACCTAAAAGCTTGGGAAAGAAATTTGGAAACAAACCTGGGTTTTATAATGACACCTCTTTATTGAACTGTACTGGTAACAGTATGGACAATCTATACCATAGCCCATGCCCATGGTTGGCTACTGGAGCACTGACACAAGCTGTTCCTGTAGCCTGAGACCATTTGAGAAGATGACTATGCAAAGGAAGCACAGGTCCAAGGGCAGAGTCCTGAGGGCCCAGAGTCTTCAGGCACAGTTCCAGGTGCTGGCACAGAGCAGTTACCTGGGACAAATCAGGCTCTGCCATCTGCCACAGAGAGCTGCAGAGCTGAGCTGGAGGACAAGGGAGGAAGAAACCAGAATGAATTTCTTCTGCAGGCCCCAGGGAGCTCATATAAGCTGCAGAAACCATTTGAAGCTCTTTTTTTTTTTTTTTTTCAGGTGTTTGAAAAGCAGACAAAGTATTTTTGAGGGTCACAGAAAAACCAGGAAAAAGCATTGGAAAAAGCCCCTTGAAGTTACACTCCTCAGAAACAGCTCATCAAGGGGATGATACATTCATTAGGGTCCATGCCCCCTAGAAAGAGGATGACTGCACCCACTTGTCTCAGAACAAACATTTCAGGGCAGCTGCAGATTTAGACTTGTGCTCTGTTGCAAAGATGTACTTACTGCTCTCACAGCCACCCTTTACAGGGAAAACTCAGTTTCTACAGACATAATGATCCTTCTTTTGCTGAAAGGTCAGAACAGTTCCCAAGCACAGTGAGCTCTGCCAGCAAGATGACTTGCCTGCAACCCGAGGTATGTCTGCGTGCAGACTTCTGTTATTAAAAAGGAAAAGCAAAGCTCTAACAATGCTGTGATATTGTCAGGCATTTCTGTAACTTATCCCTTCTGATATGAGCACAGCAGCCTTGCTCAGAGCAAGGTCACAGCTGGGTTTTGGGTTGATGTAATTGCTGTGCAAGAGGAGGCTCTGTATGAACCAAGTGCTGAGTGGCTGTGGCATTTCTGCATCAGGTGCCGGAGCTGCATCACTTGGGCTAAATTAGGTTGTTCCTGATTGCCAACATGGGCCAAAATGCCTCCTTTAGTATGCTTGGTCCTCTACTAGGATAGAAGTGTCTGAGAGCTGTGCCCATATGTTTCCCTGCCATATGGGATTAGCTACACTAGTATAAAATAACTTTATACCAGGCTAATGCCTTCCATTCTGCCTTTTAAAGTGGTTAAAGCAATCAGCTTCCACGCAGAGGCAAGACTTGAGTTTCTTTTCACGCTTGGAAGGTTTTATTCAGAGCTATGAAGGCCAGGCATTTTATCTTTTTTTTTTTTCCTTTGTTTATTGAAAGTCTGAGTCTCAGAGAAGAACCTCAGCTGCTATAGAACTGTTCTGTGGATGGGGACCTAAGAAACAGAAACATTTCATGTTATGCATCAGCTAGGAATTATATGAGAGGAATCTTTTCTTCATTAAAACTGTTTTGTCTTGTCCCCACAGCTTCCAGTGGCTGGCAGTTGACTATGCATGGCTTTTTTTTATTCATGAGCTAATAGCAGAAACCGCCTCTGAGTGAGATCTAACATTGGGTACAGCCTCAAGACACTTCACAGTGTTCTTCCTCCCACTCCAGTTTTCATGGTGTAGCCATCACTCATGCATCCAGATTTGCAGCCAAAACTAAGACAGACACAAATCTGGTTTGAATAAATCCAGCTGAGGGCTAGACTTAGTGGAGGGAATGAGGATGGCCAGCTGCAGCTGGTGAGGTTGTGGTATTTTTTTGTCACTACTGATTGTTATGCCCATCAGCTTGGATCAACTCCCTCCCCTTCCCTTTTGATTTTTGACAATCTGCAGTGTCCACATTGGCTGTCATATCTTTGCTCTGAAACCTCATCAGGCTGAAAGATGAGGCAAGAAACAGTCTTTTCAGCTGATTGGACTTCAACTACATTTCTGCTTTTCTGGGACAAGAAAAATGAGTTTTCTTCTGCTGGCCTTTCAGAGAGTTGGGGCTGCCTGAAATCAGAGGGACATCTTGGATGAGGAAGGTTGGAAAGAGCACTGCTGGAGCTGCCAGCACAAGCAAGCATGGCAGAGGGGACATGGTCCCATGGGATGCAAGGTGGAGTTGAAATCACTAAATCACAGAATCAAAGAATCACAGAATGAGAAAGGTTGGAAGGGAGAACAGATGGATCATCTGGTCAAACTGCCCTGCTCAGGCAAGGTCATCCCAGGGCACATGGCACAGGATTGTGTCCAGATGGTTCTTGACTATTTCCAGTGAGGGAGACCCCACACCCTCTCTGTGCAGTCTGTCACAGTGCTCAGAACAGTAAAGTTCTTCCTCATATTCGTGTGAAACTTCTTGTGAATCAGTTTCTGCCTCCTGCCTCTTGTCCTATTGCTCCTAGAAGAACCTGGCTCCACTGTCTTGGCATCCTCTCTTCAGATACTTAGATATAAATGACGACAAGTAGGAGCAGCCAGCAGTGGAAAGGGAAAGCCAGAGGGAGCAGCAAGAAGAAAAGGTCCAGCAGACCTGGCTAGGGAAGGAGTGACCCCTGAGTGGGTGGCTCTAGGAAAGGCCAGTGGGATTGGTAAGGCCTCTCTGTCCAACAGCCAGCCCTGGGATATGTGGGGAAGCCTGGAAAGCCTCAGTTCTTTTGAGGCAAAAAAGTAAATTCACTGCTTGTCCTCTCCAGTGAGGGGCTGCTGTGTTGGAGCCAAAACTTTGTGTGAAGGAGCCTTAGGAGCAGGACTGGGGAACGTGCAGCTGAAGGCAGCCCAGGTATTTTTGATCTGGTAACTTTCAAAGGCATCATCCTTGTTAATTAGCTTCTAATTTGGTGAGAGGTTACATGGTGAGCCCAGGATACTGTGATGTGCGAATGTGTTCACAAGTTTGTGCCTTTTGAATGATTATAGTTGCTTCCTAAAACAAAGTAGAATTAAGTAACAAATGCAGAAGATCAGCTATTTCAGACACTGTTAAAACCTGCTCCGTGTTTATGTGTGGAGCCAATGGAGTTATTTGTACTCAGGCCAGATTTGAAATGACCTACCAAGTCTAAACTGGCCAGTATAAGTAGAAATTCTGACAGCTCCTTAAGGAAATTTAACCACACAACAATACCACAAACTCACAGAAGCCGATTCAAAAGGGATGACTGCTGAAGACCAACAACAGGAACAACACAGCACTTACAAAATGTGCTGTCAGTCTCTCACAGAACTAGCCAGCAGAACTTTATAAAAGCCTGCTAATGTATAAGATGAAAGGAGACACAGAAGAAAGTTCAGACAACTTTAGTGGACATGCTAAATATAGAGAGGAAAAAAAAAGAAAAAAGAAAAAGAAAAAAAAGATGTTCCTAGACCACACTAGGTAGCTAAGCAACTAACGTACAAAATGCCAAGCTCAATTCCCCCCAAATTTCTCCAAGAACTGAAATGAACTCTTATAGCTGATACAAATCCTGAGTTACTGAGCAAAATCTCTGATAAAAAGAAGAGATGGAAAGAGAAAATAGCCATTAGCAAATCTTGCATAAGGAACTCAAACCCATACCCTACAATGAATCAGGGAAGGAGGAAAATCCACTCAAGGATGCAGAGATGAACTCTAAAACAAATTGTGTGAAAGCCCAGGTGAATAAACTTTCAATTCATATAACCATGCTCCAGAGAATACAGGAAAAGGACCACAAAAACCCTTTTGGAAAAGCAGATCATTACCTCAGGAGATTACTTAAAACAGTCTGTTTGTTTTGTTGTAGGAAGAGAGAAAAAGTTATGAGAAATAATTGCAAGTTTTCCTTATTTCTTCAGACTCTGGGGTATCTTCTTCAAATGGCAGGTCTTAGCACATTTTTAGCATATTTTTCCCTGCCAGAGCTCCTCTTCCTCAGAGCAAGCACTGACTGCACCATTTCTCAGCATGTCTGGCATACACAGGTTGTGTGTGAATCCAGCTGTTTGCCCCAAGAAGTGGGAAGAGCAGGACACAAGAGCAAGGCTGACGTACCATTTTCAAGGCTAAAATTTGTCAGTCTCAGCTAGAGCACTGACAGCATCTCCTGTGCTGACTAAATGTGACACTGGCTGGAAATTTTTTTCTTAAAAGATGCTGCTCTAGGCAGGTTTAAGCTATTACTTACCATGCCATTGCACAGCTCTGCAGGAGGATTTTGCAGGCAAACCAAGCTCATTTAAGGGGGTGTATGCATTACACTACAGAGCTAGAGGAAATGTCTTGCCTCAACTTGAAGCAAGAAAAGTATTACATTCCTTGGGACCAGTAAATGCTCTGTTACATCCAAAGAGATACTTAAAATGTGGCATTTTACTCAAAAGTACAGACACAGTGAAGGTGAAATTTCTAAAGCAAAGCTCTGTAATTTCTCATATATGTGATGACAACTTTGCATTTACTTAACATTTTATGAAGAAGCCAAATTCCAGATGTATGAATACTTTGGCCAAACCACAAAAGCACAGAGGAGGTCAAAGATCCATCATTAACCACATTAAATATTCCAGGCATAAGCTCCTGAATTTAATATTTCATCAACAGTTAGAAATCTATTTTATGAGGATCTGTAAAATACCTTCACTTCTATCCTGCTGCCAGTAGTGAATTGGTTAGCAAACTGTGTCTACTAACTTTGGTTAACATAAATAAGAACATAGATATGCTGGAAGTCAGGAAAATAATAGGCTCCCATTTATAGCTACTGCCAGCTGGTGTAGCTCTGATGCTTTGCTTCCACTGTTGACATTCAGCTCACAGAATGACACCCACATTTAGGCATCTACAGGTGCGCATCAAATTCCCCATTTCAACCTGTGGGGACCTAATTTCCCTCTCAGCTGACAGATGGCTTGATTGGTGCTTTGAACTCCACTCACCACTGGAGCAGAGTTCCACTGATGTACCCCTGGATGCCTAAATCAAGTTATCTTCACAGACCCCATCTGGGGGTCTGATCCATAGTATGAGGAATACAAAAACAATCCAGGTGGGGCAGCTCTGTGCCTACTGCCCTCTCATTGTCATGGCCAGTGCCTCGCTATGGAAAGAAATGGGCATAACTGCTCCCAGTACAGGAAAGTGTTGTCCCTCTCTCTGGATCACAAATTTCCGTCTCCCATCCTGTTCTCTTTCTCCAGATACTCCTATCAATTACTTAAACAGCCTCTCCTGCCAACTGTCACAGTCTTCTAGGTTTAGCATTATTTTAAACTCTTCTGTGCAGAGTTTACTGAATGCTGAGTGCCTGGAAAGATGCTTTTTCTAAAAATGACTCAGTGAGCAAGGTAAATCAGACCTTTTGCTGGAGCTAGTACAGTATTATATAAAAAATCCCATGTGATTTGAAATTTCATGTTCAGTGATTACGAACAACTGCTGGACATGGCAGTACCAAAGTGCTCCCAGAGTGACTTTCTGCCTCTTTGTGGAAACCTGAAGAGAGATATTTTCTTCTTCCACAGAAATGCAGCACTTACTAAAGGTTTATACTGCTCTGAGTTTCATTTTTCTCACTTTGCTTATTTATCTTCTTGCCCTCAACTGTCCTGATGCTCCTTGAAAGCACCTGTTAGATTCATCCCTTTCTTTTACAGGTTATTCCCCTTCTAAGTGGTTTTTGAAGATGAGCCTTTTCCTCTAAAGGAGTGGGGTTTGTGCCACTTTTTTTTTTCTTCTTTTTTTTTTTTTTTTTTTTTCTTTTGATGGCACAATGACAGCTTTGCTCCCAGGTTCCTGGTCTGTTCTCAGTCCCTGTGTGCTCAATGAGCAGGATTACTGCTACTGCTTATCATCATCAAAGCTGCTTTTCTAGCTGTGATGGGCATGGACTTGAGTAAGCAACAGAGGGGACAGGCAAGCAGAGGTAGTTACCAGTGGGGCACCTGCTCTTTCAATTAAAGTCACCTTTTCCTTCAGACTTCTAGGTTGGCTAGAACAAAGAAAGGGAAGAACCTGTGCAATGAAACTCTATTTTTAATCTCAGAGCACAGTGTAGTTCTACAACAAAATATGTGAGAACAGATTTCTGGGGAAAACAAAAAAAAAAAAAAAGGAAAAAAAAAGAAAAAAAAAAAGAGAGAAAATACATAAGATCCACACATTTTTCCATTTCTAAATTTTTTCCATTTCTAAAATTTTTCATTTCTACCCTTATTGCTCTAAACAGAAGTAAGGTACAGGTCCCCAGGTAACTGCTGTATCCTCTGCTACTGCTGATGCACAAACCCATGTCATTTATGGAAGTGTCCAGATATTTGCTCAGACTGTACAGTTGCTGGAGAAGAAGAGTCTTCAAAAATTTTCATGTGAAATATTTGTCAGACTGGTGGCATTATTAAGATGAAATTATTTGCATTTTACCTGTATGTGAATCTGCACAAACTGGGCCCGAGACCAAAATATTTTGATTCAAGCAGAAAATAATCCCAATATTAGGTGGCACTGAGTTAGTTTTGGAACACATTCATTTAAAGGGAAAAAATGGGAGGAACTACTAAACTAGCAGTACTAGTAAACAAGGAAGTCCCTGAATAAATCTTTTGAGGCACGGGGCTTTAGGCTGACAAAAGTTCAGCTGCAAACATAATATCTCATTTCCACTAAAGTATTCTGCATTTAAGACTTTTGGCTCATCCAAGGTGCACTGAAGCCAGCAAAAACACTCCCACCTTTTTCCATGTGTTTTAGGTCAGGAACTTTCTGAGGAAGATGTGTAACAAATCCAGCACATCGAAAGCAACAGACACGTTTCCGGCTTTGCAGAAAATCTAGCTAGGGAGGGAAAACAGGCAAGAAAGTACATGATTTTTGTGATTTTTTTTTGCAATCCATCTGACTATGGATTAATTCTTTTTCCCACTTAATAGTCCCTTGTACCCTTACCTTGCCACTGTCTGTAATAGCCATTTATTGTCTCTTGTCTTACTGTGAGCTCCTTTGGAGCAAGGACTGTCTTTCAATTCTGATTTTGTATGGCTCCTGGCCTAAGGGTTCCTGTCCAAGATGCTGCTGCAACATAAAAAACAATCAATAAATAATGACAATATGTCTTGTAAAGACAGCAAGCAAAAGTGCCAGACTTTGCACAGATTTTGGCTGGGTTGAACTGTCCCCATAGTCCTCTTCTGTGCCCTTCTGGGCTGCACAGTGCCAAAGGACTCCATGACTTTGTCCCAGCCCTTGCTAAAATGCTGGTGGGAAGTGCTGAGCCTTTTTGTCTACTCTCAATGACAAGGATAGAGCCAAAGGCACTCAGCATGTTTCAAAAGATACTCAGTCCCTTGCAGGATGTGACCCTGATGGATTGCAACTGTATCATAATAAGGGTGGATGAGATCTGTTACCAAGGCATGGGTACTAAATTGCCCCTGTAGTTAAAAAAAATGGGAAATTATACATCCCATGCCATGAAGCAGCTCATTTTGGGAGGGCTCGTTCTGACAGCTTGCAGTTCTCCTGAATGCTTTGCACAGATTTTGTGGACAGTGAAAACAACTGTCCTTCTGGCATGATCTGGAGCTAATTCATCAAAAAGTAACAAGTTTTCCATTACTGGCTCCCTGTCCTCTTTCTGTAGGCATCCTGCCATTCTAGTTAGATATCCTGGCATCTTGTGCTGGAGCATCCAGCAGGTCTCTTCCCAAGAGCTGTCCATAGGCTCCATCTCACCGTTGCCTGGACAACACGTTACAGCCCTCAGCACAGGCATCAACATCCCCATCCACAGAGAAATGAGGCTGTGCCACCGAGATCACCTTCTGTGGCTCTAACAGCAGAGGCCCCAAACTGCTAATTAAAAATAGATCAGAAGAGAAGAGAAGCCAGCAGGCCTCGAGCCTCATCTGAAATGTATGAAGCGAAGACTTTGGATGACACCAGGAAGCGCTGACTAAGTGATCCAGTCCCCAGGACTCTCACTAATGCGACAGCCACAGCCTGGAGATGAGACTGACTGTTAGGACTGATTAAGCTGACTCGCCACAAAACGGCCACGAGATCAAAAATTCCACGTAAGGTCGATAACTGAAGCCAGGCAAGTCTTTGTGGAGGGGATGCCCTTGCAGGGGGCAATTGAGGGCCGCGTCGAAAGGAAAACGCCGTGTGAGAGCAAGAAGAAATGCCCTCAGGACCGTGAGGGGAGGCGGATAACGCGCCGCGGGCTCGGCGGGCCGCGCTCGGGGGGCGCGGGCAGTACCGGGCGCTGCCGGCAGGTGGCGGGGCGGCTCCCGGGCCGGCGGCGGGCGGGAAATCCGGGGCGGCGGCAGGGGACGGGAGCGACAGGGACCCCCGGGCCTGCAGAGGCTCCCAGCCGTGCAGGGGCTTCCGGGCCTTGCAGGGACCCCCGGGCATGCAGGGACTCCTGGGCCTGTAGGGACCCCCGGCCGTGCAGGGTCTCCCAGCTGTGCAGGGACCCCCGGGCCTTGCAGGGGCTCCCCGGCCGTTCAGGGTCTCCCGGCCATTCAGGGACTCCCAGGCCTGCAGAGACCCCGCCTGGCCCCTAACCCATACCTATGGCCACCGAAAGCACTTCCCAGCCCCGGTTTGCTACAGCCCCATTTAAATATCCAAACACGTAATGAAGGCAGATGTTTCCATTCTGGTTTGATTTTTTTTTTCTCTTCATTTAAAGAATAAAAATCAATGAGTCGGGTCCATTTTTGATTCTCACTCATCTCACTTTCAGGCCCTCAACACCGCATCCCAGCAGTGCCCAAGGGCATCGATTTGAAAACAAGAATTTCCCTGCTTTACTGTTAGCTGTTGAAATCATTGTGGTTATGAAATACTTTTCAATTTCAGCAACGCTGGCCTTTAAGAGGCAGGCAGCAGTGCTGAAACACTGAAAATGGTTTCCCTTATCAAGGGTGGCAAAGAGGAGAGGGAAGTGACAAGCAAGGACTGCAGGCTGACTGTGCTAAGTAAAAAGTGTGTCAAAAGAGAAGGTAGTTTAAAATGAGTATTGATGCATAAACTACAAGGTCTCCTTGAACCTCAGAGCTGTAAGAGGCAGTGGAAAGAGCAAAACCCCACTCAGAAAAAGCTTGGATTTAATTGTCTTTGTATTACAGAAACTACATGATACTTTCTCAGGGATGAGAAAGGAATGGGAACCCTCATGTCTAGGGAAGAAGGATGCTCAGAAGAGAAAATACTGTTCTTGTTGTTGCTCCATGTACAGAATATTTCTTTCATAACTACAGGTTAAGCACTCAGAGCTCCAGCCACAGAAAAAAAATCAGACCTCTCAGTGACTTTGTGGATTTAAACTCTGAGGTCTTTTTGCTTTGATTTTCTAACTGCAAAAATAGACAAACAATGTAATTTGCCTGCTGGAAGCAGAAAAATGTTGACAGATAACACAGGGGCAGGGGCCATACCTGCAAAGGAAGTCCACAAAGTAGGTTTATCACCAGGGGGTTGATTTATCTGTCATCAGTCAGATAAGTAAAAGTGTTCTCGGCCTGACAAAATCCATCTTGTTCAGCAGGTGAGTGCTAACAGACAGGCTGTTCTTTAGTTTCCCTGGATGGCACCAAAATCTCATGTTTTCCTTACTGAAAAGACTGAATTTCACTCTAGAAGCTGCTTGTCGCCTGTGATCAGCTGTGTCCACCACAGCACTCAGCAGTGAAAATGACAAACACCCTGACACAAAGACAGAAATCCACTCAAACCCAAATATCTCTTTCTTCCTGTTATCAGAGCACCTCTTTTCTCAGGGTAGTGGCAGTTGGATCAGGTCTTACCATCAAGTTTCTATTGCTTCTGCAAAACAGCCAGAGAATATTTTGGATGGAGTTGTCAGCAATAACCCTGGAAACAATCTCTCATATTTACAAGTCAGGAGCAAACTTTCTATGTAAAAACCCTGTGGGGTCAGAGGATGCCAACCTGTGCCGTATGAGGGGGACAGCAAGTTTTATCCAGTATGAAATACTGGGAATACTTTTTCCTCCCACATCACAGCTTCACTTGCTTGCTGCAGCTCACTCAGCAAGCTGTAATGTAAAAATCAAACCAATTTCAATTTCAATTGAAAAGCAAATTTCAATTTTGCACTGAAAAGCATCTGAGTACCTTTGTGAGGGGAAGGGCCCTAAGCATCAACTGAGAAGTTCAACATCATTAACTGTCTCAGTTTACCTCATATACAACAGAGCAGGAGAGAAAGGCAAAACACCTCAGCTACATCCCAGCCATGAGAATGCAGAGTCTCAGTGGATGCAGGGATCTAAAGAGGGGTTTGAGTACAAGTAACTGGCAGCACGCACAAGTCAAGTTGTTTAAGGAAATAAAAAAGCGGGATGTGCTAAAAGCCAACCATTGTCTCCTCCTGGAGAGCTGCCCACTCTGCAGGCACTTACTGCTTCTGTCAGCTTTTAGGCTGAATTTAATATTTACACAGCTCTGGAGATGACCCTATCTGGATTTGTGTGACAAACAGCATGAATATAAAATCCTCCTTCTCCAGAGGCACCTGGTTGGAGTTCTATTTTCCTTGCCAAAACGTCATCTTCTGCCTAATCTAAAGGAACTTGGCCCATCAGTGCAGCCCAACATTCTTTGGAGCATCATCAGAGATTTTGAGACCTACATTAGCTGGGTATCCGGCAAGCTTCCAGTCCCCCTAAATATTTTCTAAGCACTCAGCCCCCTGAGGGAAGAGATTTAAGAAGAAATTGGCATGCAGTAAAACTACTTTTATTTGTTCTGCCACTGTCAGAGAAATGGCTGTGGGTTTCTTTTGGAAAGCTGCAGGTTTCCACTAAGATTTTGACATTTGTGCTGTTTTGTTTGTAGCTGACAGGGCCCAAAATGATGAAAAATCAATTCACCTGGTCCCCAACTGGGTGCTGTAGAGACTGAGCATCTCTGTACACTGCTATTTTATCCTTGCCTCGTGGCAGTCTGTGCCCTTGGGAACTGAAATCCCTGCCCAATCCCTCCCTCCTTTTCTGCAGTGTATTCTGTACTGCACAGCTCATCCCCACTGCCATGAAAATGAGATCTTCTGGCATCCTCCTTTTTGGTATATAGGCAGGGAATTTGCAGCAGATTCTTTAGTTGAACTTATAACACTGGTAAAACTGCCTGTTCTACAAAAGATATCCAGATGGGGTCATGGAGACTGTAGTGAAAATCCCATGGAGAGGAAAGATGGACAGAAGGGCAAACTTACCTGCAGGGTAAGTAGCCCCAGACCCAGGAGAAGTAAGAGATTGTTTGGTTCCATTTTCCTGCCATCTCTTTTGATCAATGCCCACCACAAATTCTACCAAGGAGTTTGAAGCACTGCTGGAGATGCTGTGGTTCAGTGTTCTGTCCTGCACGTGGCATCTCCAGAAAGGTAGAAACTGCAAGTTCTCTTATGTTGGATCTGTAGTTTCAGAATTTTCCTACATTTATTAGAACAGCTGAAGTTCAGTAACACCACAGTACAAACCCAGTGCAAACAGCCTGACCCAGACTTGTCCCTGCATCAGCCAATTCCCCTCTCATGGATGCTCCTCCCAGTTTTAGCTGTTGTAAGGCATAAATCCACAGGACTCATCCCAATTGCCCCAGTCTCTCTCTATGGGGAAGATTTTAGCCCAGTGGTTACAGGCAGAACACCCAGCCCCACAGAAGTGCGAGTGCACTTTAGACAATTCACCTGTGGAGAATTTAGATGCTGGCATCATTGGGAATTCTTGACACACATTGAAGCAAACAGAAGTAAAACAAATACAGACTGAATACATGTGAGGCTGTCTTGAAAACAGCTCCTATGACTCAACATGACACTCTATCAGGCCATGTTTGCTCTGAGGTTACCAGCATAATATCAAAAACAGTATTACTGTGGCTGGATGATAAAACACAGAAAAGTTTAAAAAAAAAAAAAAAAAAAAAAAAAAAAAAAAAAAATCAGATTTTTTCTTTTCCATCCAAGTTTTCTAATATCTGTAGAGGGACTCCTGCTGAAGCAGATGTGAGTATCTCCTGCTGCACAGATGTAACATAGAGAAGATTTGGATTTTCAAAGGCTGTGCAAAAGTGCTGACCAAGTGCCATGGTTAACAGTCCTTACAGGCTTGTACCTCATTAAAAATGTGGCAGCCTTGTCAAGTATCTTATCTTAGCGTAGGTTTTCCCCAAAGGATTTTGCTCTAACTATTTAGGATTGATTCTCTAACACACAAAGAATAGAGATTGACCCTCCTCTTCAGAAGGGTCAATGCAAAACATGCTCTGGGGCTGTTTAAGTGACCAGTGTTGGGATTTAGTGTTGGGAAAATTCTTACAGATATTCCTCCATCCCCCACCCCTCTTCCTGTGCAGGGCATGTCTGGAGAAAGCATATTCTAGTTTCTCAATGTGGGTTTTAGGTTTAACACTGAATTACAAGAAGGTAAAACTGCCAACAACCCACACCTCTGTTCATTGACTGATAATAGAAACAAAGAAAGAAATATTATGAGCAAACCTTTTTCATGAAGTGCTTGTGTAACTTGTCTTGCAAAACTGTTTTGTATGTTTCAATGCATGTTCAAGATTTACACTGCCACAGTTTGGCTGTGTTAATCTTTAACTAGCCTACACAGCACATGGGTTGATCAGACAGGCAGCTCTTAGAGGCAAGAAGACAGAAAATACAGCCATAAGGAAGGAAAAATGTGTAGGAGTTCAGTTTACAAACCAGTGAAACCAACCCATGGGCTATAAATCAGGATGAAGTTAATGTGTCTTACTTCAAGAAGACCCCATGCATTGGAAAAATGAAGTCTGACTAAATTAATGAGACTGATTCAAACATAATGGAAAAGATATTTGGTGCTGGTGTGACAGCAGAGCATCGCCAGGAGCAGTCTTTGTTGGATTTGTTTTATTGCAGACATGCTGTTTTGATTCTTGGCATCACTGAGCCAGGGATGTTCACACTAGGAAGCTGAACCCAAATCATCTTACATTTCTGGAGCTGTCTAAAGCTGGATACTTGGAGCCACCTCTGAAGCAAAGCAGCTGGTTTTTGGTTTTGCTTTGAATTACAGAAAGAAGAGAGAATGTCTGTGCTGCACTGAGCCCTGTGCATGGGTGTACTAGCTTAGCATTCATGGCAATTTTCAGCCACCAGGAGAAAGTGATACCTAATATTGTGTGGGCATGGCAGCTCAGAGGGGTCTTGGTGATCACAAGTGCCCTGTGGCATTCTGTTTGAGATTTTAGGCTTTCAAGGAAGATGGCATGAAAATACACGTAATACTCAGACTGCTCAGAGATCACTCATTATTGTAGGAAGGATACCGCTCTACCATCAGAAGATTGTCAAGATTCAGTGACTGCCAAATTGTGGCACTGTGTCATGCCCTCTGGACACTGTTTTATTATATCTCTGTAAAGACATGCAAAGAGACAGAAAAGTAAGATGTGCCCTACATTCAAAAGAGAGCTTGTAATTCAAGTAACATATAGCAAGTCCTCAATATCAAATAGAATTTGTGAGTTGTACAGACAGATTTAGACACTACCAGGCTGGTTTATTTGTGTACCACAGCTGTCAATAATGATGTGCAGTTGCTGCTGAATAGCACACACACTGTAGGGTCAGTTCCAGAGCTGTGGGGCAGGGGGTTGCAAAGCCAACATGTTGGGTCTGCTGCCCTGACTTGGAGAGTGTGTACAGAATTAGGACAATGTGAGGTAAATAAAATTAGATTTTCATCCTTTCATCACCAAACCTGACCTCCAGGGACTCCTTATCTTTGCACAGGAGCATCAGGCTTTTCCTCTACAGGGACTGGTGTCTGCTTCTGTTCTTGGACCTTATCTGAGGGAGTCACAGAGACTCCTAACACCCAGGAGCTTGCTCTAGGCTTGCTTAGCCATATCTCTGCTGCCACATGTGTATCCAGTGCTCCTTTAGACACCAGAGTGAAGGGACACATCTCTAGGAGCTCAGACAAGATATTGCTACAAGAGCTGCAATATCAGAAGCTGCAGGACTTCAGGCACTCTAGAAAACCCAAACCTTTTCTGGGGGCTTTCCTGATCCAAGCTTGTTTTGATAACCTGGGCATCTTTGGCTGCAGCATCATTTAAGGTCATATATTTCAAGCAAATATCTGGTTTTCATTCAAAAAAAGAGCTCTAATGACCCTGAACTCAGGCTCTAAAACACTGTGAGCTGGGATGTTTTCAGAACTCTCATACCATTACAAGTGAGAATCATTTTAAGGCTCCCCTGAACACAAAAGTTTGACAGACATAAGGAAGTGGGCTTTGCTTCTAGGTCATCATATGTGAAATAGCAGGGTGAAGTTTATTGAAACAAATACAGATAAAAGATAATACAAGATACAAGATACATATGGAGATACAGATACATCCAAATACAGCATTTGGATGCTGCTGACTTTTTTTTCTAAATGTCCTCTTTTATTTTACACTATTATTAGGTACTGCCTCTGCCAATTTTATCTTACTGCTATCCTTTGTCCTTAAGGCAGATCAATTTTCATTCTATCAAAGACCTGGAGAAAGAGGGAAATGTTTTGTATGTCGTTTGTTCCTTTTATTTTCTTTCTTAGTTTTATGGAATTTCTCCACATCAAAAATACAGTGACATTTTGTCTGTCTTTGTGATTGAAATTACACAATTTTAAGAACTGTATATTCACTTAAGATTTAATTTTCAAATAAGCAGTTTCTTCAAGTGACGGGAGTTTAGATGTAACTCTGTCCTTACTGTATATCTGATGTTCCAGTCCCCAAAGAATGTTGAATTAATAGGCTTTGTTCCTTATATAATGAAAGACAGAAGAAAATAAATACATGTAAAGATGTTTACTATTTGATATACTGAGCTTTCTGAAGCTCTGAGTTTTTAAAATTCCCAGTGAATTCAGTGGAAATTGCAAATGTAATAAACCAGATCATTAATGACTAAGGATGAGTTTATGGCTATTAAATAAATTTGCTTTTGGCTGATGATAAAATTAATGAGGTTTTGGATGTATTAATAAAGAGATGAAAAACTCATTTGAAAAGATGATTTATAATGCTTTGACATTCCATTTCTATCTTATTCCTAAAATGTCTTTGTCCCATGAGCACTACAGACAAGTAAATATTGTATGATTGTGTTTACATTCCAGATTAATTTTAAAGGTCTAAAGGATGAACTTGATGATGAAGACAGAAAGTTGGGACTATGATCACTTTTCAGTTCTCCTGTCAACCACTTTTGATGAATCTCCTCACATAAGTGCCAGCACTTCCCCCACTGTCCATGTTTTAGGAGGAAAATCAGCAGGTGGCTCAGAGGGCTGTGTGATGGGAATGATAAGGGCCATGCTAATACTTAGGTACATATCAAAAATCAGCAGCTGATCACCTTAAGCTACCCCGAAGACGTTATTTTGTATAAATTGCACATGAGGTTGCAGGGGGTCACATTTTCTGCTTCTCAGGGGAGCACTGCTGCCCTTCCTTGTCCTGGCTGTCCCTGACGTGTGTGGGGATGGTCATTCATTCTGGTGACAGTGCAGAGAAGTGACAGCCCTGCTAACCCTTGGGAGGTGCTGGCTGCAGGGGGAGCTGCCTGGCTGGGCACAATTCACTCCAAGTTTCCCAGCTCCTCTGATGCACTGGGCTTCTCCTGAGGGCTGAGGTGCTGGTCTGAGGAGTCGTGCAGAGAGTGGTAATGAATCAGTTTGGATGATAATGAACCACGGAATGGATCTGACACTGCAAGGTAGAGTGCAGTTAAAACCCTGAGGTAGTACAATTTTACTTGTCTCCCTAAACATCAGCACATCTGACATTAATAAGGAGCAAAGCCACTGAATAGGGAAATGCCTTACCTTTTTCAGGGTAAAACTGCCCTTTATCTCACCCAAACAAAAGCGTGTGTGGTGTTTTTCACAGTCCCCAAATGAGCATAATAGCTGCTGGCAGTGACTCTACTTTCATCATTATCAAGGGCCCTGTGATTATGTGTGTTATTGGTTCCTGTTGAGATTGTTACAGTGAAAACCATTTGTGGAAAATTAATTTGAATAAAAGCTTAAAAATCTGGTATCATGTTTCACCGTTGTCTTCTAAGGAGTGAAATTAAACTACCTATGTAGGGGAGAAAGCCAAGAGCCCTTGTAAGCAGGAACATCTATTTGCATGGAGTGTTTACATCTAACAATGTGCTTTATCCTTGATAATTTACCCTGTTTGGGTCCAGAAGAGCTCAGACATTATTTAAGCATGGAGTGAGGAACAAACACTTCCACTGTGCTGGATTGAAGTGTGTGCAGAGGTACAAGCCTGCCTGCAGAGTATACTCACCCTTTGGCAGGCTTTGGCACAGGTTAGAAAAGTGCCAGCTGAACTAGAAAAAAAAAATCATAGGAGTGTCATTAGATGGGGGATTAGTTGTCTGGACCAGCTTTCCTGACTTTGGCCTTAACTAGTGTGAGCTGATATGGAGAAAAGTGAGATGAAGGACCAGCCTTGATCAGAGCAGCTCCAACCTGAATCATGGAGCCTGGAAAAGGCTCATGTCCTAAGAACATGCAATGCCACTGAAATTCCTGTCGGTGCTAAAATTCCACAAGGGAGTACTGAAATCAAGAAGGTCTTTACATTTTCTTCCTGTTCATGATAAATCAGAAAATGGCTTATGGGATGGCAGGACATTTAAAGAGGGTCTTTCTAGAAGTAAACTAGAGGAGGCTGCAAAGTTAGAGACATTATTTTTATTTCTTCTAATTTTGACATCACTTATCTCATGGAGGATGATGCCAGCTACATGTTCTTTTTCCTTGAACCTTTGCATTTCTGGTTCTAGCACTGTTAGAAGGTTCTCCTGTGCTAAGCACACTTCTGAGGTATTTTTGAGGAGACATTTCTCACAGTTTTACCTCTCCATTTTCTCTGGCCTCCCTGGCTTGGCACTTTAGGTTATTCAGGACAGCAGAGCCTGATCAGAGAAGGCATGGTGGCTGAGATGGCACTTGATAACACTGTAATGGTGCTGACTGGCTAGGAAAAGCATCCGGAAGATGCATTTGGGGTGATTTTTAGCTCAGCCTTTTATTGATGGAGTTTACTGTCTGAGGGCACAATTCCACAGCCCTGGCAGTGCCAGCAGGAAGGCTGAGGCCCTGCTCTGAGTGCAGGATGTGCAGTGAGGTTCCATACCACAAGCCTATCTTCTCTGTGCCTAACCTCTCCAGAAGGAGTTTAGCTGCTGGCTTGTTCTGTAATGTGTCAACTTTGGTTATGCATCACAAGGTGTGCAGTGGTCACCACATCTGCTTCTGCTCTGCAGCTTCTATTCCTCTCTCCACATCCTGGCATTGGGGAGAATTTGTTCTATCTGTCTTGTTGGGAAGTTGGCAGTCTTGGTATGTGGTGACTGACACATCAGTTTATTTAGGCATTTTTAAATAAAAGACATAATTATCTTAACTGTTAAAAATACAAGGCCAGCTACATGAGAGGGGCCATTTCTTAGTAAATCCAGCTCTCATTTGTGCTTATAGTTCAAAAATTTCTTCATGCAAGTCTCAAGACAGAAGTTATCAGTAGATAAAAGAAGGCTTATCTGCAGATTTAATTGCAGATAACAAAGTATGGGTAAAGTGAGTATTTTGGTACACAAACCCCAGTTAATATCTTGGAGAGATACCTCCAGCAGGATATGGCAAAACAGTATGAAGAATTGTGAAACTTCTGCTTTACCAGAACTTTGGTTAACAGTGGCCAAAATTAAGAATAAGAAAGGGAAAAAAAAGGGCACAGCCAAATCAGGTGACAGAGAGATGACTCTACAGAACTACAGATCAAAAGAAGGGTGCATAAATATACAACGCTAACATCCGCTTTCTACAGCAGGCAGGATGGTGCAGGGCTCTGCTGGTAGCTGTGAGAACTGCTGGTAGCCCTTGTACTCTGTTCTGCTGGGTGTGAGCACTTCTCCTGGCATTTAGGCAGAGGAAACTGGTCTATACTGGGTTTTGCAGCAGGGTGATTTTTAGTATTAGTACCGAAAACCACAAGTTTCTGCTACCACCTGAAGTTTGCTGCCCTCTTCCTACAGGTCACTGCAAATTGAGAGGGCAGCTATTAATCCAAATTGCTTCTAAGAGAAACCGGGCAGGCATTAGAAAAAGGGAATCTGAGTTTCAGTCAACTGATTGGGAAGTGGGGCACATGGGGATTACAGGTGTTGCCAAAACTGCTCTGGAGACTGAGTTGGCTTCTGATGAGCTCAGAAGCTGTATCTGTGAGCCCTACATAAGTAAAGAGCACCACATTGTGTTCCTCAGTGAACTATAATGGTGTTTTTAATGTAGAGAGAAAATTCCTCTTCCCTGACAATTGCTACAGAAGAACAGGTAGTTTTTGGCCTTTTTCTCTCTGTTGCTTTTATGCAAGAACTAGCTTCAACTCTAATTTTTCCTTGAATAGATTTTGTGAGGCTGCAGGCTGACCCAAAAGCCCTCAGCAAGCAGAAGAAAAATGTTAGTGCCAACAGCTCTGCAATAGCCTGCGGCAGCTCAGCAGTGCACTGAGCAGCCTGAGTATCAGAAGGGCAGTTTGGGAGCCCATGGCTGCTCATCTCCACTGCCTAATTGGCAGAAAACCCTGTAATTGCTACAAGTCAACAACACCAAGAGTTCAACACAGAAATCAAACAGGGGGGCGAATTAAATGGACTGTGCATAGCAGGTACATGCTTCTAGGAGAGCCAGAGGCTGTGCATCTCACAGCAAGTGTGCTGAGAAGCAAGTCCTTAACAACACATGCACAGAATCTCCAGCAGGAAAGGGACTGACCTCAGTGAAAATGCTGATGTGCAGGGAGTTGGGCAGGTGTTGAACTCATGGCACAGAAAGTGAGCCTTACATAGTTGGGTTAAGAAGTGAGAAGCATTTGCCTTCTTGTGTAAAGAATTTATGGACACACCTATCCCATGAGACCAGGCATAGCTCCTTCCTGCTTAAAGAGAAATGTACCTCTCCAACTCTGCTGTATTTCCATGTGTGGGGTCCAGGTTTTTAACTAACCTCAGATAAACCTTGAGAAATGGCAGTCAGAGAAATGCACAGGAAATATCCAGGGTTTATTCCTTTTGATTAATGTAATCCATCTAAATGGCCTTCTGCCCAGACTCTCACACGTCCCCTCTGGTGCATCATCTTGTCTCCCACTTCTCTGCAGACTTACAGAAGAGCAGCCAAAACATGAGGGCAGAGTGATTTCAAAGAAGCAGTGCCAGCCTGCCCTATAAATAATGCATATAGATCTTTTGTAGTGGTGAATTTTGCTTCTGAATCATCAACTGTGTTATCTTTCCCATTCCTGTCTTCTGCTGCAGCCTTCCTGTAACCCTCCAAGAATTAAAGTAATGTAAACAGCAGATTTGAAGTGTGGTTTTACTATGGGTTCAGCAACCCATCCATCGAATGGCTCTTTCTACTCAATGATTCACAGATGAGCAGAACTTATCCAGGGAACAGGAAGATGTGGAGCTGGTGCTCAGAGATGGCAGTAGAGAAAAGGCCTTGAATTATAACAGCACTGCAGTGCTTGGTGAGAAAGGACATTAAATACAGTAAAGCAAACAGGAGTGTGTCCAAGACAAACCTGACCTTGACCATCCATTTTACCACTTCAGGGGGAAAAACTCCAAAAGTTTCAGATACTGGTGAGCCAGAAGTAGAAGTTCAAAGATCAAATCAGACATTTTCCTGTAAGCCAAAATCTACTTACAACCAATGGCTGACTTCAAGATAGCACACTATATCAGTACAGTGGTGTGTGAACAATTGGCTGAGATACATGTTTGTGCAGCTTTCTTTCTTAAAACAAATGCAAAAATTTGAGGTTTGCAAACGGAAGAGCTATTGACCCAATAATCTGTTTGTTTTGCTTGAAGAGACACAGATCCTGCTGCAAGTGTCATTCCAGCCAGAAAAAGAAAAGTGATCACTTCAGAAGTTCAGATGTGGGGCTGAATATTGTACTTCCACGTCTGAAAAGTTGCCAGAGGGAAAGAAATAAACGTCATAAGGTCTGAACTGTGGCTCAGTGCATTTATAATTATACCAAGTGCTAATGCCTCTGAAGCAGGGACTAAATGTATGACATAGCCCCCCATGTCTTCTGCAGGAAATCAAACAGATCCTAAAACCAAAGGAGATAATACCATCAAAAATAATGCCCTGCAAACCTCCACCAGCTGAATGATATTTATATAAAGATGCCTGCAGATCCAAAAGCACACAGACATACTTACTGTCATTCCCTCCTGTACATCAGTTTGGTCTTGCTGGCTCTCTGAGGCTGAGCACTGAAGTCAAACAATGCACTTGGCTTCCTAAATGTCCACAGAGGTCACTGCTGGCCAAAGGGATACACTTTTTTCTCTTCTGACCACTTATTCTTCTTTGAGAAGCTGAACCTGATTGTTGACCATACTTGGCTCAGAGGAACTGACACACCAAGATCTGAACTGAGCCCTGCAGTTGTGCCTTAGGTGTCTGTAAGGCCCCATATTTTTGGATGCCAGTGTCATAAAATTAGTTCAATTCTCAGAGAACAATAAATGGAGTAGCTCTTAAAAGATGTGCATCTTCTGCAATGGTTATAAGTAGTGGGGAAGCACTGTAACAACCCAACCTATTAGCACATAAAATGCTGTCCTTCCCTACCATCAATGGGGACAACTCCCTCTCCTAAAACTATATAAGATGGTCCCTTCTTTTTCTCAAGATATTTCAAAGCTCAGGGACGAGATGCACAGGATTGCTGAGCTCTTCCTTTTCTCCCTTCAGCATTTGTACAGTCAGTTTTGGTCATTCAGGGGACAGGATGGAGAGGCCAGAATGGCACTGACTGACTGCTTCCACCCTGGTGGAAGCCTGACAGGACTTGGAGTATCCCCTTGCCTCCTCAACCTCCTGGTGCTGGGAGCACTGGCAGCGTGGGGACAATGCACTGGTGGTCTCTGTATCCTTTCTTTTCTACCTCCATTCCCCTGGGTTTTAATATATTCCAGGCTGCCCCTCTTGTGTGGGTACTCCAGTTTAGCTGAAGCTTCTAAGACAGCACCATTCATACCCAAACAATGTGGTTGATGAGTCATGCCCACTTAATGTCTTGAAGGACAGGACTCTACTTGTCCCACTGCTGCTGTTCTGTTCCTCAGCAACAGCACAGGTTCTCAAGAATTTCAAGCACTTCCACTGCCTCCTGGTATTTTGTTCCCTGAACACTGAGTTCTCCCCATCTATTCCAGGAGCAGGTGGGTACCTGGGTTACTTGGATGCAATTGCTTGCAGCACATTCCTCCACTGGCATTTCTATTCCCCCTAACCCCAATGGATCATTAATGATCTGTAACTTGGATCATTAACTATTATTTATGCAGAAACTCACTATAACATTGTCAATTTGAAAAATCATGTTTTTCAATGAAAATATAAGTTGTTGCTAAAGCTGAAAATATTGACCAAATCTTCTTTTTCAACTTCTTGATACCCTTGCCAGCAAGCTGAGCAAACCTATGCCATTTCCTTTCTGCACTTCCATTTGTATTTTACAGTTCAGTCCTTACCACCACTGTTAGACTCTTCTTGGGCAAAAGCAACAAAACCCAATAAAACCTAATTATTAGAACACTATTTAAGATAAGCTTCCCTTTCTAATGACATAAACCTTCCTTATCACATATAGCTGTGCTTTCCTCAGGCATTTTCTAGCAGTGACTCTTTCAGCACAAAAGAATAAAGCTCCAAAGCAGTGTGATTGAAAGCATGCCAACCTTTATTGACAAGGAAGCGCCAAGGCTTTGGAGAACTGTGAAACAGAAGCCTACGGAGAAAGAGATACATTATGTATAAGAAGATATTCTAGAAAATACCCAAAGGGAAAAATGAGCCAGCCTTGAACAACTGTGACAGACTTCCAGCCTCAGCACTTGCATTTCTGTTGAAATCTGGTGATGAGAGCTGATCAAGAAGCTGAAATCAATGAAAGACAAAGATTCACAGGTTCCATACAGTGATGAGCCTCTGTATAAAGTTAGGAGACTTGGAAAAGAAAAGACAGGTAAAAGATTTGGTTGCCTATTTTCCATTAGTAATCTGTAAAACTGAGGGTTTCAAACTCCGAGAGAAGCAAATTCAAACTTAAATGTAGTAAAAACTCAGGAGGCAATGTGAAATTGCACCAAGCTAACAAATGCATGGAAACAAAATAATTGTCAGCAAGTGTTTCAGCCTGGTTGTCTACACAAATGTGGCAGCCAAAGAGCCAACAGGCACAGGAAGGACTCAGAGGTCCAAATGTACTTAAGACACTGACAAAACAAATCACTCTAAACCAAAAAGAAACAAGACTATGACTGACAACCAGATTTATAGATTGACAGCCTTAAGCCCCTCTCACACAGTTCAAATTTTGATCTTGCACGTGCTTTATTGTGGGGCAGTCACATGTATCTATGCTTTGTCTGGAAGCTCCTAATGTTTCAGATATCTGGTTCCAGTAAGGAGCTTATTCCTTTATAGTTATCATAAAAGCATGATAAAGGAATTGTTTCATAGTAGAGGTTAATTCACTGCAGAAGACCACTCTGAGCATCCCAAAACAGAGCCTAAAATGGCAATAGCCTAGTCATGCTTTTCCAGAAAATAAAGAAAATAAATTGTTTATATTCTAGCTAATCTGTGCAAATGCCAACATTTTCACTTACAATGATACAAAGAGCATTTGTTTTTCTAGAAAATGTATCAGCTTAACACAGCTTAAATCCCACTGTGATCTGCCTAGACCCTTTTTGTCTCATCCACAATATTTTCAGTCCCTAGAAGAAGACTTTTTTAAGGACATCCTAAGGAATGCTATCTCTGTCTATGAAATCTGCAGGCTGAGGACGTTGTTGGTTTGTTCAACCCCTCTCCACAACTTTCCCAGCCCCAGTGTCCAGTACTTCATGCAGGTTTGACAGGAGTCATCCTGAAGCCTTGCCCCTTCCCATTTCCTCAGAGATTCCTGATGGACAGACCTGGGCTGCTGAGTATAGCAGCACCTGCTTATATCTTCATTTATTAAAATTCATCTTTGAATGTTCCGCCCCCCCCCCCCCCCGCAAAAAAAAAAATAAAAAAAGCTCTTCAAGTTAAACCCACAACTTGCTTTTTTAAATATCTTTTTGAAGTATTTGTCCTCAAGGAATGGGCTGGAGCCCTTCTGTTTCCATCAACCTTTCCCAGCCAGAGTGTCACTTTTTTGTCAGGGCCTATTGTGAAGTCCCAAACAATTGTTCTGCAAATGCTCTTTCCAAAAATAGCATTTGAGTAGTTTGCACACTACATTTCCATCTGGAGGAGATCTTTTCTCAGCAGTTCCAAACACATGGATACATAATGGAAAATACTGTCATGGCTTGAATAATGGCTCCATTGAACAGAGAGCAAAACTCACTAAGCAATGAATCTCAAAGCATGCTGAGCCCTCAAGGTCCAATTTTCCAAAGCTGTTAAGCATGGATGTATGTTGTTTTAAGCAAGCTGCTATTGTAGCACCTTGCAAGATTTACTGTTTGTACTTTGGTGGCACATATTGATTCCTGGAATGTGCAGAGCTGAAACAGTTGTTACAGAAAGAACCTCTAGAGCATTAGATCTGGAGTATTGTATCTTGACTCACAGCTCCAGCCAGTTCATCCACTCAGTCTCTCTCCCTCTGCTCATCTGTAGCTATCCTTGCACATCTCTTCTGCCTTGCTTTCCAAGCAAAATTTCACAAAACATCTGTTGTGGTTTGAAAGCAAAATGAGTGAGAGGCTCCAAGTCAGAGATATAATTTAATGAGAAGAAAGGTAAAAAGGTAAAAATAAAATAAAATAAATGCAATAACACAAAGAATCACTGACAGGGTCAGAATACAACCTGAGCAGGATGGTGGAAGCAGTCCAGGTGAGGTGCTCTTCCTGAAGCAGTGATCCTGTAGAAAGGTCTGGGAGCTCTGGTCCTCTGGGAATCCAGTGGGTAAGTGCTGCTTGCACTGTCCCAAATCCCAGCTTATATCCAGGTGAGAATGCTTGGCTCCTCCCCCTGGGCAGAGCATCTCACAATAGCATGAGAAGTGTGAAATGGGTCCTTGATGGCCCATTAACAGAGATAACCCCTGGAGGGAGTTACCTGTGACTCATGGGTCATTAGCAGAAGACACCCCAAAAGTCATTAGCAGAAAACACCCCAAAGGCGTTAATGGGCCATTAGCAGAAAAAGGCAGGGGGCTTGGGAAAACACTAGCCCACCTGGTTTCAACAGTTCATGAAGATGGTGATAGAATAAATACTTTGTGTACAGCCTACACTGCAACCCAGGACAACATCTCAATATTGATTTGATTCTGAGATCACACCTTGGGCCGTTGAGCTCCACAGTCACTTCCTTAGGAAGCATTTGAGAAGCCATCTGTGTGTGAGAGCCCAGTATCTGATTTGCTTAATGAGGCACATCAAACTCACCCAAATCTACATCAAAATGTAATGAATGGCATGATGTAGAAGCAACCTTTGATTTACCAGAGTAAATTAATCAGTAGCTGAACTCTGCGGAAGTTGGTGGAGTTCTCTGACTACAGGCTGCTGAGGTCTTTGCAGTAGGGCTCTCCACGTCTTATCTACTGAAACAATGAAAGGCAGCTCATTAAAAACCTCAGCTCTCTGGAATTATCAGTTTTTCAGATTTAATACAATTTCTGCGCTATTTCCTGCTGTAATTTCCAGCTAGCATGACTTGAAGCATGAAAATCAGCACAAAATTAAGAGAACCAATTTGGATGTATTAATTTCATCTTATGCTTCTTGTGCAAATCCCATGATTTCTTCTTCTGGACTGCTGGATTTGTCAGCACAAATAACCTGGAAGATTCTGTGACTGACCTTTCACACCTTGGTTCCCATGTAATTTCATCACAGTGGTATTAAGGTAACACAGTAGCAAACTGCATTTTAGATCTGCTCCTTCCTTGCAAGCAAACAAAACGCCAGGATTATGCTGGGATCATCCCAAATCCTGCAGTATGGCTGTCTCAAGGTGAAGAGGTAGCTGTGAGCAATGAATATCAGACAGTACAAGGCTGGGATTTTATTAAAGGCTGCAGGGAGACAGTTCAGGGCAGGGGAACGCCCTTCCTAAGGGTCCAAGCCCAAATGCCTCAGGCAAAACTAAATTTGGGGTCTCCATTCCTACAGAATATGAACCTTTGTTCCTATTATCACTTGGCTCACAGGTCCAGCAGAAAGGCAGAGGTGTTTCTGTACCTTTCTCTTAAGGAAGGATGGACCCAAGGGCAGTTTTAATGCTGAACACCCCAGGGAAGTGACAAGTCCAGGGAAGTGGCTCACAGGCCCCATGTGCCAGAACACTTTGCCAGGAGTTCCCCATAGAGCCAGTCAGTGACCCAGGCAGAAGGGCCTGGATGCTTTCTCCAGGCTGTCAGTGACTGGCAGGAGTATATGGGCATCCAGACTCAGCCAGAAAACCTCACACTGGCTAACTGCAGACTGAATTTGATGATAAAGTCTCTGTCCTGATGTACAAGAACCACCAGGTTCTTCTTCATCAGGTGACCTTAAATGAATAAACTGTGGGTCTAAATAGCAACTGATTATAGCAGGTTGCTTTGACTACGTGGGGTTAAGACAGCTGGAACATTGTCCTATTTGTAAAGTTATCAGTGGTGGATAGAGAATGAAGAGACACTGAGCTGCTTTTGGGTGGAAGGATGCTGGGACCTGCCTGACTCGTCAATCCCAAAGTTAAACATTCTGAGGATGTAAAGAACAAGGTTTCCTCAGAAACTGGCACCAGTGAGGATGTAGCAGGCAAATTACTGATAAAGGAACAAACGAGTGATAGTACTGGTAATTTATCTAAAGCTGCTGAGCTAAAGGCTGCTGAGCTGACACAGCTGGCACAGAAACCCAGAGTCAATAATTTTATACTATAAAATCCCACTTTTTAATGTCAGGAACTTCTAACAAACCTTTTCTAAGAGCATTCATGAGATTCTCTCATGAGTGGGGATGCTCCTCAAGGCCAAGTGAAAGAGATTTGCCCACAGTTGTTGGTATGGGATAGTAACATCCAGTGTCTATTTAATAATTATTTTACTGTCTTTAATATCATTGCTTCAATATTGCTTCAGAAAATAGTGCACTATGCTAGTAACTGTAACAATCTATACTGTGCAGTAAATAATTCTAATTAGGGCCTTTCATTCTAATGAGTAAAAGAATCAAGTAATAAAGAATAAAGTAATAAGAACCATCAATAAATAAATAATTAATCTTATTAATATAAGTATATCTGGGTTGCCATCCTTAAACCCACAGAGCAAAGTCGTAAAAAGATTCAATTGCATCTATAAAACCCTTTGACTAAGTCTGGGACTGGGATTGGACCCAGCCACATCCATACTCCTCTCTGAGAAGGAGTTTAGGACAGGGAGTCCTTTCTGCACCTCATGACTCAACAGGACAGCTTCTCTAATAAACTCAGTCCAAAGCTTCTTTCTGCTCGCAGCATTGATCTTCAGGAGGCAACACAAAAAAACTTGCTTACCTGCCATGTGCAATTAAAATTTTAAATAGCCATGGTGTAAATCAGTCCTCATGTCAAATGGAAAGCAGTTAAATGTATTTTCCCAAGTTTATCATATTTGTCTTCCCAACTTTTGCTCTGACTTTGTTTGAGATTTTTTCCCCTCATGTGTTGCATCTTTGCACTTGCTGTTAGAGAACTGACCAAGGTCCAACACTTATTAAATCCAATGAGGGAATTCATTTACATCCAGATTCAACTCAAACTACATCACAATGAAGTTGTTTGCTTCTGTTATATAACTGTACATATGGGAAATAGTTGCTTATTTGCAATGAAGAGGGTTTTAAATTTTGCCACTTCTCCTTGGCTTTTGTTGCATGTTTGGGTTTTTTTGCACAACAATTAAGTGTTCTGCAGTCCTTATAATCCATTCTTCAGAACTGCTTCACAAATTCAAAATCACAATTATTCAATGCATTATTTGGAATGGACTACTTTTCTTTTGCAGGCAATATACAGCAGTCTATTTAAAGAGAGAAGGTCATGTTATGATGGGGCTTGCACATCACATCTTACCTCGAGTCTCTGAACAGAAATTTATAACCTTTTCTTTTGTCCTCCTTCGTGAATGCTCACAAAATAGCCTTGGTATTTTCTTACTGTTGCACATCTTGGTATTGAAACTTACTGATGTGATTGTTTGGAGGAAAGAAATATAAAAAGCACAGCCCAGGAAGAGACATTAGAAATGTGGACCAGATTTTGAAATTAAATTTTTCATTAGTTTCTAAGTAGGAAAACTGGTGATCTGATAAATGGCTTAGATGTATTACACTTATCTCTATATTGCCTGTATATATTACCCAAATGTTAGCTAAACAGCCAATAGTTAGACAATAATTTTTTATATATTTAATGCCAGAAGTCAGACAGAGTTATGATGTCTACTGATTTCACCTTTAAAACAGTTGTAACTTGAAGAATTTGCTATTTTCATACACAATAATATTTGCCTTTAATATATCCACATTTGAGGCACAGTGTCTTGCATTCTTCTTAGGGAAAGAATATTTCTCCTTTGATGAATTTGGAGGCAAGAGATGGCAAAAGAAACATGGGCAGTACCTGAAAACACTCAAGTGGCAAAGCTGTATCACAGCTCAAGAATTCCTGGCTTCCAAATTCCTCTTCAGGCTTGTACTAGACTGCTACTGATGAGTTTACATGCTTTACAGCCTGCTTTACATTCAACTCCCACACCTTGAGTAGTGAGCTATAGGCACACTTTCTTAAGCAATTAAAAAGAAAAGGAATTAAACATGAGGGAAGATGGACTTATTATCATTATTGTATTTCTGTGGGGAAAAAAAATGTAGATCCATAGTTTTACCTCTCCTTTTTCATTTATTATGGAATGAAATCTGACGTAAAGAGAATCTGTCCCCTTGAGATGTGTCATTCTGTCCCCATCTATAATGTACAAAGTGGTAAAAGCAGGTTGGTGTACCAACAGTTGGAAAAACCAGATATATTCAGTAATCCATGCTGCAGGCACCATCTATCTTTAGTATCTTAATGCTTTTAAGATGATGAAATACCTTCTGCACCACTATAAAAAAGCTGGGCTTCTGTTTGCTATTTCACGTGGTCAGTACTCAAACCATGGATAATATTTACCCTCGAGCTCATGATCAGCTTGAGAAACACAATTTACAGGATCAAATTCCTTTAGCCCTCAGCACCCTGTTCTGCATTTCTAGGGATGGGGCAAAGGAGTTTTGCTCTGTCCAGGAAAACCTTTTACAGCACTGTAAGGGGACTGTAGGAGACCCAAAAGGCAGCTGGTTTAGGCACACAGAGGAAACAAAGCACTGTGTTCTGTGAAAAAGGCCTGGGTCACCTCATGTTTTCAGTGAGATCATGGAGATTCCATGTGGGCATGTAAGGGTGGACTTTGGGCCACTGTGTTGAGAAAACAGCTCTGATGATTTCAGCATAAACAGAACCATGATGTGGAGTCCAAAGAATGTATTGAGACAAGCCAGGATGAACAAATGGTCCATCATTTACTGGAGACTTCTCTGAAAGAAGCTATTGCATGGGAAAGATAATGATGGATGCAGTGAACTGGAGATTTTATAATGGGCATTAATGAATGCCATCAATGTTAATTCTTTTTTGTCTGCTAGGGACAGGGCTTTTTTATCTGCTAGGAACACAGACAGGGCAAGCAGATGCCTGGGATTCCTCAGTGTATAAACTTCCATCATGGGTGGCTGCTCTGTGCTGCCACTGGGCCTTTTGCTTTTCCTCTCCAACATCTTTGAGCTCAGTCACCAACTGGAATTACGTGATTCAAGGATCCAGTTGTCTCCCTTTTGCCACTCAGCTCAGTGATGGAGGGAATGCCACAGGTCTGAGGCAAATGGACTCCTGCAAAGTCTACCATGTGCTTCAGTCTCCTCAAGAATCGTGAGCTTGATTAAGTGACTTTTTTAAAGCCTCCTGGTGTTTTTAATTCCTCCCCTCTGGAATTCAGCAAGTTAATAACTTCAACTTGTTTCTAGCCACATACATAGAAAACACAGCAAGAGCACAGAAGCTTGTCCACATTGGACCAAAGGCCCCTCTATTGTGGGATCCTTCTTCACCAGTCAACAAATTATTATGAGCATATGGGGTAAATTAATTCCTTCCTTTGCCTGTGTGGAGGTGCATGTTCTGAACAGAACCAACCCCAAGGCTGGTTCAAGGCAGAAACAGAATCAGACATTGGAAAATCATGGTGAGTTTTCAGAAGTTTAGCAGACCTATCTGCTTCATCACTGCAGCCAGGATTTATTTATTCAAAATGTTTAATACAGCAAAAGCAAGGCTAAATATTTTATACATATTATACACACACAGAGACACATATATATTTGCAATTGATATTAATTTTCCACTTCTATTTAATGTTTGCTGCAAAGAACACTCTTTAAGTGAGTGTTGCCTTTCTACTTAGATGGTAAAAGCATCTGCAAATTAATTTCTTCTTATTCTTTAAATCAGCAAGTACCAGTTTGCAAAAGATGCTTCCGTCTCTTCCATATCTTCTTTAGGAACAAGCACAGCACACAGCCTCCCTGAGACCTCCCATGTTCTGCACAGCTTCAGCTGAGGAACATAGGGATTATTCACAGCCATCTCTTCCATCTGCATTTCATTGCACAGCTCTCAAAAGCAGATTCTGGAAAGTTTGGAAATTTCACATGCTGTGCTTGAAGAGAGTGTGTTGAGAATGATCCCTTCTTTTGCACCAGTGCACACATCTCTGGGCTCCCCTTTTCAAATCCTGCTCTGACACTGCTGTGACACTTTGTCTGCAGCCCTGTCCTCAAGCCAGAGTGATTGCAGCCCCTGCTTACCACACTCAGCGCATAAATCCCTGGGAGGCTGCAGCTCTGGTTTCTCCATCAGGAGCCCTGTTTTGCCAGGAACTGAGCCAGGCTGCAGGGGGCAGGTGTCTTTTCCCCTCCACACTTGCTCCCCTCTTCTCTCATGCACTGAGTCCTGGCCAGGGAAGGACTGAGCAGAACATTGTTTTAGGTAAGGGGGTCTCCATCTGTAGGCCAAGAGGGTCAAGGGCAAATTTCCTGTCTTGTGCCAGTTCCAAAGAGAAAACATCCTTTATGCTTTTCTGCCTCACAAAAGGTTCAACAGACTCAGAGCCTTTCTACTTTTAAATTACCTTTGAACTAAACTTTGAACTGAGCTGGGATTCCTGTTAGCCTCCTTCAGCTCAGAAAGTGCTTTGTGCTCACCTCATCAGGGTGAGATCTATGTGCAAACTGTGAGCCCCACTGCTACAGGAGGAGCTCTCTTCTTTGGGTTCCAGCCTGGGGCAGGTGCAGAGGACAGCACAGAAACCACATGGTCACTCTTAAAGAAAATACTTCCACACTTTATTACTATTTCTCTGAAAAAGGGGAATGTATATCAGCTACTCAGATCACCTAGGAGTTACCTACAGGCTAGTTCTGGGTAAAGAGACATAACTGGTTTCTAAATATGAGGTTTCCATGTGGAGAGGGTATTCCACAGGATTTTCAGAGTATTCCAGAGAGTCCATTCATCAGCTAGATGCAGCTAGCTGAATTTGAAATTTGAGCTTTGATGTTACCTAATAGGATTCTACATTACAAGCAAGGTAAACTGTGTTTCCATTTCCGCAATGAAATCCAGACATGTCTTCAGAGAGTTGTTCTGAGACTCAGTTGAAAACTACTGACTCAGAATATATACAGAATTACACCCAAAGAAGGCACTGGCTCTGTATGAGGTATGAGAAGCTCTGGGGTTGTGGGGATCATTACCAGGATTTCTCTGTCACCTTGCCTGCCCAGAGACAGCACCACACTAACGTGATTATACCATTTCTCTTCCAGGGAGGACTTGGCTGTGAATTTCATTTGCTACCACCTGCATTCCACCCTGTGTACAAATGCCATGCGCCCAGGGCTATCAGCAGCAGCACTGCACCAAGAGAAGAGAAGACACAGCTTTGCTTCAAAAGGTCACAAGAACTGCCTTAGCTCTGCAGCAAAAAAAGTCCTAGAAGTGTTGGGTGGGAGGAAAAAACTTTCTGCTTTAAGCACTCCAGCAATTAAATCCTGCTGCAAAATACATAGTTTCTTGTAGTAAAGTGGAGACTCCAGGGGTTCTGAACTTAAATTAACTTCCTAAGCAAAAATAAATTAAAATTATCTAGCTACATTTTTCCTTCATGCTATCCTTCAATTATAAGGAACTTCATCACCACCAAGTATAGAGAAAGGGGTCCTTAAAGAAGTTCACAAAATCATTGCTGTAACTTTATTTCAAATAAGAGTGAGTTGGATTTTCTACTTCAGCAAGTAAGAATATATTAATACATTTAGTTCAAATGCAAGGTATTTTTATTTTTGTATTAAAAATAGCTTTTTTTCCCTGTGTATTTTCCACCTAATTAAAGAACAGACATTAATTAATGCATAAGCACCATCAGTTTGTCAAATCAGAAACAAAGCACACCAAATACTATAATGCATCTTGCCCTTTTATTGTGTTGCATTCTAGACAAAGAGAAGTACAGAATAATCACTCTGTTACAGCCATAAAGTTGCAGTGTCACTCTGATCCCTTTGGGAGTCAGACAACATCCACTTGTCATTCATTCCACCTTTCTATCGTAACAAGCTGCGTATATCAAAACTCAGCTATGAGCAATCATTTTTTCTTTTTAATGAAAACATGAACAGAAAACCCCAGTTCTTGCAACAGGACTTTGCAAGGTTCTTTAGGGTACCAGCAGAATAAGCATGCACAATAGCAATACCAAACCATAGACATGCTGCCCCCTGAAAAGGGGAGCTGTGCTGGAAAATTCACAGGTTTGTGCTGGGACTCCATCTCCTGCAAAAAGCTGGCTCAAAAGCTGTGCATTACTTTGGTCCAAATATAAGTGAGACTAAAGGAGCCAAAGGCTGATATTTTGCAAGGAAGCTGTGTTAATCCTACTGTTTTCTTTGTACAATAAAATTTGGTCTGTGTGGAAAACCTCTCTTGCTCTATTGACCAGTGCCACAGTGCAGTGTGAAGCTATCACAAGGGAGCTGTTGCTGTGTCATGCTGCTTCTCTTGTACACAAAACAGGTCCCAAGGACCTATAAAGGGGTTTGCTGGAATACCAGAAAGGACAAAGTAGATTTTCTTATTTGAAATGCAGGTACCACACACTTTTCAAACAACTTTGGCAAAATATATGGCAACGCACTTCTTTGTGTTACTGAGTATGACTGTGCATGAAATAATAAGTTGGCAGTGGGTCAAAGTTCCCTATTTCCCTGCGTTTGATGTAGACAAAATGGGAGAGAAGCAGTTTCAAAACATACAGACAGCTTCCATCCTAATTTACTGACCAGGCTGAGAGCAAAGTATCAAAACTACCAGCCATTTATGGAAAGTCAGACATACTGATAAGAATTAGTAAAATTACTTTGAAAATCTCTTTTTTGTTGATCCTGCTCCAATATTCTTGTTTGTATAAAAGTTTCTAGCCTGTAGATCCTTAGATAGATGCTTGAGCTGATACACAAATCTCTACTTTGGGGATGATGTTTTAAGCTAAATGAAAAAAAAAATATTATCAACAGGAACTTTCCACTGGGCTGTTTTCTGTTCTCCTTCCCAAAATAAAGGAAAAAATGCAAACAATGAGAAAAGATTTGCTATTCTCTTCTAAAGAGTAACAAGGCACAATCTTGTTGTTTACACTGCTTAAAATGTTTCTCTCTTGTCTCACACTGCAGCAGGAATACAAATAATGTCAGCACTGTAACCCACCGTGATGGAGTGCAGAGCCCATGCAAGAGCTAAGGACAATTTTGGTAGAATTTAAGTATTTCCCAAATACAACTTACAAGAGAATCCTGGGCAGGCAGGCATTGTGTAGGCTTTCTGCCAAAGCTCTCTGTAGAGGCCAGTTTGAGTGGTTCATTCCAGCATGTGATTTGCTTAATGAAAGACACTTCTCCAGAAGATTTTGGCAAACGCAATCAGTTCAACTGCCAGGCAGTATTCATGTGATTACAAATGTTACTGATCACATTAGATACTTAATAAATCTCTCCAAAAAGATCACAGCTACTGTGTGGCTCTGAAGAAATTAGAATTGTGAGACAGATTACTGTGTTTGCTTTGCACTGGACTATTGATACAATTGGGGAACAAATCCCCTCCTTGGACTGCCAAGCAGTCAGTGGTAACTATTAATTTCTATATAATGCCAAGTCTGCTTGTTTGTAAATGTTTATTTATGCATCGTGGCAAAGTTGCTTCCTTCTCATGTTATTCTTCTATAAATACATTAAAAAATTTGACTTCACTGACTTTCACAGATCTATGGCATTTCACATAAGCCAAGAGGTTGTCCTAAGAGTCCAAGGACAATTTTTGGTGTTATCCTTGCATAAAACCCATAAGCACGACTTTGGCACTGTTTCTTCTCTTGACATTTCAGCAGATGCAATATCACATAGAGTAATGATAAACCACAACAAAGCAAAAATAATCTAACTGAGCTATACCTGTTTTGATAAAAATCCTTTTCCTTATGGTGGAGCACAGCTTGCACTCTGTATCTTCCTGTAATTTACTGAACAGCATTTTAAAAATGAGTAAATGTCCATTGGCCAAATCCCAGTTCTTATTTCAGTGTATTGCACGAAAGCAATCACACAGGCCTCTTTTTTCTGCTCTCAGGAGGAGGGCTTCTGTCTGAAAAAAAAAAAAAAAAAAAACACCAAAAAAAAACAAAAACAAAAAAAAAAAAAAAAAAAAAAAAAAAAAAACATGAAATCAAAGAACTGAATGTATTGCTTTAAAAGAGTATATAATTGATTAGATCTAATCCCTCTGCACAGCTGTAGCCAAGGTGCTCTGCTGAGTGAAAAATCATAGTTATTATTGCTGGTTTTCATCCAGAAGAAGTGATGAAATGAGTATATTCAGAACTGAGACACAGGAAGAGTATTTTTACAGTTTGAATGTTTTCATTTTCACAGTTAACTTCTAGGGAGTAGGCTGTCAAAATTATTAAAGTGTCCTTTATAAGCGCTGCGACAAATTCCACTTTCAACTGCACTGCTCTTAATTCCTTTGTGGTGATTGATGGCTTCCTGTTGACGATGTCTTCAGTCCTGTATAATTTAATTGCACTGGATAGCAAGTGCTGAAGAGCCAGTTGTGCTCTCAGTTACACTGCTGTTTCTCTAGACAACTCTGAGTTGAATCCAGCTGTCAGTCTAACCCTGTTGTCTGAAACTCATAATCTTTCAGGGCAGATTTAGGTCTGAGTGTGTGGTTCCTATTTCAATCTGAGTTAAATTACTGACAATTGCTTTATTACCAGTACTCAAGCAAAAGCTTAAAAACTATTCCCAATATACATAATTTAAAATTTCTTGCTGTTGTATTTGGAGCTCCTTAGTGGAGCAGCATTTCCAAGCTTTTTTTCTCCGTATACAGGGGGAAAAAATAATTTTAGATCTTTAAAGATTTTCAAGTATTATTGATTTAATTATGATCAAATAACTTAAATATTTTGTAGATTCTTGTCATGCTTTTGGAGAAACAAAGGCTGAATCTTTTGCATGGCACCATCGTTTCAGAAGCCAATTTCTCATGAGACCCAAAATTGTTGGTGCAAGGAAGTCATATCAGCAAGTACAATTGTGACTGAAGAGAAACTTCTTCCTGAGCATATCTTGTGGTTTTCACCCTGTGGTCTGCGGTCCCTCAAGCAGTTTGTAGATTGGCTTTGAAGAGTTTCTTGAGGGGAGAACAAAATAACTTAGTGGGCTTAAATTCACTGTGAATGAGTTTCCCACCTGCACTGCAAAAGGTGAGGTTTGAAACCCACTTGTTAAGAAATTGTCTCAAAGCTCTGTGAAACAACAAGGTCTTCAGTCTGCTGGTGTTCCTCCGACCTGGTACCTCCTGACACATTAGACACAGCAAAGGGCTGATTAACAAAGGCAGTGCCCAAAGGAGTAGCTGGGCACTCTTGGGTGGGTCCTGTTCCCCTCCTGCCTTGCTTGGGCAGCAGTACCTCTGTCCCCCAGCAGTGCCCACTCTGTTATTTATTTCTTGTTGTCAGACTGCAAGCTTGTGCAGGACAGGCTGCTTCAGAACGGCTTTCCCTCCCCTCCCCAGCCCTATATCCTCCTCAACTCAAACTTTTGACATCCACCTTTGCATTAAAGAGGGCTTGTTCACATTCCTTGCCTGCTTTCACTTATCAGCTTAGTGCAATGGCAGGCACTGTTAAACACTGCTCCCTGCTTGCACAATGAAATCTTGGATGAGTGAATGCTCCCATTGTTGGGAGCCCAGGAGAAATCATAGAATCATCTTAACATCAAGCAGGCTTATTGGATTTCACAGTAATGCCAACAAGCTGTCACTGCTACCACAAACTCTGCCTGGGCGTCACTCAGGACTATTTACAGGCAGAGGAAGAGCAGCTCTGGGAGCACTCAATTGCAAACTGAAAGACTGTGAAAGAGAGGTATCAATTACAAAAATTAATTGTGGCCTCGATGGCATTGGCTTAGAAAGTCCCTGATATGCAGGAGCAATCCTGCATGAGGCGTGTCCTTGTAGCAACAATTGCAAAGACTCAGGAGTTATTCAATGAGGTTATTTGTGTGTCAAACTTGAGAAATTATAGCTGGTCAGCATGAGCCAAGGCATCAGCAGTGGAGTAAGGATATGGAAGCTCTACCTTTCAGAGTACAGAAGGCCACAGTGTGCCATTTGTAGGGCCTTGGCTGATGTGTTTCACTTTAGTATCTCTGCATCACTCAATAATTTGTGTTTAACCAAAGTGTCTCTGATAGAAAGCCCTTTGGATTATCAGTCCAAAGGCTGGGAAAGGTGCAATACAGCCTTTATTTACTAGTAGTATTAAGCCCAGTTGTCTAAGGATGGGTGATCTTCCAAACAACTGGTTCTGTTTGGTGTTGTGATGCACCGTTCCTATGCCTCTTGCCCTGTAACACTGGGAGCTATCTCAGTCAGTGCCTTGGCATGTCAGGGCTGTCCAGGTCCTCACAGAAACAGAAATTCATTTTGTGGCACTCTGGGACCAGGTTCTCCCTTTATACTCTGCCTCACCTCTTCCAAGACAGCACTGCTCTCTGGTGGGCTGCATCCTCAGTCCACTCTCCAGAGAGAACAGACATCACAGACACATCTGAGTATCTCTCTGGGTGGGATTAAGGAATTGTGCTGCCTTCCTTGCATTCAAAAAAATCCTTAACTTCCCATGCAAAGCCTGTTGACAGTAGATGAACCAGCACAGCTGCAATTGCACCTGGTCTTGATATGTCATGTGTAGGTACAAAACATTTCAGCTGACCCTAATCCAAACAGGTGGAACTCTGCTATGCACCAGAAGAGCCCAGCACAGCTGCTGGAGGTAAAGCCTCTCTACTGACACTTTACCACTTAAGAGTTATTTATTAGTACCCCAGTGCATGGGAAACTTTTGGAATGTAACCCACGCTCAGAACTTTGTCCTAATCACTTTGCTATTGATAGCTCAAGGAAGCTGAAGTCACTCCAACTTTATTGTATGGGGCCTGACATGGCTGCCCAAGGTCACGAGAAACCAAAAGCAAAGCTACAAAATTGTCTTATGGTTTGAGATACATAATTGATTTATGTCCCTTTGGTTGGCTTTGCTGGGAATGACAGTTTGAACTGAGTGTGACTGTAAAGGAGCAAGGAGCCCTTCCCACCTGCCAAGAGACACGGCTCTGCTCAAAGGGAGGAGAGAGACCTTGTGTGGAGGGGCTTTATCAGAGGAGAGAGACCTCCTGCTTCTTGCAAACTTCAGACAGCAGGAGAACCACCGTGGTAAATCCTACCCTGGCCAGTGTGCACACATTTACAAACCCACACATGTATGAATTACTAAAATCGGGGCAGTTAACACACCCTCATTTTGTTCACTGAGACCTCTGGAGAATGGCGTGTGAAGTGGCAGAATCCCCCGTGTACTGTGACAAATGCATGAAAAAATATGCTTTTCCCTTTTTCACCAAGTATCAATCCATGAGCAAAGGGGGTGTGTGCGCTTCCCTTTCCTCTGCCAGCCCTGCCTGCCACCTTCTCCCTCTCCCGCTCCTGCCCAGTGAATAGTCAGTCCACAGCTTGGAAGCAATGTTGTGAGGCAGAGAGTAAATAATCTGTCTTGTTTTCCTCTCCTCTGTACATCTTCTTTCCTCCTCCGTTTGGTGCAGGGACTGTCTGAGGTAATTCCTTAGCCTGTTATGCAAGAAGTCAGACTAGATGATCATTAATGAACCTCTGCAGACTGTGAAAAAATAATCTGTGCTTGGGATAAACCTATTTGCTGGGATGGGAGTGAGTCAGCAGAGATGTCATGTCTGCTGTAGCCAGACAGGCAAACCTGGCGGCTGTGAGATAAAGGCTGAGGGGAAGCATTCCTGCAGAAACACCTACCCGCGTGTCGAGGTTGTACGCCGTCTTCTTTAGATCCTGCAACGCCCTCTGCATGAACTCGAACGCATGGCAGTCAACGCAGGGACGGCCTGCCGAGAGAGGGAGAGCACATCACTGTCACAGCAGGACATTTGGGGTTCAGCAATATAGAGGAGGAATACTCAGACACCTTGCCAGGAGAAACTCCATCTTACCAGGCACCCACACCTGTATGTGGGCAAAATTAGGGCTGCTGTATCTATCTTTGTGCAAATGTGAGAAGATCAGCAAAACCCACAAAGAGTACTTTGCTGTGTGTGCTGTTCTGAACATGGCCCAGACTTGACTCTGCCAGCTGCTTCAGCCCCCAGCCTCTCCCCTTAAAACTGAAATCCTTACCCCGTCTCAGACATGGGTTAATTCTCACCAGATACACTGAAAATAGCAGTTTGCAGTGGTTCAGGGACCAGACAGGCAGGTCTGTTTTTACAGGAGCTCTTACAGAGCGGCTTGGCAAGGGACAGTGCCAGATCTGTATTTGCTTCCTTTCACCTGCTGCTGTATTTTTTCTCTGCCAGGAATGCAAAGCATCCCACTGGCTCTGCAGCTGCTGCCAGTGTGTGTGCACAGAGGGGCAGGGCAGGGAAAAGGCAGAGAGCAGAGGAGGAGGGGACCTGACAACAACTAAAACGGCTCACTTCTGAACCTGGGCATTTCTGTTCTGCCAGGATTCACCCTGCACTGATCTCTGACTATTTGAAGTCAATGATGTGTGAGTTTTCAGAAGAAGAAATTGAAGACACTGGAGGAGATGCAGGGGGAATGGGGAAAGACAACATTTCACACTGATCACAGAGCCTCTGTGTTGGGGGGAGTGCTGAAATCCTTGCCCTGTGCTGCTCTACCAAAGCAAAGAGGGTGCAAAGCTGCTGTCTGGAGCCAGGGACCTGCTGAGCAGCACTGCAGCACCCATCTCTGCCTGGCACCCTGCTGCCAGCACTGCCTTCTGAGTTGTACCTGAAGCAATGGAGCAGCCATTGTGCTTGTCGCTCGCTCTTCAGCAAACCTCTTAGGGGCTTTGATCTGTTCAGGAGGAGTTTCTTTCCCACCTGTCCTTCTCCATCTCCCTGCCATGCAAGTGGCATCTCAGGGAGACCTGGGGATCAAACTAGGGGTTTAATTCCCAAGCTGTAAGGAGATGCAAAGTCCCCACCCCATTGCTCACCAAAGACTCTGCCTCTCCAGGCACAGGAGTAGTGACAGGATGGTTTTGAGCACACTTTGAAGACACTCAACCCCCTCCTGCTTTCAGTATTTCAGTAATTTAATTGTTTCCACTTCAGATCATGAAACAGAGCCCTTAGAAAGAACCTGCATGCTCAGGCTGCTGTCAGCAAATCCATCATTCGCTGGTGTCATGACCTGCTCCCTACCCTTGCTCTAGTCTGCTCAGAAACACCCTGCCCTGGCTCCACCTCGGGGAGCTGCTGCATGCCCTGAAGTGCTGACAGGCACCAAAGTGTTCTCAAAATCAGAACCTGAAGGAGAAAAAAACCCAAAACATTCAGGTGATAAATTAATGTCTCCTGCTTCTGCACTGGGGAGAAAGCATGTTTGAGGAGAGCCATGAATTCCATTATCTGTCACTGCTTATCATGCAGGAAGTCTTCCCAGGTCCTTGTGAAAGCTGTGATGGGATGGTTGTGTGGGATCATTTATTTATGACAGCCAAGTGCTTCTGTGTGGACAGGGAGGTACCAGTGGAATGGTACAACCTTGCCAAGTGGTTATTCTGCCAGCCCTGGGAAAGCAGCTGCCCTGGTATCAAAGCATCTTCTGCAGAAGGGTGGTGGCACAAAGGACACCTGCCTGTGCAGCTCTGGGTGTCCTGAATCAGCACCTGCAAAGCTCCTAACACAGCACTGCCCTCCAAAGTCAGAGTGCACATGTAGCCAGTTTCACCACATTACAGGGTATTCACTCTTGAATGTTGTTTCTTGGGCTGTGTACCATGGTGGAGGGTCCTTCTCCAGGCACTGCTGTCTCTGGGTCAGGTCAGCATCCCTGCCTGCTGGGAGCCAGTAGCCAATGGCAGATATTTGAGGAAGATATAAGAATAAGTGTCTAGCAATGTTCTTCTAGCCTACCAGAAGGCTGGAGGATATCCTGCGTCTGACTGGTGTTTCTACATCTGATAAGCCCTCCACGAATTTTTCTCACATTAATTTGCACTGTTGCTTCCTGAGTCCATGTAAACTTTTGTCTTCTGCAACATCCTGTGGCAATGAGTTCCACAGCTCAGCTATTCACTGAGTGAACAAAATACCATTCCTGTCTGCTCTGAAGTTGACATCTGCTGCTTTCATTTCCTGCCTCTAATTTTTGCAGTGGAAGACATGGTTATTAAACAATCACCAACTTTGTCCCACTTCTGACTTTGATGTTCTCCATCACTCTCTGCCTTGGTCTGCTTTCCAGAATGAGGAGTTGAGCTGCTAAGCTGGCCTGTCTAGGGGGATTTGATCTCTCTTCATGCCCATAATATTTTCAGCAAGGTATCCATGGACATTTCCCCACAGAAATATGTCTAAGCATCTGTTTTGCCAAACAAATCTAAATATGTGCTGTTGCCAATAGGAGCAATCCCACTGTGCTTTCTGTCCTTGGCTATGGCATCTCACGCTTCCACTTGCTCACAGCAGGAGTGACAATGCAGCTCCTCCATCAGCTGCATCACTGATTTTTTTTCCCCAGAGCAGATCCTGAATGCCCAAGTTCGGGGGCCAGAACAAGAAACAGTGCAAGGAGAGGAAGCCAGGTTATGGAAAGGGCAGAGGCAGCACAGGCTTACATCAGCTTAAAGCAGTCATGAAACCAAATCTTAAGTCACATCATAGCAAAGTGTAGCAGAGTGCTATTAATTCCTTGCTGACAGCTGGAAACAGACTATCATTCATAGGGAGACTTAACAGGTCTGTAGATTAACATAATGAGAATTATCAAGAGTCAGCTATAACTCTTTAAATGGGTCCTGTCAGCACAAGGACTGTATGTGTCTGTGTGTTTTGGGAGAAGTAGGGGAAGAGAAAAAAAATATGTTTCCTGGCTTCTCCTTGGTGAAGAACTGGAACTGAAAGCACTGTGTGAGTCTAATTTACTTTCCCTTACATACTCTTGGTATTTATTCTTTGTATTTCATGCACCTTGGCTAATGAAAACTTCTGGTCTTCAGATTCCATATTTTAGCTTTCACAGTGGGTGATCTGGGCTATAAATGCAATGGGAGGTTGGGGAAATAGATATTTATTTTTTTCTACTGGATTGCAGAGAATTTTAAGGAAAATAATCTGTGATTATTAGTAGCACCACTTCAAACTTGAACAGTGTTTTGCATATCTAAGTTCTGTGAAAAAAGTATAAGGACACAATTAATAATTGCTAATTAGAATTATGCATAAAAAGCTGTGTCTGGCTGTGTGACTGGCAGAGAACAGGGGATGGTGCCCCGAGCTGAGATCTCAGTGCTACACACAGGACAGGATCTCTCTGCAACGCTAAAGAGATCTGTGACTCACTCTCATGCTCCTCTCCTGTGACTCCTGCACCTCCCACACTTGTACGGAGCATTGCTGTCCCTGTCCTGCTCATGATGCTGCAGGAGGGACACATTCCTCCCACCAGGTGGGAGAGAGAGACACTGTGTGGTCCATGCGGGAATGTTCCTGCTAAGGGCGTGCTGCCAGTGCCGTGTCACACACTTTGGAGCAGAGAAAAGCATCGAGCACCACGCTGCTCTGTCCTGCAGAAGGACACTAAATATGGTCCATGACCGTCCTATATCCCTGGTTAGAAGGTGCACTAGAGACCCCTTTCCCCTCTGGGTGATCCAGAGTCCCACAAACCAGCAGTTTTCCTGTGCTGGCAGTAAGGACTTAAGTGCAGCAATAGGGAAAGTGTGTGCTTGTGCTGCAGAGGCAGTGCCCCCTAAATGGGTCAGTGCCCATGGGGATCAGCTCCTTCATGAGACATACCCAGGGGAGCATCAAGAAGGAAGAGATCCAGGAGCGTCTGTACTAGATCACATCAAAGGATTGCCTGACCCAGTGTCCAGTCTCCCATGATCTACATGTCTTGAGGAATACTGAAAGTCTGGGAGCATTCCCAAGCCTCGAGAGCATGGGATAGCTCCACTCTGGAATGGTCAGGTCTGTCTTCCTGATAGACAACTGGCCTCCTGTCATGGACACAGGTGTGCCGGGGTCTATCCTAGCAGGTTACTGGTACAGTCATGTCCCCATGCCAGGATGCATCCCTGGGCACTGTTATAGATGAGACCTTTGTGACCAGCAACTGGCTGCCTTGGAAGAACATGAGAACAGGGCAAGTCTGGAGAGATGCATTCCCAAAGACCTTCCCAGGTCCCAGGGGTATGCTAAGGCAGCTCCTGAGCCAGAAAAAATGCCCTGTCTAACAGCCCTTTCTAGGATTTTATTTTTCCCCCTTGAATTTAACCAATGGGCACTGCAATCTTGTGCAAACATTTAGCATCCACAATGTCCCAAGGGAAGAGTTTCACAGGTTAACCATCAGGAAGAGCTCTAGCAAGCAAAGGAAAGTGTCCAGAGCATTTAGCAGCTATGCAGCACTCTCTCAACAAGTGGCTGATGAGGAGCATCAGGAGCTGCTTGTGGCTTTAAAACTCTGTCTCTGCAGCAGCCCCAAACAATTTACAATTCACAATCAGCAGACAGCCTTGCTCCTGGCCTGGTCGCAGACAGAAACAGCATTATGCTTTTGTAGCAATGCTCACAGCCTCTGTTCCTTGGGATGGGGCAGTGTATCTGCAGGAGCACTGCCACAGAAACCCTCCGACCTGCCCTTCATTCCACACTCTCACATTCAGGAGTAAGACAAGACAAGGAGTCTTTCCTAAAGGCTGTTCAAGGGATTCCACAGCCTGGCTAGAGGATGGTAATAAGATGGTAAAAAGACTCCTTGATATTGTAAGAAGGATGGGACAGACTTTTTTGTGGGGCCTGTCGGTATAGGTCAAGGGCTAATGGTTTTGAAAAAAAAGAGGGTGATTTTAAATTAGTAAAGGAAGAAGTTTTTACTATGAGAGTGGTGAAGCACTGGCATAGGTTGCCCAGAGAGGTGACAGATGCCCCTCCCAGGAAATGTTCAAGGTCAGGTTGAACTCGACTCTGAGCAACCTGATCAAGTTGAAGATGTCCCTGCCCATGGCAGGGGGTTGGACTAGATGAGCTCTAAAGGGCCCTTCCCACCTTTCTATGGTTTTATAATTCTGTGAGACTTGGGTCAGAAACCCTGGCCTAGAGTTTTGTTCTACAGTTCAATTGGGAGTTTTCACTACACAAGTAGAAAAAGAAACCACTGTACACATTTTCCCAAATGTGTTGACTTGCCTCTGCTAACACTGACACACAAAGGGTACATACAATTTACTTTCCAAGCCTGATTTTCTCTTTGAGGAGATAAAATGGACTACTCATCACAAAACTAATTAGAATTAATGGATTCCTAGGAATCAGACACACAAAATACTATTGAGGTCTGGTTTAGAATAGACCAAAACTCAGCCCTAATTTAAAAAAATCAGAGAATGGAAGAAGAGGGAAATTCAACATCTAAGTTCCATTAGTTCCATCTAATAGAATTAACTGAGAATAAAATGTAGTGACAAAATCAGATGTTGTATTAAATATTCTGATAGTCATGGAAAAAGATAGCTGTGATACAAAGTAAGCATGACTAAGAACTAGAGATTTGTTTTTATGCAATTATCTTCCTTTGCTTTTTGAGTTTTTTTCCAGAGGACATTTTATGTTTCTAATGAGTAGCTACTTCCCAGTTGCTGTCACCAAAACATCCTGAGAACATCGACTCTGTCCCCTAATAAGTTTGAACTATTGCCTCATTTTGGAGCTGAGAAAGTTTGGAGATTTACTCAAAATGACAGAGGAAACTCATATAGAGCTGTGATCCAAATTCAGAAGCTCCCAGCTCTGTGGTGTGCTCAAGCCAGTCTGTCATATTTATTTATTTTTTAGGTTTGCAAGATTTCAGAAATTTATATCTGCTTTACAAATGCATTGTTTGGGTAAACATTCCCTGTGTTAATTTGTAGAAGCTACAAGAAAGTTGAACTTGACCTATTTTTCCAACCAAATACTAAAATAAGCAAGATGCAATGCCTCAGCAGAACTACACACAAATTTTCTTCTAACAATACTCAGACTAGTAAGGACATCAGATGCATTGTGGCAAATCTGCGTATATCAATTAAAACTGTCTTGTGAAACGAAACTCTCAAGAAGCAGATCTTAAAGACCTATGAACAAAGAGCTTGAGTACCAGTTCAAATGAAAATTATGCAGTTAGCATTTTTTTTTCCTGAATAACTAATCCTTTGCTTGCTTGCTGCTTCTATGACAGTTTTTTTCATGTGCTTTGCTGACATGGCACAAACTCATCATTACTCGCTCGTTAATCAGGCAACACCAAGTTCCCGTGGAGCTGAGTGCCCGTGTGGCTGCTGTGGGTGCAGTGGAGGAAGGCAGGCAGGACAGGGTGCAGCAGGTACCTACTTTCTGCAGGAATGACATTCCCGGGGTCCTGGCCAGCCCCCACGAGCCTGGCGCTGAGCAGGCTGAGCACCGAGAGGAGCAGGATTCCCACACGCATCTCACTCCAGACGGACGGCAACGCCATTGCTCTCATCAATAATTCAAGCTGTCTTCCCTGCCTGGAACAAGGAGAAGCAGTGAAAAATCAGCAGTTTGCTCCCTGCACGCTCCTCACAAAGAAGGGGGATGAGACATGATGAGCACAGACCCCGTGCACACACAAACCCACTTGCACACACCACTGCCGTGACACGCCATGGGCTCCAGATGCACCCCAAGGACCAGCTTGCCCAGTACCTGATCTTTGTCCTCCCCTGTGTGCCAGACCCTTGGAGCAGCTGTGGTGAGCAGGCAAGGCTCCAGCAGCCACTCTGAGCATGCGCCCCTTCTGCATCCCCCCGTTCCCTGATTAGGGTCATTGCCATGGAGATTTGCTATAGCAACACAGAAATATTGGAGCTGCCAAGAGGAGAAGATTTAAAGGGACCACAATGTGATGGATGGTCACTGATGCACTCCTCCTCTGCTCCCAAAGGCCATGCCCTCTTCTTGGCAGACAGTGGCTTCTGCCACCCAAATAAGAGAGTCTTGGGCAATTTTTGTGTTGCTGTAATTCCCGAAGGGGCTGTGCTGAAATACACAGCTCCCATCCCTTGCTTTAGCTGTAACTAACTTAAAGTGAGATTCCATTCTATGAGGTATCGAATGAGAGGAAAACTCGTAAGTTTGCTTGGCTAAATGAAGTTGCAGGCCTGCTGGCCTGTACTTGGGGGAAGAATCCATTATGGTCTTTGTTTAACTACACAAAAATGAGGCCTTGTGGACAACAGCACCCCTGGCATCACGTGGTGCCAGAATGAAAACATGAGTTTCAGGAAAGAGACAGGAAGGAATTACCTATACGTGCAATAACCTTTGATAAGGTAGAAAGCACTGAAAGGTAGAAAGGCATCCTTTAAACACAAGGGGAGCAAAATAAGGAAGACAAAACCCAAGGGAAGAGTTTATTCTCTGTTCAGCAGAAGGGGAAAGTTAATCAAGTTGATGCCTTGAAAAGTGATACAGAACTAAGCATCTCTATTATCTACCAATGAAAATAAGGTAAGCTAGTGAGCAGAAGGCTCACATAAATAATACCAGTGAACATATTTTAGGTGAAAACATTTAGCAGAAATTCACTTTGGTTACTGATGCTTGTAGGTTTGTGATAGGTCCATTTTCTATGTTTTGATCTGCCTGGAGCTCTCTTTTTACTCAGGGCTATCATTAGACATACAGAGATTGAAAGAAGAACCTAAAACAACCACCATCGACAATTACTGCTGAGAGCTCAGGGAAGACGTGACTTATGCCAGTCTTGGAAAAGGGTAAGTGCAGTGGCTGTGTTTAAAATGAGGAAGAGAACTGGAAAAAACACACAAGCCAATTTACCATCCATCCCTGAGAATGTTTTTGAAGCAATAATCCCACCAACATTTTGTAAGTGTTTGAAAAACAAGAACTGGAATTGCAAATAAGAGCTCTTTGTCAAGAATCAAGTCAAACTAGTTTGGTATCCTTCTGTGACAGGGTAACAGGCCTTGCATATAAGGAAAGCCATATTTAATCAATTTCAGGGTGATCTCTACTGCTGTGTCACACAGCATTGTCAGAAGCAAACTAAGGAAACCTCTCTGAGGCCAGCAAAACCGTCTGGGTCACTGCCGAGGGTTAGCAGTGGGTCACTGTCCCCATGGGAAGATGTATCACATCAGGACTGCAAAGACTCAGTTCAAGAGTTATTCAGCATTTCATTAGACAACTGGATAATGAATAAGCAAAGTGGTTATTTAAGGTGTAACATCATCCTGGATGTTATAAGCAATGCTGGGGGAAAGAACTAGAATTCTAAATCAGGCAGACAAGCTAGAAAAAGGGTCCAAAACTCAATGAAATTTTATAAAAATAAGAACAAGGTGCCACACTTCATTAGGATTAATGAACAGCTCATATTTGGAATGGGGAACAGCCCCTTAAGTGGCACTTCTGTGGTGAAGCTAGGGAGTCATAAGCTGAAATTGGTTTATAATATTGTCATTTCCCCCAACAATACAATTATACTGGGACATACAAAAAAGAAGTGCAAGAGCTTAGGCTGCCTTCAGCACAAGGCCTGAGCTGCAGTGCTGTGTCTGGTTTGGTCACTGCAGTACTAGGAGCTATCAGAGACACCAACAGCAGCACAAATAACAACAGGTTTAAATGGCATCCAGAAGGCACAACCAAAGCCCCTAGAAAACTTCATAATGAAGATGGCACTGGGATGAATTTCCTGCAGAAGACAGGGGCACATTTAAGCCTGCAGGTATAAATTAGACATCATTTGGGAATGGCACTGGGGTAGTGGCCCTGCATAAAGACAAGGGAAGGAGTGATTTCTTATTGATACCTTTCCCTTCCTGTCTCTCCTAATTCTGTGATTAAGAATAATTTTGTTCCCCAGGTAGTCACTCCAGGTCTCTGTGCTGTAATTCCAGCACAAACACAGATACCCCTGGGAGAAATTCATTGCCCTTGTGCAGCATATGAAATTCAGACTAATTATTTCTCCTCCCTCAGTTATCAGGGCAAAAGAAATGTTTTTTCTAGTTTAAGCAAGTATGATGTCAGAACATTCCCCTTCTGGGATGGGTCACTGATAAGGCAATTCAGAGACATTTGGCTGCAGGGTAGTTGGCAGGGGCCACAGTTTCTTAATCTGCCTTTAAACAAGTAAACCACAACCTTGCCAAGGAATTGAGAGGTGAGGGACTGGTGCACTATTTGACATTTTAGCTCACAAACAGAATAAATTTTATTGTCTTTTTTTCTGACAGCCATTTCAGGCCTGAGAAGGACTGAAAATAAAATCACCTTGTCCCTCATCCTATGAGAGAATGATTCACCTTTGCTTGATGGCTCAGGATTTTCTTTAAACACTAAGTCAGTGAGGGGAAGTTTGGTGAGGGGGAAAATCTCCCTCGTGAAATGACCAATTTGTTCTTGGCATTATTGTTTGACAAGTTCCTTATCTTAGAGCTTCCTGGAAAACTTTTCAAGAGTCTGACCACAAGCTGAACCTTGGTCAGACTGCAAGGCTTCAAGACATTGAAGCTGTCCCAACAAAGTCCACATGACACTGCAAAACAGGGATGTGACTGCAAACAGGGAGTATGATAGAAATTTAGCACCAAGATCCTTTAGTGTAGGAACAAATCAACTCCAAGAGGAGTTCACCACAGTGTAAGATGTGGGAAAGCACCCAAGCTTGATCAGTTCTCCAAAAATCAACTGAAGCCAAGTGTGACAAGTATCTTTAAACACTTTCAAAAGCTTGGAACACTTTCAGCTATGCAGGAGGGGCTGTGTCAAGCCGTTGTGAAATGAAGGTCAGTTCAGACTTTTGGTTCCAAGAAAAAGTAAGAACCACTGGCAAAATACCAGTTTTCCTAGTTTATTTATGAGGCTTGCACTCGACTGCTGGAAATCCAGCAGGCATCACTGTGCTGGACATGGGGTCAATTTACAGTACAGGCAAGGGTTCTGTGCTGTTTGTGTGCTCTGAATGCCACTGGGGACAAAGCTACTGCCAATCTTATCCCTCTCTAGGAAGACAGAGGCATGTCAATTATTTACTTGCCTGACTTGTGTGTAAAAATCCTTTCTTGAATTTATGTGTTTGGGAAGAAACTCTTGGCAGATATTTTAAGTGCTGGGATTTGGGCAGGTTATTCCATGGCTACCAAAAGCAGAGTGACCAAAGACACAGGCAGGTCTCTGCACAGCCTGTCTGTGCTTACAGAAAGGGCAGGCGGGGAGATCTCATTCTAGTTTAGGAAAACTATTGACTTCCAGGATGTGGTTCGACCTTCCATGTGTAAAACTGTATATAAAACAAATGGGCAACATACCAGCTGTTAAAAGGCATTTAAACATTGTTCAGGTCCTGCTTCAGTGCAAGCCCAAATTTTGAGTTAGTTAAATTTAGTGCTGTTGGCTGAAACCAGACACGGTTCACAGGCTGGATGCTGTGTTACAGTGTATATATAGTCCAGGACAAATGCAAGAGCTGCTTAAGCAAGAAGCCTTGTGTAACAAATTTAGTGCATGGATGAAGTTCTGCTCTTTACCAAGGAAAAAAAAATAGCCCACAATGCCCAGAACTTTAAGAGACAAATTTTAGCACTGCAGGTGGCCTCCATGAAAGCCTGGACTTTAGGCAGTCACAAACATTGGTAACTCTGGGCTTTGTCCTGAAGTTTGTGTCTCTCCCCAGACCCCATATTAAACTGGAAAGTTGCCAGGTGAAACTGCATGGTCATCTTTAGAGGTTGCAGTCAAAAGATTAATAGATACAACCTCACTAAACCTGTGGACTTTAAAGCCTGTTGGGATTTATGCAAAGGAATATGCTAAGTTTCATCTGCAGAAGCCACACAAAACAACAGATTTTGTTAGCACTGGCTGCCTAAATTAACTGAACAAAAGTTAGTGCAGCTTTAGTATTAAAAGGTACTTTCTGTTAGCAGATCTGTCCATTAATTTGGACAAGATGAAACTCTCTTATAAAGAAAAGCTCCTACGCTTTCTATTTTGTAGAAAACTCCCATAGATGAATATCCTTATACACATCAAAATGTCATGTTATAAACACTTATAGCACTCAAAGCTAAATAGAAGCTGTGTTTTTCTCTTTCTCTAATGATTCACACAGGTCTCTAACTGCACAAAAATCCCAGTGATGGGACTCCATTTTTCTCTCCGTGTTGCCAACTTCTTCCACCTATGTTGCTTTTGCATAGCCAAATGCTTTATGGACTTTAGGAATAAAATAAAAGAATTGGGTAAAAATTAAGTTTTAAAAGAAAAGCATCAACTCTTAGAAAATATCTAACAATTAGATGGAGGTTTGGGCTGAGGCTACCATTCTGTTTTCCTGAGCATGAACATTAAGTGCAGCTATTAATGTATACACAGAGAATATTCAGATCCCTCCACATCTAAATAAGAAATTGAACATTGTTCTGCCTTGAAATCTGCATCCTGCTTACTCCGTGGAAGGGTCTAACTTGCATCACCAGTCAGCACTCTTTCCAGCTGATTTGGACTCTCAAAGAAAAGTGAAGATATAAAGAATAATGGGAGGGTTGCCAATCCTGCCCCATTTTCAGACTCTCTTGAGAAAGAGAACAATCTATAGTTTTGTCACTTGAATAACCAGAAAAGTGCAGTGTCACTTACTTTGATTTAAACAGCAAAAGGTGCTCAAGGCTAATGAAGACAAGCTGATATGTTAGCAGATTGTCAGAAAGTTCAGGGTTCAGAGCAGGAATCAAATGATGACAGCCCTGGCAGTGAGAAAGAAAAAGTGTAGGCAGATCAATGTAAAAATAGAATATCTGCAGATATTTCCATTTCCTTTCTCACGGCATCCATGCCTGGAACTCTTCTTCTTATGCTTTAAGTTACTTTTTAAACTTCAGATGTTTAGGAGTCTTGAAAATATAATCACTGCCACTTCCCAACTCTGCAAAGTCACAGCTGGAGCAGCAAGATGGAGTTGGAAGGTTAAGGAATATCTACATAGAGATTAAACTCCAAACCAATATAAATCAATTGCATTCTTGAAACTGGAGCAACAGGCCAAAATATTTTACATTGTGATTTTTATTTAATAAGTTGACAATACCTAAAGGTGTGATGGCCACCTGACAGTGCAATTGGCATGATAATTCCTCTGGCCCAGACAGCTTTCAGTGCAGTCACAAAGCAAGAGGCACCACATAATGCTGAACAGGGAATAAAACAGGACAAGGTAGACAGTGAGAAGGATGCATGAGTGTTCTGATGACCCCATCGTATTTGTGTGTAACAACAGTTTGGATTTAATAGGAACCTTTGGATTTTGAGGAGAAAAAAATACACATCTTGAAGGAAGCACAGCAGCAGATTTCCAACACCTGGAACACATGGCAGACCAAGAGCATCATCCTCATGTTTGCTCTGGCCCTGCCTCCAGCAGATTTGGTTCAGTGTGTCCCACTGTTTGAAAAGGGACAGCAAACAGCCATTCTCTGGTCACTTAATGGTTTCATAAACTTCTGGCATCCTCTTCAGCCATCTCTAGACTAGACTGAAAGTTCCCAGTCTGTGCATTGCTTCTCTTTGTCCTAGCTCCTTTGTCAGCACTTTAGATGGTTCTGCTGTATTCTTGTTCTCTATGAAAATGGTCTTGAGTCTTGTCACTCTGTCATACTAAACCTGATTTTACATATTCAAATTCTTCAAAAGTTTCTTTTCACTTGCCCAGAACAGATATTCTAGTTTCTGTGTGCAATTCCCACACCTCCCTGCCGAGCCTTTTTCAGAAATGGTGGTATATTAGCTGCTCTCCTGTCATTTGGACAGTTTTGAACAATAATTAATACAAAACAGTAATTGAATGAAAAGAGAATAAGTAAGGTGGACTTTAAAAGAGCAAAACTCTCCTCTAGGAAAATCCTGCTTGTACTGGGGCTTTTGCAGAGTGAAAGGAATCTTGGATTTTTCAGATTCTGAGGAAGAGAATGAGCAAGTTATTCCCCTTTCCCCATCCATCCCCCTCCTGGCTGCTTTCTCTTGGTTCAAGAGCCCGATTCTATCCCACATTTCACTTCCCCAGCTCTAACAAAGTGAATCATAAACAGAGGTGCAGCAAAATGACTGAAGGAATTCCAAATGGTCAGATTTTCTTTTGTTCAAGCCAGTGTCTGTGCAATCACCAAGGGGAAAATTCATGAAGACCTGTAGGTGTTTCCATCTGGCAAACATGGCTGGGTTCCTGTCCACACCTGTAACAAGCCAGTGAGATTACACGAGCCTGGGGGACAGTCCACAGCATAATTCAGCTTCAGGAGCAGAGCTTTCATCTGAAAATGAGCCATTCTGGGATTTCCTCCAAGTTCTGCAATAGGAATGTTCATTTTTAGGTAAAAAGAGGTCCTTCCACACAATGTCTTCCCTGGACAGGTGAATTCCTCTTCCCTGGGAATGAGATGCTGATGTTCCTCACTCCATAGCCAGTCACTCCATGGTAAATTGGTGTGTCACTCATTGCTCTGGCAGTGCTGGCAGCTGGACTAAAGGATCTGCTGACCTGAGGAGTATCAGCCCCACCACCCACACCTGCAGCAACTACAGTGTCACCAGATTGAGGGGCCTGGAGTGCACTGAGAAATCCCTGGGACTAGAGGGAGGGCAGTGCCAGAATGAAAGAGGGAATGGAGGTTGAAATGGAGAGGAGAGGGAAGACAGGTTCAGAGCAAAGCAGGGGAACGAAGCCAAGCTAGAACAAGATGGGGGCAAGCCAAGTGCAGCAAAAGCCAAGGAGCTTTGAGAAGGCATTGTACTGCAGCCAGGACCAGCTGCAGCCCTCCAAAGGAGGCTTTGCTCCCAGAAATCCTGAGAGTGCTCTGCCATGGATAAGGATTGCTGCCCCTTGCCCCTCTCTTGGAGGGGAGCTGCAGGTGAGGCTTGCACTGACTGACTTTGCCAAGCAGCCCAAAATGAACAGTGCCAGTGCACCCCTGCTGTGTGAATGGACTTAGTGAAAAACACAGCTGCTCCTTGAGGGAATTTGGATAAATAACATCAGAACCCTCTCTCCTATCCACATTGGGCTTCTATGCTGGCCTGTTGTCCTGCTCACACACAGAAGGGACTGCACTTCTCAGCGTACAGGAATTGATTTTCCCAGCTCTGGACAGGTTTGGGAAGCCACTCAGGCTCCCTTTGGAGTTCCCCTGCTCCCCAGCTGTTGTTACCATACCTACAGCTGCAGTGGCAGAGCAGTAGTTGTGTTTCCTCTCTCACCCATTTCCAGCAAAGTCACACCAATTTATTTACTGAAGCAAGGCCACAGGCAGGAACTCTCTTCCAAATTCAGCTGAAGAGATTTCTACCTTCAGATGTCCCATCCACTTCCCAAGACAGGTCTCAATTTGGAATCATTTGAGACAGTTCTAAATTACATCAGACAAACTCCAAGCACCTACTCACAGTGCTCAGCCTATTTCAGACTTGTGAGTGGACACAGTACCCTACAATAAAGCGGGAGAGGTGAGGATGAAACAATCTCAGCTTTCAGGTACAAAGGTCTTTCTTCATGCCTGAAACAAAAGTAGCAGTTTTCAAAGGCAACTATGAGGGAAAACCACAACATTTGGAGTTCAGTCCCTCACAGGATGGACCAAATATGTGTGACCTAATCACTGTGTTCCGCTTAAAGCAAAATAAGGCACAGTCTCACGAAGAAACTTCTTGACACTGCAAGGAGCTGTCCTTTAGTGTGATGCTGAGCAGCTGCTGGTGGCAGCCTTTGGTACAGCTGGAACTGGCCAGGCTGCCTAGTCCTACCCTGATTCTCCTCTTTACTCTATCCATTTGCTAAAGCAAAGCTACTCAGAAATTCACTAGGTTAAGAATGGAGCATCCAGGGAAGGAGGGGAAGAAACCAAACATTTTAATTAAAGAAAATAATAATCTTCTGCAAGATAACAGAAGGCTCAGCAGTGAGATATAAACTGTTTTGGTCCAAAAACAGCAGACATGTAACTCCTCATGACACACACCCCATTACAGCTGACAGAACTACAAGATGCCTGAAGGTGGTCACAGCACAGACAACAAACAGAAAGGACTTCATCATCTTTAATACACAGGCAAAGCCTACAGAGACCACAATGTCATGTCTCAATGTAACTGGTTCAGTTCCAACAGACGGATGTTCATATTAGAGACAAAAAACAGCTGTACATGTCTCTAGGGCACCGTTCTCCAAAATTATCTTGGGGGTTACACTTGGCAAATTCTGATTTAAAAATCAAAGCAGGTACATTACATTTTCTCTCCCACCCTAATATCAAGAAACAGATTTACTGAATTGAGCCCTTACTGGCAATCCAGCAGATGGGAAAAGAGGGTACTTTTTAAAAAAGATACAGAACAGACAAATACATCAGACACAAGCTCCCAATCTCATCAGTGCATTGGGGCATACATGCTTGCAACATGAACTCCATAAAGCTGTATTTTATACAGCTGCATTTTAAAAACCGTTGGACCGGTGACTCTCCTCATGTGTCGCCAGGATTCAGTTCAGTAGATTGGCAGCTACACAGTCACACAGATTTCTCTTTTCCACCTGAAGAAGCAGAGTTTCTGTCTATAAGAGGGAGGAACAACATCATCAAAAAACAAGTGTCAGCACTGTAAAGCTAATTAGCTGCCAAAGAAAAGTCCATTTTATTTTTATTCTACAAATTGGAACTAGTGGTATGAGATGAATTTGGGGGTAAAAATCAGAATTACTGTTTACTGCTCTGCAAAATGATTTCACTTTTGTGGGAGTAATTGGCACCTCAATATAGCATTACTTCCTGTGACATGGAGGAAGTTATTTTTCTTTCTAACAATCTTATTTCAACTGCACAAACTGGAACATAAGCTCAGAAGTTCATTAGAGGCTTTACCCCCCTCCCCACCCCAACCAAATCATGTCAGAAATTTTATTTCACTTAAAAACAGACTCAGAATTTAAATTTAGACTATTACAGCATGAAACCATCCTCAGTGAAGAAATTAGCTTCTTTAACTTTTCCTGTTTCACTAATATGAAAATTCAGTAGTTACTGAATGTATGCTGTGGAGCCTAAAACAGATGAGAGGTGCTGAGCTGGCATGGAGCCATCACAATTCCAACACGTGATGGGATTTTGGTTTCTCTAAGGAAAAGGGTCCCAAACTGGTGAAAGAAGAGGTCTCTGGGTTGAACGTCTGAGCTCAGAGGTTCATCAGTATCAGGAGGTCTCTGTTGCCCACAGATCTCTGTTTCTGAAGCAATGAGGGTGGATTGGGAACTTCTGAGAGCTGGAGCTGGATCAGAAAGGCCTGCACCCTTCTGATGTTCTTAAGTTTTAGCTTTCATGTTTTTCAGATTCTGTGCTGCCTAGGGATGTAGTTCTGAGTCTCATATTAAGGGTCAGTAAGCTCTCTTCACAGGTAGAAAAAACAAATCCTTTCCTGCTGAAGACCAAGGAAAATGAGTAAAAGTTTTCAGGCCCAAAAGCATAAACAACAGTGGACTGAAGAGAGAAGACAAGAAGGATGGAACTGCCTAATCTGAAAATGTAATTGGACAATTAAACCTCAATATACAAAAGGACCAAAACTTATAAAAGTGTGAGACCTTTTGACTGATCATCCATTTTGTGACCATTTTGGGTCCACCCTGGGTGTAGCCCTGGCCAAGCTCTTGTACTGCCCGAGGTGTACCCTTAAAGGCCTTTTAATAAATACCTACTTTATTCTTTTAGCTCTGCCTAGTCTCTGTTCCAGGTCAGCCTTCCCATGGCATCACTCTCAGTCTACCTGTGTGAGAAAGGGTTGAGGTGCTGGGAGGGGACAGCAGGGCTATGTAAGGAAATTCAGGAATCTTCCTCTCTAGCACACACACACACACACACACACACACACACACACACTCTTGGGTTTTCCTGGCTGTATGGAACACTTGTTGCTTCAGTAGATGCGTGATGCAGCACAGATGTTTGACGTCAACATTGTGTCTTCACCTCAGTTTGTCTATCATGAACTGAAGCTGTACCTCAAAATCAGCCTGATCCAAGAGAGAACTCCCCTGTATTGTCATAGGAGCAGTAGCTGTGGGAAATCCACTCACCAAATTAATCCCTACTGGTGCAACCAGCTACACATAAAACAGGCATTATGAAGACTACCAGCTCTAAATGCCAATCAAACCCATCCTTCATCTGTCTGACTTGTGATTTTTGTATGAGTTGGAGTTGCCATGGGATTAAAGGCTATGTTTTAAAAGCTATGTTATCCATTGACCCACATCAGCTAAAGGCACTTAGAGCAGAGCTGGGCTGAAGCATCCTGCTCTCCACTTGCCTTCTTAGAGCAAGAAAGGCCATCTGCTGCTCAGGCTTTTTTCCCCAGATGATAAATCTCAAGAAAAACCACAGGGCTGTGGTTTTATATTAAATCAGGTATCACTTTTGATTGTTTCAGCTGCCCTGCAAAACTGAAAAGATCTAATCAGGCTTTGCTAATCACTAAAAGGACACTCAATCACCACCTTCTCACCACCTCACTGACATCATCTGCAATGGTTTGAATAAGGGAGGTTGACAGCATGCCAACATCTTTACAGCTGAGCCCCAAGGCTGCTTACCATCTTGTATGTCTTTAATAACATTTTCAAGCCTTTCTTTTTATTTTCAGGGACACATCTAGCCTACTGTGCTTTAAATATTCTAAATAACCACTGACAGTTTATAAAGCAATAAAGAACAAAATGAATGTCAGTAAATACAGCTTTGCTGACTGTTCTGTGAGCATGATCACAAAACTATTTGCACATAGATTTGTCATTACTGCCTGGTAGGTTAAAACCTGTTTTTACAAAAAGAAAACAAAACCAAATCAAAACAGCAACAACCAACCAAACCAAAACCAGGAAAAAAAAAAACCCCGAAACAACAAACCCAAACAAAAAACGTTAAAAGAAATCAGACTTTGAACCTACAAAAAAGATGTTAAGTTCCAGCTAAAAATGCAGTTACTGATCTCTTTAAAGTTGTAATGCAACATCCACTGGTTAACTTTGAAAAATGGGCTGGAGTTCTGAAAACAAGTGCAGACTTAGAGTGAACTGTGTAGCCCCTGGACTGGATTTCTTTTCCAGGATTTGTTTTATAGTTGACGCCCTACTGGACTCTGTTTTGGGGGGCTTTTAGATGCCCCAGGGAGCTGGCTGAGAACTGACTCAGTGGTTGTGGTGGGAGCAGCTCCCTCCCACAACACAAGACCCCTCTCCCCAGTTTATGATCACATATGGCACTTTGGCTGAGTGATGAACCACAGATATTCCCAGAAAATATTGCCCAGGGTTAGCTCTCTCTAAAACAACTACTCCAGCCTGCTCTGAGGGGCCAGCAGCAGCAAAAAACAGTACAGAGAGGGGTAAACAGATCTGATATGTGTAGAAATCAGCCCATCAGAAGTGGTCTGGGACCCTTCTCAAGCAGCCAGCCTGACAATTAGTGAGGGATGATCACACCAGGGTAGGCTACAAACACAAGTGTTGGAAAAGGAAGGAGATCCATTCTATGGCCTTCATAAAAGGGTCTGTGACCTATGCTAGAGTCAGTTTACTTTGAGACAGCATGTAGATCAATCCAGGGCCAAATGAAGTGTGAAAGCTCTTGAGCAATATTCTTGTGCAATAAAATGATATACAAGCTTCCCCTGAACAGAACTGCAGGGCAAGATGTGCAGGAGGAATTAAATGAGAATTTCCTCTCTAAGCTTTTGGGAATCCCTCCCCCTCCAACACAGTTAGAAGCTGCTTAGTCATCATCCAACAATCTTGCCTGCAAACAAAGGGGAGTTTTTCAAGGAAATTAATGTCTCCAGTGGGAATATTAACAAAGGGAATTGTATTTTCAGGGACAGGAATATTTACCCCACAAAGCAGCAAAACAGATTAAAATAGTCAAATGTGAAATATATATGTGGCTGAAAGCAGTGATCCTAAACCCCTCAGTTTGCATTAAATTGTGCCACAGCTGAATAATAAAAGTAAGAATGAAAATATCCTAGAAGGCTGTTCCAAGAAGTCCTCAACTATTAAATATTTCCATGTCTTTTGAGGATGTAGGCAGAATTCCTAGCTTAATGACTGGAATAGGCCTGTTCTAGTCACAGGGAATGGAAGGATTTCAATATGAATTCAATTATTTAGATTTTAAAGTGATAAGGAAGTGATAGGTTTGTTTTCATGGGAATATATCACATTTTCAGTCTTGCTATCAAATCTACAAGTGTGAAAGCCAGTAATAGTACATTAATCTCAACTGACTTTTTTCTATCCTCATTTTATCTCTTTGGCTGTCTTTTATTTTTATTTTTTTTTTTTAAGTATTAAAACACAGTTGGGGTTCTTATCTTGGGGTTCTTATTGCTACTTCTGCTTTGGATATCTGTGTTTCATAAAGTTTTTCTCCTGGTCTGCAAGCTGAACGTTTCATAAAGGTCACTGCCATAGCCAGGCACCCAAAGAAAAGTTTAAGAGATTTTACATCAAGGTCTAGAAATTCTGATGAAAAGTTCAAAGCTTTGTAGAAGGAAGAGGTGTGCTAGAACCACTTCACAGCACAATCTAAACATCTTGTTTGGGTTGTATAAAGTCCTCAGCAGATTCATTAGCAAGATTTCTTCATGAAGCCCAAAACATATTTGACCTGTAATTATTGAACAGATTTTGTTTAGCTGTAAATGTGCTACATACCAATCTGGTTCTGCTGGAATGTTTATTTTTTGTAGTATGTCACAATTCAAGGCATCTTGGCTGATGCACTTGTATTTTCACACTTAAACATCAAGGACCCTGCTTGAAGTAACCTCAAACCATTCCTCAAAGACAATAGTTCAAAGGCTTTGAGCTGCTAACAACCTTGACCACAGAAAAGTAGAGAAGTTTCAGTGCCTTCTGTTGAACAATCTGTGCAGGAGTGTATCTACAGCACTTCAGCTAAAGGGGACACAGGAGGTGGGGACAAAGCCACCCTCCTGGGACATCACCATCTGACAGCAGCTGGGACACAGGTAGGCACAGATTGCAGGTTGCAGCAGCAAGAGACAGATTCAACATTCCCCACGGAAGGAAGGTACCAACCCTGGCAGATTCTGCACTCTGACTGCAAGCCAAACAAGTTTCATTCCCTATGCTGTTCTACTTTGTGGCATTTTTCATCATTATGAAATCAGAGAAATGTAAAAACTCTCTGTAGATGATGTTTTCTCCCTTAAGCTTCTCTCCCAGGATAAAAGCATGTGCAGGGGAGTATCTTATTTGAGTAGGCTTTTTGTTTGAGCTGGTTCTTTCCTTTTGGGTAATAAAAATAAATTATTCTCTCACCTTACGCCCCCTGACATAAAAACCAAGTTGTAGGCTCAGCATTTGGAGTGAGAAGAGCAGCACCAATGGCTATAATTTGGCAAGAGAAGGATAGTCAGTTCATACTTTCCTATACTTTCTATTGTCCCTGATAACCCAAAGCAGAAGAATTCCACATATCATTGCATAGAGAGGTGAAATGTAATTAACCAGCCTCACCTTAGGACAGTACAGTTCACAGAGTGTGCAAAACCCATCCACCTTATCTACCTTTATCTACAGAATTTTCTCTTATATTGGAAAAAAAGAAAAATAAGACATTTAATATTTCCTTACCCTTGTGTCTAGATTATATGCCGTCTTCTTTAAATCCTGCAGAGCTCTCTGCATGAACTCAAAGGCATGGCAATCAACACAGGGGCGGCCTGTGAGAGCATTTAGGAGAGAATCATGACTATATGGCATGAAGAATTAACTAGAAGGATTAAACAGTGATCTTGAGTATCAGAGAGAGCTACAGAAAAGAGTCCACAGAGTGAGCACTGATGTAGGTACTCCTGAACAACTGAGGTAACTGTAATTGGTTCACTATGACAGTCCATGCAGTCTCTCAATTATAAAAGAATTACTTCAAGTTTACATTAATATTTTTTTCCTGCTATATTGTTGTTCCACTTTTTCTTCCACATCTCGTTGTATGGAAACATTAAACCCTTACCTTGAGCCTTTCATTTTGCTCCACTAACCCTGGGCACATTTTCATCTTTATCTTCAGATTATTCAGAAGTTATGTCCGAAAACATGAACCTGTTCCCTAGAAAAAAACCTAATCTCCTAATTTAACAAATGTAAGCTCTAAATAGAAAACCAATGGGATAAAACTGACTACATAAGTCATATAATATCATAAAGACAGACCACTTCAGCCTCTAACTTTAAATATGATACAGCTTTGCCCAAACAAATACCCTGTTATTAGCAGGCAATGCTGATAAGCAGAACTGCTGCAAACTGGATTTATCAGAGTGTTTAAGAGAGTGTTCTGGACTGAAGGCCATGAGTCTTGCTTTGCCCTGATCACCATGTAACACAGATCTGTGCCCTGACAGACAGCAGTACTGAGATAGAGCAAAACCAGACAGGACAAAACAGCTTTAACTCATCAGGCCCTACATCTGCTCTCAATTTTGCCTCTTGGTGCCTGTGCCTGGCTAACAACTTCACCAGAAATACTGCACAAGTGAGAAATTCTGAGCCCAGGTTTAGTTTGCTCTTTGGGGTCTGGATGAACCCAAAGGATGACATCTGGACTGATGTTGGAAAATCCTGCTGCATCTGTAGCTTATCTGTGAGCCCATTTTGCAAACACTTGATGTTGGACTGTACATGTCTCTGACACCCTGGAGACTGAGCTTCCAGCTCACAATCCGAGTGCTAACCAGCAACCAAGAAATCTGCCTGCTGGAGAAGGGGAGCCTGCCAAATTCTTTGCCTGACTAAGAAAAAAAAAAAAGACATAAACACCCCACATTAAACAGTATTAAAGACCTGCTCCATTGTTGTACCATCACCCAACTTCAGTGTTACTATATTTACACTGGACAACAGGAGAGGACAGCAGTTTTTCACATCAACAACTTGATGCAAGGACCTGTCATGTTTATAAATTAAAATAAACTCAACACAGATCAACAAAGGAGAATTAGGTAGTTGAAGCCCCCAAGACTAGGGGTTGACAAAAAGTTTTCTTGGCATCTTCACTGTGAATTTTTTAAATAAAAATTAATTACTTTAAAACAGCAAACATTCTCAAGAACAAAATACAATGAACAGTCAATATCAGTTGAAAAAGAACATGTCTCAGTACTGTCTCTGAAAAGCAAACACGATGATTGCTGGCATAGAAAGGGCTAATACAATGGACAAAAGAAAAGGTGCAGAACAGTGGCAGACTTCAGCTACAAGCAAGACAGCAAAAGGGAAGAGACAAGGATAAGAGAGTGAAGAGCTTTGGATGCAGGAGCAAAACAGCACTGGTAGGTTATCAAGTTGCAATTTTAAAACAATGTAGGCAAGACATATCAAAAATAGTTTGAATTATTTGGGCAAACTTCAGAGTCCTGCAACATGAGAACTGCAGGGGGCTATAGAAGAGGACTGCAGGGTGGTACATACTTTCAGCTGGAATGGCTGTCCCTGCTTCTTGGTCAGCTCTAACAGGCTCCGTGACAAGTAGTGCAAGCACGAAAACTAAAGGAACTGTAAGGATGGCTCTTCTCAGAAGGCAGGGTGCCAGCATCTTGGGAATGGGTGCTTCTCTGCTAGTCAAGAGACAGAAACAAGTTAGTGAGAAACACTACAGGTACACAAGGGTTTTGTTACAAAGAAGTTAATGTTCCTGCTGGCTAAAGCATTGTCACTTGTTCTCTGAAAGAAAATGAAATACCAGAAGATCTAGAGCATGGAGAAAAGTTCTCTGTGCCTTTCCAGAGTGTACGTCAAACTCAACTGGGAGAGAACATCTCTACATAAGATAAGAAGTCCTTAGAGTGTTCTTGATCTCATTTGAAAGCCAGGATGCCAGCAGCTTTGCCTGATTTGTGACTTTTTTTTAACTACACAGTCACAGACATGAATCTGGAGACCTGGTTTTAGAGTTTGAGATCAAAACTGCAGGGATTACAGAGCTGGCTGAAACAGAAACTGGAAACAAGGTCTTTGGCCTCTGGCTTGCTTTACTGCATCAGCTTTTCACAAGTATAATAACTAAAGGTAACCACTAGCATTACACAGCATGCTAATTATAAAAACTCCTTTATGAAAGTATTTGAAGGAAAATAATTTTGTTAGAACTCCACAAATTCACAGGTAGAATTTCTAATAGTAAATGCATCAAAACTCTTTGACCTTCTCTCTCCCCTCCTGATCTGGGCTTCAGGCCATTATTTGCAGCCATCCATTTGTTCCTGAACACCACAGCCAGGCCACACCATGCCCTGAGGTTGGTACAACCTGGTCCAGCAACAGTTTCCCTCCACACAGAGGCAAATTTTTTAATAAGTTTCAAATTAAACATTTTTCTTGACCCAACAGTTAAACTGCTCAGAGTGAAAGGGACTGGCTCAAGTTGCAACTGCCTGTTAGAGATCTCAATACAAGCCTCAAGGACTCTGCTAGGGAGGTCCTTAGCTCAGCCAAGTTTACCTTTCATTCCTGTACATCAAAATGGAAGAAAGAAAGAAAGACTTAAATAAGCCTAAGTTATAGCAAACAATAAAATCCACATTAAAAAAAACCCCATTCAGCTAACTGTGGGAAAGCAGGACAAGATTCTGCCTCTCTGATTTTCAAGTTGGGGCTTACTGAGCAAAAGATGTTGCATAAGAGCATTAGATCTGCATGTACTGAATTCAAGAGTACAGCACTCCCCAGAACAGATTGTATTTCACATTTAGAAAGGCAGTACAGGGAGGCAGGAGAGGGAAGGGTTTTCCCCATTTTGCCACAAACAGAACAGAACAAAACTGCTCTTCACTATGTGCAATCCACCTTTTCAGACACAGCTAAAGTGAAGCTGCAAATTCTGTACGAACACTTGCAGCATGTGCAAACCAGCAATTTGCCCAGGGAAGGAGCAGCATTATACACATCTCCTTCCTGTGCACCTCGACCTAAACACAAGAGCAGGGAATGGTTCAGAAGCAAGAGACAATCATCTACAAATAGAGTCACAGATATACTTGAGCCCATGGCAACAAAAAGAGAGGGTAATGTAATTTATATACCCTTGTATTGGGTTTCCTGTCCCACCCACTATTTAGATCTGATGTGATCCTTTTTCTTATGTCTACAATCCCTAAAAAAAGGGGATTAAAATCACTAAAAGTAACTTAGGTTTTTTGTTTTTATTAATGGCGCTCTGCAATCAAAACAAGTACAATCAAAAATACCAGTCTTTGCAATAGGATGCAGCAGAGTGTCTCCACGTAACACTAAATTAGGACAGCACCAGCCTCTTTTGGAAGTAGCTGATGGAGAAGCCTCTTGGACAGTAGGAGCAGAGGCTATTCTCATAGTTCACTATGAGTACTACAAATGTTCAACAAAACAAACCAGACACACTGTTAAACTTATTTTGGGCACCTTACCCATCACCCACCCCAGAGTCAGCTCAGCTCTGTATGTGAGCCCCACTGCAAAACAGCAGCGATCATCTTAAATCACACCTAACTCCTGCCTCTTAGTTATTGCATGGGAATTTGCAAGGACTAATCATGACAGGCTTCAAGGGTGGTCTCTCTCTGCAATGCAAGTGGGAACAGAGACAGATCTGTGCGTGGACTTCTATGAAAGAGCAAAGTCACCCCCTTTAACAAAGGAAAAAATATCAGTACCTGATCTTTCTCTTGTCTTTGTGATGGTTTCTTTGAAATGGCCGCTGCAAACTGCTAAGAGAACAAGTGCAGCATTTCTGAGCATGTGCACTGTCTCTTTTTAACCTTCTCTGAAAGAGGTTATTACTATGGGGAGATTTCTGCCATGGCAACAATGCAGAGCACTGCAGCACGCAGCGCAGATTTAAAGAGGCACAGGCTGTGTGTCTCTCAGGTCTGGGGAAGGATGTTTCTGCTCTGACATGTGAGATCCAGCAGTGACTCACCTGCTCTGGGTAAGGTTTTTAAAGCCAGGCCATTTGATTAATCTCTCTTGAAGTCTGCTAAATGCTTTTCCTGAAGTCTGAGCAGCTGGATGTGGTGCCTGGTTGAAGCAACTTGCTTCCCTAGAGCCTGAAAATACCCATGACAAACTACATCTGCTTTATGGGAAATGAGGACAGACCAGGGATTGCACTCAGGAGTTGTTCAGTGCGCTGCCTGCCATTTGAATGGTTCTGAGTTACAGGGGTCATAAGCACTTGTGCCTGCTTTCCCAGGTGTTTCTGTGATTCCAGCCCCAGGGCTGCCAGGAGCAGCTGCAGCCACTAAAACTCTGAGTGGGAGCTTGAGCCCAAACTCAGAACCCCTCTTTTCCAGCCTGCACTTCTATCCCCCTTTCAGCCCCGTATGAGCTGCACTCCAGGACAGCACTGACTGCACTTGTTCTGCATGCAATAATACAATGGAATGCAGGTGATAAAAGTGATTTTGTCAAATGAAAGCCAAGTTCAGAGATTACATCACCCCCCGAACCCCACCATTTCCCAACACAAATTGGACACTAGCAGTGCTCGTTTCAGAGAGAATGAGCCCAGCTGAGGGCAGGCACAGCACTGAGGAGTGTGCACAGACATTCAAAAGGACTGTGCACTGTGTTTGCTTTAGCTGGTTCAGAGGTGACTCAATCTTCAATGATTTCATGGTGAAAGTTGGGGGCATTCTGTGCCCAGGAAGGTCAGGAACACAAAGGGTTGTTTTTTTCATGAGCAGAAACTCCACAGAATTATGACTGAATTACTAGCTAACATTTTTCTTTTCAACTTGTTCTATAACCTATCTCTCCTGTACAGCCCTAGAGGAATGGTTTGCTCCCATTAATTGAGGTAAGTAAGTAAGAAGCTAAAATTTCAATGTGTTCAGTGTGTAACTATGCTGCTGTATGAAGTTACAGCATCCATGAGCAGAGTCAAGAGGGGATTAATTACAGTACTGCCATCCTTACACATCACAAAAACAGAAATCAAGGGAAAATAATTTTTAGGGAAAACAAGATTTAGCATCGCAGAGATAACCATTTGGTTTGATTCAGTATCTACCTCTACATAAATTACAAATTCAAAGCTTTATTCATGGTCACTTTCTGCCCTGTAATCTCACACCTTGGCCTGTTTTCCTAATAAATAACATAGATATTCATATAGATGCATGCACACACCACCTGCCCCCCTCTCTCTATATATGCATTTTCTTAGCCTGATCATTCCCAGTAAATCTGTTCTCCTGAATCCTGTCCCTTCTCTATCACAATGGTAACACCAAGCAGCCAGTCCTGGTACCCGGGGTGTTATCACTGATTCATTCTTCTAGACCCATACAATGGGCTTCCAATTCCACTAAATGAACTTCTAAAAATCTATTTCTGCCATTCAGATACTAAATTGCTTGCTCTAAGCATCCCATACCAAGTATTGCAATGTCTCTTCTTTAGCCTTGTCTTAGATCTATTTATCCTTCAAGGAACAACACCCATTTCAGTGTTTTAAAAACATTTCCTCTTTATTCACTTCTTTCCACTCTGCACTCCCTTAATCACCAGTTTTTCTCTTCACTGAAGCTAAAATTTTCTTAAGTGTAAAATATCAGTTCACCAAGGAGGAAGTCGTCCATAAAGGAGGTAGGCATTCCATTTCAGGATATTTTTCATAGAATCATAGAATGTCCTGATTTGAAAGGGACTCACAATGATCATCAAAGTTGGACTCTTGTCCCTGCACAGAACCATCACCAAGAGTCACACCATGGGCCTGAGAGCATTGTCCAAACACTTCTTGAACTCTGTCAGGCTGGTGGCCATTTCCATAGGGAGCCTGTTCTGGTGCCCAGTCATCCTCTGAGTGAAAAACCTTTTCCTAATGTCCAACCTAGACCTCTCCTGACTCAGCTTCAGGCTGTTTCCTCAGGTTCTGTCCCTGTCACCACAGAGCAGAAATCAGTGTCTGCCCTCCTCTTCCCCTCAAGAGGAGGCTGTAGCTTCAATGAGACCTCCTCTCAGTCTCCTGCAGGATGAACAGACCAAGTGCCCTCACCCACTCCCTGTATGGCCCCTCCAGACCCTCAACATCCTCGTGGCCTCCCTTGGACACTCTCTAATAGTTTCATGTCTTTCTTATATTGTGGTGCCCAAAGCTGCCCTCAGTACTTGAGGCGAGGCCACTCCAGGGCAGGGCAGAGCGGGGCAATTCCCTCCCTTGCCTGAGCCTGATGCCCCCAGGCCATGCTTGGCTTTCCTGGCTGCCAGGACACACTGAAAAATTTTAAATTTTTTAAAGTTTTGAAATTTTTATTTGGAAAATATTTTGAAAAATATTATTCTGACAATTTTCAAATTTTGATAATTTCTGGCTTTCTGATTCAGAATAATTTGTTTTTTAAAATGAAGCTTAACACAACAAAAATACATTACACAATCTGTTCATGGAATTGCTGAATGGGAACAGTTCTCATTTAAAGATATTGAGGCACAACCCCAACAGAACATTATAACTCCAACAAAAACTTTCCTTATCTTATATTCCTCATGCACAAAGCACAGGTCACAGAGATGCTAGCTCAAGGGCACCTGAAAACTGGAAGTACAGACCAGGACTGGAACTATACAGCACCTGCACATCCTCAGTGGTAATTTCTCTGGTGTGTCCAAAGTTGCAGTGGTGCTCATGAGGCACCACGGGCTGACTATAAAGAGTGACATTTGCATGAAAGCTGGAACAACTTGACTCCCCAGCTGCCCTTGGGGATCATTTGTGAGGAAAGCAGAGAGAATTTATAGCTTCTTTTCTATAATGAAGACAAACACAATGGAATTTTTTTCAAGATCCCCACCAGCTAAGAAACATCAAAGCACTGTTATGAGATTTCATTTTTTCATCTTGATAGCACATGTCTTGATACTATAAATATTTCTATGGGATTGGAAGAAAAGCTGGAGCCTTTACCTCTAAGCCTCTTCACTGCTTGGTCTCTCCTTGGCTCTTAAATCTAATATCCTGTCACTACAGAAAACTTTCTTCCCTCACTAAGGATAACAGATTCTGTCATTTCTCCTGGAGACATTTTTATGTTTTCTCAAAGCCTGCCCTCTAAATCATGGTAAAAATCTCCCCACAAGGTACCATCTTGTCTTCTATCAACCACACTTTTATGCTTTACCTCTGCCACAAATCCCACAAAGCAGAGCCTGGGAATGAATCTGGCTGGGGCTGTGGATGCCATGCAAATGTGTTTGTCATACCAGTATGTCCCTGCCTCACACCTCTGGCTGTCACCCCTGTCACCCCTATAATCCTGGGCTGTGATATCTCGAGGGCAGGGGCTGTGTTTGCTCTTGTTGGCACAGTGCCACAAGGCTGGAGTGTTGATAGAGGGCTCCAGGCATATGTGATGTATAATAAAGTCAAACTACCTAAAGCTGGTCTCATTCTCCCACACTCTGATAAATGAGCTATTCCTAGAGCAAGCCTCTTATTCTTTTGCCTCCAATGTGAAGCTCTTGAGATGTGTCAGAGTGACCAGATTAAGAAGAAAAGCCTGCCTTTGTTCCCTGAACAGGTCTCGCCTATTTTGGTAGCAGCAAATAATTGCAATTGTTCCTCCTTCCATTTTCCCCACCAGTAATTTTAGGAACAATTTCCTTGTCACTAACTCTGAATCCCACTGTCCCTATCTGTCAGAGTATGGATTGCCTGAAGTCATTCTAGGACCCAAAAATCTTGAGTTTCAGCACAATGCTAAGGCTGGGCTCACATCCAAGTCTGACTTTTCCACACAGATCTTAGGGAGACCTGCATTGTCAGAACTACTTACTGCTTTTTGGATGAGATGTTAAATTGGGGCCGTATCTTCCTGCATCTCCCCGGGAGCTGAGAAGCATCTAAAGATCCCATGGCAATATTCAGGAAGGGTTATCATTAACTGAGACATCCTTGGCTTGCACTCTCCCTGTGCACCCTCCTGCACACACATCTCTGGGGAACAAGGCTGTGCTTGAGCTATTTCAGGCTACATAAGAGTTGCAACTTTGACTTGTTTGCAAATTCCACAGGGATGACTTGAGTACTCTGCAGCAATTAAATATGCAGGCATTTGAATGGGCTTTGAACTAGAGGGGAACAAACCTCTTACTTCCCAAGCTTCCCAGTCTGGAACCAGACTTCAGAGTCCAGGGGCCTATTCTAACACTGGAAAGATCTCTCAACTGAAAAACAGTGCACTGTTTGCCAGTTTCCTTGCAAAGACTGCTTGGAGAAAGAGCAATCGAAGAAACTAAGGAAAGTGAGATTGCTAAAATTGGAAGTTTATTAATGATCTTTTTTTTTATTTTTCCTTCAAAAAGATGGTTATTATCCAAAGTCTGCATTAGGACTCTCAAACTACAGAAATCAGAAGACCCACATTCAGGGGGCTCCAGATCCATTCTCTGCTTTATGAATCAGGCCCTTCACAGCCAAGAGACTAATCCAGGGTGATTTTTATGACACCAATATTTGGATCTCACTGAGAATCAATAATTCTGACATTACGATCTCGATGATTTAATAGCTTAAGGGTCGATGTACATTCACACATTCATGTTTGAAAACTGCATCCCTAACTTGATTTTATGTTTACAAGGTATTTGCAAGCTGATGGATGTAGTTTCTCCTTCATGCAATTTTTTTCTCCTTTCTACAATGACAGTGCTATAAATTGCGAGCTGGATAGTGCAGTACTATCCTGATGTTGCACTAGCTGTGACTGCACAGTTTTCAGCTAAAAGCTTACTCATGTCTGCCTCTAAAACACCTTGTAAATTAATTCCTCATTCATCCTGGGATATTTTTAGACTGACGCCAAAGGCAAATAAGCAATTAAAATTTCATAAGTATCACTACAGTGACCATAATGTTGGCTGAAATCCAGGAAAACAGACCAGAACCACCACTGTTAAAAGCATGACTAGTTGGAGTCTAAGTAACTGAGTCAAGAATCAGTGATCAGAGCTAGGACAGATTCCCATCCTTAGGATGGGATCTCTAGGCAGGGATCAAGTTCTGACATATATTCACTAATAGATTACAATCCCCAAATCCTCAAACTCATCTAGGTGTCACTCTAGAGGGATACACATCGACCACCAGGGCAGGATGGGTTACTTGTTTCTTGAAGAACTTTATTTCTAACTTTCAGCAAAAAAGAGTGAAGGTCTACAACCATCAAAACTACAGATCATATTCAGATTATGAAGAATCCTACATCAGTCTTCTTATTTACTAAGCTACAGTTTGTAGTAGCAACTACTGTAGACCTGTGTTAGTACTCCCAGTGCTGTCTAAATGGGGCATGTCCTATGCAGCAGCTGAATGCCTTCCTGTGCTCTGACATCCAGTCTCAGTTTCTAAGCAATGTGTCCTTTCATTCCTATCACCCAGGGAAATATCTCAGCTTTCTTCCACACTCATGCTCTTGGTTTTGTTATTATTTGGTTTCACTGCACATGGTTAATGTAGTAACCCACATGAGTGTATGCAGAAAGAGTGGCACTTAAATATCTCATGCCCCAGCAGTATCAAATTCATTTTATAGAACACAATCCTGAAGCTCTGAGATTATGCAAAATGTACTTTAAGAGAGCTGAGAACAAATCAATCCTCTTCAGGACATTTGTCAGCATGAGTAGCTTCAGAAGAAATATGGTGAATGCAGAGTCTGACCAGAATTAGAAAATGCTGCAAAATCTTCCTCTCAATAAAAGCCTTTCAATATTTGGCAACCTCCTGGGAGGTTGAAATGCTGAAAATTTCCACTGAAATGCTTCTTTTTCTCTTGAATTTCTCATCCTCACATCTGCCTGCTTAAAAAGCAATGAAAGTCCCCACCATGGGAAAAAAAAAAAAAAAAAAAAAAGAAAAAAAGAAAAAAAGAAAAAAAAAAAAAAAAAAGTGCCCTAAGGAGTTGAGGATGTAGAAGGAAAACAAACAAATATGTCATGGTGAGAGATGTATTAAAAAACTCTAAAACAGATGGCATTTCAGTACATAAAGGGGGCTTATAAGAAAGAGAGGGACAAATTTTTTAGCAGGGCTGGTTGTGATAGGACAAGGAGTTATGGTTTAAAACTTTAAAAAAGGTAGATTTCACTTAGATATAAGGAAGAAAAATTTTTGTGTGGATGGTGAAACACTGTAAAAAGTTATACAGGGAGGTGGTAGATGCCTCATCCCTGGAAACATTCAAGGACAGTTGGACAGAGCTCTGAGCAGAATGATCTAGTGAAAAATGTCCCTGCTCATTGCAGGGGGGTTGAGCTGGATGGCCCTTAAAGGTACCTTTCAACTCTTTGATTCTATGATTCCATGAACTACAAATTCTTGTTCACTTTGCCGTGTCCTATTACCATGATTTCTGTGGAAATTTAGAAATTTAGACCACAGCAAATCAAGAAAAAGGTGATTTTCACAGTTCTGGTGGGACTCAGAGCCGTCAGGACTCTGTTAGCAGGTCTGTCTGATAGGTGAATCTGCCTGCCAAAGCAGCCAAACACTTATTCCAAAATTCAGCACTGCCTGTGTGGGAGTTGGACAGGAGCTTATACAATTTTAATAGCTTGAAACAGTGCTTATGCTTAAAATCAGGAATGGGTTATTTACAGTGCAGCTAAATTTTCAAGGTGAGGAGGAAGAGAACTCACAGAAGATATTTTACCAAGTGCTTAGAGATGTGCACAGGACAGTGTGGCAGTTGGGAGAAAAAGTGTCTCAGCTAAGCACTTCCTTTTCTCACCTTAGCCTCTGCTCCTTTCATATACTGCCCTTGTCTATTAGCTAACTTCTGCTGTAATTACTAATTCTCTCTAGCTTTTATTTCTTTATCCCCATTTGACATCTTTTGTCTCTCAGCCCCCAATATTCTCCAATGCTCAGCTGCAGTGTCTGAATGCTGACCCTTGTTTGGGCACTCAGCTCTCCAAGTGTATTTTATCAACCCTCCAAAGAAATAGTTGCTTCTGCACATCTCCCCTGCCTTATCCCTCTGCAAAATGCTACTGTTCTGCAGAAAGATGGCTGGAAGAAGCACATTAGCTCCTTATCTCCTTGTAGTTGATAGTCTGGCACACTGGACTACAGAGTGCAATGTAAAGGGCACCACAGAGTGTCAGAGAATGACTCCTCCTTTGTCCCGTCTGCCAGAACCAGCACCATCAGCTTGGTGGCCTTGCTGCTCCTCACACAGCCACAGACAAACAGGCTGCAAGCAAGGACTGAGGTGAGGGAAGAACAAAGGGAGACTCCTGTTCTTAAAAGCCACATAACCACCCTGAGAATGCCAAGCACACCTGGGAATCTCTCAAAAGACTGTGGAGCTAGGGACTGGCACAGGTTCCCTGAGATCAGTAATTCAGTATGGGTGCTGGGCCTGTGCTGAGTCAGTGTATATCAGCTATTTGGGTACAGCAAGACACAAACATGCATTTTTAAAAAGGAGAATGTTATAGGCAGGGGAGAGCTGAGAGAAAAACCTGCCCAATCCATCTCCCAAAAATAACAGCTGGCTCCAAGGTGAACAGGAGGCTGTACAAGTGCTGGAAAGGCCCTCTCTAGAGGTTCTCCATCTGTTTCACACTGAATCCCATCTTGCCTTTTCTAGAACTTTCAACTTAATTTTAGGGATATGGGAAAGACAAGGCAGTAACCACCTGGCTATTTCTCTTCATTTCTTCTGGGTGAAGAGTCTGCAACAGGAAGACCATCATGTCCCCAGGAATGTGAGCAGCCCACAGTACCCTCCCATTATTTTAGGTGCTGTGTTTGAATTTGTGATAATGCACAAGCTACTTCTCATGTCCACATCCAAAAAATAGAAAGAACAAGGGAGAGCTCTTGGTTGCACAAATATTTTTCTCTTGCCAAGGAATCTTCTCTGGGCCAGAACCCTGCATTTTTATCCCTGAGAGCAGCATCCTCTCCTCAGAAAACAGGTATCTTTAACTTCATTTCCCACTACATTCTGGAAATTGCATCAGGAGGAAGAAAAAGGAGATGATGTGAGAGTTAAACGGCCCAATTTTTCAAAGCATAAATTCCTGCAATGTCTGTGCTAACAGTGCACTTATGATAGGCTGTTTTTGCTAACATGGGCAGCCACCTCTCCAGAGTTACTGACTCTGAATCACTGTGGGGCAATGGGTTCACATCTAGGGAATGGGGCTCTTATATAAGGAGATTTTTTTAACAAGCAATTTGAACTAAATTGTTTCTCAAGATGACAAAATAAAAAAAATTCTCATGGATTTGTATCATCTTTACAATGTAGTTGAGGCAAAGAGGTTTTCTAGTAATGTTAGATGAAGTATCCTTTTGACAAAGAGGGACCAAGGCTTTCTAGAGTGTTTTAAAAAGCATGCACTATGCAGGCAGACAAACGTGGCTGCAGCATCCTGGGCTGTTAAAGCTGAATTACAACTTTTATTGTGATCCTTACTTAACCTATCCAATTGCTATCTTTTTCATACACTGTCCTGGAACAGAAATAAATTAAGAGAAAACACTTGAAACAGAATTTATATACTGGTGTGAGAACAAAACAAGCCTACCATTCCCTGTTGGTTCCAGTGGGTTTTTTAAGCCTGAAATGCTCCCACTTAGCTCAGCTGCTTTTGTATTTAAATTTGAATGGTTTTGAGTCAAAACCAAAGAACATCTGTTTGGCAGTTTTAAAGCTAGAAGTATTTAACATTTTCCCCTTGATGTGCACAATTTGATTCACTGCCCTGTTGCACTGATGCTACTGGAGGGGCTTTATGCCTGGTTTAGAAGACAGATTGGTGGTGTGGGACACCCGGGATGGCCCATGGCAGCCAAGAGTGCTGCTGGGCTGCGGCAGGGCCAGGAGCCACAGCCCCCTTGCAGAGACATTTGTGAGAGGCCGTAGCTGTCAGCTCCTGGCTTAAATTGAGTTCTGAGCTCAGCATGAGCTGCTGCCTTCCAGAGAGGCAAAGTACCTCCCACCAGCCAACCAGCTGCAGGACCTTGCTTCTTTGGGAGGCAGGATTGCCTGGTTCTGGACAGGTTTCCTTTCTGAAGAGAGAAAAAATTATTCACTTTCAGACCATAAGTATAGCCCTCCTTATTCTGAACCTCAGGAGTGCTTCTCCTCATTATTCTCCTCATTCCCCTCACTTAGACCTGGTAAGCTGCTTTTCTTCTCCAGGTATGCTAAAAAGAAGAAAAAAAAAAAATTAAAGCATGTGCATATTCTGAAATTTTAAAATTCTGAGAGAGAAGAAAATATTTGCTGTTTTACTATCAATTATTTTATTAGTTGGACTGTTTCTACTTAGTCAACTGTTTTATTTATTGGAGGAAGTGTCAGATATATGTTTTTTAAAGGCTGTAATTAAGCAAGTCAGGAGTCATTAGATTATTCAAAAAGCCTGCTGCTTCTCATTAACTAATAGCAACTACCAAAACAAGTGGATTTTTATAGACCATGTCTAGATATAAGTGTAAAAGTATATTGGAAAGCAGAGGCACCTACTGTACTTAGACATCTCATCTTCATGCTATAGAATGCCCTAACTGGTAATTAATTTCATCCAAGATGGACTTGAAAGTTGCCACTTTCCAAACACTGAAATTACCAGAGGATTAAACTGTCACCTTTTCCATAAAAATGGCCTTTGAAGATTGATTATGCCATGAGTCACCTTCTATCTTGAGATCAGCTATTTAAATTTGATGCAGGTTGCACTTTTTTTGCTAGCATTTTCTATCTAGGTGAAAAAGAGGCTGGATATTGTGGTAGAGGATGTTTCTGAACTCATGAATTATGGCTCTCCTAACCAGTGTTTAATTGCAAATGTCATTGGAGAAAAGGAGAAGGGTATAAAGGTAGCAGAAATGGTAACTTTACAGAATAAAGAAAATACCATTTTAAGACCCCATCTTCTGAGACAGACAAATGTTAAAAAATGCCTTTATAGCGCCAGCAAAAATAAAAGCCATAAGAAAATGTCTGGACACTGTTCATGTCACACCATACTATGTTGGTATTTCATTTGACATGCAGACTTGTCAGTTTTGATCATAGATGTGAACTACAGATGCTTTAAAAATACAAGATAGAGGAAAATAGAACCTGTGCTGAATGTCTTCTCCAGGTCTGAAAAGGACTGAGATTTACAGCCATACAGACAATTTTCCAGCTGTGCTAATGATGGAGAGAAAGAACATACTGAGATGCTCTGTTCTTTATCTTCCAAGCTGGTTTTGAAACCTCCAAACAGAAATAATTCCTCTGTTTCTAGAGACCAGCTGTTCAACAAGAGGTGGGAAATGAAGGGAGCAAAGGACAAGCAGCTTTGAAATCTGCTCATATTGGCATGGCTGAATTGTATTAACACATCACCTGGCTGACAGCATGTCAAATACAAGACAATTCACAGAGGATTTTCTCACCTGTGCATTTCTAAGTACATACAAGAATATTAATTATACTATCCTTTTTCTGTCTCTCTGATGATAGACATAAAACCAAGTGTGACTGGTGGGAGGCATCCTTCATCTGAGTAACAGGCTTGCAGTGGCTGGGCCTCACCACAGAATCACAGAACGGGTTGGGTTGCAGGGACCTTGGAGATGATTTAGTTCCAACCTCCCTACCATGGGCAGGTACAATGTGTGCCACTTTTTGTTGGTTATCATCTCCTTCCAGAGTCAATGCTGACAACTGTGGAAAGGTATCTGAACTGTGGATAGATTAAATAGGAAGGCAAGTTCCAGGCACCGTCCAGCCAGGAGCAGCCACTCACACAGGAGCCAACAAGAAGAATTACTGCACACCAAACCACCACCCACCCAGTGCTGTGCTGCCAAGGAGCACCTGGATACAACCACCACATCAAAATCCACCAGCCTCCCTCAAAGGCATCTCTACCTATGACAGACCCAGAGTACTGCCTGGAAAACCTCCCCCATATGTGCTTTTACAAGGCCTCATTGCTAAGTGTATTTTAGTACTTTGCATTCATGTGCTGGGCTAACATTACATAAAATTTTCATATAAGCGTTGTTATTCCCCTTCTACTTTTCAGAGGGAGAATGTGACATTTGGAGAGCTTTTTTAGTTAAATGAATGATGTTTCTGTGTCAGAGACATCAGGCCAAAAAGTATGTTCCATTTGGAGGAATGAGTAATAATTTAAAATGACCCTTAACTTCTGCAAGTGTTGTGTCCTCATTCTGAGATCCTCCCCAAAATGCATCTACACTGGCAATTATGACTGAGACAAAGAATCTCTTATTCTCAGCCACCTAAGCAACCCTCCCTGCATCTGTATCTGGCTTGTCAGCATCAGCTTCCACATCATTCTCCTCGAACCTCCCTCCAGCTCTGATCTCTAGTTGAGGACAATAAAGACAGGAGGAACAATGCCATGTGGGATTGCTGCTTACCACAACCCATACTTGCCAGCTGCAGCAACCTGATGAACTAAGTGTATCATATAACTTCAGAAAAGCTTCTGGGCTCAGACTGAATGGCTGCTGAGACTTGTACTTATGGGAGTTTTTTTTATAAACATCTACAGATTTAGAGATTGAAAGTGACCCTAAAGTTTTCTGTAATTACCAGATATTTTCTTATCCTTCCTGCACACCTGTTCTCCAGCTGGGGCTAACAGAAGTTCTAAATCCTCTCAAGCTGAAGGGCTTTCTTTACCCTTGTGGTAAAAAGCTCCCCAGTGCCTTAGGAACAGCACTGTTAACTCCACCCAACATCCCAGAGAGGGTCACTTACAGTTCTCAGGGCAGGCCCCAGAGCAGCAGGGAAATAATGACTGAGACCTGGAGTTTGAGCATGGGAAACCAGTGCAGAGAGCAGGAATGAGTTTGACATGCATGTGAATGTTTGAGTTGTTAAGGACACACACTGCAGTGCTCTGTAGCAGTTGTGTTTCCTGAGGACTTGGGGCATTGTGCCAAGTACACAGCACCCGTGTAGATCTGAGAGCAGCCTGTATTTCAGAATGCTTTCCTCCACCTCCAGATCTCTTTACCAGCCAAATGGGAACTGGGTGTCTCTGAGCATCTTTCCAGAAGCCTCTGAACTGATGCCTTCATACAGCAAAACTGAACGGGTACATTCACTTTGTCCTTTCCATCTTGGTATTTGCACTACATGAAGTATTTGCCTCACCTTTGCTGCTCCTTGGGGAGCCCCCAATGCCTCCTGGCCTTCTGTCTATTAAGCAAAGCAGGAAATACCTAAGTAGGAAGAAAGCCAAGTTAAAGTCTGACACAGCAATATTGGTATCTGGCTGATACCAATATCATCTGCCTTGGGCTTTTTAACAATCATTAATGTTAACAAACGTGTTAAGCTCCATAGGTACATGTCCCTTCTGAAGTTACACCACTGAGCTGAAATTTAACTCTTCTTCACATTTCCAAAAGTCAATCACGCTGTCATTGAAACAATGGAACAAAATCATCAGACCTTGATCTAGTCCTGTTTCTATTTAAAGGTGATAAAGAGTTGATTTTACATAAGATCTCATCAGTGTTCCTGAGTCTCTCATCAGTGTTCCTGAGTCAGCATGATTGTTCTGGACTTCCTGGCATTCCGACAAACTGAGCAAGTAAGGTTATTCAGGATCTTAGAGCTGGTATGGATGGAAAGGGAAAGGAGACAATATGCTGCCACCTTTTGGTTACAGAAATGAGAACAGATCTGGGCAGATCTCTCAAGTGGAAATTAAGACATCTATGCTTATCTTCTGTAATAAAACAGCCTGAAAGCCCAGATGGTGCAAGATGCATCCCTTCATGCTCTAAACTGTTGCTATAAGCTTAGCTCACCTATTTCACATTTTTCAGTCTTTCTTGAACTAATTAATATTACCAAGGAATAATTAATAATTTATCTAATTTAAAACATAAAGGCTTGACTTCTCTCACCTAAAACTAACTGTTTGCATTACTAAAATGATTTGAGGAACACAGCGTCAAGAAATAGGAGGTACAAGACCTCATGAATTAGTAGCGTGTAAAAGTAAGTGACTGCATGTCATGACTTCTGACACTTTCATTACTAAGTTTGTCATCAGTACTTCACAAATTCAGCTTTAACTGTTTGAATGAGATTTTCTATGCTGGCTGACTGCCGAGGACCTGAAGGGTATTTTGCTTGCTTGTTTATTAAAAGATTGGTTCAGCTGTTTATGAGAATAAAAGATTGAAGAATGGCCATCTTAATAAAAGGAATGTAAGGCTTCTCTTTTAAAATGTTTGTGCACCTCCTAGTTTGATGCAGAGCCTCGAACTTTAACTCTGTATCAGGGACGTGCTTCTCATTGCTCCTATGAATCATTGTACAAATTTGGGCCAAGTGAAAGCCTCAGTTTAAAAATGTTCTGTAAAACCTTACAGGGGCTTGTGAGTTTAAGTCCATGAATGCTCTATTACTTTCTGCTCCCATGAGCCAGAGGCTCTTTATTTACATTTACTGCACATATAGATTCACTGAGCATGCTGCATCCTCATGCACAAAAATCCATCAAACATTTGACTTCTTCTTTCTCAATGCTGGCACTGAGTTCTCAATCTCTTCTCCTGACATAAGGGTAATGTAAAGGTGGATCCTGTCTGCCTGTACTGTAGGAGGAAGAGGAATTCTCTAAGCACTACCGAAGCTGTGCTGGTGGGCCTGTAATGCCCACCTGGAGCAGCTGCAGCCACTCGAGCAGAGCAGAGCAGAGCAGAGCAGAGCAGAGCTGTGCAGCAGACCTGAACCTGGCCCTGCTGCCACCTCAGGCCGTTGTTACTTTTCACACATGGGTGCTCATGCAAGATGTCCCTGTCTCAGGAGAGACCTGCAGGGCTGTAGTACACTAATGGTGCCACCCTACACTGTCTGCAGCACACACCTCAGTGTTCTGCTACACCTTGAGGAGTTCCAGACTCATCTTGAGGAGTTCTAGGCCCTCCTGCCATTTGGAAGAGTATCTAGAGAACTAGAGACATGAGAAAACCACTAAGAATTATCTTGTCTATGCACTCATCACTCACTGACAGTGCCAGCAAAAGCATTCAACAGCTTCCAGACACTGTCACATAGAGATCAAGAACCTGAAGGAGGCCCACGAGAAGGCTGTTGGTAGGAATTTTGAGGCAAAACAATCCATCCCCTATGTGTTATCACTTCTTCAAGGGGTTTACCTCCATCACCCGTCAGGAAAAGGATGAGAGGAAGCGATTTTATCTTGCTCTTTTTAGGGAGGGAAGCGGTGCAATGAATGACAGTGCTTAATCTCTCCGGGTGAGGGGCATCCTGTTATCTTTCACAGGTCAGGATCACATTAACCATCTGGGCCAGTGGTGGGAAACAGCAAGACACATCCTTCCAGAGCTAAATAAGGCCTCCTTTTCCTACCAGCAAATTCCTCTAAGCCTCCTGGCAACCAGAATTCCTCCTCTCCATCTCGGCATTTGTCTTTCACACACCTCATGAGACATTTTTCACCCATCTTTCAAGTAAAGGGGTTTTTATACATTTAACCTACATGCTCAATGCCAGCACCAACACATACTGAAGCCATATTAGGGTAGAAAGGCAAAGGAATACCAGGACCATTGGGCCTGCTAGAAATATTTCAAGAAATGGTCTTTTTTTCCCTCTCTTTTCTTTCTTTCTTTCTTTCTTTCTTTCTTTCTTTCTTTCTTTCTTTCTTTCTTTCTTTCTTTCTTTCTTTCTTTCTTTCTTTCTTTCTTTCTTTTTTTTTTTTTTTTTCCTCCCTCCACCACTTTTCCATCATTTTTAGGGAAGTATATCTAGCTTGTTGGCATAGAGCTGTATATAGCAACTCAGTGAACAGAATGGACCATGGTATGGAAATGAGTCAGGATTGTGGGATGAATCAGATCTTGTCCAGAGAATCCTGGCTTGTTTGTTGCAGACAGTGAACACAATGACTGCAGGAGGAAAAAAGTGGTTCCAGGCTAAGACATTTGTATGCAGCTCAGAAGGACGGGATTCTATTTTTGTCCTCACAGACTACTAAATTAGCCACTTAAAAACCCATTTTTCATGGCTGGCCATGAACTGGGTACAGGGTTTTGCTGAAAGTCTAAATTCTAATCTTGTGCTTTTATGGCTAAAAATGTAGCTGCAATGAAATGTAATTAGCTGTAATGCTATTTTCTCCTTAATTTATGAGGATGTTATCAAAATACACTGAATTCTGTTTGTGAAGCTCTCAGCTCCTACCCTATTGTATATAACTGAAAAATGCATAACAAAACTGGTAACTCTGCCTTCACAGCAGAATTTGAACAGTAAGTAGTAAAGCATGGAGTCCCATATCAAATCCCAAAAAGAGAACAAAATATTGAAGGGTGGCTCCTTAAATGACTATTGTCCTCTGCAGCCACAAATGAGTTCCTGTCACTAATGACTGCCTTGCAATCAAATACAACAGAAGGCAAATCAAAGTTCTGAAAACAACACAAATCCTGGCATTCTTTAGTTACAGAATCCTTGACTTTTCAGCCTTAAAAGCTTTCATATTATTTTTGTCACCCTATGACACAGCTCAGTGCCAGTGAGTCTGTTGTATCTGATGATCAGATTGCTGTTTAGTGTCTCCCTACTATGCCTGACCTCCTAATGATGGTTTCCTAAGTAGGATTTGAAGACACTTTAAGAAATAATATGAGAAATTTATATAATTAATTTTTCCAAAGCATTTACTGATTTTTTTAATTACTAAGGATTTTAATTTTTCTCATTTTCTCTTTCCTCTTTTGCTCTTCTCACTCTCCTCCTCCATCAGTTTGAAAAGCTAACGATGTCATGAAAAGCTAATGATGTCACCTTTGAAAAGGGCATTAAGAACTGCCAGAACATTTTCCTGCAAGTTACTTCACATCACCCAACACTAAAAAATGGATTAATGGACTAAGCTGGATTTAAACATCCTCCTTGTTAACAAAACTGTAAATTGGGAAGACTGAAACATTTTTATCTCCAGCTTTCTCCTCCTTGGTTTACCCAGTTTATCTCTCTCTTTCAGAAGAGTTAAATTCCAGAGGGTGACGAGGCACTGGGACAGGAATTTGGGGATGTCCTGTCCCTGACAGTGTTCAAGGCCAGGCTGGATGGGGCTCTGATCACCCAGGTCTAGTGGATGGCTGCCCATGGCAGTGGGTTGGAACAAGATGATCTGGAATGTCCCTTCCAACCCAAACCCTTCTATCATTCTGTGATTCTTCAAGGGGAAAAACGTCCAATAAAAAACACCAATGAGATGCTGGAGAAATGAATTAAAGACCTGCCTCATCTAGTTTTCCTACCTGGCCCTAAGCAAGGAATTTCATCTATCCCAGTCCTTTTCTGGCTCTTTGTTAAACAAATCTCATAAAATAGCGAGAATCCTTTTTAGCAGGGATTGGGTCAATACAACCCACTGGCAAGCAGAACCACACTAACAGATACCAAGAGTACATGTAAACAAAAATTATGCCATCTGAAGCTCCCTGTGAATGTATTCATAAGGATATCACCTCAGTTACTAGAATACAACAAAAGTCTTGCTGAAATCATAAAAATAACTTTTTTAAAAAGAAAGAAAATTCTCAGCACATCATACTAATCTGAGTTAATTTACTGGTTCTATAATGGATATGCAATATCAATTTGTTCTGAGAGTAGAAATGTCTCAATAATTAATGAACAATCATATACAAATATTCTATGTCTGCCTGCAAAAGCTGCAAATTTGTAATATATTATTACAGTTCTGGAGGAAATCCAGCCATGCGGAGAAAATCTGTGCTGAAAAAGAGAATTTGGAAGGAGAGGCAATATGTTTTATTAGATGAAATCAGACCAGGAGTGTAAGCCTGAGAGATTGTTTATTTTTCCAATTATATTTGATAAAATATAATTATGTTTTGCTACAAGCCTAGCCTTTCTTACAGATTACAGACGTATTACTTTATAAGTAAAGCATTTCCAAGAAACATTTCTACAATAAAGCCAATAAAGCTTAAGATAACTTACAAGTGAGAAAAGATTAAGAGATTTATAATAATTTATATTGTTCTCTACATAGTTCCAAAGTTGTGGAGTCAGCTAGTAATCTTCCCTTGCTTATTTGGATTTTTTCTAATAGCAATGAGAATAGCAAAAATAAAACACTTTCTTATTGTTTCAAAAACAAAAATAGGTAGAGAGAATGCACTGGCATAAAAATCCTTGAAAAGCTTTCACTTCATCTTATCTTTAAGGGACTATAGTTCAAGTACATAGCATCCCTTAAACTGAGAGATGTTTTGATTTCAGCCAGATTCCTCAGATGTGTTTATCTTGTCATGGTATTTGGAGGTGTCTGCATTTTTTTCCCTACTGTAATCTGTGTTTTTCAAAAAAGACTCCACTTCTCATAGCAGAATCTGAACTAACACCAGAGATCTTTACTGACAGGCACTAACTGGTATTTATGGTTTATTTAGACAAGCTGGAGAGATGGGTGAATTTTTATAATTTTTTGATTAATGATTTTCATCAATTTTTCTGTGTATGTGTGTGTGAGAGAAAATTCTTCAACTTTATGCTTGGAACTCAAGCAAATACTGCCTTAAGGGATCTCTCTGTTAATTATAAGAGTAAGAAATGCAGCAGCAGTAACTCGGAAAAGCTCACTGGGCCAAGAGCTAAAAGCAGGAAATTTTGTCTGTGAGAGTTATCAACTTCTACATTTGAGTACTTGCGTTGCTACCACTGTTGACCAGGATTCAGAGGACGCAGAGATGCGCTGCGAAATCCAAATTCTCCACTGACTCACAGAGTTTCAGGCCCAGATACCTACATCTCCCAAATCACACCTGAAACATCCAGCTGTATCACACATGGAGTATCTCAAACGGTGGAAAAAGGCACAATGCTGTCTGGTTAAGATTTAGATACTGTAACTCCTATCCAGATATTTTAGTGTGTCCTTTTTGTGCCACCTGGGCTTTTAAATCCTCTTCAAGTGTTCAGTGTGGGATCTCTGACAAAAAAAAAAAAAAAAACAAAAAAAAAAACAAAAAAAAAACCCAAAAAACCCCACAACAAAACCAAAACCAAAAAAAACCCCAAAACCCCAAAACAAAACATTAAAACCCAAACAAACAAAATACCAAAGCAACAACAAAAACCCACCACCAAAACCAAACGATTTTTCTTCTATTTAATTTATACAGTGACACACACACAAAAAAAAAAGTCTTTTTTGAGAAAGCAAGGGCTGGGCAGCCAGTCTCAAATGGTTTGAAAGCTGGCTGGGTGGCCAGGCTCAAGGAATGGCCGACATGCAGGTAGTGAAGAACACAGTGTGTGTCAGATGATGACACAGAATGCACCCCCAGCAAATTTACGGACGCCAAATTAAGGAGTGCTGACATGAGGACTGGCAGAACTTAATCCAGAAAGATCTTGATAAATTTGAGGACTAGGCCAAGAGACACCTCAGGCTTGATGGAAGAGCTCAGGCATGAGGACAGGTGGGAAACTGGCTGAGCATGAGCCCAGGAGAAGGACCAAGGCATCACACTAATGTCGGGCTGAGCACAAGCCCATTTAGGCCAAAAGAGCATTCTTACTGCAAGTAATGCAAACTGCACCCTGGACTCCATCGAGAAGTGTGCCAAGGAAAGTACTAACCCATAGTCATTAAAACAGAGAAATGAGGAGCAAAAAAAATTGTTACAGAGGCTGAAAAATTCTACTTTAATTCAAAGTTCATCCACTTTGCAAAGAAAGAAGAGAAGAAGCTGTTCATAAAAATGGGTGTAGTCTATGAGACTTCTAATGAGAAATTAGAAGGTAGCAATCCTTGCCAGAGCAGTGAGTTTCTGGAATACTCTTCTGCCTTCAGCATCAGGATAAAACAGTCATGCCAATTGCAACATGGAGTTTAATAGCTTATGAAAAGAGTGATGTAATAATGTGGCACATGACAGCAAGTGGTCATGTAGGACATCTCATCCAGTCCTACATTCCTGAATTCTACATGCATGGAGAGTGATAAAACTTGAAATAAGATAAAGAATAGTTTCTGAAACACAATAAAGATGGAGAGAATAAAGGAAAGAAACTTACGGGTGTTGGCAAACAAAGTCCCAGGGGGTAATGAAGAGGGAAGCATTCTTCCTTGAAAACTTCATGACTTCCTCATGGAAGATCACAACATTGTCTCAACGTGCCTTGATGTCACAACATTTAATACCTCTCATTTCACAGCACAATTTCATTGTGACAGCTGCTGAAAGCATTATGCCTCCAGCAAAATAACAATATGATGTTTTATACACTAAATGCCACGAGATGTCAAGTAACAGATGATCCAATGTAAGGCCTTTCTGCCATTTGGCCATATCATCCTAAGTAGAGACAATTTGAAGCACAGTGTGTAGGCAAATATATGACTTTAAAACAACAAACTTATTTGTGTGCAATACTTGGTGTTTTAGGTCCTAGGGGGTTTTCAAAACCTCTAATGGTCTTTAATTTTGCACATTGTTAAGTCTGATTAATGGTGTTTGGACTGCTCATAGTGATGGTGCTCTTAGAAGAAATTGAGAAGTCAATTGAACTCTGCATTTATAGTTTCATGTTTTAAACAACAACTTTAATTCTTCCTTTTGTTACAGTAATATATTAAAAAACTTTCTAGAATCAAGAGTAAAAGAAAGACAATGGAAGAAGTGGCAAAGGCAACCAAACAGATCTGTTTCCAGACACATGGGTGTTTCCTCAAGGATGGGACCTCTCAGGCAGGCAGGCTGCTCTACAGAGACCTTAGTGAAATTGTATCATCACTGCTGACCTTCAGTGTCCAGACCCCATCAGCCACATATCAGAGCCCAGAGTGGGACTGCATCAAGTTAAACTGCTCTAGAGCAAGATACAAGGGAAATTACAGTCTTGAGTTCACCCTCTCCCTCTTCATGGGCCTTTTTCATCATAGGTCTCAAATCACTACATCATTTTGAAGTTTATTTGAGAGGGAAAATAATCACAAAACCATGTGGCTGAAGTTGCAAGAGGGTATGACAGCAATGTAAGCATAATCCTGGACACAGGCAGCTGGATGGAGCACCATTGAAACAATTACTGTCCATCATGCCATGCCAATTCACAGGACAAGATGTACCAGGACATTTTTCATAGCTTTTATCTTAATTTATCTATATTTCTGCCAGAGGCTTTGCCTGCCAGGAAGGGAGCTGGCTATGTCACAGCTGACACAGGAGGTTCCCATAAGGAAGCTCTGCCTTAGACTTGAGGAAGTCAGATAATCTGGTTTTATTTGAGTAAATTCTCAGCCAGTGTGTCCTTTCAGACCACATTGCTACAGCAGTCTTAAAATGGGTCAAATAAAACTCCCACACAAAATGATGCACCCACACAATTCCATTAACCCATAAGCAGCATTTTACAAACTGAATTACTATAAAATGTACAATGTATTTACAGGTCTTCAAACTGTCATTAAATACTATTTTATAAAATCAACTACTGCTCAATAGCAATTAATCTGTACCTTAGACCCACTGACAAACCTCTGTTGTCAGTTACCATAAAGGATATCAGACTCGTAGTACTACCAGTTATTCAATTAGTGCCCCTGAGCTCTAAACCTTTAACCACACAGTAAACTTACATGCCAACCTGATACCAAAGGATAAAATTTATCCTCTTTTTCTGCTTTGAAAACCTAGGAATCTGCTCTTTAAAAGCATATTGAAAAGATATGGTATTTAGAACTCAAGATAAAAACATAAAAGTTTGCAGAAAAGCTGTTAATTCAGTCCTGATGACAATGTTGGGGGAACAGGAGTATAAATTATATGATAATACACAATCTACTGTTTTGTCTGCCTTCCTGGGCTGGCCCCTGTCAGCATGGCATGAATCACAGCCTAAAGCCTTGTTGGCTCAGACACTGCCATGCTTTCCATTGCAGGATGAGATGCCAGTGGGAACTTAGTGCCACTGCTCCTGCCAACACTGTGTTTACTGCACATGCCTCAGCACTTCCTTACAATCAGTAAAGCAGATTCCTGTTCACTCAGAGATCAATGCCAGCACCAAACTGAAACCTCTGCTTGTGAGTGTACCAGATGCTGTGCTGCTTTCCCTTGAACCAGGATAACTCCAGGCTCTATGCCTGGAACATCCTGCTGGGTACAAACAATTACCCTGAATCTGACAGGTAACACAGCACTCTGCTCTGGGTAGTGCAGGACTAAGACAGACAGATAGATAAATAGATAGACAGACAGATAGATAGATAGATAGATGGACAGACAGACAGATAATATTTCAACATGTAAGAGGCTAAAACTGCACCCTGGAAAATTCGTGGAGCACTGGTTTTGGTGTGAGACAAAGGTGCACCTTTCTTAAAACAATTATAAAGCAGATTCAAAGAAATGAACCCTTGCCTATGTCTGGCTCTTACTTGAATACTGTCTTGACTGGGTGAGTGAATCCAGGGTGTCTCCCCCTGGTCAATTTGGTAGCACACTCCAACTCTTCTCAACAACTTAATATTCAACATCACCACCTTTGACATAGGGACCTGCAACTTAGAGGAGAACACATCTGCAGACAGTTATCTGTGCAATGCAATATATAAAGTATTCCAGAGAAATCAAGTACATCCTTTCCAGCTCCAGAAATCCCTGAGGAATGAACTTTTTTATATTTGACATATCACTCTGAAAATCACTACCCAAGCTAAACAAAATTTAGGTTTTTAAAAAAATAATAATGAAAAAAGCACTTTATTCCAACAGAAATTAAAGGTACAAGTAGCTGGCAGGACAAAAGTTCTTACAGCTGGCTGGTAGTTTGTCTTAATCTCCAGAGTGTCTGATGCCTCTTCAGTTAAGAGTCAGGAGGGACGAATTTGCAGGTGATAGGGCTGAAGCCAAATTGGCTATCCAAATCCTTACATTCCAGATACATATCACAGAATGGGCTCCCTTCTCAAGTCACACTTCAGATAAAAGCACAGAACTGATCACAGCAGCTCAGACGAGATGGCCATGCAGCTCAGTGCTTTAACACTGACAGCACCCAAAAACAAACCACAAGAAGATCACATGAACAGAGTGTGTGTAATAACACTTCCTTAGCTTCCATCAGCCTGCAGTTTGGCTCTCCAGAGAAAGAGAGAGAACAATAATTTTACTGAAACTGAGCTGCCCTTTCAAAGGACAGCCAGTTCAGACACCTGAACTGGTGGAGTTTGTGCCATCTCACAGAACCAGGTTAAGTGTTACAGTCACTGCTTGGAGACAATCAGCTGTGCAACCATTTTCTGATTTACCTCCCCCAACACAACTTTAAAAGGAGTTGGTTACTTTTCTGCACAATTGGAAGGTGAGAACATCACTAGTTTTCCTTGCTCAATTAGATTTTTTTTTACACTATCTCATGGATTTTACCCAATAGATAAACACATACCAAAGACTCACCAATAATGGTGTCTACCTTTAACATAATTAATGGAGGGCAAAGGTTAGTGATAGTTACTAGTGATAATTACATGTTGACTATATGACTAGACTAATACAATTCTTTACAGCTATTTTAAAACCTTTTCCTTTAATTAATTTTCTATTCTGTTTCCAATTTAATAATTTACCTCAATGCCTTAGTCTGACTGAGGTAGTTAGTCCAAACTAACAGATAAATAGTTACTAATGGATAAGTAAATCTCTCCCAGCTACATACTGAACTCACATACCAAGACGGAGGTCAACAGAAATTCTGGATATTTATGTGCTACACAAACTGCATCAACTTTGATTCTGTTGTTCTAAAATATCAGCTCGCTGCATACAAAACGTCTTAAATCAGATTTGAGTATACACTGCCTGATGGTACCAACAAAATGCATGATGGAAAAAAATTCACTAATTTTTTTTCACTAAATTCACTAAACTGTACTAATATATAATTTATTCACACAGAAACTCTTTGCCTCAAAGTACTTCCACACTGACAGAAGCCAGAGCACCCAAGAGCTGCAGACACTCAGCATTTTGGATATCAGTAACATGAACCAAATATAAGACTCCATGATGTCGTATTTGGACTTGATATCAAGAAAAATATTATTTTTACCGAAAGGGTGGTTAAGCATTGGAATAGGCTGCCCAGGAAAGTGGTGGAATCGAGTGGAAGTGTTTAAAAGACGTGGAGATGTGGCATTTGGTGAATGGTTTAGCCGTGGCCTAAACAGTGCTTTGATGTTTGGACCCGATCTTCAAGATCTTTTCCAGACTGAAGGATTCTGTGATTCTTTATTGAGGAAATATAAAACACCTCGGCAACAACTGCTCTCCTCTCCCAGAGAGATCAGGTTGTAAACAATGTCTTTTACCGGCATCACGTTGTAGAGAATATGTTTTCATTCAAAAAAACTTAGGAGAAAGAGATCAGCAGAATCTGCTCTGCACTCCTACAACTCCTGTATTTTAATTTCAACCAGACAATAAATTTCAACAAGCTAAAATGAACCGTTTGTGCTGCACTTGAAAGCCCCTGAATCATACAGGATTTAGGCAATCGATTAATTTTTCATATTTAAATAACAACGAGCCGAATCGCTAGGGAACACGAATGTTTGCGCTGCCAGTTCCTGCGCTACGGCCACCGAGGTCACTCCGCCATGGCCGAGGCGCCCAGCACGCCAATCTCCGGGGAAATCATGGAGGAGGCGGCACCTCGGCCGGTGTTCCCCGCCTCGCCCGAGCTGCTCTGGGCGGACAGGGCGAGCCGCGGCCCCGGCTTAAAGCATTTTAAGGGGGCATTAGCGCCGGGCAGCGGCGCTGGGTGGGAGCACAAGCCGGCCGCGGACAGGCGGGAGAGGCGCGGAAGCAGCGGAGGGCCCGCCCTGGGGGCTGGGGGGCTGTGAGGGACGCAGACGTGGTGCTCTGGGAAGCGCTGCGCCGGGCGGCGCGGGGGACAACCCACCTCGGGCAGGAAGCCCTGCCTCCCAACCCCGCCGAGCCCCCCCCGTTCGGCTCGGCGGCTCGCTCGGGGTTCTCCTCCCATTTCTGCCCAGGAGGAGTCAGGGCGGACTGTGAGGGACAATGACTTGGGACTGACAGAGGAACTTCTCCACAATTAGGCGGCGCCATCTTGCAATACGGACGAGAAGCTGTGGCGGGCGCCATTTTGCATTTGGCCGAGCGATGAGAAGCGCCTTATTGCATTTCGCCTCCTGGGCGCCGCCATTTTAGGTTACGGCAGAGCCTCCGCAAGCGCAACCTCATTGGGCGCCGCCATTTTGGCTTGCGAACAAGACGGCGACCCGCAGGGGTCCTCACCCCCTCCCTTCCTCCCTTTAGGTGCCTTCATAAAATGCCCGTCGAGAATCCCCTCTTTTTTCGCCCCGCTCCCAAGATGGCGTCGATGCGGGAGAGCGACACCGGCCTGTGGCTGCACAACAAACTGGGCTCCACGGACGAGCTGTGGGCGCCGCCGAGCATCGCCTCGCTGCTCACGGCCTCGGTCATCGACAACATCCGCCTCTGTTTCCACGGCCTTTCTTCGGCCGTCAAGCTTAAGCTACTCCTGGGGATGCTGCACCTGCCCCGCCGGGCGGTGGATGAGGTGAGAGCCGGGGGGGAGTCGCAGCGAAGCGGGGCCCGTGTGTGTGTGTGTGAGGGGGAGAGGTCGGAGATGGCGTGAGGGGAGAAGGGGGGGCAGTGCCAGCACCACCTCCCCCGCCCGCCCTTTTTTTTGTGTCCAGACGGAGGCTGCGGGGAGGGGGGACCCCGGGCTGCCCGCGGGGCGAAGCCGAGCGGCCTCAGCCCCTCAGGGCAGCGGCGTGTGGTCGGGCTGGTTCCCACCGCCATCCCCGCCTCTCCCTCGCAGCCTTCCTTGAACGGGCAGGAATAAGTGAAGAAGGTCTCCCGACTTGGTCCTTGGTGTGAGGAAAAGCGCCGAGATTCCCTGTGATAAGGGAGCGAGTGGAGCGGGAGCTTTGCTGCTGCTCCTCCTCTTCCTGCTCTTCGGGGATTCCCTGGTTGGCACCAGCCTTTTGAAAGCAGTTTGGACATGAAACCCATTGTGTGGCCCACAGGGACTCTTTGTAGGGCTGTGTTGTGGGTACCTTTTAGGGAAGAGGGTTTTTCTGAAGCAGTGGTTGTGCGAGGGCTGGGATAGAGGCGGGATCGTTTAGGAGCAGCCGTGTGTGTGTTCAGCTTCCTCCACTCCCTCCTCAGTACTGGCAGCTGTGTAGGTGTCACAAGTCGAGCATCTCGGCTTTAGGAAGGACAGCAGCAAGTGCTGAAACTTTGGGAGTGGAAGATCTGGGGTCTGCACTGGGAAGAGCTTTTCCCTACCCTCCTGCAGTCAGGTCTAGATTGGGGGAAATTGCCATGCTTTTTGTTTGTCTCTCTTTACCTTTGTGGGAACAGCTGGTGCTTTCCTCTGTCGTTCTAGCCCAGCTAATAAAGTGGTTGGCTCGAGTCTGAGCTGCCTCTGCAGACTTCTTCACTTAGCCCTGGATCACACCTCATCTGCACCTGGCCTATTCTTACCTGTAGGCAGCTATTGATATTTGGGGCAATAGCTGGAGAATGTCTGAGAATCTTAAGTTTCTTCAGCCAGACTGGAGGAATTCCTCTCCTCCTTCCATCATGTAAAGTATTATTTCCTGGTAACAATCATGGAAGTGGTGTGTAGTTAGTTTTTACCTTCCTGTGTAGATATCCTCAGCTGTGCTTTCACCACTCTCTTTCTTGGCTAAGACACAGCTGCTTCTTAAGCTTAATATACACATATACCAGGTAGGGTGTGGTATTTAACTTGGATTGTTGTCTGCTCAGCTTTTGTACACTTCTAGGCTGAAAAGGGGCAAGCATCACCTTTAAGCAATAACTTAGTGTATGCCAGTGTTTGTCTTGCCACCTGCATCTGTATGATTCTTCATTGTTACATTGGTGTCACTTTAAAAAAAATAAATCATCTTGTTCAGCATGTTTAATGCTAGTTTTTAAAACATGATATTCATGTTTAGTGCCTGTCCAGTGAACAAGCTGTCATCCTTGTGTGTGATAAATGGGGTCGTGTTCTGGACAAACAAAATAATCAAGGCCAGAAAGGGAGATGGGAGCTCGTGTGAACTTGTGAGTTTGCAAAATTCTTGTGAACTTAGTGTGAAAATCCAAGTAGCCTGGAAGAAATTATTATTGCAGTGATTAGAAAAATCAGTGATGTTTTTAGATTGAAAAGAGGCTCAAAAAGCTTAAGGGACCTTCATAAATAGCACTCATGGCAATTCTTTGAAGGAGCAGCATTCAAGCAAACTGAAATAATTTGTTGAAATACTTCAAGAGTTGACTGAATGTTTTAAACTAAACCCGGGGAAGATGGCAGCCAGCAGCTTTCCTGGATCTGTGCTTGTGTTAGCCGTGGAGATAAAGTGTATGTAGAGAAAAGCCAGTCAGGCAGTCAGTGTGCCTTTTACTGTGCACTTAAAATGATCAGTTGTGTTCCAGATGTAAAGCTCTTGTTGCTGCTGTAACAAAATATTGTGGGATTTTTCAGTTTAGTAGAGTTCATGAATTCAATCATAAGTTTAATCTTTCATTGTAAACTGATGATGCTTGATCTACCCTTTTTAATTATTTCAAGAACATGTGGTTCTTTTTTTTCCTTAAACTGGAAGAAGGGCCTTAAAAAAAAAAAAAAAAAAAAAAAGGGTTAAAAATAGAAAAACTCCTGAGGCAGAAACCCTTAACATTGCTGGTAGGCCTACTATTATTATTACAGGCTTCCTTCTATAGATGGTAAAAATAGCTGATGTAACCAAACTGCTGACAAAAAAGACTGTTGTCTTATCAGATGCTCATAATTTGTGGTTAGTTTGCTAAGATACTTTTCTTTGTGCAGATTTGTCCACTAACTTGCTATCAAGAATTTTGCTGTTTTAATTGCCATAGAGTACCTTGCCCACAATATCCAGAAAACAGATAAATATGTCTGTGTCCAGAACGGCTGTGCCATGCTCATCTCTGCAGCAGCCTTTGCCTGTGTGTGTGCTGGAAGCAGTGCCTTCCTACCCAGACAGGGTAGCTGTAGCTGCCTGCAAATGAATTTGTCACTTGGAAATCATCCCCACGCCTGAAAATGATTAAACTGAGCTCTGAGAGTATTTAATTATTGTCTGTGCAAAGTCATCTGTCCTTGCCGTGCCGTGGGCCCAGTCTGTATCGATCATGTGCGAGAAGCCCCGAGCTGTGGCATTTGGGAGCTTAATTGTATTGGAAAATGTATTGCATCAGCTTTGTAAAGCTTTGGGAGTCTCGACAGCAGCTACAGGATATGCTACATGTTAAAAGATGTTCCCCTCTCTAGATAACAGATTCAACTGAGTTATTTTCTTTTCAAAATATTATTTTTCTGTTTTTCTGTAGAGTAGCATTTTCATGAAAGCTTAGAATAACACAGAAACCACTTGAGAGCAGACATTTGAGTAAAAAGCAACGTGGGGATCAAGGAAACTGGTGGTATTTGGTTTAGAAGGGATTTAATTGCTCCTGGTCCTTTCTAAATCTCTGTGAAAGCTTCAGTCTAGACAAGTGAATCTTCAGTGAGCTCTCTTGAAAGCTCAGTCCTTCACTTAAGTGGTTTTATCCTTATATGTAATATCTTTCAATTTCCATAATGTTTTCATTCAACACTCCAAATACTATATAGATATGAGTGATCCTCATAATACTCTCGTGGGACAGGTAATAAACCTAATTTTTTATCATGCTGTGAACCTCATTACTGCATGTTTGTTCCTGCTGACTAATAAGAATAATTGGCTCTCATTTTCATTTTAAGTTTTGTTTTGTAGGCAGTTATCAAAAATTCCTTTCTCACTGTTGTTCTCTGGGCAGAACTTGCAAACTCTTGAATCTTATGACTTTTCATCTGATAATTTTTTTTCTAGATAATGCACTCATTTGAAATGGTGCCTAAAGCTCAGTGTAGTGCTGACCAGAGTTTCAGTTGTGAATTAGGCAGAACTGTTACTTCTGTTTATTTTGCATATTATATTCTTGTTGACCTGATTCACAATGGCAACTGCAAGCTTTCTTTTTATGCCAGTGTTTAATTTATTTGTTCAGGGTCAGACTGATGTTACAACCAAGTCTGGAACAAGGGCTGTACTTCTGTGCTCTCTGAATTATTTTGAGAGGAAGATCCCTATCCCAGCAGGGACCTGCCTGTTTATTACAGTGGAAATCAAAACTGTTTCTTTGTACTGGCTAATGTGCACCAGGAGCCATCTCTGCAGGGAAGTGGGAATTGTGGAGTGTGGGTGTAGAGGAGTAAGAGGGGCATGACACTTTCCTTTCCCTCTGTATTGAGAACACACGGGCTGCTGCGCACCTCTCTGGCCTGCACTTAAAGTTCATAATTATTCTGTGGTGAAAAACGGTATATTTTAATCCAATATTTCTCTTGGCCACTTCAGCTCTTTTTCATGATTAAAATCCAAACCACATACAATAGTGGTATTGACCCATCCTGGGTTTCTATTGTGTAAATATTAATACTGTGTTTTCAATCTAATGCTTTTAGTTTGATGAAAATGCTCTATAATGATAATGCAGCTACCTGTTAAAATACCATCTTTTCTATAGCCTCAGAAGGATTAAAGGTTCATTTGCTTTATTAGCCAACTGTTGATGCAGTTGTCTAAAAGTATTGTCATGCACATTAGTTTAGGCAGAATATAAAGTAAATAAATGTGAATTCTTTGCAAGCAGTCATCTTGGAGCTGCCATGTTGTATGTTACTAGTAACATTTCCTTTTTTATACCTTCCCACAGTCCTGTTTGTCCTTCCTGCACAGCCATTATTAATCTGCTTTTGTCTCTGTTCCCAGACATTTCCCATCCTGCCTGATACTACTCGCTAGATGTTTCTAGTCATGGCCTGTGCTTTTCCTTGTGTGCTAGCAGGCTGAGAAAAATACTTTAGATCCTTAAATTTTAAATGAGAAAGACACTGGAACATGTTATATCAGATACTGACATTCATGCTGAACAAGATGCTGATGGGAGCCTTACGGACCCAGTGTTGCAATCATAGACAATTAAGAATTTGCAATTACTGTGCCCTGTAAAGTAACAGGAAAACGGCATGTAGGATTCCTTGTTGAGTTGCATTTCATGCATTCTCAAACCATAAATGAAATGTTTCTTTCCAGCTGCCAGTGAAGCAGGAACATGTATTTAAATGGCCGTTTAAAGACAAACCCGAGTCAAAACTTGAATCCAAGTAAATGCAAAGCAATATTCAGGCAAAGTCTCTGGTTAGCTCACAGTACTTGTTAGTGTGCTTTGCTTCCCTGTGTGTGGTAGTGACTTTCTCCCACCATGTTCCTTCTGTCACGAGGCCTTGTGATAATGTTATTTGCCCAGTGCTAGGCAAACAAATTGTTTCTGGGCTCCTTTCTTGAAGGAACCAAAAGCTTGTAAAGCAGGGGGTTTTGGCATGAAGAGGCTGCCTGAACTTTAGCCCTGAGAGTGGAAGGGGATGCAGCATGCTCAGACCAGAGCTCTATAGGCAGGTTGCTCGTAGTAGAGGCATGTAGCTCTGAAATTTTGGTATAGGAGTTTTGTGAAGTAGATATGAAAGGTAAATTATGGTGATGCAAGACACATTTTTTTCCTCTAGCTATTGCCTGACTTTGCTTTGGTGAAGAAAATGACATTCTGTACAGTACCTGTGTTATTGGTATCCACAGAAAAGCTTGTAAAAGCTATGAATTCATCAGCTCTTCTGGGGTGCTTTAGGTTTCCAGGTGTTTTGTGTAAATCAGTGCCTTGATTCCTTTAGGATAGGTGAGAGAGCAAAAGGCTTTGCTTTGATAGTGTTCACAGTCATCCCCATCCACTGTGAAAGTGACTTTTGTTAAGGAGTTTAGGGTTAGAATAGAGAGATGGACAAGTGTGTGGAGGTTCTGGTGGGGTTATGTTTACTGAGGAAGAAATGAGCAATGGAGAACAGCAAAGACTAGAACCTCAGAAATTGATTCTTCCCCCTGGATAAGCGTTGGTTAAATTTGACAGCACATTGAACAGTGTGTGGTGCTGGTTGTGTGCTCAGTTTGATCCAAAGCAAATCAATGGCCCTGCTGAATGAAGATGGGAACTGGCCCATGTAGTGTCTCCTTCTGCTCCCCTCTTTGTGGTTCTGGTGTTTGTGTGACTGCAGCCAGTCGCTCCAAGGAGCTGGTTGAGCTTAAAACCACAGAGATGCTCATTTTGGGTCGGATGGACTGATGCAGTTTGTTTCACAAGCACATGATATGTGAGCCCTCAAACATGCAGGGGGTGAAGGACAAACTGGCTCTGTAGTGGACTTGTAAACCCAAAGTGAGAGGGCAATAACATTGTGTGGATGAAAGGACTTGAGAAATGTCAATGTTTGTTTGCCTCTGAGCTTTAAAAGTGTGCGGGAGAGAAATGGGAAGCAGAAATTTAACTTTTATTTCTTGTATTTAGAGTTTTATACATAGAGTAAGCTTATTTTATTAAACCTTTTCATGTAAGAGTGCATTAAATAAAGAGAAAGAAATACAGCATAAAGGTGAAGATGAGTTTCTTGCTTGTCTTACTGTGTTCAGAAACATGATGACTGTAATTAAGCTATATGTGCCACAATGGGTGGTGAAAAATCAAAATTCATGTATTTCCTTATACTTGCTTGTATATTCTTCAGGGTCAATGCAATGCAGATATAGTATTGGAAAACTACTTTGTGTAATTTTACTGTTGTGTTTTGTGGCTTGTTAGACACGGAATATCTCAAACATCTTGTTCTCTGAAGCTGGTGCTGTCATGCTTACATGAAAATTTACTTTTCATAAGAAAAAAAAATAGTGCTCAGTCTTTGGGGGTTTATACTTATTTGAGAATGAAGTAAACCTGTGACTGTAGTCACCTTGATTTTCATGTCATAGTGTCAACATATATGTCGGTCAGTAATAAAAAAAACCTGTTACAATGAAACTTAAAATTTATTTTATGTGTTATTTTCCATTTTTAAAAATAGAAAAATAACTTTTTTCTGACTATAGAAACTTTGAGTAGATTAAAAAATCTTGTTATTTGTGGCACATTAGAGTGCTGTGTTTACTTCTATAGTACATAATTTTTGTCAAACAGTACAGTATTGATTAGGTTATTTTGGCCTAAGTTTAAGTCGTATTTTGAAGGCAATTATGATACAGACATAATCTGTCTACATAATTATACTGTGGGCTGGCAAGGGGCACATCTTCATTTAGATGCCTGTTCTAAATAACTTGTATTCTATTTGCATATTCCTATCACTGAATAGAAGGTGTGGGTCCACGGGGAGTATGAGTGTAAAACAGAAGGAGTCAGTCATGTAAAAATTTGGCTGCTGCTTTTAGTAAAAATGCCCAGTGCTAAACAAAGCTTTGAGCTGTCAAAAGCTCAAAACAATCTTTGTTTAGTTTGGCTGAAAGCAGTATAAAAACTTTCCTTGGGTCATTCTTTGCCTGGTTCTAGAGTTAATGTACAACTGTGTGGAAACAGTTTCCCTCTTCCCTCCCCCCGTAGTAAAACATTGTGCATGTTTGTGTATTTTGTTAAAATTAATCCAACTATAACCTGTTTAAAACTGTTTCCAATTGGTTGATTTTCTTTTTCTTTTTTTGTTAGATGAAAGGGGCACTGACTGAAATTATCCAGCTCGCTACCTTGGATTCAGACCCCTGGGTCTTAATGGTAGCTGATATTTTAAAATCCTTTCCAGATACTGGCTCCCTTAACCTTGATCTTGAAGAACAGAATCCCAATGTTCAAGATATTTTAGGAGAGCTTAGAGAGAAAGGTAAGTCTTTTCTGTTGGTGAAAATTGCAGGAATGTGGTGCCTTTTTTAAGAAATAACCTGTCATTTCACAGGCAGCCTTGCTCTCTTAACAGTAGAGGTACAAGAACAAGCACTGTCTTGTCTCTGAACTACCACAGTTCATGACCTGGAATGCTACTAGACTGGGAACTGTGGTATTGGGGGAATGGTAGCTTCTTAAATTATCTTTTCACATATCGTCAGAATTTAATGTCAGTGATTGCCCGGAGTGTGAAGGGCAGCACAAAAGTTTGTGTGGATTCATTGGTATCACAGACAGGCTGTGCTGCAGCTTAGTCAGTGGAGGCTTTTTCCATGTTTCTCTGTCTCCCACGTGTGGTACCCAAGACTAGAGCAAGTCTCTACCCTGTGTGGAGGCACCACCAGTGTCCTGGGCAGGGGCTGTCCCTGCTGGGAGTGTCTGGACAGCACAGGGACTGTCCCTGCTGGGAGTGTCTGGACAGCACAGGGACTGTCCCCGCTCGAGTGTCTGGACAGCACAGGGACTGGCCCTGCTGGGAGTGTCTGGACAGCAGGTGGTGGGGCTGGAGGGACGCTGATCTCAGGGACAGTTGTCCTGCTGATGGCCAAGTAGCCGCCCATTGCCCAGCAGCTGAAAATACAGAGTCAGGCACTTGCACAGTTGCTGCTTCAAGCAGTAAATGGTGATGCAAAACTACTTCTACTTCAGTGGGTTTATTTTAGCACATTGTCTAGAAAAAGCCCTCGAGCATCCATGGACAGACATGATCTCGGGCTGGAGATTGCAGCAGAACAATAATTACATGACTTGGAGGTGGAAACACTTTGTTTTCTTTCTATAAGCAAACGATCGTTTGTCTGTCCACACTTGTGATTTGGATTTTCATTCAGTAGGTTGGTTTTCATGTGTAATTTTTAAGGAATCTGAGAATTCAAAAATTTTTATCTTTTTCTGACAATAGTAGCGTATTTAAGATACCTATGATTTGACTAGGTATAATTAAAATGGAAGTTTTTATGAACCTAATGGGAAAAACAAACATACTAATAACTGGTTATATATTGTGTAATAATTGGAACTAAATTACTCTTGGTATTTATACAACTAATCTAAAATTTAAAACCACCTGTACAGTCCAGTTGTAAAATGTTTTGTCATTAGCTGTCAAAGAGGTGCTAATACCCCTGTGTACTGTGTTAACTCTTTATGCAGTAAGTGAATGTGAAACTTCAGCTATGTTGCCGTTGGAATGCCAATACTTAAACAAAAATGCCTTGACAACACTAGCTGGGCCACTTACTCCCCCAGTGAAACATTTCCAGCTGAAAAGGAAACCTAAAAGTGCCACTCTCAGAGCTGAACTCTTGCAGAAATGTAAGTAGTATTAAGATTGTGTACAAATTAAATAGTGAAAGGAAGATTTATATTCAGTATATTCAGTCTTATTCTCCAGAATGGTGATACATGTTATAATTTTCTGTTACAAGAGCTTTCCTGGATGAGGATGGACTGATATGTGGAAGAGCAGGTGCAAGTCATTCCAGCCAGGATTGCATTAAAATGCTAATCTTGATTTAAATGCTGTTCAGATTTCAAGGCATACAAAGAGCTGTTGCTTTTTAAAGCACAGAGTGGTCCTCTGCTGAGTGCTTGTAACAGTCAGTTGGGAAGACTTCTGAGGGACAGCTTTGGTTAAAACTCCTGAAACAGAAGTAAATGAGAACAGTTTCATTTTGCTATGTGCTTTTGGAGCAGGGAGGAAGAGCTGCTAAATAATGCTTTCTTTCACTCAGTGAAAGTATGGCTGTATAGGGTGTAAAAGCCAAGATGATTTTTCTCTTAACAAAAGGCAGCATATGTGTATGTGTATGTATTGGTAGCTGGTTGAACTAAGTGATCTTAAAATAGTTTACTGTAGCTGCTCTTCTGTTGCAGCAGCTTGCTGCTTTCTTGCATGTAACTTGAGTTGGTCTGGTTAAATACAAAATTTGTAACTTTTCCTAATGTGTCATATAACTTTTAAAGATTATTTAAATTTCTATTGAGCCTATTCTGGTAATTTCTTTTAGCTTAGGCCACTTTGTCCATTGCACAGTCATATTGATTTTTCATTTTCTCCTAGTACCGTGCTTACTAAACATAAATGACCTGGGTTTTAATTAAAATATATTTCTTTCTTTGATTGCTGTTCCTATCTCTTTATGCATTAGTTAATAACATTTTATGTAAGAAGCAATGTGTTGTATATTTTCAGCACAGGTTCTGTAATAACTAAAACCATTTTTCCTTTTAGCAACAGAAACTGCACAACAGCTCAAGAAGACTGCAGGAGTGCCTTTCCATGCCAAAGGCAGGGGACTGGTCAAGAAGATAGATACAACAAGTATGGCTCACTTCCATCAGTTCTCAGAAAGAAAACCTGATAAAGTAGCCTTGATGAAGAATAAAATTATCATCTTTTTACAAAAGCTTTAAATTTTTTTGGAAGCAAAGGATTTCTCCCTTTCTGCCTCCCTCTCTCCTGATACTGAAATATTTCTCACATGTCTTGTCAGAAAGAACAACAGTGTGTGGGGTTTTTTAAATGGCAAGTATATCTGCCATGCTTCTAAACTGTATGCAGCTAGATCATGCCTATAGGCTTTGATAGGAATTTAATTTGCATTACTCCAGGAATAACTCCTGACTAAGCCATGTTGCTCCAAAAGGGAGCAGAGTAGATCACACAGTAGTCTGCTGTGCTCTTTGAAATGCTGTGAAGTAGACTGAAACTATCTTACATTTGTATAATTCTGTCTGGAGAAAGAAGAGGGGACAGTGCATTCCCTGCAGCCAAGGCTGAGCAGTGAATTCCACATTGGAAACCTGTGGAGTGATCCTTCAGCTTTGTATTAATGCATTTCACCTGTTTGCTGAAGTTCTGAGCTGCTTGAATTTTTCAAATCAGGTTTGAGAAGAGGGTTTAAAATTAGTTACATACTCTTAAGTTACTGCACAGGTATAACTTTCCTGGCCACCAGTGATGCTGAGGCGTGAACCTTGGAGTGGTTTCTTTATGTTGTGGCTGCCAGCTATGATGTACTTTGTGTCCATGCTGTTTAAGATGTGGCTTTGAGGGCTAAAGTTTAGCTTTATGTTCATGAAGAAAATACAAAAGGTCTAGTTATAATTTGAACTAAAAATTGTTCCATTATAGAAAAGGACTGTTAGTTCTTGGCATTCTATGTAGCCGTTGAATTACTAAAGCCAGTTCTTAGATGTGGCCTTTAGAGCCAGTTGGCCTCTAGAAACAGGAGTTGGGGACCTGCTGTACTGAAAGGTAATCACATGGGTCAGAGCATTGTCCTATGGTTAAAACATTTTCAGTACAACATTTAGAGGGATACAGAGTCTCTAAGCTCAAACTGAAGTTCTCGGTTTATCTTGAACTTAAAGGACATGAAGAGATTTTCAGGAAGCTAAAAGACCTAATAGATATGTATATGTATCCCATATCTTTTAATAGTTAAAAGATTGCTATGTTTAATGGCAGCATTAAGTGTGAAGCAGAAGGGCAGCATCATAGAGTTGGGAGGAAACAGATGCTTACAGGTGTAGCTAATGGTACTGAGTATTGAGAGAGCAGGTGTTGTGTTTGCACTATAGACCCAGACTGGATCCTTGTGCAAACAGCAGCTCTAGAATTTCACACCTCTGTGTGAGGCAGTAACTTACCTTTGCAGTAAATCACGAGCCCTTAGCCCTTAGAGGCTTGGCTAAGATTTTTGGTTAAATAGTTTTACCAAGTAATTAGATTGTGAAAATCAAAGAGCAACTTTGGCAATAATTGGATTCAAAAGATTTATGTCTTGTGCTGTTTTACATGTTCAGAGTTTATTTTTTATAAATAAGGAAAGCATCTGTGTATATAGGAAAAATAGATTTTGTTAGCAGTGCACCTGTTTGATTACCCCATGTGGAATGGGGTTGCAAGCACTGGTCAGAGATTGCCTCTTACTCCTTTGAAGAGTAAAACCTAATCTGACCTTTGAGGGACATGTAGTGTTATAGCCAATTCCACATTATAAACATTTCAATTTAAAGGGCAGGTAGTGTGTGCGTTAAGGGGAAGAGCTGAAGAACTCGTTAAATTTTTCATAACCAGTTAAACACATTTCAGTTGTTGCTTTCTATGCTCTTCCCTAAGCACCACTCAAAGGGATACCAAAACAAGCTCCCTTCAGGAGTACTTCAGCACCCAGTGTTTTTAGTCCTTCTGGAAACAGAACTCCAATTCCTCCTTCAAGAACACCTTTGCGCAAAGAAAGAGGAGTAAAGGTAGGTGCACTCCTTGCTTTTTTACTCACTTCTCTCACCTAAAGTGAAGTTTTGCTGGTGCTTCTTTGAATCAATATATTAAAAGAAAAAAAATCTTGAGGATGATATTTAGAGAGAAACTACATACATTTAACAATGATTATTAAGTTCTCTGTGGCCTTTATTTTTAGCTTCTAGATATCTCTGAGTTGGATATGGTGGGTGCTGGTCGTGAAGCAAAGAGAAGAAGAAAGACATTAGGTTGGTACAGCATTCTACTTACAAAGGCTGTCAGTACACCTGCAAATAGGATTGAGATTTGTAGTACCATTTTGTTCTTAATCTGCTAAAGCTTAGCCTGAGCTAAACTTCAAAAAATGAGGGAATGTGATACCAACCAACCCAAACAGGTTTTAAGGTTTTCACTTGTTTCAGCTCCTACTCGTAGTGCCCTGGCCTAGGTAATATAACTCAATTATGTGAAAGGATTGAGCTAATCATTTGTGCCTTGGGCAGCCCATAGGTGTGTGAGTGGCTTCAGTATTGGAATTTTTCTGAGTTATTTTCATATGCTCACTTCTACTGGCTGTATGTCCATGTAAATCAGGTGAAAGTAATGTTGAAAAACTTTATAGCACTTTCCAAAATTTTGACTGAGAGATCTTAGTGAATGAATAATACTTGATACACTGCTTTTAAGGCAAGTGATGGGAGAGTGCCCTGCTTAACCCTATCAAGAAGATACACTGTGCAGCGTATTTGCCCCAAAGCAACTTGTTTGTATTTGTCACAGAGAGGGAATACCACCTCAGAACAAAACCATAATGGCAATTAAAATGTTGTTTTGGCTTTCGTGCTTTCTAGTATCAGATAACTCAGTTACTATGTCCCGTACACAGTGGTTCAGTTCATTATTGGGTTCATTATAAAACTGTTTGGAAATTACTGTATCTATTTCAGCATGTAACTCTTCAAACATGTTTTAGCATACTTTGAGGGATGTGTTTTTATATCTTTGTTTAAAAAGTATACTCAGTATTTCTGAAAAAAGTTTTGGACTCACTTCTGTTTTTATGCAATAGATACAGAAGTTGTGGAAAAACAAGCCAAAGAAGAAACAGTAGTAGAAAATGCTACCCCGGATTATGCTGCTGGCCTTGTATCTACACAGGTAAAACCAAGCAAAATCAATCAAACAAAAACCAGCCAACCAGTGAAAAAAATAGTCTTGACACATGCTGTTCTAAACCACTTAAACATGTAAATGGTGTTTTACTTAGTTGTTGAAACATGTCTCTTTATGTAAAAATTTTTACATAGTTTTTTCAAAATTCCATTTTCACCAAAGAAAAAGCAAACCTATTGCTAGAAGTCATTCAGTCAGGAGAGGGAGAACAAGTCATGTGTAGGCTTTTTTCCTCTTATTTCAGATACAGCATATTAGAAGCCATGGTGCAGCTTTGTTTTCTCAGTCAGGATGTAGGTTCTACAAGAATGTTATGTCCTCCCTTACATTTGAGTGAGAAATCATCTGTTGGGCTTGTGTGACAAGCCAAGGCCAACATACAGGCAGATCTTGGTAGGCCAGAGTCAGGAGTGAAGGTCATTGGCTTTCTTTCTGCAGATCACTAAGAGAATCTTCGTTTTAGCAAGTTCCACATTTTACAGAATATCCATATTTTATGTAGTAGGTCTATCTTAAATGGTCTGTCTGTTAGATTTATTCCCTGCCAAACTTCTTTCCTTTCTCACTCCCTTATGTTCACAAGGCTGGATCAGGCAGTGAAATCAACAACCATGCTACTGTCTTTATGCTGTGTATGCAGTGTCATGTATAATTAAGTACAAAATGAGGCTTTTTCTGTAGCCTCATCATCCTAGATGGCATCACTCATGTTGGTGTTGATTGCCTGTTTCAGTGGAAATTATGTTTTTGCCTGTGCTGTTACTGCTGCCTTCTACTTCCTCTATCCTAGAGGCCTTTGTGTTCTCCTGGGTGATACCCTATGCCCATGAATGAATATGGTTCTGCTTGCTAATGGTGAAGAGCATGTTTCCTCTGGCAGGTCACTTAATCCTGGAGTGTAATTCTTCACAGAGTGCCATCTGCACAAATTTCTAGTGTTTGAAGTAGAAAGTTAGTGTTGAACAGGTTGTTCTCAGGTAGGAGTCCTAACAGAGGAGTCTGCAATTAAGTTCCCAAAAGGAATATCTTAGTAAAACTAATGCTGAAGTTGTACTTAAAATGCAGAAACAGCCCATGGATACTTGGAGTGTGGCTTTAATACTTTCTTTTCTGTTCTGTAGAAACTTGGCTCGTTGAACAACGAGCCTGCACTACCTTCTACGAGTTATTTACCTGCTACCCCCAGTGTGGTGCCGTCTTCCTCCTATATCCCAAGCTCTGAAACACAGCCAGGTAACAGACACTTCTTTGCTCTTGGGACCTGATAATTCCAACTCTGTACAGTTTTACTGTCTGGCTGCTCTTGTATTTACTAACCTACTGTCCCTCAACTTAAGTGAAACTCTACCTTAGCAATATAAAATCTGATGCAAGACTGCAGCCTTTGAGTTTGGGGAAACCAGACATATCATTTAACCTAAGTAAAGAACATAATTGTTGGCTCTAAATTTTTAAGAGTGACTACTAGGTAAGTCAAGTAAGTGAAACAATTTCCTGGTTTGTTTTTTTTTTCTTACACAGTAATAGAAAATCCAGCTTTTGTAATCCCCAAAGAGTAATCAGTTTAAGTCTGAAGTATATATTCCATGCACACACATGCTAGCATGTACAAAAATGTTGCTTTAAGAAGTCAGTTTTTTTTCTAGAGGCAAGTGTATATTACCTTTCACACAGTTTGGAATTAAGCCATCTATTTTTGTTCTACCTTTGTATAACAAAGATAATAGCTGACCTGCATATTTTGAGAAGTGCTGTTATTTTCAGTTCTAGAAAATTGCCAATAGTAAAAAACAAGTCCTTTCTTCCTACGCTTTTATTTCACCAACTTGATTTTATTTTTCCTTTCCTGCTGTGTGTGAAGTCTTTAAAGGAATGTATCAGTTTGTGCTAACAGATGTCCATGACTGATATTCATTACCAGACCTGTCTGTTAACAGAGAACCAATATTTAAGTTTAATGCATTATTTTTACTTTTGTTGGTGAGCCGTGGCATTTTGGGCACTATAGAAAACTGCATATGCAAAACCCAGTCAATTCATTTGGCCTCAAAACAGTTCAGAATCTCTCTGAAAGTCTATGCACATCTTTCTCTGGCAGAAAATTGGCATCTCCAGAAGGAATGCAGCCAAGAACACATCAGTGTGTCAGCAGCTACAGTAGTATTTTCCAGAGTGTTGGCATTCTGTTCAACAGCAGGAAAGCCTAGTTTAAAATTCTCTATTCTCTACTCTTTCCTTTAGGAGTATGGAGTATTTAGCTTTTCTTATGGACCAGAAACATAAAACTATTTTCTTAATATAAGATGCACACAGAAGATTCACAGATTTGGCTTCATATAATCTAAGGTTGCATAATTAAGACATTACTTTATTAAAGTCAGTTATTCTGACAAGAGACAAAACCAGTAATGAAACTTGTACAAGAATAAGGAGTAACTCATAGTTGCAAATGTTTATCCTCCCAATTGTTCCACATCTACTGAAAAATACCACTATTGCTAAAACCATTGCCATGTCTGTGCCAAGGTGGAGAACCACAGAAGTCTCATTTCCTAAAATCTGATCTGAAGGGCATCAGTGTAGCTGTGATCGATATCTGCCTTTAGTCTGCTGTGAACACAGCGTAAACAGGTCAGCTTAAATCTCATGAGGTTTGTGAGGGGTGCTTGAGCGGCTGTGCCTGTGCCCAAGAGCTACAAAAGAACTTAGATCGAGTGTCCACTGAGTAATTACCACTGGCTGGACAAATGGTAACTTGCATGGTCGAGCTGCTGTGATTTCATGAGTTGCCTTGAACTGCAGCCAAGTTGGATGGAATAGTATAACTTCCTTATTGCAGGTGAATGGATAAGCTTTGAGAAAGAACAGAGTTAAGCCTTGTCAAAGTTGTGGGGTTTTAACTTCTAGCAGTTAGTGTTTAAATAACGAGTGATTTGTGGCATCTGTTAAAGTATATTTGTGTTTTCAGTATCTTAATGGTGCTTCCTTTGAAAGCTGCCACAACATTAGGTAAAAACTGATGAAATATTTTTGGACCTGCTCTGTGCAATAGTACAGCAACAATCCTGGTAGGATCAGAGTACAGTTGTTATAGCTATATAAACTGAAATGTAAGGATAGCTGTTTCAATTTAATAAATTGGATATCGATTAAACATCAGATTTGATGCTAAATATAGTGTATCCATATTGAACAGCTAGTTATTCTGTTGTCTAATTATTTCTAAAAATAATCAAGTGGAAAGAGCATTAGCTTTTAACTTTTTCATGTGGATATTAGATGGCATATTCAATTGTGGTGTTAAAATGGAATCATCAGAGATTTTAGTTTTCTTTAAAGGCCACTGGTGATGCTAATCCCTATTTGTGGATAATAATGTTTTTAATTATCCTGACTCGTTTTTGCAGCTGGCTCTGCACGAGAGGCCTTGCAGACCAACAGACAGACTGAAGAGCCTGCAGCTCCAAATGCTACTACAGCTCTCCCTGCACAGTTCAAACAAAGAACACCCATGTACAACAGTAACTCTAATCCCCCTGCAGCTACACCTACCTCACCCCTAACACCCACCACACCTCCTGCCATCTCCCCTGCAGCACAGGCACCACAAGTGGCTCCCCAAACTCAGCAACAGCCACCACTGAAGAAAAACCTCTCTCTCACAGTAAGTAAAACCAGGTTCTTTTTGACTGATGGTTTTGATGTGAATTGAATTTATACGTTGGCATTTCTTGGCCTTTGGATCACAGAGTGGTTGAATCGGGCTGTTTTTTATAACTGAAGATTACAAAAATACTTTGTGGTTTACCATTGCTATCTTGATGTTGCTCACAACATTTTTAGTTGTGCAGTGTTAATGTTGCAGTAAGATGTCATTACTTAATGCTGGTTGTTACGTAAAATAATGTGTTGCTCATTATATAGAATTTTGGGCAAAAGGTGTATTTCTGGCAGAAATTGCCCAGCCAATTGCACATAATATAAATTGCTTAAAATTGTCCTGAAATTGCTGTAGTAGGAGAAAATACATCAATTATTTCAAGGTAAAAGATTTTATTTCTGACCCACCTCATCCCCCCGTTACACATTTTTCAAAGCCTGAGAGTGGGGATATATCTTGAAGTTTCTTAGTCCTGCTACTTTGGTGTATATTATGTGCATGCTTGGAGGTTCAAGATGCTGCTGATCTGAAGACTTTGCTAAGCACATCTGTAAGCCTGGCTTACAAAATACAAACTTTATAGCAAGCTGGGTGACTTCTTCTTTTCAGTACCTCTACTGCATTTATTAAAGGAAAAGAAATCCTCTGAAATTATTACAAGCCTGGGTTTGTTTGATTGTACAGAAAGCACTGGATTATTTTCTTTTTTCCCTAATGTCATAAAAGACACAAAATTGATAATATAAACATTAAGATTCTCACATATTTCTGTAACTATTTGAAGGTGGAGTGTATTTTTTTCAATGTCCAGAGTTCAATTGTCACTGCTGTGTGTGTTAGGTTCAAGTGTTGCAGAGGGGAAGCCTTGAGGTTAAGATGCCTTTTTTGTTAATTTTTGTAGGTCCTACAAACTTTCACCTTATTCTTTTATGCTCATCTCTGGGAATTAATGTGGTCCCTGTTGGCAGAGTTTTTCTCAACTGAATTGACGTTTGTCGTGTCTGTTACAGAGGGAGCAAATGTATGCTGCACAGGAAATGTTCAAGACTGCAAACAAAGTTACAAGGCCAGAAAAGGCTCTTATACTTGGATTCATGGCAGGATCCAGAGGCATGTATTGATACTAATATAACTTGCTTCTGAATACACAGATCTGAAATACAGCCCAGCATTTCTAAATGTGCATATGAGAGTGCATTACTTGAGCTTTGTCTGTATGTACTGGACTCTACGTCATTTTATGAATTACAGTTCTAGCTACCTGGAAGGGGGGTCTTTAGGCTCTATTTCCACTAAGTCAGCTGGTCTGTCAGAACAGCTGCTGACCACAGTATAACTGGACTCATTGTAGAATCATGGCTTAGGACTGAAGAGAAATGGCAGCTGGTAAGCAGTGAACAAAGTGTTCAGGTGCTACTGCTCTGCTTAGAGGAACAATGAATGTAAATTTTTTTTGTGGCCAGTTGATGTACCAGTTGGGTAGTACAGAACCTCTTTGCTAATTCCTTGCTTTAGAAACTGGCGACTGTTATCTCAGGCTTTAGATGACAACTGGTGCTGTGAATCACAGGGAGATAAGCTGTCTCATAGCTGGATCTGTTATGTATTGGCCTTGATAGACCAAAGCTGTTTTACCTAGAAGATTATCGGATGTAACATGAGAAGGGGCTTAAGAGTCCTTAAATGAACTCCATCATCTGCACTAGCTCTGGTTTCTAATTTGGTATTTGGGGGCTCTTACAACCAGAGTCCTGCAGCCTGAGTGTGGCTCATGCATTTGGAGTAATGCAATACATTAGTGAGAATGGCCAGAGCAGAGTTACTGTGGTGATCCCTGGGCTTTAATTTGGTGCATCATGCATTAATGATGGTGTTTTCAGTACTCAATGCTACTTCAAATTGCAGTAGGAGGCTGTACTTTAATATCTTCATGGACAACTTTTTCTAACGCTAGGTATATTATGTAATATAAAATAATTACATTAATAATATGAAATATTATTTTGGAAGTGTGTGTGATACAGATTCACATATACATATATAGTAAAGTACATATTAATACAAATTCCTTCAGTAATAATGTCAGCACCTTCTGAAGGTTGGATAAATAATTTAACTGCCAACTGATATTCTTGAGCATCATTCCAGTACCTTGAAATGTAACATTTAAAACTTCGACTGGCATGGAACTGAGTCTGGGATAAGTGGTTTCCTTGAAGCTTTTTGGGCTTCCTTAACAGCTAAAAATTCTTGAGGCATTTAACTACAAAATGTCTCCCAAGTAAAGTAACTCTGGTTGTTCAAATTTACCAGCTCCATTGACTCTTGAGGCAGAGAGAAATGACACTGGCAGGCTTTACTCCCTCTTTTATTGTTCTTCCAGTTACTTTAGCCTTGAGCTTCATCTTTTGGGGTCTGGTTTTCTTATTTTTAAAACTCAGTCTCAAGAGTATGGAGGGAGTAAAATCTTTGCTCATCTTTGGGTTTGGGAGTTGTTCGTGTTTTTTGGTGGGGGAAGGGGGTGTTTAAGTATAAGAACCTCCTATCTTGTCTAATATCCTGTTGGAATGTATAACATGTTTCTCTCCTTGTTTCTGCAGAGAATCCTTGCCAAGAGCAGGGTGACATCATCCAAATTAAACTTAGTGAACATACAGAAGATTTACCAAAGGCAGATGGCACTGGCAGCACCACTATGTTGGTTGACACAGTCTTTGAAATGAACTATGCTACTGGTGAATGGACCAGATTCAAGAAGTACAAACCTATAACTAATGTTTCCTAAGAGATGCAGCAGCAGCAGACTGGACCAAATCAAGCTTAGAGTCAACCAGCTCATAGAGTATGTCAACTGTACAAAATGGCATTCATGTGTACATTTCTTATTACCCTCCAGAGTAGAAGCTGTGCTCTTCAAACTGAGCTCAGTAAACACAGAAGATGATGGTGTCAAACTTGCTTTTTTTTTTTTTTTTATTATTACTATTAATCTTGGGAGAGGGAAAGATGATCTTGACAGGGGGGACATTGTTGGTGTGTTTTCATTTTCCTGCAGTTCAGAATGCTGAAAAAGGAGATCACAGATGGAAGCAGTTTACTGCTAAGTACCAGAAGAGAAGACTACTTGCAGTCATTCACGGTTTACTGTTAACTGAGGGCACAGATCTTTATTGTAAACATTTTCTTTGGCAACATGAGTTCTGTCGTAAGAATGGGTGTTTGAAGCGCCACAGGTCGGTGCTTGATAATTTTGTGTTTCAGCTGCACTATAACTATTGCAGATGGTAGATGTCAGTGTCTAAAGGTACCCACTGTATGTTTAGCTTATTTATGCTTGGGTCATAGGATGAGATTCAGCAGCTTTGTTGTTAACTCTCTGTATTGTCAGTGTACATGCCCAGCATGAGTTAATCTGTATTTGGCATTATTTGAGATAGACAGAAACTGAGTATCATAACTTTCTGAAGAAAAGCAACTCATCAAAATTATAAAAGTAACTGTAGCTTGTCACTGCCTGGAAGTGATAGTTTCTTGCCACAGGAGTTCTTGGGGTAGAAGTTGATCCAGGGCTCTTGCCTAACAAGCCCTTTGCATAGCATAACTTACCTGGAGGAAGGGAAACAACTACATCTCAAAACCAATTTGAGCTTAATTTTAAAATGGCCCTAGAAATGGTTGAGACACATCTGAGTAAAGAAGTAGTTTTGTTGTCTTGAGGTGCTGTTAATGCATGTTTGGTTGAGCAGTCATAAAGTGTTTGATTGCCAAGCCCTGACCCAAAGAGTTTTGAATGACTGTAGCTGTGGTTATTACCAGTCTAGTTTTATCAGTATAATTGCTAATGTGACCATAATTACACTGGCATATAAATGTGCCTTGAACTTGTCCCCTGCTAGTAGAAGAACATTTTTATCTTTATAACAGCATTCATACCACTGGTGTAATCTGGCATTAATAGTACAAACAAAACTGGCATTTACTGGAAGGATTTATGTACATAAGTCAGGATTCCTTCTTGGGAAACTTGGCTTCATCATTTGAAGGAGTCTTGGATTCAGTGTCTGGTTTCTGCCAGTACTTGTGTGTGGAGCTGTGCTTGGTTGGGAATGCTGCTTAGAAGGAAGAATACAAAGATGAGTAGCAGAGTGGTGATGTGTTGAGGAGGTACCTTGGGCTGACTCTGAGGTTCCTGTTGAAATAGAACTTTATGGACAAAATGAGGCGCTTTTTTTTTTTTTTGTTCCTTTTTTCTGAAAAGAAAGCAGACCAAATCCCATAGTACACTTGTATACTAATGAAGACATTTAGATGTTTGATTAGAGTTTTTTTTTATTGGGGAATTTTTATTGCATTTTAATCTTAGTTTTTCAATGAAACTACCCAACAGGACAGGGCAAGTATAAAAAATATTTTAAAAAATGCCCTGTTAAATTCTACAGTGTTTTAAGATGTGACCAAAAGTGTAGATTTCTTAACTTTATTTATGCAAATATACAGAATGTTCTAGCTCCTGTAACGGGCAGAGTATTTGATGGTAACTGCTGCTGTTACAGAGTGTTGTGCATGTTTTAGTGTGAAAGTTACTCACATATAACTGTCACATCGGGGCTGTCCTCCCCAGAATTACCCATCTCAGAAACAACGTAGATTGTAATTTTGATTCCAACTTTTCTTTTTAAACAGCTAGAAAACAGCTTGACAAGTGAGGGTGAGTAGTGAGTTTTAGTTTTTAGCAGTTTAGTAGAATGTGTTATGGTTATAACTTATTTGGTTTTTGAGTGTTACACACTGAGGGCTAATGATAGGATATGAAAGCATTCATCTTTTAGAAGAAAGGTTTAAAGAAAAGTGACATTCCTTTTGTTGTCTGCATTCAGATTTTAAAGTTTCCTTGTGATGACCAGTTTTCTGTAAACATATGTGATACTTCTGTCTTAACTGTTCCTGCTTGCTAGATGAGCTGCAAGTTATCAGATACAGTTGTTAAGAATGAGCATTTAGAAAATTGGCTGGCTTGAGGGGCATGTACTGTCACTGTAAACTGCTGATGCAAGACCTGTGCATGTCAGTTGTGGTCAGGAGCTGCTGTGGGGTGGCTCTTTTGACTTGCTTGGGATTAATGGTGGGCCCTCACTAAATTTTATGGGTCCATAGAAGTCTGCATTTCAGACCTGTGCTTTGGGTGGAGATAGCTGTCCCTCTGCTCTTCAAGAAGCCCTTCTAGAATGCAGTGGAGTCATTTGAGTGCAGTAGTATGTAGGAAGCTTATAACCCTGCTGCTGTTTGTAATTGCTGCATAATGCAGTTGGTCTCTAGGCCTGTTTGTCTACAGTCAGTCATAGGCAATTAATGGAAATTCTAAGTAGAGCTATAGTATATCTTTAATTCCGTTAACTCATTAGGATGAGACAGTTTAACACTGCAAAAATAAATTATTTTTTGAAGTCACTCTATGACCCTCAACACCAGAGCATTACTTCAGCTTGGTCTGTGAATCTAGAAAGTGTTTAAATGCCTAAAGAAAGGGAAGATTCTGCAACATTATTAAAATTGTACAGTATAAGAAGTAAAACTATGTGGACTTCTTTGGTTCAGCGAATGAAATAATCAAATATGTGTTCTGAAAGTAGGAATAATGCCAGACAAATCAGAAAGGGCAACAAAACTTAAATATTGAAATTCCAGTATATTGGAATTGTTACATACAGAACAAAATCTGGCCTTGGAACTTGACGTTTTTTGTCTTGAATACTCAGTCACTTGGATGTGAAGCTGTTCAGTGAGGCTCAGTGTGTGCTGTAGGTTAAACAAAAGCATTTCTTTACTCTAGAATGACTTGCAGATGCACTGAGGTGACCAGAGAAGTAATTCAGTTTTCTTAAAGCTTTGCTTTTGTCCTTTCCTCATCCCTTTATCCAAGCATGAAGTTTTAGGAAATAGCAAGCCTAAACTTTAGACCTTTGGGCTTGAACTGCACCTCATCAAGGCGGATGTCCCAGTCTCTCTTGCCCTTGCTTGTAGAGAAGCCCCTGTCTGTGCAAGCCTAGGCATGATATGAATCAGCTTCTTTGATTTGAATATGAAATACTGGAGAAGGAAGAAGTGAAAGGGACTTGTTTTCCCTGTCCTGTCCAAACTTTGTTTCTAGGGGAGAAAGAGCACATTCATCTTACCCAGGATTCTTCAACAACTTGTCCCATAGTGAAGTTTCTGAAGGCTCCATTTTCTTTCATGTGTGCTGTGAGGACCAGAAAGAGTGAAATGAGTGTAATGAAGAAAGGGAGCCCAAGAAGGATGCTGAGCAAGAGTTCTGATCACAGATTCCATCTTTCTGTTCATTCTTTTGCTACTCTAATGCTTTGTAGTTATCTCCATACAAACCAGTCTAGGCCTAGTACAGTTAACACTCTAGTGTTGGGCTGGTATTTTGTGGGTTAACCTGATTTTCAGTGCTGGCTTTGCCATTTAATCTTTCAGTTCAATACCATAGGATCCTGGATACAGTGGGGAGGAGCCTTTGGTAGTTGTTTGACATCTCCATGTGGAATTGGTCACTTCTCTCGCTAAGTTGTGTCAAAGTGCAGACCACTTGTTCAGATAAAAGAATCTTGAGACTTTGACCTCACACGGTTTAAGAGTGAATCACATTTTCATAGTAAGATCTGACTGGAAAAAAAAAAAAAAAGACTGAAAAATGTTAAGCCAGAGCCCTCTGGGAATCTGGTGCCTTTAACAAAAAACTGTCATTTTGTAAAATGTCACATCTATAGCATAGCCCGTATGTTTTCTATTGGGTTTTGTTTGTTTTTGGTTTTGTTTTTTTTCTTTTCTTTTTTTTTTTTGTACAGATGTAAATTCAAAATATTCTGTCTTTGGGTACGTATTTTCAGTGTAATACAGTATGTATAATAAAAAATTTAGATTTTCTAAGGAAGTGGACTGATGCTCTTCTTAATAACCAAGTTGTTCGTTGCACTAACAGTTGAGTTGGTGTACCAGCAGCCTGAGACCAAACAGCCAAATTGCCTGATAATGTGTATCGTTTCAGATTTGTGGCATTGTTTCTGTAGGTGCATTTCAGAGTTGGCATTTCAAAGCTGACAAGTGCTAGTTTTGCTGGTTTAGGATATTTGTGAGTGGATTTACTGAAATACCTGCTCTTGCTGTGTGTGTGGGTTCACTGAAAGCTGCTGAGCCCTGTGTGCTGTGTCTGCAGTGTGTGGGTGTGCCTGTGGTGAAGCACTTGAGCCACAGCTGAGATCTGAGGGTATGAGGCACATCTGCCATGCCCAGGTTCTGTGGATGGGGTATGCAAGTGTGGAATAAACCCTGTCGTTCCTCAGTGTTGCCTTTATATGAGTTGGAGCAATGGTGGCTTCTCTCAGTGGGTGTGTGAAGAAGGTGGGTGTGTTTTGGGATTACTGGTTTTTAGGGTGGGGTCTGTTATGGGTTTTTAGAAACTGTTTTCATGCTCGTGTACTGTTCCTAGGGTCTGGTTCTGTGATAAGAATGAAGGTTTGTCTTGCAGTGTTATGTGGAGATGTGTGGCTGGCCTTATCCCAATTTCTCTATATGCAGCTGTGTGAAATGGCTCTGTTCCACTTGCCTGTGCTGGGGCAGTGCCAGACAGTCAGAAGTTTTTATTTTCTGTGTCAGGTCAACCTTATCAAATAGCCAGGAAAGGAATTCTGTTCCAGGTCAGCTGCTTTGGTAGAATGTTTGGGACAAAAGCGTTGGGAGAGGTTGTGATGCACACTTCATTTGTTATTTTATAGGGGACTTGCTTTCTGAGATTTCCTGGAGCCCTGATACACTCCACATGAACAGGGATGTGCCAGATCACCTGCCTGCTGGGGCTGGCCTGGGCAGAATCAGACCCTGCTGTTTTTAGCAACCTCTGTGCCACTGGACACTTTTGGAGAGGCTTAGCTGGTACAAGACTGTAGGGGGTTTAATGTTTAGGATGTTGCTCTAGTGCTAACCCTTCAGACTGATGAACCAAACATTGACCTCTTCCAGACCTGGGCAAACCTGTGCCAGATGCTGTCCTATATTCCAAGTGCCTTTAGACAGAGCTTGAACATCTGAGACTCCACTCCTCTCCCTGCCACATGTGGGTGTTTACAGGCTCTCCTGAGAGCAGGAAAGGGAAAATTAGGCAAGAAGCAAAACCTGAGTGTTCAAAAGTAAGTGAGGTGACTGTTTTCAGAACCTGCTGAGTTTCAAGACCACTTGAATTGTACCATCCCTAAAATTGCTCAAGGCCAAGTTGGAAGGGGCTTGGAGCAACCTGGTCTAGTGGAAGGTGTCCCTGCCCATGGCAGGGGGTTTGGAACTGAGTGATCTTTAAGGTCCCTTCCATCTGAAAGCATTCTGGGATTCTGTGACCTTCTCCTGAGGAACTTGGAGATTCCTTTATTTGGCTCTCAGAATGTGGTTCCTGTGTAGTATTTGCCTTTAGAATATACTTATTCCTTCTTGGTAGAAATTTAATGAAAACAGGAAGCAACTGGTTTCTCTGAATAGTTGATTGAACCACTGACTAGCATGTAAGCTTGGCTCTAGTGCCTGCCCCATCACTGAAGTCCATAGTCTTTCCTCTTTTTCATCTTCCAATTAAAATTATATTTTTTAATTGGCTGTTTCCTGACATAGGAGAGTTGGCAAGGGAAGCTGATCTTGTGCTAAAATTTTGTGAACTGCATTGATCCAGAGCTGTTGGCAAGGGGGACCCAAGCTGTGCCTCAATGGAAGGTGTTTCCTTCCTTCTCTCCCCCAAATGCTGCTGGCATGAACAGCACAGGCAACAAACACCCCCTGCACTTCTTCTGCCTAAAGGACCAGCTGGGTTTGACCTCCATCCTTAGAACTGACACCCAAGACACACTGGTCCATTTAACTGATGGGAGGACTAAACAAGAATTAAATGTTCTGTGCTCCTTGTGAGAAAATAAACTTCCAGCCTCTGTATATGATTATGGTTGGCTGAACCATCAGATGATCCCTGCTGCAGTACACCACCTTTCCTTTGGCTAGCTTTATTTATTTTTTTTTTTACGTTATTCTTTCTAAACCCATGCACAGAAGAAACGCATTTTTTTAAAAAAAGAAGAGGTGTGAGGTTTTTGTTTCAAAGTGTAAATACTTTTTTTTTTTTTAACCTAAATTCCTCCAGCTCCCTTTTGTGGGTTTCCTTATTCCACGTCCACAACAGCCACCGCTGCCGGAGGTTTCTGCTGGCTCAGTTTGGGAAGAGCGGCTCCCAAAGGCTGTTTTTGGGGGAGGTGGTTTTGGTGCCGGCTGGGGCGTGGCGGTGTCCCCTGCCCAGCGCTGTGGTGCCATCGCGTGGCCGTTCGCTCGCAAAGGGGTTTCGCCGTCCGGAGCACAAACCCTGCCTGTTTCTTTGGGAAAAGTGGTGGTGGGGTGTTTTTTTCCCCCCTCACTTCTGTAGGAGTGTCTTGGCCCCCTCTTGGGCACAAAGCTGTTGAGTGCTTGTTAGACCTGCATCCCTAAAGCGTGGGTACTTGCCCTGTTTTATGGGAGTCAGTGGGTATACCTTGGAATAACCTTGCATCTAAAAGAGGGGTCTGGATTCACTGTTGCTTCCCAACACAGCCCTTGGGGTGGTGCATCCCTGGGGCCTTCTGCTTTTTTGTCTGCAGAGAAGCAAGTGATGCCTGCAGGTGGTACCTCTTTTACACACGCCCAGGTTTGGGTAGGAATCACAACTTATATTGCTTGAAGGAAAAGTCTTTTCCAAGAAAAAGCCCCTGTCAGAATCCAGCTTGCAGTTTGCCTGAATATGTTGCTCTTTCCCAGCCACAGCAGCAGCTCAACCCACCCCCTGTTTCTAGCTCAGCAACAGGGTGAGGGTCAGCAATGCTGCCCAAGGACCACAGTCCTGTCAAATAGCTGGATACAGCACTCCAAGCACCACCATTTTCCCTGGAGTCATGGGAACAGGACAGCTTTGAGCACCTTGCCTACCTTGGACCATGACAGCCATTTGCCACTCCAACAGGTGTTTGTCTCTTAAGCCTAGGACACCAACAGTGCAGTGGAGTGGTGGATAACCATGGAAAGAGCCTAAGAATACAAGGATAAAATTATCTCAGTCCAGAGGAGGGCCGGTAAGATCCTCAGTCCAGGAGCACCTCTGCTATGAGGACTGGCTGAGAGAATTGGGGTTGTTTAGCCTGGAGAAGGGAAGGCTCCAGGGAGACTTTACAGCACCTTCTGCTACCTCAAGGGCTATAAGAGCACTGGAGAGGGACACAAGGCCATGTGGTGAATAGGACAAGGGAGAATGGCTTTGAACTGAAAGAGTACAGGATTAGATTGGTTATTAGGGGAAAAAAAAATCTTAACTGTGAGGATGGTGAGGCACTGGAAGTGGTTGCCCAGAGAAGCTGTGGCTGCCCCATCCCTGGAAGTGTTCAAGGTCAGGTTGGATCAGTCTTGAAGCAACCTGGTCTAGTGGAAGGTGTCCTTATCCATGGCAGGGGGGTTGAAACGAGATGATATTTAGCAGCACCTTTCAAGCCAGACAACTGCTCTCCTCTGCTTGTAGTTAATACCTTACTGACTTTAAAGAGTCACCTGGTGGCCTACCATTTTCAGGCTGATGGATGTGACAGTCTGCTGGCAGCTTGTGCATTCCTCTCCTTTGCACCGTCCCCAGTACAGGACCTCACCTGGGGATTTTCACCCCCCCAGCACTTGCAGTCACATCCCAGTGACAAAAGCTGAGGCAGTGGCAGGTCACACGTGACACTGCGAAGAAGGCTGGTGTTTGAGAGACTCTTCCTGCTTGGTGTTTCTTATTAACCAGGCAGCTTGTAAACAGATCACTTAGATATTTAACACCCCCGGTGACTTGCAGGCACTTAATGCAGAACCCTGTGGTGATCCCTGGGTTTGTAAAGCCTGGGAAGCTCAGAAATCCAAGTCTGCCCTCAGCAGATGGAACCTCTAATGGCACATCCTTTGCTTGCTCAGCTAGGATGGATCAGGGTAGCCTTGGACAAGAGCTGTCCTTTCCAGGCTGGGCAAGGCCAGAGAGTTGGCACAAACTACTGGAGTGTTTGAAGAGGATGCTGTGCTCTTGGGAGAAGTGTCATTGCCCCTGTCTCTGCCCTGTAAGCTCTGAGGGTGGAGGGCACTGTCTGGTTTGTTTGGGGACACAAGATCTGCCAACTGTGGAAGAGCAACAGAACTGACAAGAACAGGGCCCTGTGCCAGCCTAGGGCATCGCTTTTGATAAACCATGACAATGCTTTTTATTCTCTGGGAACCAACTAGCAAAAGCATTTAATCTCAATGGAGACAGGCCCAGGCAGGTCAAGAGTTTATGGATTAGTCTGTTTGTACTTTTCTGCCCTGAAGTGTCATTAAATTTTCTCTGTCAGAAGTGTATTTCCAGCTTGCCCAGTTGCTAAAAGAGTTAAGAGGAAAGCAGCCTATCTCATCTCTCACCTGGGCTATGGTAGCTCACCCAGAAAGGAGGCTCTGAGGGTACAGGAAGGGCTTTAATGCACAATTTCCCTTTCTCTTCCATGTGTTGGGCTGAAACTCACTGTGAAAGTGCTGCCACATCCAGTTCTGAACTGCTTTTCCAGTGTGTACATGAGTGCTGTAGCTGCTCAGCAAATGTGTGACTTGGTTCTGGGACCAGGGAGTATGGGGAAGCTCCCCACTAACCAGGGATGTGCAGCTTGTGGGATGGAGGGGATCTGCTGCCAGCTTCCCTAGCGGGATAAATCCCACTGGGCAATTGCTGGCAGTGTTCTACCACTGTACAGAGCTGCCCCATCCATCAAATGCTGCTCCTGCAGAAGTTGTCCCTCACTGCAGAGGGACAACTCACTGGGGAGTGGATGGCCCTGCACAGGTTCTTTACACAGACTGAGATCAAACATACTGTGCAGAGACTTGTAAAACCTGTCAGGCCAAGCAGAGCAATGTCACGCTGAGAGCTCTCCTGCCTGCAGGGAAGGGGCAGCCCTCTACCCACCCTGCCCTGTCCAGAGCCACTGCAGTCTGTGAGGGACTGCCAGGGCCACGTCCTTGAGCCTGGTGTCTTCCTCATGATCACTTTGGCAGTCATCAGTTCAGGTTAAGGTTCTATCTGACAGTGCTGGAAGACAGCTGGTCACAGTCTGACCTGCACCCACCCAAACTGGTGATACCAGAGTGGAGGACACTGCCCTGTCTCTGTGCAGCTACCATGAAGAAGGATAGTTAGGCAGACTGTCACTGCCAGAGACAGGAGGACAAGAAAGTGTCTCTGGCCCCAAACCGATGCCACCTGGGCCACAGAGGAAGGCCTGAGGGTTTGTGTTAGAGCAGGCAAGTTTTGGCTGATCATGTTGGGTCCTATTGAGGATCCTGAAGCACAAGGTACATGAGCAGTGTATGACAGTGCCTGATCCCACTGAATGTGCAGCTATGGGGGCTGCATGTGGAGCATCCATAGTCCTATATGAGCAGCCTTCTGTTCCCTCAATTTGGGCAAAGACGTGACATGTGAGATGTGACATTCAGCTGAATGCTAAAGGAAATCCTCTCACAGTGGGGACTTGGCAATGCTGATTGCTGAACAGTGGGGGCAGAGGGAAATGGAGGAGCTTTCAAAGCAGGGCTGCAAGGTAAGGAAAACGTGGGGACATAGGTGTTCTCAGGTGGCCCAGCAGGCAGTACAGACACTGGAACCCATGGAAAATGGGATGGGGCTTCATTAAACTTAATGGTCTCACCTCAAATTCATCATCAGGATCTGTGGGCTTGATCCTGATAACAACTTTGATGCATCCAGCTGGACACTGTGTGGACAACAGGAGAGGGAAGGGGAGTGAAATGCTGGTTGGGAAAGCTCTGTGCTCACCACAGGCTGTGTTCTGGTCACAGCATGATTGGCCTCAGTTAAAATGGGAACTCTTTGGGGGTTGTTTTTCTTGTTTTTCTCCTCTCAGGAAATCTCATGTGTCTGAAAAATGAAATCCTCTCACTTGACGAGATCACGGGGGGCTGGCCCACAGCCAGGCTGGGTTCCCAGGCTGCTCTGCCCCTTCCTCCCCAGGAACCCATCACTTCCTCCAGATCGCTCCTCTGACACGGATTTCTGCAGTTCTCTGGGGGGAGATCTGGTCCTCTGAGTGCCTGGGGTATGCTATGCTCTGAGGAGGCCGTGTCGTCTCAAGACCTGTTGCAGTCTCTGAATATAAACCCCCCTTTGTTGGGGAGAGGTTGACTTGACTGAGCCGCATGATCAGTCAGGTGACAAAATTGGGCACAAAAGCGGAGGAGAATGAGCAGCTGGGTGAGGGCATTGGCTGCTGATCCTGCCTCTTGACAGGCTGTGTTACTCCTCAGGGAAAAATGAGTGCCTGGGCCTCTCCTCTGCTGTGGAGCTTGAGCATGGTGTGTTTAACAGGTAAGTCCTCCTGACACAGGGTTTCTCTTCGCTGGCTGAGCACAGAGGTGGGTAAAGCCTGGGCTTCACTGGCATGGGCTGGGGGAAGGCAGGGAAGGAAGGAAGTGTTGAAACACAGGCAGCGTTGGAAGTGGGATGCATGCGGTAAATACAAAAATTTGCTTTTACAAGAAGAAAAGATAAAAGGAGAACTAGAGCTGTATTAGTCTGCATATTGAAGATTTGCAGAGGCTTTATCTTAAACCCCAAGGAGGCATGTTGGTAGGTTGGGAAAGTTCAGCTCTCTCACCTTCTCTGACATGCTCAAGGCTCTTGTTTGTACCAAGGCATCACACGCAAAATAACTCATCCTTCAAGTTCCCCTGGAGATAATTTGGGTGATTCACAGCACTCCTTAAAAAAAAAAATGTCTCTAGAAAGCAAAATTGCTGTTCCGTGACATAGACAGTGTAAGTGCAGGAGAGAAAATGGTTTGTCTGAGGAAGCTGAGGTTGTTTGAGTACTGGTTTTTCATACCTGTGACTGAATATAACTGGTCAAATGCACAAACATTTTACTAGTGATCAAAACTTTTTTTTTTCAGCCTGCTGACTTCCTTTTTTCTCCAGAATATGTTTAAATTATTAAGAAGTACTGGCTACCAAAGGTTATTGATGGCTACTGAAGTTTTGCAAACAGCTCTATTATTTGTGCTAACGTGTTATGGAAAACTACTTTCCATTCTAAAAATATTCCTCTTAAGAGCACCACAATTTGACATTAAAACCAACCAACCAATGAAACATTCAACTAAAACCCCCTCAAAACAACAAAATTCATCCAGCTGTGGACAGTCCAAGTTGTTGAAATCTCTGCAGTGTCTCTGGCTGGCAGAGCTGAGCTCTTGGGGACAGGAGGGAGCCGTGGGAGATCAGACTTTGATCTCAGACGTCCTTGTGAAAGGTTTTCCCTGGGAATTTGACACTGCCCTTAACTTAATGCTAGTGTTTAAGTTAGGATTAGTTTAATGGATCTCAGGACTGACTCAGTTTGTTGCCAGAGGTGAGGAAAAAGCAAGCAGACTGGCTTCAACCCCTAAGGTAGGGGAGTCAGGTGAGGGGAATTGTGGATCTTGGTTCTGGTGGAGGTGTGGGCACAGTAGCAGTGTCCTGTGTGGGCACTGTGGAGCTGCTGTCCCTACCCTGGACCAATGCTGGCACCTCTGTCCCTTGGATTTGAGCCTGGGGCAAACCAGAGTGTTACAAAATGATCACTCTTAGATTTGGTGTCTCTGTTTTAGGGCTACAACAGGAAAACTAGATTTAGTTTGATTGGTGATGAACATTATTGGCACAATGCCAATAATGCCAAAAATTGTGGGTTTGATCCACATATGGATTCCCATTCACTCAAGAGCTGGAGTCCACGATCCTCTGGGTTCCTTCCAACTCAGACTATTCTGTAAATTCTTTGAAACCTGGGCAGTGGCCCACATTGCTGGGTACTCATCTGCTTTACTCAGTAGTTACACCAAGATGAGTTTTGGCACAAAACAACAGGAGGGAGCACTCCCAGCAAACTGTCTCCATGTGATCACAACCTTATAAAGACTCTTTTATCCACTGTGCTGATGATCCTGGTGCAGAACTTGAACTGGAGCTGCCATCAGCTTGGTCTGCATTTTGAAGTTCATACCGTGGTACTGAGTCCACAGTGGTGGTGCCCACAGTGCCTGGCCTTGCATGGTGGGTACAAAATTGAGAGAGAAATTAAAGGCTGGGAGTGAATCAGGGGAAAAGCCTGCAGTGATATGGGTCTGACACCTGACAGCTTGTGCAGTCACCCATAGTGTCACCTTGCCCTTCCTCACCTACATCCTGCTCTTGGGTGTCAGCTGCACTCTTTGACCTCCTTGAAAACAATAAACCAATTTCATAGGAGTCCCTGTGTTTTCCATGCCACTGGGCATGGATTTCCAATGGGCCTTAGCAGGCATGTGCTGCTTGGAAGAGCATTAATACCCCTCAGTGTCAGCTCCAGTTGCCTACTGGTGCTGTATAAGGTTGGGTGTTTACAGAAGTTGCTGTGAGTATTGAGTAAATCCCTGCCCTGAGTTCCTGAACACAGCTGCTGTGGCAAGAGCTGCCTGTTCTGGTTTTGCTTTTCTTCCTTTGTTCAGTGCCACACTGATAAATTAACAATAACCTGCTGCTTTCCATGCTCAGTCTCATGGGTCTCTCCTCTGTTAGAAACTGGAGGACATTACCCACGCCTGTGCCAAGGGATGCCTTCCATCAGCAGATGATATTCCAGTCCACCATGTGCCACAGCAAAACAACCTGAGCTGCAGTAATACCTCCTTTCTCTACACATTTCAGCAATCCTCACTCTGAGGAGGGATTTCAGAATTAAAACAAATCTTGGCCTACAGGTTCCCTTCCGGTCACTGGATGTACCACCAGAACAGCTTAAAAAACCCCTGAGCCCATGTCTTTTCTTGGCTGATCTGTTTAAGGGTGATGGGATAAAGCAGTCAGCAACTTGACACGCATCTTAAATCAGGTTGTCATGAGGTCTCAGTGTAAACTGTTTCAAGGAGGTAACAGAACTGACTCTTTCAGGCAGTTCTCACACCCATGAGTCAGGCCTCCCAGGTATTGGCATCTACTTATTTGTGGCCTCATGGACCCACTAATTTATTTTCTTGGTAAGTCTCTCATGTGCCAGACATGTTCAGATGCTGCCTCAGATCCTTGTCCTATAGTGGAACACAGCAGAGGGGAGTTTCTGGACATCAAACAAGGATACATGGTTTAAGCAGGTGATAAAGACCTAAATGAGAAGCTGCCATTAAATGGAGAACAATAATTCAGCCACTAATTATGTTTTTTCTTCTCTTAGGTGTTGCTTTAGGCCAGACAACCAGTACTGAGGTTCCCATTGCATCAACCCCAGCACTTCCCAGTGCAACCAGTACTGAGGTCCCAGTTGCATCAACCCCAGCACCTCCCAGTGCAACCAGCACTGAGGTTCCCATTGCATCAACCCCAGCACCTCCTAGTGCAACCAGCACTAAGGTTCCCATTGCATCCACTCCAGCACCTTCCAGTACAACCAGCACTGAGGTTCCCATTGCATCAACCCCAGCACCTTCCAGTGCAACCAGCACTGAGGTTCCCATTGCATCAACCCCAGCACCCTCCAGTGCAACCACTGCTGCAGCCTCTGCTCCCTCAACTGCTCCTGCAACACTCTCAGCTGGACTGACCCCAAGCACTGCAAACCCTGCTGCATCCACAGCAGCTCCATCTGCTGATCCCAGCACAAAAACCCCTACCGAGATTCTGCCCACCACGGGGTCTATCCCCACCTCTGGCAGCAGAGCTGCCTCTCAATCATCTACAGCACTGACAGCCACATCCAGCAGTGCCTCAGTGTCCCCTGCAGGAGTGACCACGTCCCCTGAGGTCCTGTCCTCGTCAGCTTCACTGCCCAGCACCCCCCAGCCCTCCAACTGCAGCAGAGTGAATGTGACAGCCTGTGCCCTCTGCCCCTCAGGGACTGTCCCCACCCAAGGTAAGGGTCCCTGCTCCCAGCTTCTGTGTTAGAGGGAAAAGGGGAAGTGGAGCCACCACTTGTTCTTGTGTTGGAAGCCTGGACAGCCAGCAGGAGAGGGACATAATTAATTTCACCCTTCTGAAATCAAAGACTTGGTCTTTCCTGGCCTTGTGCTGTGTTTTGGTCTTCCTGAGGCTTCTCCAGTGGGGTGACAAAGTAGTGGGATTGTGGCAAAAAGTGTAACACAAGTACAGTTCAGTTTATTGTCAGAACGTAATTTTGGGGTCCAGGGCCAAACACAAGGTCAGTTTCCTGCTGTCTTGAATGTTTGAAAGAGAATCTCTGCTCTAGGGACAGCCTTTTTCCATGGCCTTGAGAAAATACTCGATCAACCTTTGTTGTGCTCAGCAGTGCATAATACAACCTTTCCCAAAAGTTATTTGCTGTAATGTGGTTTTGATGTCAAACACCGCCTCTTCATCCCACAAAAAAACCACAACAACAGCAACACAAAAAAACCCCAAAACAAAACAAAAACCCCAAAAAGAAAATAATTCTCCAAAATACAAGTCATGTACTTTTTGCTTATTCTCTGCACAGCAGGGCACTTTTTAAAAGCAGCTCTGATGCTTTAGGGTGAATCTGCAGAGGACAGGAGTTGTCTCCACCTCCCTTTTGTGCAGGATCTTCTTTGACAGGGTTTTTTCCTCTTGCCTGTGTTGGTGGTGAAGCTGCAAATCCCACCCAATTCCTCTGTGTGGCTGGGATTGGTTTTGTGGAGCAGACAGGGGTAGAACTTGCCTGCTGGGAATGCCATGTATTTGTGCTCAGAGAAAAGCTGTTGCTGCCTAAGGCAGATCCTCAACTCTGGGGCTTTTGCTCATCAGTTTTGCTTCTTACAAGCTTAGATTATCAGTAATCTAAAGAAGTGTATTGGGTGGAGGAGATTTTTTTTTTTTTTGGGTGGGTGAGGGGGTGTGTGTGTGTATGTGGTGGAGGGAAAGCAAGGAAAATTTTCCTGGCCCCTCAAATTAAAGAAGGTAAAAAGCAGTCAGCTTAATTACTGACAATCCACACTGACAGCTCTGACTCCTTAGATTATTTTTTGGCTGTTCTGCAGCTTGCTAACAGTGGACAGCAGCATAAGTAGCATGAACATTACAGTTTCTACCATCTATGGGTCCCTTGCCAGAGGAACTGCATCCCAAAGCTTCTGCCTTTGTGGCAGTGGGCTGTCCTGGCAGACACAGGGGTTTCAGGCAAGTCTTGCAGTCCTGATCCTGATTTTTTGTTCCAATTTAGGCACCTTGAGCTGCTCGTGCTGTGCAGGGGGCTCATGCACAGACCCCAGTGCCTGCAACCCCTGCCCACCAGGCCACTTCCAGCCCCAAAGTGGGCAACCATCCTGCCTGCCCTGCCCACAGGGGTATTACACCAGGTGAGTGACTGAGCCCCTGGGCCTGGGGACTGCATCGTACTCCACAAAACATTTCCTAGCCAGAAAATTCTCTTCCTTTGGGCTGTAGGAAAAGTGCTGGTTGCCAGGGTTGTTTCTCAGGGGCTGAATTCTCCTTATCAGGAACCCTTGGTGTGGATATCCTTGTGCTAAGGGCTGCCCCTCTGTGGGCTTCCCTTTTTTACCCCCATGCCTTTGGTCTGCACTGAGGGAACACGTTGTTTTGTGGTGGGGAGATGCTTGGGAGTGAGGTGTGGGTTCATCTCCTCAGCTTTTCTCTAGGATGTGTCTGACCAACAGGCTCCATCTCCCTGCTTTGCCCAATTACACTCTCAATCCCTGTTTTCTTGTCCCCAAGGCATCTCATCACATTTGAGTCAATGGCATCCAAAGCAGTACCCTCAGCTGATAGAGTGTGGAAAAGCTGACAGGACATCCCAGCCAGGAGCTCAGCCTCACAATTCCACCAGGCTGCCTCATCCAGGGATGCTGTACAAGCGTCCTCTGGCTCCAGGGACGTGTGCATGTGCTGCTCTCTCAATTTCCATCGGATTTTCTCTTGCTGTATCCATGACAGCAAACAGTGAGCTTGTCCTTTGTGTGTTTCAGGGACAGGAGGGGTGGCAGGAGCCTCCCAGCACTGTGTCCATTGCAGAGCAGCTCCATTTGGATCAGTCCTGGGGAATGGGCAACAAAATCTGGCTGAAGGAAGGGTGACGTGGCTGTGCAGTTTATTTGCAGCAGCCCCTGAGTTTGAGGTTCCAGCAGGATCTTCCTCTGTGCTCCCCTCTGTGCTCCTCCCTTGCAGTTTGTTCTGTAAGGACCTGCCTTAAAAATGTGCCCCTAAATTGCTTTAAAAACCAGTCAGGAGCAGTCTCCAGGGCACACAAAGCTGCTGCTGGGATGTAGGAGAGGGCCAGAGGGGGCCAGGCTGCAGTGCTGGGTTGGTGTGTCCCAGAGCAGGGACCAAAAGTGGAGAGATCTGGAGGTGCAACGTGTGCATGGCCATCTCCTGGTGGCTGCCTGGGCCTCAGGGCTTTGATGGGACCATTCAGCATTTCTGTGGTGTTTGGAGAATTTGGCCTCCCTGCAGCTGCGAGCGGCTCTGGCTGGTGCAGGCCCTGCATTGGTTTGTTTTCAGCGAAGCATTTGCTGTTTCCAGCTGGTTTGGGGGGTTTTGGTTTGTTTTTTTTTTCTGCAAATCTCATGCAGCCCTGCAGTTTCTGAAGGAATTAAAGAGCATGTCCTTGTTTTCCTCGAAAGCATCTCTGAGTATGTTATCAAGTTCTCATACCCACATACTTGTTGAGGGGGATTTGGCTCTGCTAGTGATGAATGTAAAAGCTTCCTCTTTCCCTGCCTTTGCCTCATTTCCTCCCCCTCCTCCTGGAGGTCTGACATTTTGCCTCCCTTTTCCCACAGTCCCTGCTATTTAACTTCAGGGGTCTCACGTGTCACTGCCTGTGGTTTAGGTCCTTTTCTCAGCCCCTGGTTCCCAACAATGGAGCAGCTCCTTTTGAAATGGCTGATGGATGCTGAACAGCAAACACCTTCCCTATTCCATTTCCAAGAGTGGATTTAAGAGTCTGACTTTAAGCCAAGGGTTTTAAGCCTGACCACAACATATTTTTCAAGACCTTCAATTCAGATGGTCCCTTTCCATATTGCCCACAGGCACAGGGTCTCTAATTGAATAATACAGAAAACTTCAGTTTTTTAGTGGACCTTTAACATTCAGGTGAGTTCAAACTGATGTTTTTCTGCCTGAACTTCTTTTTCATAATTGCTCTATTTCTAGACTTGTCAGTGTCATATTCTGCTCTTTCCCTTCTCCAAGTGGATAGAGGCTTGGTGACCTAAAATAGTGTTCCACTCTGCTCCCTTCCCTCCCAGCTTCCCAAGGAGCACCATGTGTCTTCCCTGCCCACCAGGACATTTTGCTAATGAGTCTGGGGCTGCAGCCTGCAGAGCCTGTGAGCGAGGTAGGCTTTGGTCTGTGCTCAACCCAGATGCATTTTCATAACACGATGCTTTTTCCCAGGGCCAGATGCAATTACCAGGTAACTTAAAAGCACTGAAGAGTAAACAGGCTAAAAATAGCCCTGCAGATCTCTTCCCTGTTCTGTTGTTATTAAAATGAAAAGAGCAGATCTCAGCCATGCTTGTTTTTGCAACAAGTTAATGCTAACTCTGCAATGAAAGTCAGGAAAAAAGTTTCATGAAAATCAGTTTTAGTACAAGGGGGGATCGTTGTCAGGAAAATAAAATATTCCCTATTTCTGATAGCAAAAATGGTTCTAAACCATCTTTGTTTTCATTTAAGCAATCTTCTGCACCCTGAATATTAAGTGTAATACTCCCCTTATTTTCCACACATTAAAACTGGGGTTTTAAAAAGGAGCTGCTTTGCACCTGGCTAATGCCACTCAAGCCTGGTACAATGTGTTTGCAGACGGGGTAACAGCATGTGCAGAACAGAACAGCACTTACTTATGCAAAACCCTAATTAACACATGCAGTGCAGCAGCTCCTCTGCACCCAAAATGGGGTCCTGCTTGAACATGCACAAGTGTTCCTTTGAAAATCCACCCACCAAGCTGCTGGGCTGTGCCGAAACCTTGGCTGTCACTTGCTGAGTTTGGGAGGAACAAAATCTGACTGGTGACAGCAATGGGGTCTGTCACTCCCTTTACTCAGCAGATTTGAGCACTGTGTTAGACAACAGGGGAGTCTGTGGGGGTGGCCCCTAAATACTGCAAGTATAAATGTAAAAAGTTCCTTTTTCCTTGCAGGGAAAGGGGAGGTGAGTTTCGTTTCACTCTGCTCTGCTGCAGCCTCTGCTGCCTGGTGCAAATCTAGGTTTGAGGCAGATCTTACCCCCACTACATCCAGCTCCTCTCTGAACCTTAACTCTGTCCCATGTGGGCAGTGACCATGTTGTGTATCAGGCACCTCCAAGCCCACCTGAATTCCCAAGTGCTGCTCTCAGCTTTCTTCTTGTTGTGGTAGGACTCAGAAGTTGGGTCCTGCTGGCCCCTGGGCACTCTGGGGTTCTTCACTCCTTTTGTGCTTTGGGAAGGGTCTGTACATGTCCTCCTGCCCATCCTGGTCCTCCTGGTGAAGGGAAGGAGGCTTTGCACCAGCAGAGCCATCTTGGCTGGTGGATCTTGTGTCCTTCCTTTTGCAGGGCAGAAGATGCACCCCAGACTTCCTGGAGTGGGGGAAGGCCTGGAAGGGCTGGGGTGATCAGAGAGGTTTCTCCTGGCCAGAAATCTGCTCCAGATGAATAACTTGGGAGTTGGCACTGGGATCACCTATTCCAGTTTCATTCCAGTTCAGCCTGTGGTGCTGGGAAGGGTGACAGGTGTCTTTGTCTCCTTGGCAGAGTTTTGAGTGCTGTGAGATGTGACACCAGGGGAATCTGCCAGAGCCTTCCATGCATCCCTCAGCATGGCAGAGGGCAGCAGGGAACCTTCATTGCTCTTTCAGAGATTTTGACAAATATAACCCCCAATATCCTACATTAACCCCTGAAATGCCACCTGAAGTGTGTTGTGGGGAGTTGTTTGGTTGCTTGTAAAATGGACGTGAGCAAATACACAACGATGTGGGATAGAGTTGCAGAGGCAGGATCCTGAAGCCTTTTTCTTCTCTTTTTCAGGCTATTTTAGCTCCAGGCAAAATGAAACTTTCTGCCTGCCTTGCCAGCCAGGATCATTTTGCAAGTAAGGAGCCTCCTGGGGTGCAGGATCTCAGGTGGACAGGGAGGGGAGGATTCTTTTAGCCACTGAGCTGGAACCACCAGTGTAGTGTGCCCAAAGACAAGTCACTTGCCATTTCAGCTGTAGGAGAGGGCTTCAAGCAAGTGTCCCTGACCATGGCATGGGGGTTGGAATGAGATGATCTTTTGAGGTCCCTTCCAACCCAGACCATTCTGTGATTCTGTGTGAGAAACTGCACTGCAGACAGACACCCACAAAGAGGTTCCTGGTTGCTGTGGTTGACCCTGGAGACTCCAGTTTGTAAGAGCTGGCTTTGGTGGGCTGGTCTTGGAAGTGCTCATCCTACAGTGTGTCCTGCCTCTCTCCCCTCCCAGCACCACCAGCTGCTCAGTCTGTCTGTCCTGCGCCGCGGGGCAGGAGGCGCCTCGGGAGGCGTCGGAAGAGTGCAAGCCCTGTCAGCCAGGTAACTGCAGGGTCCTGCCCCCCAGGTAACTGCAGAGCCCTGTCAGCCAGTTAACTGCAGGGTCCTGTCCCCCATGTAACTGCAGCCAGGAGGGGAGGCTATGCCCAGCTGGGAACACACAGCTCCAGCTGCAGCGGCTCATTCCAGACTCATCCTATCCAACCAAGGGGCTACAGGTCCCCTGCAGAGAGGAGCTGTGCCCTGGCAGGGAGTGATAGTGCTGGCGTGGTTTGACTGGGTGCTGGTGGAGGCTGTGCATATGCCAGACCTTCCTGCCAGGCTGGTTAATGGCTTGGAGGTGTGCTGGTCCCTGGCATGCCAGGGACCCCAAGTCCACAGCTGGGTAACAGTTCCAGCAAAAAGGTGGTGGTGGTTTTGGTGAGGAAAGCACAGCCTTGTTCTCAGAGGTGGATGCTCTGCAGGGGCAGCCTGGGGCAAAGGGACACGGGGAGGGGATGTGAGAGACATGGCCATGCTCCTTCCTGTGCTGAAACAACAGCAGGGCTGGGCAGAGCTCAGGCACTGCACTCTGGCCACCCCCATGGCAGTGGCCAACCTCCAGTCTGGACACAGCACCAGGGGTGTCTCGTAGCCAAGCTGCAGTTTAAACATGCAGGAAAGCATTTTACCACTTTGAGACTTGGAACTTCTGTGACCTGTCTCTCCCACAAAGCTTGGGAAACTGAGTTGTGCTTTGAAGTCTGCTCAGCAAGTTTCAAAGAGCTGGAAAAGGTGTTTGAATCCAGAACTGGGGAGGATGAAACACTGCTGACCTCCAGCTCCCATCTTCCCTCTGCATTAAAGCCAGAGCTCACTACTAAACCCTCTCCCACATACTCCTACTCACACTACTCTGTTTGCCAAGGTCTGACCCCAAATATTCTTTAGTCCCTCTGTCCCTGTTTGTTCTGTTCTGACCCTTTGCCACCGAACCAGGACCAAAGTTCAGGCTCAGCTTTTGTTATGCACATGAGCACTTAATGCTCTTTCTCCCTGTGGCTTTGAAAGCTGATTCATCCATATGCAATTGCAAAGGTCCTGGGGTTTATTCTCAGACCTTAATATTGTGCTTATTTGCTATTTAGGTACATTCAAAGGTCCCAGTGACAAAAGATGCAAGGCCTGCAGGACAGGAGAGTACCAATTACAGCGGGGCAAGGAGAGCTGTGACCCGTGCCCAGAAAACCACTACTGCCCTGTGAGTCCCCATCAGCTGGGGGCAGCCTGTGTTAACCAGAGCTGTCCCATGACAAGCTAAATACACTTCAATTAACACTTTTTTGATGTTTTTTTTGGGGGGGTGTGGGGCTTTTTTTGTTTGTTTGTTTTGTTTTGTTTTTTATTATTATTATTTGTGTGCGGGGGGGTTGTGTGTTTTTGTTTGTTTGTTTTGTTTTGTTTTGGGATTTTTTGGGGTTTTTTTGTAATCTGAGCTTCTTTCCTCTTAAACATAGACAGGGCTCTGATGCAGGAAGATGATTAAAATTATAACTCCAGGAGTATGGCTTTGTGCCTGGAGCTGCCTGCTCTGAGCCATGAGGGGATGATGTGTGGATTAATGAGGGGGTTTGAGTATGGACTTGCTGTGTAACAACCTTCTGCTCTTCCCCCACGCTAACACTGCAGGGGCAGACAAGGCTGAATGTAATGATTGCAGGTTCATTCCTTTATTTGTTTTTTCCCCCTGCAATGCTAAAATGTTACCTTCCTTTGCCCTGGTTACCTTCTGCAGTTTGTTGGTGCTGAGTTACTTCTTCTCTTGGGCAGAGTCCAGATGTGAGCCCAGTAAAGTGCCCTCCTGATGCCTTCTGCCCCAGGGGCAGCGTGGAGCCCACCTACTGCATGGAGCTGTTCCTGTACAAGGCAGGGGACTCCTGCCAGCTGACCCCTGCCACCATCATTGTCCTGGCCACCTTCTCAGCAGGTGAGTCTGGCTCCTCTCTGTCCTCTGGCACCCCTCTGCAGCTGTGTGTTAAACCAAGCATTCTCTGGGTGGTGCATTTTGTGTTTCTGGGAAGCTGGATTTCTAATTACAGTCCTTCTGGCTGCTTTCAATGCCAATGACAGTCCTTCCCTTGCTCTGAAGGAAGGTGGCACAGTGCTGAATGCTTGTTGTTTGTCCCTGGGAAGCAGAGGAGTGTGTATGGACCCTCAAACAGGGATTCCTTGGCTGCACAAAAGTAGGAGAAAGGACAATTTCCTTTTGGTATGAGACTTTGTTTCCCAAAAGCATTCCTGCCTTAAGTCATGCCACAGCATCCAGCAGGATGGGGAGCTGCTGGCTCATAAAATGTTGATTGTATTGATGCCAAATGTACCTTGTATCCAACAGTCAGGACCTGCTGAGTGTGGGGAGCATCCCTTCAGATGCCACCTGCTGTAAATTAGCTCACTAGGGTAAGCTAATGAGTGCATGAGCTTTTCAACTGGGAAGCTGCACCATGAATAATCATTCCAAAACAATGAATATGCATTTTTAGTCTTAGGAAAGGGAAAAATAGACTTCTTTTCTTTTTAATCAAAGTTGGGGGGAGGTTTAATTAGAGAGTTATGATGAAAATGAGCAACTATTACTGCTGTGGATTGCAAAAAGGGCAGATGAGGAAGCTGAGAGGAGGAATCTGTCTCCTGTGCCCAGAGAGACGAAATCCCTAAGTGCCACTTACACTACCAGAGATGAAAATCTTGTGTCAAGAGAGCCAAGTCCTAGAGATGAGTGAGCTATCAGAGGATAAAGAATATCCAACAAGCCTCATACTCAGTGTTTCAAGTGTATTTTATGTACTTCCTGAAGACCCATTCTCCACTTGGCTCGCTGCTGTTCAAAGGAGAGAAGAGATTAAATGCATGTGTTACTCCCCACAGTGAACAAGACACAGCAAAGCTGCTTCTCCAACAGGAAAGCAACATTCTCATTACACTTGTCTCTCAGCAGCTGAGGAGGGGACCCCACGGAGGCACAGGAGGAGACAAGGACAGCAGGGGCTGCAGGAGCTCCAGCAGCACCCTGTGACTGCTGTCTCCGTGGGGCTGGAATCCTGCTGGGAGCAGATGAGGGTTGTTCTCACGTGCTGTGGCTTGGAGCCATGAGAAAGCTCCTCCACTGACCCCTGTCCCCTCATGCCAGGCTGTTGTCCAAAAATCTGCCAAAACAGATGCCATCTGAAGCGAGTATTAATTTGAAAAAGTAGATTAAACTGAAGTATATGAAAAGACTTCCCAGAGAAGGACAATGGCCCATTAACCAGCATTTGTGATAAACAAGCCCGAGGGTCAGGGCATTCCTGCCTCTCCCAGGGCTTGCTGCAAAGAGGGGGAAAGGAAACAGCCCACGCAGGAACCCGTGAGCATTTCACGGCTGGGCTCACAGATCAAGTGTTTACCATGAGACTGTCTGCTCACACAACTGAAATTTGGGCATATTTGTCTGGCCATATTGCATCACAGCGACAGATTTGTGCTCTTCTGTTCAGATCAGTTTTCTCTGATGATGCTTCTGCCAGAAACAAATGAACAGAATGTCGCACTACGTGAGATTTGCCAATTACTTCCATGTCTATGCCCAATCCAAAAGTAATTTTTCCTGACAGCCCTGATCTCAGTCTAGACTCAGAGTTAATCTATGTTAGTTACTTCTTGTGCTTCAGTGTGAGTGCTGCACAGAGCAAACTAATTTCTCAACAAGATCCTTTCAGTGGGGTCTGCAGTGAATAAGATGCCAAGTGGAAAAGAGTGAACAGAGAGTAAACGGGAGGAGCAAAGTTACTGAATTATTTCAGTAAAACTTGTCGTTATTCCTTGCAGCTTCCAGAGTTAAGCTGAACTGCTGAAGCTGAGTGTTGTTATTGCTAGTGGAACATTTTTTACCCCGTCTTTTTGGAGAGGGACAGAGTATGCAGGAGAAAAAAACTCCACCCTTATTTTACCAGAAGAGAATATCTGAGTTGAGAAACCTTGGAGGAAACATCACCTGACACTTTACCTTCCCACCTGTGAATAACAACCATTCCCTTCTTTCCAGGTGGAATCCTTGTTGTCTTCCTAATAATCCTGAGAAGGAGGCAAGAGCCTGGCAAGAACTCCTTGAAGTCGCTGCTGCTGCCCCGGGGCTCGGGGGGACACCCCACCTACGGGGGCACGGAACACACAGAGCCAGTCTATGCTGGCTGGTAGCACAGGCCAGGGTCAGCAGCCACCTGCCTTCTCTTTCAGCTAAAATCAGTGCTGGCAATTAGAACTCAGTGTTTGAGTTGCGGCTACTTGTGCAAACCAACCCAGCTCCCTGCTCTGCCGCACTGGACTGATGGGGGAAGTCTTCCCTTTCCAATTCTCGGCTTTGTTCACAAGTAAATCCCTTTTCTCCTTTCTACAGGGGGAAAACCCCTCAAAGAGCAAACAATCATATCTGTTTCTCCATTTTAACAGTCAGCTCAACAGAGTGAGGACTGACTGTTCCAGTTATTGAGATCCCTTTGATAAAACACTCACTTCCACTCAAGCACAAACTAACATAAATATGCCTCCCTTTAACCATATGCAATTTTTTATTTTGTTCCCCGTTCTCAAAATTTCAGCATAAGCACAAGTCAAGGGAGGGGATCCTAAAGCTCTCCCCTTCCTTTCAGCTGTGGGCAAATGTGCAAATAAAGTAATGGTTGATTCCTGGACAAATATGTCCCTTTTGTTTCCTGCTGTCAGGTGGTGCTTCAGAGTGGGGCTACAAAGCAGCAGCATAGTGCAGGCACATGCCTTGCACCTTTCTGTATGCTGAGGAGAGGGGCCTGGAGGAGACCCACTGCCTAAATGCCTGGACAAAGAAAGTTCTGTCCCTGACTCCATTCATCCCCCAGCCAGGAGAGCAGCAGGAGTGGTTTGTACCTGTTTCCTGTGGCATTCCAAGCCTCCTCCTGTGCATCCAGCCCAGTTTAACCATCTGCGCAGACTAACGCGATTTGTATTTTCCAGAGATGATGTCTGTGTGTGGCTGGTTTACTCTTAACTTCTTGTTTGCTCTATGTCCCCTATTATGTTTTTCTCTGGGCAATGCTTAGCCAGCATCCCAGGCACTCAAAAATGCCCATCACCTGCACTGGAGCCAGTGTCAACTGCTCCATGAAACCAGTACGCGTACCTGTGGCCTCTTAACCTTCCCACCTTGTTTTCCTTTTCCTCCTACAGGAAAAGTGACATTCCCACAGAGGTGCTGTGTAAACCCAGCCCAGCCAGCTGTGACCCTTTGTGTCAGTGCTGTGCTTCACCAGCCCTCCATGGCCAGCAAAAACAGTATCTCTGTCAAAAAATCCACGATTTTAAATTACTCTGCAAAGAGATGGTAGCAGGTGTTACTTCTCACTTAGTCTTGCAGCAGCAGAGATGGCTGAAGGAACCCAGCTGTGGGGGGTTAAGTGGTTCCTGCCCTCAGCTCCTTCTCTCCCCAGGGAAGGTGCTAAAAGTGTTTAAAAGAATTTAGAAAATATATCAGTTCTCTGATCTCTATCAACTCTGTCAGGTGAGGAACTGGGTGGAGGAGTGGTACATCAGCCATTGTGGGCAGACAGAGTTCAAGGCCAGGTTGGACGGGGTTTGGAGCAGCCTGGGATAGGGGAAGGTGTCTCTGCCCATGGCAGGGGCTTCCAAGTGGATGGTCTTTAAGGTCCCTTCCACCACAAACCATTCTGTGATTCTAATCTGGGTCAGCACGAACAGGGGTGGTACCTACAACCCTCCCCACTGCCCAGCACAGGCAGAGCTCCCTGCAGTCTCTTCCACTGCTGATTTAGGAGAGATGAGAAGTTTCTCTCTGGCCCAAGGCTGTGGTTTTCCTCAGAGCAGCAGAGGGACACAATCCTGATGCACTGCACCAGGTGACCTCAGCAGAACTATCAGCACCAGTATCAAAGCAAATCTCTGAAATGCTTTAAAAAAATGTACCTACTGTCACATGTGGGAGACTCCACACGTGAAGCCAAACCAGATCCAAAAAAACTTGTCTGGAAAGCCAAACAGTCAAATTCAGACCTGACTAAGCAGGACCTGCATTTGTGACAGCAAAAGGACCCTGAGGGAGCAGTGCTGGCTGGGCTGGGTAGCTCCAGCTCAGTGTCATAAAAGCCTGTAAAATTATGAGCAACAGAGATCAGCACTGGAAAAACTGGGCTGCAAGAAATGTCAGCATTTCTGTGATAAGCAACAGTGTGAAAACAAGCCACAGCACAATCATTATCACCTCTGTAGAAGCTTAAAACAGTATTTCCAGGGCGTCTCTTAGGAAGGCCTGGAGTGTAAGTTTTCCCTATGAGAGAACAAAGCCCTGTTCCCTCACTGCCAAACCATGCTTGCTTAGTATGTATCAATTCCACTTTTTTTCTTTTAAGAAAAAAAAAAAGAGTGCCAAAGTAAGTATATAGAGCTGTTTTACAAAAGAGACTTAGCAACTTCTTAAATAACTAGGAATTAAATTCAACATTTAATAAGACATTGAAGTTTCTCAAGCAGTCAAACATGGAATAATGAGACTCAACAATGTGGAAAAATCCCATTAATACGTCTTTCAAGATATTTTGCTTTTCCAAGTAATTCAAATAAAAAACCTCCTAAAACCTGACCATGAACACAAAGCTATTGAACAAAACAGACATTTACTCTGATTATTTTTCCTAGGTTGTATGAAAATACATCTAACATACTCAACTGAAAATTGTTTCCATGCTTGCTCATGTGATAAAAGAACAACAAATTCTGAAATTGGCTGTCATGTATCTAGCTTTTTGCTAGAAAAGTGAAAGACATTTTGCTACTTTGATGGGCAAGACACAAAGAACATCATTTAAGGCCACATAATATGCCACAGTTAATGTTTAGATTAATTTATAACAGAAAATCCTTCAAGTTGCTGAATGCTAAAAGGTATTGAGTTGCATCATGAGAAAGCTCAAGTCTTAAGGATTGTTTTACCTCATGTTTCAAGAATGGGAGTAGGAAAACAATGTCACAACTTTTCTTCTGTCTTATTTTTAAAACAAAACTTTAGCCCGTTTTCCCAGGCTGCAGAGCAAGGTACAGAAGCCTTCATTACAATGCACCTAAACCCCACCTGTCCTGGTACAGAAACCAAAATTCCCCCAGATCACCACCTGAGTGCCTGAGCAGAGCCCAAGGGGTTCCATGGCCAGTACATATCAAGGGAGAGTATGATCCACATTCCTCCTCAGGACCAGTCTCCAGGACGTGCCCAGCAGCAGGAATGAATTCCTGGGAACTCCCAAGTGAGCTCCTGGTCTGCAGTCTCAGTGATTCAGAACTCAGTGGGCCCAGAGGGTGGAGCAGTAAAGAGCAGGGAGAGGTAGAAGAAAGCAGAAGGTCAAACAGCCCCTGGCTCAGAGCTGTTTGTGTGAACAGAGAGTCCCTCTGTCCCCACAGACAGACACAAGGGGTGGCTGTCCTGCATCCTGCTGTGCTGAATGTGCTGTGAGCCCCAGGAGAGGCTGTGGGCTCTGTGCCTCAGCCCAGAGCCCAGGGGTGCTGTTACTGCAGCACTGCCTGTCAGGAACAGTCAGTGGCTTCTGCAAGGGGGGATCTGCCTCTTAGCACCTGGGGCATCACTGTTCCAGAGTGACAGAGCTGTTGCACCTACACATGAAGAGGAAGAAGCAACAAAACAACTAAAAAAAAAAAATTAACGAATTATGAAAGCAATGGAATGTAAAGGAAAAATTTTATAATAACTTATTAAAAAGTATTCTTACAAAGCCTTCCTTACATGGTATAGTATTCAAAGAATGGTCCCAATGACATCAAATTCCTTCATTTTGTTTCAAAGCAATGAGGAAAATATTTCTGCTTTACTACCTGACCTCATTTTCCTTCCCTTGAAACCCAATACTAAAGAAACATCCATAATATCATTTTTTGGTTTTGATTTTATGCATGGGGCTGTTCTTCAACCCCATGGCAGAGAAAAAGTTTCCCTCAAAATCAATTAAAGAATCTTGAATTTTAACTTGAGTGCAAGGCTTGGCATACCATTTTAAAAAATACAAACGTGTAACACTTCCCCTGATTTTGAACTGTGCTATTTCTTCAAAATTATTTGAAAAAAAAAAAAAAAAAATTAACCTTCCAACAGTGTTTATAAAAACTGCTTCAAAAAACAAAACATTTTGGTCACAAATCAGAAACCAAAGTGTTCAGCATAGGGCAATGCAACTTTTATAACCTCTTTCAATTAATATCTTCTAATAAAACCAAAGTTTTTTACATGTTGGGAATAAACGGGGGTTTTGGTAATTCCAACAACAACTAAATCAAATCCTGAGGAAATACCTTGGGGAGAAAACATACACTTCCATGATATAGCAAGGCTTCATTTTCAAAAGGGCTACACAGAGTTCCTGCACTATTAAGGGCAAACTAAGCTAGAAGATACACAAATGGCTCAATGGACATGGAGGTGCACTGGGAAGGAAACTGGCAAAGATGTTTTTCTTTACTGTTTTTTCCTAGTTCTACAATTATTTCCATCAACACTAAGTCCTGTATATTCACCTCACTGTGAGTTAGTGAGGACTTAATGCTAATGGGAGTGAGGAATTCAAAACAGCTTTGCTGGCACAACACAGTGGTGACAATCCAGAGCAGAGCTCCTAAAAATGTAACAAAAAATTTCAGTCTGTCATGTAGCCAGTTTTATACAAACTTTATCCAAAGGAACGAGTAAGGCTAAATTTCCCATCAAAATTCTTACATGCTTCTTCAAAAATCTATTTCACTTTTACTTAATTGTTTTGAATTTAGTTTTTGCACTTCAGTCAAGCTTCACTTTCTCTTTCACTCATGGGGCTGGTCTTGCTCCTTGTTGGGCATTTCTTGTATTATCACAAAGTTGAAATGCTTGGATTCCAAGCATTCCAAAGAAAAGTTTGCCTCTGCATTTTACCTGCCACTGAGGGAAAAAAAAAATCAAGTATTTTTTTCCAAATAATGGCTTTTAAAGACTTATCTTTATGCAGACACAAAAATCCTAGACTACTGGGCCTAGATTGCAAGACAATACCCCTTTAAGTCTAGACCTGTACAGCTCTGCAAGATCAAGTAACTTCTATTTTGCTGGGATGAAATACAGAAAAAAACAGTATAGAAAAAAATCTCTTACAAAGATTCCTCCTCTCTGGTACAGGGTGTGCCTTTCCCACCACACACCACATTTCTTGGTGGAAGGATGTTTATGATCATGATTGCTTAAGAATCCTTTTTGAAGAGCACAAACCAATTGCTGTGTGTGTGGCTGCAGGGAGAGACACACCTGGGTCATGACTGGCATTCAAGCACTTGCTCAAAAAACACACAAGGCAAGCAAATTTCACTGGGACCACAGACCAAGCCATTTCTTACTCAAAAGGACTTGAGAACTAACAACTTCTTTCAAGGATATACTATTTTAAACATCTGTTGGTTGACAAATACTATCTCAAAAAACTATGTTTACACCTACCTGGTTTGATTTTAACCTACCTCCAGCCTGCAAGTATTTTGGAGGGAACATTTTACATTCGTAACAATTCAAGTGTAACTGTAATGCTGAGTATTAAGTTTGGTTTGTCCTGAAGTTTGCTGAACTATGCAGTTCGTTATCAGTGCAGAAGCAGCAGAAGACTGCTGTGGTTGGCTCAGTGGATTTAAAAAAACAAAACAAAAAAATCCCCCCCCCGCCCCGCTGTAACCTTTACAGAATATACGTAAAATTGTGTCCTTCCCTGGTCATATTCACAACTTATCTACAAGATAGTGTTAGCAGTAGAAACTGCAGTCCATGACTATTTGCATTCAGCTCTCATCCATCTGTTCCTCTTTCTCCTGGGCTTGTACTTGTTCAGTTTTTTGCGGGGTTTCTCAGTCTTCCGAGGTTCAACAGAATCCACCCCGAGAACATGTTCAGAGCAGCATAACTGTCCATTCAACGTGGAATTTAGTACTGTCCTGTCTTGGTGCTCCTTGCAGAAAGAGTTTGGGCAGAAGTGGCAGAAAGCAACAGAAGGTTTGCCACAAACATCACAGTGGTGCCAAGGACACTCCCACTTCCCTGCAATCAAAGCCAGAGAGTCCATTAGTGGGGAGTAAAACACAGCATCATCCCTTAAAGAAGTTTTGTGTTGTAGCAGCTGAACAAGGCACAACTTTCCTGACAAAGCAAATGACAGCAACTACCGGGGCTGATCTCAACACACAAAATACTGTATCATACTTGTAAAGCTCAGCTGTCAGCTGCAAGGAGCAGACTTGACACACTCTCATTTAAATACAGGAGTCAGCTCCAGCTAGAAGAAATGACTCAGGCTTCACTCAATAGCATTTCATAGAACTCAAAGGCTGGTAGAGCACATAAACATCCGGTCACCTGCAGCCCACTCTTACATCAGGCCCCTGTCTGCTGCCAGTCTTGCTCAGGAATGACTGGTGTGCTTCACTTACAGCTGCTTTTTCACTCCAGCATACTTCATCAGTCCTTGTTTTACTTTTTTCTGAGATAACAGGCTTTGCCTGCTTCCCTCCTTTATATCCCACCTGACATGGCTGACTGGAACCAGGTAACTCCTGCGATATCTGGAACTGCAGCCTGATGTCTGCTGCTCTTAATTTCCCTACCTGCCTTCTTTCAGAAGGTGCTGTTCTTCTGGCTTGAACTCAAAGGGCTTCATGCATTTCTTAGACAGAATCAACTTTCCTGTGGCAGGAGCACAGTGCTCCTAACCAGGTGATGTGCTCACTTACCTACATTTGTAATACAAATGCCTTGTTTTGCCAGAGGGGCAGAGGAGGCCACCATTTTGTCTTCAAATCCAAACGGAGCTGCTCCCACATGATGCACAAATGAAATTCCTGCCATACATCCCCAGTGTTTCCAGGATGATACCCCCCGAAAAGGTTTCAGTGCAATAACTGAGGTACCTGCACAAGTTATTTATACAAGTGTAAGACATGGGTTGACTCACCAAAAGGACGTTTCACCAAACCAAGGCAGGAGAGATGATAAGCTTTAGTACAAGATTTCCTGTCACACAGAACCAGCTGGCCTCCATCACCACAACGGAAACAATCGTCTTCAGATTCTTTCTTCCCTTCATTTTTCGTTCTGCGTCTCCGTGTTCTCTTTTTGGTCTTTTTGCCTTTTTCTTCTGAGGCATTAGTGGAAGAATTCTAAAGGAGTAAGATGTGAAACTGTAAATGCCAGTTTTGCAAAGGAAAAACATTACACAGCCTAGCCAAGCTGTTGGCACTCCTGGCAGACCATGCACACAGCCAAAAACCTGACTTGGGGCAGACCTGCCCAGTGCTTCACTGATCTGTGTTGACAAAAAACCTACACTGACCCTTGTGAAAAGTCATCCTGAAACCAGATTTTCTCCCTGCAGGACCTTCCTACTGAAAAAAACCCCTTTGTTTTCTTGTCAGTGACACAAGGTCTTTCAATTTCCAGTCTAATCTACTTGTGGCTAAGATACCCTCATTATGTACTTGTACCACCAATCACTTCAATATCCATTTTTCTATTCCAGCTGTGAATACTCATGCTGGAATCACCAAAACCTGTCCACATTTTTCTTTGAGGAACAGAAAGCAGAACTTCAGGAACTCTAGTTAATGACAGGAAGAATATACCAAACCTTAACCTATTTCAATCTAACTTCAATTCTGCCACTTGCACTTTAACTGTCCTTCACCACATCATATAAAATTTTGGATGATTTTTCAACATCCCTACCATCATTCCCTCCCTCTCACCCCAGTAATCACTACCTACTTTCTTTAAAATTAGCCCATTCTATCTACCAATGCAGACAGCTCCATAAAACAAAACCGTAACATTTAATTTCTTCATGATTGTCTGTGTAAATGTTCACAGGCTTATGTGAAACGTCATTTAAGTCCATCTCTTAACAAAAAACAGCTGTGTGGGTTCTGAAGATTCCCAGTTCACCCTCTGAAGTGGCTGGTATTGAGCAGTGTGAAGGACTACAGGAAAGCACAGCATTTCAACATTCACAGGTGGTACTTGTGCCATCCCTCACACTCCTATGCTAGCCCTTCAGCAAGCTCCATCAACTTCTGCTGGATTACAGGTTTCAAACTAACCTGGACAGGAATCATACAGATCATTTCTTGATATATGTTGCTAACTTCTTTTCCACATTCAAAACTCACATTTTTTATTCTTCCATTCAATATAATTTTTAAATTAATCTTAGCAAAATAATAATACTGTGTCAAGTTTAAATGGAGAAATACAAATTAGAATGTCAGAATAATCTCACTGACCACAGTTAGGCACATTTAGTCAGTCTGAAGCTTCTACACCCTTCCCCTGCTAAGACTGTCAAAATCTCTTGATGTATTACTTGATATATTACTTGCCTTTGGTCTGTCCCCAAGAAATCCACTGCAGTTTGGGGCACCACATTTGCAGACTGTTTTTTCATTGCCCAGACAGTCAAGGTTGTAATTAAAAGTCAGCTCCGTCCCTGAGTGTGAAAAGGACAAGGTAAGAAATTCTATCAAAATGATTGCAAACAAATACAGCTGTTACTATCTGTCTGCTGGTTTGGGACTTGCTTGTTGATGTATTGTCAGAGGATTTTCCCTCCTTACTTATAAGCACTGACAATGATTAACTAGAAGCCCATATATCATGACATCTTATGCAATTACATTTTAAAATAAATTTGACTTCACAAAACTGCGCTTGTGTCTGGCCTTCACAAATATCTATCCATCCATCCAGCTAGATATGTACACAAACCAGAAAACACACACTTTTAAACAGCCTCCCACATCCATTCCTTAAGCTTATTATTCTCTTGGGAAAGATGCATTTGAGAGCTCCAAAACGAAAACTTACTAAGGATACTTGCCCTAGAAGCAAGCAACAAAAAGCAGCCATGGGACTCACAATTAGGAAACACTAAAGTAAAAAGCAGATCATAAAACATTTCCTCTGTGTGCCAAGTTCTCTACAAAATATTTGCACAAAATCAGTTAAGCCACAACTGTCCCACCAACAAATGCACAAAAGGTTTAACTTAGAGAATGAAACCAAAGCCAACCCGAGCTGAGGTACCTGCAGGAATGTCACACACAGCAAAGAGCCCGACACGAGTGTCTCCATTCACTGTCCACTTTAGAGTTTCACAATTTGGTTGGCAGCTGTGATTCATAAACCGAGAATAGTTTCCTTTGGGGCCAGCATCAATAATACGGTCCTGGAGAACAAACCAGCAACAGCATGAAGGTTTTTTCTCTCCTCCTCACAAAAAAATATAAAAACCATCCGTAACTGATTTCAACAGTTGCATTCAGAACTGACATGTTGCTATCCAGAGCACACAAGCCAACTGCTGGTACATGTTGTATTGGAAACTGTAGTGTCCCATGTGGCCTGGAACGGGACACTCCCAAAGCAATACTTGTGCTCTAGCTCACGTTTTCCCAGCACCCATCACAGCCACATGGCAGGACAAGTGTTTTTGTGAGCATTATGGTGGGCATGGTAAGGAACCCCCTTCCCCAGGAAGCTTCAAAACTCAAACTCAGTCCTTTACCATTTACTTTGTATTCACAAAGCTGTGAAGTATTTACCAGTACTGTGCTTCATGGCATTTACACCAAATCACTGCATGATTACTTCCAGATATTACCAGTTTCTCACCAGATTTCTTTCCCCAAATCAGCCTAATTTGAACAAAACACAAGCTCTTGGTAAACTAAAAACATCCCATTCCCACACACAATTGCTCTTAAATTTCTGTCTCCACCAAATATACCAGACATGAACAAAATAAAATAAAGTCTTGAAATCACCAGATCTGTGTTACTTTGCAGAGCTGCTTGAGAAAGGCTTTGCTTATTTATGAGGTATTGTTATAGTTTCCTTCTAGCACATTTTTATAAAGCACATGTGTGACTGTCCTGCCTGCGTGCAAACACTTCACTGCATGGGCAGCTCAGCCTTGTAATGGCACTGGTAGTTTTGGCAAGATACACCCAAAATGAGCATTTATTAATTACAGTATTAGTCAAATACATGTTCAGTTCAGATATTTAACACACTGATATTTTATGTCAATCTAGCAGAGGAGTGAGAAACTTCAAGCGTTCAGAGAAATGTGGTTTATCATTCTGTAGTGGTAACTGCTGTGCACAAACTCCTCAGTTACAGGACTAACGAAAACAGTAGCTGTGGAAATACAGAACCTTGAGAAAAAGAATGCTGGTTGAGACTGAAAAAATGCAGGACTGGCAGCCAGCTCTTGTTTTTCTCCTAACTAGCTGTCTGGGGACTGAAGAAATGTAATATAGATAATCTATAACTCCTGCTGTCCAGGTTCTTCACTTTCTCTTCCTCCCAAGGAGGAAAATACTCAGAGGTGTGCACAGAAGCACAGGGGCTGAATTATTTTGGTGTGTTAATTAATCTGCTGCAATAATTTGCTGTGAATCAATCTGTGAAGGGCTCACTGGATACTAACAGAGAATGCTTTCAGAAAAAAGTTTTTACAAAAGCACAAGCCTAGTTTTGCCACAAACAATGCAAGGGACAGATGGCTGGAAAAAAGATTAAATGCCCTATATAGGACACAGCCTCACAATTCTATTCCACATTCTCTCAAGCGAGAATTTTATTTTCTGTTGTTGAAATTTTAGTAAAAGGATTGCTAACAGCAATTCCTTCCACTGTATCACTACTATTTCTCCAAACTTCATACTTCATTTTAAGACTAGGCAGGTAAGTACTGTACTTAATTTCAAACAACAAAGCCCAACCTATAGACCTTAGTATGTAATTTATGACATAACACAGAACTAAGGAGATTCATTAAGAACAGAGAGTGCAGACACAGAAGATGCAACGCTGTGAATATATGAAACTGTAGAAGGTCAAAGGTTGCAGAGTGCCCTGCCAGGGTGATCAATAGAAGAGATCAAAGTAAGGTTGTAAGTAAATAATGGCAAAAAAAATCAAATACCCTACCTTATCAATAGTAAGCATATAGAAGTGGGTGATGTCATTTTCATGTGCATATTTGATTCTTGCCATACATTCCTCTTCGTCAATCAGCTCTCCCACATACTCATTCACAAACTCCCCCTGAAAGACACCGAGTATCACTAGTGAAGTATATCCCAAACCCACCAACAGCATCGCAGGCCACTGATTCTCTGGGTAAGAACAATTCCTACCTTTTTAATGTCCCTCTTGGCAACCAGCCCCCAGCCCTTGCCATCAGTTTTGATGATCTTTGTCTCGGGGTACTGGCGCTTGGTGAAGCACTGGTTCTGGCACCGCTCTCCCGCCGGACACACTTGTGGGTGGCACTCGTACATCAGCATCCGATTGAGGCACTCCGAGTCAAAGCCACAAGGGTTTTCATCCGTGGGCTTGCAGTTGCACTTGGGAATCTCAGATATGTCAGCAGTGTATATCTGCACTTTACCACAAGGTTTATTCACCTGAAAAATGCATTCAAGTGGTGAAAACATGACTTTAAAACAGTCAATTTTACGGCAAGAGTTACAAAGCGGTTGCTAATTTGGTTTTGCACCACTACATGCTCCAACAAAAGCAAAATTTTACCATCTCATGACTGTAAAAGCAGTTACATCATTACAACCTGACCCTATCTCACTGCTCAGCTCAAACCTTTGAGAACCCATGTCCTCAAACTTTACCTTAATGTGTTTGTATGGTGGAGGTTTACGTTCACTCTCCTGGGTTTCTTTGGCTTCTCGCTGTAGTTTTATTTCTCGAAATCGAGTTTCAGCTTCTTGCAAAGCTGAAAAAGATTGCAGCATCAACATAAATGCCTGAAAGAAGATTATTCCCCCCCAAACTGACTTGCCCATTTCCATGTGTGTTAAAACAAAGCATTGTCTATTTCCTAGTCCAGTCATTCAATTTTCTTACAAACAATGCTTCTGGAGTGTTAATGTTCTTAACAGATGTATAAATTCTACTCTTTCAGTCTTCCAGTGTGAGAGAGTCTCTCTTAGTCTTTTTTTTAGCTTTCCAGAAAGTAAAAATCATCAGATGCCAGTCTTTTGTAAGACATTAAAATAATGTTTTTACGCAAAGACAGTAATAGCGACTGCTGCCCAGGACACCACAAATTTCTTTAATTCAATATTGTAAAACATGTGTTCAAACCCCAAGGCTATGCGTGAAGAAAGCAAAGCATGCATATCATATCCCAGGATTATTTTTGTTTACTTTTAGCTATGTACCATTTTTGAAGACTTTTCCAATTCCTTTGATCCCTTGGTATCTACTCCCTCTGTCTCCCTCCATGTAAGGGAACACCCGTGCTTGGTGCGTCCAATAGTAATCCTTAGAACCAAAGAAAAACACAGGAAATTCTCCGATTTCATGCTTCATTTTCTGGATATTTGGGGGAACGTTTTTCGGATGGCAAACTTCTGCAGGCCACCATCTAGCACAGAAGTACAAATAAAAAAATACAGCATTTTAGTCAAGCTCTTCCTTCAAGACACAGTTTAACAAAATCACTTGAAACAGCAGTAACTGATTATTATTTCCAAGATCCAAGAGGATTTAAAATCCTTTCCTCTCCTCTCTTAGTAGAGAGTGAGAGAAGACTAGAAAAGGAAAGCCTGACACTCAGACCTGTGGGACTTCACCTGCCTGCAAGGTAAGAAGAAAACACACAGGACTCCCTGTGTCTGGGTAGCAAAACCATCATCTTTACAAGACCTGCAAATATTGTAATTGTCAAAGATCAAGAGAAGGTTGATAGCACTAATTAATGTTTCAAGGATAACCCCCAGCTGCCTCTATCTCATTCAAATCTCATCCAAGTGTGAAACACCAACAACCTGAATCACTGATGTCCTAGCCAGCGAGGGAGTAATTCAGCCAATTACCAGTTTACCAATTGTAAATTACCTCCACCAATTGTGTCAGAGATCTCTGACACAAACAGGGGTTGAAAGCTTATACACTGGAGGCAGAAGTCAGAAGACTCGAGGAGTCCTGTATGGGTAATGCCTTGGCCAAGGGCAACAGCAAAGCTGCAAGTCTTTGAACCTGAAACTTGCAAAGAGGTGAGGTCCCTAGTTCAGAGAGGAGTCAGAAATCAGTGTGCAGCAAGGCTGGCCTACAGGAGCAACCAGTTGTATGATCCTTAGTTAAACATGCCAGTACTGTAAAACAACACAAATTCCTTCATCAGACCTGTAATTTCCCAGCTTAACCCAAATAATATCCTGGAAATGGAGCTTCTTGCCCGCCCTGCAGTCATTGCAGTACCAGCTCCCATCTGGCATTTCAATGTTTAAGCAGTCAGGGTGAAAGGCTGCTGGGCAGGACTCACAGCACAGCAAACTTCCACCTGCAGACACAGAAAAGGAAAAGAGGTTGGAAAACATCAAGATCAAAGTATAAGTTTTGAATTCCAGACAGGTTAGAAATTATACACATGTGGTAGGTTCAATTAGAAAATGAATGGTTAAAACATTTGTTGCTGACCCTCAGCAACAAATACACACATCACTTAGTTGGGTACAGCAGCCAAAAGATCCTGACTAATCTGAATGCCTGGCAGACTTGGCTTAGTAACACATGCAAAATAACAAGCAAGTTGGTGATAAAAATGCCAGAATAATGTACAAATTATAATTACTTTGCTGTACTTTAATGATTACAATATGTTTAACATAGTTTTAATATATATTAACATTTCTTTGTAAAAAGAATTGTAACCACAACAGATTTCTCTATGACTTTGGGGTTTTTTTCCCCCTCTTGAAGGGCTGAAGGAACAAGGTTGTTAGTTTGTTCCACAAATTATCAAGTGGAAAGTTGGCTGCAGCTTAAAAGCTGCTATGCTGCATGTTAATTTGTTAACAAATCAGGTAAAGTTTCACTGCTACAAGTTTAATCAGCACTATGTATTTTGTGGTTCTCAATAAGGAACAGATTTATTGTACAGGATAAAACAAAACACACTTAATTTGTGGCAAACCCAGCAACAACTAATACTGATTCCATTTGCAGTCTGCTGCTAAACTAAAAGCAACTCTTAAAATATTTACGGTGTAATATTACATATTAGCAATAAAGAGACACAAAAAGCTTTAGTACATTGAACACAGGGGAAAGAACAAAAAAATACTCATTAGGTGTCTCTCGTAAAGAATTAAATTGGGCTTCTGATTGATGGGTAAAGCCCAAGTAAAAACATTCTTTAATAAATTATTGCTGGGGAAAAAAAAATTAAAACCCTGAAGCAGCATAAGCCAACTTGACATTACAGCAAAACCTAACAAAGCCTAACTCAATATGCCACATTACTACCGATTTGCTATGAACAGATTAGAAAAACAACGCTTAAGCTGAAGAATAAAACGCTTTGATGTTGCATTTCTGAAGGAGCTCCCTCCCTCCCCAGCCGTTTACCTTTGGAGCACACAAAGCACCAGCTGACATTGACATGGGCGTGGTGGCTCTTTCCCTTCATGGCAGTGAAGTGGTTGGTGCAGATGATGCTGTTGGAGGCGATGACGGTGCACCCCGCGGCGATGCAAACGTCCCCGGCGTGGTACGCGACAGGGCAGCGCACGCAGCGCATCATCTTCCCTGCAGGGCACAACACCCACGCCTTACTCTGGGGCAACACTGACTCGTGCCACAGCACAACACTGCTGAGTTACTCTGGGACAAAACTGACTTGTTATTTCAGCAAAAAAGATGGTAGTGCTGAGACATTCTATACACACACAAACCCCCAGCCGTTATGTTTTCAATGCTTGCATATTTGCAACAATGCTGAATTAATAAAGGTTTTTGGAGAACCCTACAGCCAATTTAAAGCACTCTAAGACTTTAATTATGCACACCAGCTCTTCCTGAGTCAAGTAATTTTGTCTGCAAATGTTGCCCAAAGCTAAGAATCAGAATCAAAATGTCTCCACGTTCATTGAGCCTTGCTGCAGTGTTTGTACATTCTTGGGTCCTGCCCTCACTACTTTGCCTCTCTCCTTGATCATCTGAACATTCTAGATTTCATTCTCTTGAGAAGAAAACATGGTTAACCATGGTTAACTGAAACATAGTTTAAAAAAAGGAACAAACAAGGTAAATACTAAAGCTGACTAAAACTTACCCTACTACTACTTTTTAAAAAATTCTGAATCAATTGATAGTCCACTTATGCCTAACAAAACTGCAGCTAGCAGCTCTCAAATGGACACATTCCTTACCTTAACATACCATAAATAAAATGAATTCATCAGTCATAAAAACGTAAAGTGAAACTACCTTTTGAAATTCGTGGATGTGAGGGGTTACTAACATGACAACTGAGGCAGCTATGGAGAGGACATCGAAAACCCCTGCTCTCAAACACAGTGAGATGAAATTTCTTCACACAAGCTTCGTGGTAGAATTTTCCACAGTGAGACACAACACAGCGTTTCACATCTGCCTTTCTCTCCTTACATACGAAACAGGTGTGCACACCTAGTGGCAAAATAAAAAATAGAATGTAAAATCCAAACACATGAATTTAAAAAAACTTCTCTCATGCCTTTATGTTATGTATGACGGAGTTGCTTTTGTGGTGTAGAGGAGGTTTTTTTCAACAAATCAAACTGCATTACTTGATGCAGCAATTTGTTTACTTTAGCTCTTTAGTATTAAATGCTGATCTGCTCAGATACAAGTAAAATAAAGTTACTAAGCAAGCCCATTTGCAGTTAAAGTGTACACAACAACACCCAAAGCCTCACCAATCTGATTTTATGTTCTTATTTATAAGCCTCAGTACACCAGGACAAGTATGAATTTTTAGTTTTCAAATTTTTTTAAACCAATGAAATAGGATGATGGCTTGTCTGTGGTCCTCTGAAATTTGAAGAAGGACCAAAAACCAAAGACAAGCATCCTCCAATTTTTTTTTCTGGACTAATTGGAACAGCTTTATTTTGAAGAAGCAGTTCCAACAAGGTTTACTCCATGTACTGAAATGAGCTTACAAGCAAGAACTAAATCTTATGCAAAGTTTTGAGATTAAGAACTTCCAAGCAGTTATTACAGGATTAAAAGCCAATGAAATTAATAGCAATAATGTAGTCTTTTAACAGGAAAAGCAAAAGACTGATACAGACACACAAAGGACTGAAAAAGAACTCTAAATGTTTCACTCGCCACTCTTTTTTCTAGGATTTCTTAAGTCTTTGTGACAGACTTTAAACCTCATCCATAATTGTACTCAGAAAGCAAATAATCTGCATTTATTAAGGCAATGGGATTCTGATTAAATTAGCCACATTGCAAGAGAGTTCTCACTGAAAACAGGGAACTTTGTAAAACATGGCACACTTAGTGGTACTCTATCAACTCCCAACCCTGTCAGGTCCCAAAGGATAAATAAGGGTTCTCTGAGGATACATACTCTGTCCAGGAGGATGGCCTAGAACAATATATGGGGAAACTGTAACTTTTTTTTTTTTTTTTTTTAATTAATAGAAAGGGACAAACTTGCCTGATGTGCATTCGCTACAAATGAATTTTCCTGCTGGTCTTCCAGAGAGCCCAAGGCAGCTTACATGAAAAGCTCGATAGCAAAGTCCTTCACACAGTAGAAGATCACCTGTTTTTTCACACAGCTTTTACAACACAAAGGCATTGAATGTTAAAGAAAAGTTCACATGTGGAAAATAACTGTTTTCTTTATTCCTTTTCATATACTGCTCCTCAAAATATCTTTTCCCATTGTTGAAATCAAATTTAACAAGTGAAAGATAATTTTAAAAGCATTGTCACATGCCCTGGCTTCAAGTTGAAACAGGTAACAGAATCATTAAACCACTAGAAATATCCCTCTCAGACCATGCTTCAGGAGTAAATACAACCTGACAGAAAAAAAGGAATAGAAAAAAAAAGCTGTAAGAAATATTCCCTGAGCACACTGATGCATCTGAGTAGGGTTAAAAAGAATCCACCCTTTCCTTTGCCTTGGCAAAAGGAAATCAGTCCAGCTGGCACAGTGACACTTTTATATCTGAGTGGTTAGCAGTGACACATGCATAACTAAAGATGAACCAAACAGTGCTGGCACAATTTAAGGATTACCCAACATTTACAGACAGATACATCCTCATTCCCACTATGTACAAAAAATGGAAATGTAACTGCTTGCCCAGTCTCACAGAAACAAATTTCATTTGTCCACTTGGATTGTGTTATCATTGCATAGCCCAAGAGCCTTTCTAGAACAGTCTGAGGAAAGGCTTTTGCTTTCCTGCCTGCACACCACGGCAGGGCAGTGCTGGATCTCTGCTGCACACAGAGCACAAACCCCACTGGGCTGGGCTTCCTCCTCTGTGCTAACAGAGAAACCAGCAGCTCTTCTGCATCATCTGACCAGTCACCTGGCAACACTCATGTGCTTCTTCTCAGCTACAAATTATGCTTATCTTACAGACCTGGAAACTCAAGCAGAAAGGCTAAGTCATTTACTAGAGGTCAAGAAAAAAAATAATTAGGTATTAAGAATTCCATTTACTGCCATGGCAACCTTGTCACTAACAGACATCTTAGACACACATGATAAACCTGTTTCTGGCCTAATATTGTCGTTTTCATATTTAAAAAGACCTTTCCTGGGAAAGCTCAGAAAACACACCCCAGCTAACATCTCTCACCTGACACACATATTCTTTTTTTGCTCCCGCTCCTCGCTCAGATTTTTTGGATGATATAGACACTTCAGTCTGAGTCTCATCAGCACTTTCATAGGGGGACTCTGAGCGCTCATCTCCTTGGCCATCAGAGATCTGAAGATTAAACACAGGTGTTAGAGCAGGCACAGATGGTCACTTTTGCACAGCATCAGAACTGATGGGAGCAAACACACTGCAATTCAGACTAGCAGATTTAGGCACACTCTTCTGGTTTGGTTTCCCCCACCTTCAAAAAAACACCTTGATTAAAAGCAGAATACCCATTTACAGAAGTCTCATCGAAAGGATTACACAACAATCCCCCTCACCAGCAACTTAACAGCAGCCAAAACAGAACACCAAAATGTTGTAATATGGCACTTTATTTATACTCAATTCTATAATACAGTTAGCAAGAAGTGTCTAGTCATAACACAGGAGTATCTTCAAATCCCTCGATTAAAGTCTGAGCATGTACTTTGAGAGCAACAGTCAATTTTTAAAAAGAAACTTGGTAAACTCCAAGCTGCATACAAAAGTCTCTGACCCAAATATTCTCCAAGAAAGTGTGAACAGCATATAGAAGAGAAGAAGAAAAGAACAAGCAGCTCTCAATACGTTTAAGGAACATTACAGTCAACAATAAGCTCAAAATACTATAGAAGATAGCCCTGTTACGGAAAAATATCATATAACAGATCTAGATGTAATAAACATGGCGTGTTTTTAAAAATAGTTGTAATTTACTTTTTAAAAACCCATCCTAAGTAACATATTTAAAAGAAAATACAGGGTAGTTTTCAGTTCAATAGAATAGAATAGGTTAATGAACAACCAAGTAATTTGTCTCATCCCACATTACACCAGAAGAATTTCAGATGCAGAATTTCATGCTGTTGCCCCCAGATGATACTCAGTGAGTTGTGCCCCACTAAGTACATTCTCCAGGAGAAGATCACAATTTCAAATTGCAAAAGGAAGCCTTAATTTCTCTTTTAGCTCATTCTAATGGTTATTCACACATACCATCAAAAGTACTGCCTCCTGTCCCTTCTGGGTTGTCTAACTACAACTCAAGAGTTGATGATGCCTTCTCCAGGCATTTCAGCTATATTAAAGTCCCTTGGAAGCAGACGTTTTCCTCCTGTGGAAGCATGCTGCAATTAAGCCCGTTTCAATCCTTTTTGTTCCGCCCTCTAATTTTCTCCCTAGGGGACTTTTTCCAGCATCTAGAGCATTTTAGTGGGGTTTCTCTACACCTTTTCTGTGCTTTAAAAAGGTTGTTGAAAAATCAAGCGTGAGAACTGGAGGCAATAACCCATTACAAGTCTCGTAAGTACCGTATCCAAAGGAAGCCAACATGATACCACTCTTCTCCACTTCTGTTCTGCTGTGCAAGAATCTCCCCAAGTCTCATCAATATAGCACTGAAAGTCACTCTATATTGCTGTGTTATTTAAGAGATCATTTTGGCCAATAGCCATTTGTCAGGACACAGACACACCACTTTATATAAAGAATTTACTCTCTGTTTTCAGACACAGGATCTCATATTTATCTACAGTAAACCATATTTTTCTACAAATGGCCCAGCTACATGCGGGAGACAGCTACATGCAACCTCCCTATCAACCAGTCCATGTAATGTGCAAATTTATAAGAGGTCATTTATTTTGAAATCAGAAAGAAAAATGTAAGACCAAACCAGGCCTAGATTTAGTCTATATAAAATCCCTTTAGAAACACTGGTTTTGATTGATTAATTCTCACTGCTGCTGCCAGCTAACTTGCATTCCTCCATTTAACATCTGCCTTCTTGGATCATGTCTAAAAATATTTCATAAATTGGATCAGACTGACAGTTGTCATTGGTTGGTGGGTTTTCCCCCCTGCATTACTTGGAAGGGTATAAATGAATTTCCTCTGTGCAAATTCTTACCTCCACTTCATCTATGAAAATTTCTACAACTGGAGTGATTTGGAGATTCGGCCTGACCATTTCATAAGTGGTTAAAAGAAACTGAAAGTAAAATCACTGCTTTGTTCAGGCACCAGGAAATCTCTGTTCTCTGGAAGGAGCTGTGAAATAGTGAACTGCAAAGTTCTTGCTGAGAGGGGGCAGATAAGGGAAGGCAGCATGGGAACACAGCAAAACCACAAACCCAGTTTCCCTTATGGTTTAAGTAAACTTACACACATGCTCATTTTTGTTTAAACTATTCCCATTGAAACATTAATTAGTGTAAGCAGTGCACTGCTCTAACATTTTTAGAACCTCATTATGTTCTTGTTTGAACTAGTCGGAATTAGTCATGGTTAGAAAAAAGGAAAAATAAGTTGGAAGGTCTTAGATCCACATTTCTTTTCCACTTAAAAACAAAACAGAACAAAACAAAACAAAAGCAAAACAAGCAGTCTTGCTGTAACCTGACACTAGGCTTCGCACCTTTCTCCCACCTAAACCCAGAGAAAACCCATTTGTGCAGCACTCCTCGAGTTAACAATCTTCCCAGCAGCAAAAGCAAGAGAGCCTTGCCCTTCAGGAAGATGTTTCTCTTCCTCCAGCTCACTGCTTTTGAACACAGAGCAGAGAAACAGAACCTAACCAGTGATAAATATATTCAGTTAAGAGAATGAGTCAAAGCAATGTTTTCCAAGATTTTCCTTGGTTTATACACTCTGTTCAAACGAAGGATGCAGACGTCTATATGTAAAGGGAACCCTATTGGCAGGAGGCAGTTTTTCAGAATCCCCCTAGATATGGGTGACAAAATCCCAGCCACTTGTGAACCTCAGGCTCACATCAATTTTCCTACAGAACGGAGATTTTACCGCCTCAGAACTAATGCACCAGCCCTTTATTTAAATTATATGGTTACTGAGCCAAAAAAAGGAGTAGTGCTGGCAAGAATCAAATCTGACATCACAAATGCAAACACAAAAGCCAAATTCTATCAGTCCATTTCAAGAGAAAACTTGGCAATTTACATCCACCTATCGATTACTGCCAGATTTCAAGCACAAATACCAACACACAGAGCATGAACAAAATACCCTCAGTTCATCAACTGAATGGCTACCAGGCTGAGAGTATCTTTCAAAATCTCTCCTTTATGGCTGTCAGGAGTCTCACACACTTTACAAATCAAATGCTCTATTAAGCACCAGTTTTGTATTACACAGACAAGACTGGACACCTGCTCATGGCTGTCTCAGCTCCTAAGAGTCACTACATTTACATGCAGCTCAGTGATACACTCCTGTGGCCTGGTGCAGGCTGCAGAATACAGCTCTTCATCCCTGCCACCACGACCAAAGGTTTAACAACCCTCTCCAACAGCCATAACCTATCCACAGCTCACAGACACTTCATTACCAGATTTCATTAGGGCCCTAATAAAGGGGAAGGCTGGCAGATTTCCTGTGGTAAGGGATGCATTTCTTTAGGATAATTTAACTGGACCCTTATTTGTATCCTGCAGAAGGTGAAACATGGTCTATCAGACATCTTTGAATAAAGTTCCCTCTATGAAGAGAACTGGAATTCAACACCTCAGCACTTGAAGTTATCCCAGAATAGCCAATGGAAATACCAGGGAAGTAAAAGAGCATAATCTATTCCTTGAGGCCTCTGGAGAGGAGGCTGAGAAAACACTTCATCCAATGTTTCTCAGAGATAACTTAGAACCTAAGAGAGGTATAGCATGAGGAGGTTGGGAAAACTGTATTTGCACCCCAAGCAAGCTGTAGCAGCCCTATCAGGTTCTGATTTATCCAGGGGACACTGAGTTTTGCAATTAAAATAAGTGTAGATTGAAACAGTCACTAAGTAAAGATGATTTACAAGAAGATTGCTAGAAATCAGTTCATGCTGACGTGACACAGCCACCTCTGCAATGAAACATAACACTTCTGTGGAAATTTTTAACAGTTCACATACCAGAGCCCAAAACACAGCCTTCGATACAAATCTGGACAGGTTTTGGGGGGCTTGTTATTTTACTTCTTAAGTTACAAATACAAATATTTCCCTGGCAATCATACCAGAGCTTGTCTTGTCCATAATTTTGTAATATAATCCTTCTAGCAAAGAAAATTGTATATAATTAACTCTTCTGAAATTCGGGCTGAGGTTCAAAGTAATCAACATTTAAATTAGTGGCAAAAGGTGTTAATTGGCAATTTGTAGCTATTTTATTCTGCTTTACATTTGGAATAATTTCTTATTTCTCATAAAGGCAAAGGACTGTTTTAAAGAGCGTAAATTTAGGGGGAAAAAAGCCAAGGCTGTTCACTTCAGATTTTTAGCAAGTGCCAAGTTTCTGCACTGAAACTGTACCTGAACTCTATCATCATCTTCATTTTTCTTTAGCCATTACTGCTGCTGTGACATGGGAAAACACCTTTCCACTGAAGGGTGGATCATTGCAATGCACCATCAGCCTTCACATACTGCACATCAGTCAGGCTTTCCTTCCCACTTCCTTCAGCTACTGAACGTCAACATTATTTTGTGAGGACTCGCCTGCAGAGCCTTTCACACTTCACTGCCTGAACACTGAGCAAGGGTGGTATTTCAGAAATCAAATGCAGCTCTTTCTACTGGAAACTGTGCACCTGCATACACAAGTGAGAAAAAGGGAGGAAAACAGCCTAAAAACCAGTTTATGCTCCTCATGTGGGGTGGGCCAGAACTTATTTCAGGGGTTAGTGAGGTTCTGAATACAATTACTACTCACAGAAATGACCAATTTTCCGTCAGGCTCCTAAGGCAATCCTTCCTTTCCCACGTGTCTCAGCCATTATTCACTACTTACACATGTAAGACTCAAAAGGGAACATGTAGGGACACATTACTGCATTTTTCCAAGTTCCCCATAGCTTTATTATTGAAAAAATACTTCACTACTGAGTCAAACTGGGACAAAATTTTGGCATCTCTGTGAATTCTTTGTGTTTAGTATTGTATTTTTACCCCTGAAAGGACAGAAATTGTAGCAATGGGTCATTAAAAAATTGGGTTTACTCATCTCAAGATATTTTGAGCATGTATTTTATACTACTCCTGTATTTTTGGAACAGCTACTCAGGCCCACAATGGTACAGGGACCAGCATATAAAGACTTCAAATCCCCCAAAGTATTTTTAATTTTCTTTTGAACTGTATGTTAAAATTCCCTATTCACAATAACCAAAAGGAGTGCTTAAGGGTTTGTTTCAGACAAACAGCAATCTATTTTTAGAAAGACTATGTAACAATGCTTGTAAAAAGCCATCTTCAAGATGAATTCATAACTGAATGAACATGTTTTGCATACTGCAATATTTGACGTACAAAGCCAGATTACATCAGCAAGCATGCTGAACACTGGGTAAATGTTTAACTGCTAAATGTAAGGATGAGATTTACTTTTTTTTTTCCCTGCTTCCTGGACTACTTTTACCTGTTATGTGCAAAAGGCACCTAAATGTGCATATGGATGCAAGGACTGTTGGTGGAATAATGGAGTTTCCTTGGCATGATTATATTGAGTAATTAAGTGTTTGGTTTTCAGAGGTTGCTGAGCAGGCTTAGAGGAGGAAATGTGTGCAACTCTATACAATAGTTACCATAAGAAAACACACCAGAGCATTGAAAGGAATGAAACTGAGTCAGCTATGTGCATTTTCTGAGTTTATATGTTTATATTCTTAATTTTATCTTTTGTCTGAAGCACTCTAAAATGATTAAAAGGGGGTGAGCAGGAAGTCAATTTGACAGAAGACTGTACACAGATTTTGTGTACAAAATCGCTTCCCAATGTTTTTCTCCTGCAAGACTTCCTCCAGCTGCAACACCACGAGTCCTGCAGCTGCAACACTGAGTCTGAGTTAACTGCACAGCTCATTGCACCACCAATTAAAGGTGAAAGGATAAGCACTAATGTAGGGAAACATTTCTCACAGTACATCGAAATACTGAAGCCAGATCTACTATCAATTTTAAAGCATTTTTTTCCAACCAGGTGCCTGATTCCGGTCTCAGCCACACACCTCGGCAGAAATGCAAGGTAATTCTTCATTACCTCCAGCTTTTGACAAAAAAGAGTTAAATAAGAGCTGGGATGTACACTCAGCTTGCATATTTCTAGAACCACGTGGGTGAACTTTGCAAATGGCATTGTTCCTTCCACATCTGGGTGGCTGAAATGTCACTTATTTTAAAAAAAAAAGTAGTGACATACTCTCAGTTGGCATTCAATCATACTGATACATTATATAAGCCGTGAATCTGTGAAAGGCTAGATTGGAATTTAAAAATTCAAATCATGCTGTGGTTCAAAGGAGCAGATGAAATCAAATACTGACGTAGACATTTGCTCCACCCACTTGAAGAAAAAAAAAAAAAAATTCTCCACTTAAAATTGCCTCCTTCCTTTCAGGTGGCTCCAAAATCAGAGTAAATACCAGAGCCAGCAAAATCACTGCTCTGTAATTTCAAGGAAAAAAAGCTTCAGAAATTCTAGGTCTGAAAATAAAATGTCTGTACTCATGGAATCTGGAGCCTGGGAATTTAAGAAGTTATGACAGTAAGAACAAAAAAATGCAAAGGTTCTGCTTGATCAGCTGTGACCTGGTTATTAAAAGTGTCTTTTGTTTTACATTTAGGATTAAGTCTTCATTTTAAACAGCTGATCTAAGAAAGCATCCTTGCTAGCTCAGTGTTAGCCTAGGAGGTGGAGAGGGGGTCATGGTGTGTCTTTTTTTCTTCCTTAGAAGTACTTCCTGGCTAAAGACTGTCCTAAAGGACCAGCATTAGTATTTGTTAAGGCAAAAACTTCTGTCTCATGGAGCAGAATCAAGTCCCAAATACTATTCACTGTGTATCAGCAATTGCAGACTGAGCACCATCAACACCTCTGTGCTCATCAGCTTCCTTGGGACTTTCTCCTAGATCCAATTCAGACAAGGTTTTCCTGCTATGTTTGAAGGCTCAAAACAAATATGGAAATTTAGCCAGAAGAAGTTGTTAACATTTGACCATCTATGGTGCCCACACTGGGACAGGCTCCAACAGTTGCTACTCCACCAGTCACCCACCCCTTTAGATTTTTCCAGCTACCAAAGTGCAATTTTTGTCAAAAAAATTTCCTCTTCAGAAAACTCACTTTATCAATTCATTGTCTAATAAAAGCACTTCTTGTATTACTCACATATGCTTGTGTAACAGCCTTCTTAAGACTTAGGAATACAAGCTTTGGTTTTAGTCATTCAAGACAACGATGTTCTTCTGTCACGTTCTGTGCAGTAACAAAAACAACTAAAGGGCAAATTTTTCAAGAGTCAAAGGCAACCCCTCCCACATCCTGTTGGTTTACTTGAGCATCCCTTGCTTCATAATGCAGGCTGTAGGACACCAAAAGGAAACACACCCCACTATATACACTTATCTTAAAGCTAGGGGTTTATAACATGAAAATAAAGCATGACAGGGAATTATTTCCTCCTGCTTGTTTGGCAGGCAAGTCTCCTCCATTTCAGGAGTAGTAGGATCCATAAAAGAAAGGGCCCACAAAGAGTGACCTGCACCTTTTACAGGGATGTCTTAAGCAACATCCTCTCTCAGGTCACGTGCTATAATATATATGATGATCATATAATATGAACATATATACAAAAGATACACAGCATCTTTTCACAGGCAATTAGAGAGGCATGTCTTCATGAGTTCTGAATGCCCTCTAAGTTTCACTTTCCTTAACACTCAGGACATGGCTACAATCTCAGACTTCCTGACAAGACTTTAGAGTCGGTGATTTCTACACCACAGTCACCAGGAGGAAGTGGGCTGGGCAGGCCAAGAGCTCTCTCTATAAAGTTGGGAGCATGCATGTTCTGATAAATAAACTCTTCTGTCTTGCCAACAGATAAAACCCAACTGCATATTTTTTTCTTATTAACAAAATCTGAGCAGCTAGAAGGTTGGGTTCTTTGGGTTTGGTTTTGGGTTTTTTTTACTCTAAGAACAACTTATGAAAGAGTAAGTCAATAAGCAACATACAAACAGGTCAGGCTGTATTCAAAAGACAATCTATCGTGCACCCACACAGAGACAGAAAAACTGACAGAGCCAATTGAGTTACAGTTAACATTTCCTTTATTTCATATAAGAATTCCTGAACTGAATGAAGAGTGATATTTTGGCCCATACTGCTAGACTAGATAAATTCTTTAAGTATGCGGTGCCACAAGTGTACACAGTACTATAATAGCAAAAAAAAGACAGCCTGGGACAAGTTTCATTTTTATTATTAGCAGGAGTTAGACGTTTCAGATAAGGATATTATGCATTTCTGAATTTGCCTGGAAAGTTAATTAAAACTATGAGAACATTTTAAAACAGTATAAAATTGCCTACAGATACTCATGATACTCTGGTAGGGGATGTGGAATAAAAACCTACATCATGTAACATTCAGTTAACAGATTCTCTGCACTCTGAAGTCTAAGTAACACACAAGAGGAGAATAAGTACATAAGAAACTTAATTTTCTACACAGAATGTGCCATTGAAGAACAGAACTGAAGCTCAGAACTTTTTTCCACATGAAAATAGAACCATTGTAACAAAACTGTATGGTCTGGTGGATGATACAGGTCATGTAAAATGTTAGAGGCTTTAGCAGAGGTTTAGCAAGGAACAAGTCCAACTACTTGCAGTGTTCCATAAAAATGTACCCCTGACTGCTTACTGGTGCTTTCAAATGAGAAAAAAAAATCATAGGCATACATAAACAAACACAGGAAACAACTGTCTGCTAAGTCACAGGATGTAAGGTGGCACTATATATTAACTTATCCTTATGCAATGTTTAGAAGAGAGAATTATATTTGCAGGAAGCTTGAATGAAATGCTAGAAGCACAGTGATCTTGTTTAACAACCTGCAAGGCCAACTGGAACTCTTTTTCTTTAGGTCAGTAGTTCATTTAAAATAACATGAATTCCCTTCTTCCTTCCTGTTCTTAGGATCAAAAAGTCAGTTATTTTCACCTTCAGTAAGAGCTTTTAGTTGCATACTCTACGACAACTAGACTCCAGGGTTGATAAATGGAACTGACGTACTTTTTGAGTTGCAAGCTGCGCATGTCTCACGACTGCCTCCTCAAGCAAACACCTTACCTTTTAAGAGCTGTACGTGTTTTCTCCTTCATGTACACATGCTAATAATGCCCATTAAAAACGCAGCAAAATGAAATTTGTCTCAAATCAGTAATGGGAAAAAATCCACTGTTTAATATGCAGAAAAAAGCATTAAGGCTCGATTATAATTTGCATTGTTAGGCCTTGGAAACACGAGAATTTGTAGCTATAACCAGGAACTGAGCTTGTTTTGACACTGGGTGTTACAGAAGGAAGAAAGAATTCCTCTAAGGAAGATGTAATGAAATTAAAATAAAAGCACCTCTTCAAACCTTTCTCAGGCTTCTTTAAGCTGCCATCTGCTGGTCAGCTCAGACTTGAGGGTGTGATGAACGACAAGCTGGCTAACTTAGAGATTATTACACGTGCTTTATTTTGTCCTCTCTTAGGAACAGATTACAGTTTTTTTGACAAAGTTTGTAAGTAGTACCTATGGTCTGCATAATACTTTGACACTTATCTGCTGTCAACAAATTCATCCAGTTTAATGAACCCAGACAATAATCACAAAAATTGATTGAAAAGCTAAAGCAGATATGTTTCATGCAAACACACCAAGTGTGCTAATAATCCATCAGTAATGGTAATGTAAAGTCTTTTTTATTTATTAAAAAAATACTGATTACACTCTTACTGGCACCTACTACATTATTGGGGGGTGGAGGGCCAAGGTAAAAAAAGAAATTAAAATACACCACTGCATCTCTTCTCACAAATATGTGCTTTTGGATGCTTACACCAAGTCTTACATAGCCAGTAAAAAACTAATCTGAGCTTTTTCAGACTCCAAAGTGTTGAATATCTTTTTCACATCTGGCCCTACCAGTTGCTCATTAAGAATTATATTTCAACAAAATCATATTTCACATAAGTGACTTGTGTCAAGTGCCTAGAAGTAAAATTATTCTGTTTCAAAATTAAATGCAGGTATGAAATACATTTATTCCTGTATTAATACTTTACTGCTTCTGTCCACTCATCTTAAAACAACTTCAAAGCCCAATTGTTTGAAGGGAGTGAACCTCTAATCTCTAATATGTCACATCTATAAATCTGTTTTAACAAGTCCACACTCCCACTCGTATCTCCCTCCCAAAGTAATTTATCAATTGAAAATTGAGCCTTGTCTGATTTTACAGTATTTCAAATAAACCCCATTTTAAAAATATCCCCCAATAACAACAAAAAGCATTCAAAATATTTTTTAAAATGTCAAATAAGATGCATCTTTCAAACAAGAAAGAAGTGAGCATATCTTTCCTAGAACCTGGTTGTAAAGGACAGACATTTAAGGGGTGTGTAGCCAACAACAGTTCTTGACAAGTAACAGTCACATCCAGGTTCCATTCTGGAACAAGTTGTTCACGAAGAGTATGGGAGAAAAAGAAAGCAGAGGGGAAAAAAAATAGACTAGAATCCTCATATATACATCTTGTAGAGATGTATGTGCTTGTAGAATACAGAGGACTTTTCCTATACTTGTTAGGAGAGCACCTAAAGCAACACTAAGAAGTATTATAGTGAACACAGAAATGTGAAAGTTAATCATTAAATCTATTTAAAGTTGAGGAGAATTACATCCTACTCAATTAGCTGTGCAAGGCTTTCACCACTACCTGACTGTTTATTTTAAAAAAACTTTCCCTTAATACTGGGAAAGTTTCTCTCCAGATGAATGCCCTCAGGACATGTACATATTTAACTGTTTAGACGAGTGCTAAATAAAAATACAAAAGGGGAAAAAGTTTTTAAGAGCCACCCACACAATCCAGAACTTCTGTCTTTCCTTGTTTTGTAGAGCAGGTCAGTATTAATTTCTGAAACACATGCCTGACACTTTTGTTTTTATTATTTTTTAAAAGGCAAAAATATATCTAATATAGGAAACAAACTGGGCCCAATCTTTAGTTGGTCCAAGTCCAGGTCAGGGTAGCTTTAACCAATCCAAGGATTTAGTCCAATTATCTACTTCCCCCTGCACCCAATCCCCCAAAGTTATTTAACAAGGTGTGTTTTCTGTTATGCTGTTTGGGACTTTTTTTGATATCGTAATCGTTTGAAAACAATTAATTCACTTTCTAGTTTGTGTATCTGTGTTCTGTGTGCATTCTATGAAGTTAATTTTTCTCAGATCTTTTACTGTTTAGCAGCAGCTGAGTAAATCAGTGCTAAGTTTTAGAATTTCCATCTCACCCATATCCTGTCTTACACATGAACCATTATGTTACAACCCAAAATCCTACAAAAAAGGAGGTTTTTGATAAGAAGGACTTCTGGATAATTCATTTTATAATCATAATCTCGAGAAAGATACAAATCTTTCTCCTGAGTGCCCAATATTTAGAGATGCACATTTTGAGCCAAACCCACCCAGGTTTTTCCTTAAACTAGTCTGGTTGAATAGAAGGTCCCAAATAGACCATTACACAGACTATCCCATCAGCAAAGCCAATCCAGCAGAAGCTGGTAAGCCAAAAGATTGGAGTCTCTCAACTGAGAAAACAAAGTAAGTATTACTTTACTTGGCTGCTGCTATGGACATTATTTCCTGTGAGACCTCCTTGCTTGTTTTATTGGGGTACAGGAGGGAGTATTTATTGAGGTTTTTTTTAGTTAAAATGTTTTTCCAGTCACAGTTAAGATATACAGCCATTAACATGCAATCTTTTTTCCCTACCCAAAGGTAAACTGTTTACTGAACATTGCCTAGATATTTTAACTGCATTCATTATAGCACCTCATGCATTTTTTAGGGGAGATGAAAGTCTCTAGGAGAGCTGGAAGCCCTATTCCCTTGTTAGCAGGCAAGTATTTTCTCTACAGTTTTTGTAACACAAACTGGGTGAAGCTGTTTGTCTATGGATATTTTCTAAATCCTACCAACTACAGATCCAAACCCACCTGCAAAACAGCATGCATACTTCACCCTCATGCTGCCACTCTTTGGCTGATTGATTTTAACAGTGTAGATGACTTGGGGAATGGTTTAATGGATTGTATGAATACACTTCTGGTACATACATTTTATTTATTGTATGCCAACTGAGAAGAATTACAGTTCCAAATATGCAGAGCTAAGACTATGATTAGCAAGTATCAAAAAGATACATCCTTCACTGCCTGTTTAACTCTATTGGAGTTGGAGCTATTTGCATCACAGAGAAATAGCACTAAAACAGCCTGAAAACTAATTTGAGTTAAAAGGGGCTCTGCTCAGAAGACTGTCCAGTTCTAGATCAAATAGAGGATTAGGCAATTTGCTTTGATATAAAAGCTATGGCAACATGACAATATTGAGTTACATAATGTAACTAATGTAGTACACTTACATAAAAGTCTGTAGAAGAAAATACAGAACACACGGGCATTTTACTTTGCTTCTAATAGAAGGTTACAATTCTAAAACGTTGTTGGTAAATACATTAAAAACCACAATAATATCTCGACGTCCCCAAATCAGACGTTCATGTTACAATAAATGATTTGCAATGCACACGTTAACAGGTTTCACAGAGGCCAAAACTGTAACTTGTCTAGAGCACCAACGTTAGAGAATTCGCCTTTGATTTTTGCTTTTTTTTAAAAAAAAACAAGATTCACACCTGATAATTTCTGTAATTAAATGGCTGTGTGCAAACACCACTTTTTTTTTACCTCATTCTCAGTTAAGGAAGCTGAAGGAGATGAACTCTTGCTAAAAGCAAGAGTTGAAGATTCTGCTGCTGAAGCCCGATTTCGCTTCTTCAGAGGTTTACATGCATCAGACAGATTTTTCGTTGCTGTAAAATAATTTTGGTTTACAAAGTGAAGTTTGGAACTTTAAAATGTTATCTCCCTGAAGCCATTTAAAATACTCCTTCAGATACAGGAAGGAATTATTTAGGTATGTCTTCTGGGCACCTACATAGGACTAAGTGAACATGAAGCTTCTGAAACCATGTATTTTGGCTTCATTTTAAAAATAAAGGTTTCCATTAATCAAACATGTACTAAGAAATATTTTCCCAATTTTTTATCATCTCATTTCTATTAAAATCAAAGTACCCTGTGACTAAAGACCTCTTGAAAGCAGAGGTAACAGTTATAGGAGAAGGCCTACGTGAGCTCATCACAATCTGAGTACCACTAACACTTTGTTAAGAGAAAATTTATACACAGGAGCCAAGTGCCACACATTAGCTATGGCACATCACCACTTCTACACCATGCAGGACTTGCTGAAGCTTGCTTGTCTTTGGCAAATCATGGCAACATCTGAAGAGACATGCTCTGATAGCAGTTACCTTAAACTTGAGCATCATTAACAAGCCTGACTTTGGTGTTTTGATCCAAGGTTCTACAGAATTCCCTCTCATGCTCCACACTGCCTCCCATCAAGCACCATTTTGAAGGACTGAAGTCCCCAAGTACCTGATGACACTGACTGCAATTGTTTTACTGGGCCAGTGCAGTGGGCAAACAGCAGGAGCAGCAGGGTTTGCTTCCTGCTGGCCAAGATCTCAGGGCACCAGCTTTAATCTGGTGCCATCACACGGGGAACTTGTGAACTGCTGCTCTCAATCAGCAATACACAACTTCAGCCCAGGATCGAGCTGCAGGAGGGCAGTGAAGGAACAGGGCTCCCCCCCAGCTGTGGCACAGTGCCTGCAGCTGCTCAGAGTCAGCAGCATTTATAGCCGGCTGCCTCGGACAACCTGGGCATTTTAAAATTATTTAACTGAAAAAGTTACATTAAAACTTATTCTGACCACATTACCTGACTGGTTCTTTTGTGAAGAGGAGGTTTCTGTGACCTTAGAAGAGTTTGTTTTTGCTGTTTTGTCATTGCTTGTCTCCCTCTGTCACAAAAAAAAATATGAAAAAATAAAAAAACTCCTAATTTATGAGTGGTTGGATACAACTGGCAATTAGTTCTGGATTTATGTTATTAAAAAGAAAGTGTCTTTACAAATATCTGAATGGTACTGTAGTTAAACTAGCCCCACTCAAATGAATTTTAAAACTCATTTACAGCACAGGGTACAAACCCATAAACGAATGAGAAATATTAAGGAACATAGTACTTCAGCATCCCACTTATCCATCCCAATTTCAGCATATCAAAAGGGGGAGTGCTAAATGAACACAAAACTTGTAAGTTATCCTTACTACTCTTTGTACAAACTGGTCAAATTAAAACCTTTAATTATTAAAGGTAAATCGCAGAATTAGTATAGAAATTTGAGAGTAAACCCTGTGCAGAGCTCTATGTCTCAGAGAGGCTTTCTTCCAACTCCACAACTTATAGCAGTGCCATTTTTAAAATTACTATGGTTAAGATTGTTTCAGCATTTCCAAAATAAAACCACTATTTTCAAAGGAGAATTAACAGCACCTAAATTTGCTCCAAATTGAGAATTCATGATTAAAAGTTTCAGCCAAAAACTGGGGAAGTTTTTGTCAAATCTTTGTCAAAATTAAGACATTGTTCCTTACACATGCCACTATTTTTTTTTACATTTCTTAAGTTACAAATTCAGTAAAATTACTAAAACTGTAACCTAGAATACTTAACCCTGACACATGTTCATCTGATTAATAAGCATAACTCTATTGAACAGAGAGATTTACACACATTTCCAACAGTTTATGTGCTTTTTCACAGTCTTCATCTGACAATCAGTTTTAGCAAGGAAAGATGTGCAGGTGAACACCTCAAAGGCCAGAGAACTGATTTCTTTTATAAAAATAAACATGAATGGCTACAGATGTGCCACTCTGTGTTTTTACTGAGCTTTAAGCAGACTAAGCTACCCTACCAACAATGCCACCAGAGGCTCCCAGTTTCTGTCTTCTAAGATTACTGTTACATTTCTGGGCAGAAATGAAAGAAAAGAGGGTGTCAAGAGGATGGTGCCAGACTCTTTTCTGTGGTGTCCAGTGACAAGACAAGGAGTAATGGCCATAAACTAAATAAAACACACCAAGTTCCACCTCAACACGAGGAAGATTTCTTTACTTTGGGGTGGCAGAGCATTGGAACAGCTGCCCACAGAGGTCGTGGAGTCTCCATCTCTGGAGACATTCCAAACCCACCTGGACACATTCCTGTGTAACCTGCTCTAGATGACCCTGTCTTGGCAGGGGAATTGGACTGGATGATTTCCAGAGGCCCCTTCCAATCCTAAGGATTCTGTGATTCTGTGAAAATGTACAGGATATTTCATTCAATTTAAATTTAAAGCACACTTTACAGAACCCCCATTTTGTTAATGTGCATTTTATATACAGCATCAAAGCAACAACAAGCAAATTAGTTTTTCAGAACTTCCATATGGGTACTCATGGCTTGGTTACTTTACGTGAAAACATTCTGATGTTGTAAGTAAGAATTAAGGACAAAGGGAGAGTATAACCCACAACTCTTGTGCAAGAAGTAAAACATCATGAAATTAAAGCTCCTCCTATTCAAAATGATCGTAACCAAAGCCTGCAGGTAAGCTGGGAATAACAGAAAGAAGGTGTATGGTTAGTGTTTGCTTTTTTGAATCATTACATAGATATTTTCACTGTCATTCACTGAACGTTCTACTAAGCAGCAGCACATACAGCTTGAAATGCTTTGGGATTGTGAAGGCAGGGAAAAGACTATGAGAGAATTCCTAAAACAAACCACAAACCATATCTGACCCTTCTGTGGAGCATAAACCCTACTAAATGCATTTAGAGTTTCCAAACTATCTAATATTTACACACATCAGCCCCCTTGTAAGCAGTTCTGATAAACTGACCAGAGAGAGAACAACATTTTTAAAGTGCACATTATAAAGTCAGTGCCATTAGTGCTATAAATACTATAGGAATAATTCAGCTCATTTATTTATTTTCCTGCTAGTATATTCACATGTGAATCACAGCACTAAAGATACCAGAACCTCCCATGCATGAACTGTACTGCAACCACCTTTCATCCTATTTCTGAGAATGCAGGCTAATTGTAGTGTACAAATGCTGGTGGGACAGGAAAGTACCTTTAGAACAATCAAAACAAGGACTTTACAGGAGGAATTAATTATATTAAGTAAACTTCATTATTCCATGGATCTAGTGTATTACAGTGTATTCAAATCAATTAGACAAGTTTAAAAAGGTTTGAAAAACTGCTCCTAGAAAGTCACATGAATATGCAACAACTAACCCATTCCAGCAAAGAAGTGCAAAAAACAGTTTTGGACCTTCTTTCTGCAAAGGTAACAGCATTAAGAACTACCTCTGTCCCTTGCTAATCAGCTCATTAAGCCGATCTGAAATTCTGGGGGTTTTTTTATATTAAACTCTAAGACAACAAGCTGTCTTAATATCTACAGTATCAACAGAAGTAGCAAAATAACCAGCCCACCAAACAGACTGACACAAATAAGACCTCCACAACTCATTTAAAAAATAAATCTACTATATTTCCTTCTATTAGGTTGTTTAATTTGATTGCTGTAGCACTGAAGTTCTTAGCTTAGGTCTATGGTACTCACACTACAGTATGATACTGCAATAAAACACCTGAATGTGTGTGAGCTAAGCTTTACACACAAGTAAAACCCATAAAATTCACTGCTCTAAATATATGACTAAATAAACCTGTGCCTGAGTCTCTACAAGATACGTGCTGTGTCCACATACAAAGTGACCTATGCAAGGAAAATTCTCATTCTCACAAGCAAGCTAACCACAAAAGAAGCCTGCATTTTGTGTGATAAATATACTTTTATTGCATAAATATAAATTTACTGCAATGTCCTAACCCAAGAAAAGGGTCAGCATGCCACTCTACAATGTCCTATAGCCTTCCAGTTTGTGAAAAGTAGTTTTTCTGTTTTGCTTTACTTCTTTCCTCTCTTCTGACTTCTGTCTAAAAGTAACTATTGACTAAAGTTGTTTTTTTTTTACATTCTAGTAAAACTAACTCCAAATCAGGAGGAAAGAACAAGAACTACAGAGCATAACAATACAGGAGGTCTTGCCTCCCTCTGCACAATCCTTTGGGAAACAGTTTAAGTAGCAAGTGCAACTTGTCATACCTCCATCCTCAAAATCAAAGGAAAAAAATCCCACAGTGGTAAGCTCACATGTATCTTTGAATATTGACAACAGGTTGGTATGATATATGGACATTTCTTTTTTAATCCTGAAAATGGAAATGCTGACAAACTTAACTACAGCAATGTGACTGGTGCTGCTATAAATAAACCCCAACAAACCAATGACATAATTACCTTCCGATTATTCTGTTTATCCATCCTGAGTCTTTTCCTAGGTGCTTCCTGAACTTCAAAATCTTCTGTAGGCTCCTTTGTCCTCTTTTTTTGGTTTCTTTTATTTCCATGTAAATTACCTTGGGATGGGGGATGGGGGAAACTCACATGAAAAATAATCTAAAACCCACTTTGAAATTATTTGAACTGATCTAGTTATTTAAGGTACTTTTCTTTCAGTCATTACTTTTAAAACATGATTAAACATTAACACAATTAGATGACCTCTTAATGCTTAGGGTCTGGTTTCTGGTGCTGAAGACTAACTCTAGAAAAATCCAAATCAACTGCTTCATACTCAAGTTATTTTACACAGATGAGTCTACCTATACAAGCCCTAGTTTAAGATCTGAAATGTTACTGCCCAACATTTATTTCATATCATCAGACTGCATGTGATTGATCTATACAGCTTTTAATTCTCCTGCCACTTTGTAACACTGTCTGACCACTAAAATTACTTCCTAAGTCTCCTCCTTAAGCCTACTTTGAAGTTCTCCACACAACACAGATGAATATACTGGTGACATCTATTAAGGGGCCTCTGAAAAAGACAAGACAGCACCAACTGTACAGATTAATTCTCTTTCTGGTAAGGCAATTCCAGACTCTAACAAGCTGATTGTATTTTACACGAGACCATAAGATCCCTTGCCTTTATGAACCAGAATCCTAGGAACAGAACCACACTGGCCATTTTAGACCAGAAAGTTACTCGTGTATTTAGATGGTTGTTCACTGCAAAGTTCAATCAGCTGCTAAATACAAAGGGTCAGTGAGTAATCTACATACCCAGCCACAGGTTCCACTATTGTTTGCACCTCAAAAAGATAGATGAGGGTTTGGGAAGTGGTCTGTTTCATCAAGATGAAATGACTACATAATTCTACTCTCCAGTGCTCTCTACTTTATGAAGCTACAGAGTATTATTAGTATGAAAATTGCAAGCTCCAGGGGCACAAATATGTTAACTGAAAATCCCCCTACAGCTACAAGCATTCTATTCCATTGGGAACAAGTATCTGTAAATATTAAAAATATAGCAACTTGAAAATATGAATAATTTTCAAATTAGTGTTCTTATCTAAACAATCTAGTACATATTCTATGATCAAACTGAATCCACAAAGCAGACTGAAATGGCTCCAGGAAAACCTGCTACTTACAAAAAGCCAGTAAAAGAAATCCCACAACATTCTTCCAAGTTTAAGATAAGAGGATTTGAGATGGGGAACAAGTGAACTGACATATTTTCATCTGTAGGTAACTATAAATGTACACAATGTATGTACTAGAAACACCTGGTACAGGTACAATTTCAATTACATTTCTTGCAATGACACTGAGAAAGGTGAACAAAATTCAGCACTACAGTGTTAAGATATTTAATTTGGGATCCATTGAAGTTCTAACGTCAAGGAAGACAACATCTGAGATAAAATAAAGAGATTATGATACGTGGGTGATTACATTAAAAAATACACTCAGTAGCTACTTATAATGATGAGCTATTTGCACACAACACAAATTTCAATTACTTCTGGATCTTGATCTCCTTTTAGGTGAGTCTTGAAACACTTTACGTTTGGCCTCTCCAATATTCTTCAATGATGAACCTTGAGAGATACAGAACGTGTTTTTTTTTTAAACTGATATCCAAATATTTAACACTTAAAACTTAAAGTTAAAAACTTTTCAATTTTCCACAAAATGATGTTATTTCACACACACACACGCACAGATAGTTAACAAAACTGACTGCCATTTTTATACAAGTTTTTCCAAGTCTCACAAACTTTCAAACACTCCCTCTCATTCTTGTCATTGCCCAAAGCAGCACCTGTTGGCTTCTAATACTTCCATAGTAATTCTTCTTACAGTGCTGTAAAGCTATTTAAATTTGAAAAAGGATAGCTAGTTAAATTTGATAAAGTTCATGCAAATGGCAAACTATCTTATTCCTCCTCCTTTCTCAAATAAGTGACTCCAAACCCCCTCAAATATTTTGGAAAACAATTGGGACTTCATCAAAAAACAAATACCAGAAAACAGCAACAAGAAATAAAAGGACAAAAAAATAAAGTATTTGCAAACTTGCACAAAGTCCTAAAAACTTTGAGTAGCACAATAAAATGCCAAATGGGTTAAGGGTTCAGAATAAAGTTTGGAATAGTTCTTCCTGAGCTGATGATGATGTGAAGTAATACACTTTAGGTATATATGAAGAAAAGCAGTAGTACTGATTAAATTTTTTAAATTATTTCTGTTCTATAAAAACAATATCTCAAATTTTACTAGCAGTAACACTTCATCTTCCCTTCCCACCATCCACTTGTAACAAGCAGTGGATGAAATGGCAGCTGCTTATGGGCAGAAGAAGAATGAGAAATCAGCAATGTCTAAACAGCAGAAGGTTTACATATAACAACTTTTCAGAACAATGAGCAAGAAATGTAGACTTCATGGGTTGCGTTTATTGTGACCATTGGCATTCCTTTGCTATTGGCACAAACACCAAGAATTAAAACTGGAAAACAGTGAAAGCTGTTTTCCCTACAGGGTCTCAAATATGTGCTTAGTTTAACGCCACTACGTATATCAAATTTAGTTAGAGTACACTAGCACAGTTTTACGTTTACCAGAGTCTTCTTCAGATTTGGGAGAGGTCACTATGGCAAACTTTGTGTTATAGCGAGCTTTCTGTTTTTCACTAAGCATGTTCCACTGCGATTCGAGCAGCTCTTCAATCTCCTCACTTGAAGCATCTGGATGTTCAGCAACCACCTATATACATGCAGAAATAGGGTTGAATTAAAAAAAAAGGTGACCATTGGAAAGAATGGTGTACACACTTCCATCTCTTTGGAAAACTGGATACAAACAAGTTATCTAATATTTCTGCTGAAGACAGAACTAGAATAAAACCTGTATCCAGTTTTGCTTTGAATAACCACTTCTATCTGTGTCTTTTAAAAAAATAACTGACTAGCTTATTGAGAAGTATTAAGACTAATTTTGGAAGTATCTATTTGCTTTTTACTGTTAAAAAAAATGGACTAAGTGGAGTAAGTATAAATCTTTTCCTGTGGTCATTCAAAAAGAAAAAAATATTGTTTCTCAATGAAGTTTAAATACAGATTCACAAACGACAGGCAAGCAATACTGGAATATATGCTTGCCTAGAAAGAAATCCATCAATTCACAGCAAAACTCATTTATCACAGAACTCAGTACACCTAACTCAGCAGAGAGATTTACACAAGTTAGCATCTGATGCAACATTTTCCTGTATTGATTCATCATTTTTGTATTATGCATATGAACACCAGGAATTCACAAGCTGTGCATCTTTTTTAGTGTTATAAGCAGGACAAATAATATCCATCAACATGGAGTTGATAGGGTTTCTACACAACAAAAAAATTCTCCCAAACTCTTTCAAGTATACCCTTACTTCTACTTAAGGAAAATCAGATCATACCAGTCAAAAAACTCTACGCTTGCATAGAAATGAAAAGTATGTTTAAAAGCAATCCTTCTCATCTCATTACCCAGCATGCCCCCAAATTCTCTTTGACTGATGCAACTGACACCCCCAAAACACAGAGCAAATTAAAAACTAGGTCAAGAAAGCCAATCATTCAAAGAGCAACACCATCCAACAGCAAACATAATTTTTCTGGTAAGGTGAAGTGATTAAACCTAATTTCTTGGAATTTAGGGTCTTAAAAGTACATTTCCTGTTATCAAACAGGATGCAAGTGTGACTGTTGCTTTTCCAGGTGTTAAAATACTTGCAGTACCTTTCTTCCACTGGTCAGTGTCTAGTATGGAAATCCATGCTTTAATTTTTCTCCTAGTACAGTACTAAGAATTGTCTTATTTCTGTCTGGCATAATCCATCTGCATAAGGCTTGAGAAGTTCAACTACCTTAGAAAGCTTCTATTCAAAGTTCGATTAGAATCCAACAACTGGACTCACATTATTGAAAGGGAGGAATATAAATCCACAAGATACCCCTTCCACAAATCTCACTTCTTCAGGACATGAAACTGGCATCAACTTTTGACTGTTGTCACAAAGGTACAGGTCATTGTGCTCAGTGAGGGCACAGAGCCATTTAATTCTCCAAGAAATAACTAGATCTATTCTGACAAATGAGATACACATTAACATTACTTCCAGTCTCAACAAAATAGGAATAAAAATAACTTTCAGCTGACTAGCAGTACTGTGAAATGACAAGGAAAAGACACTCACAATTCTTAACTGTGAAGGGACCCTTGTAAATAAGGCCTTCAAGGAAAAAGCTCAGTAGTCTTCTCCAAAGTCTCCCTGTTCATTAAATTATTCCTTCATTTTCCTCACAACAGACTCAAGGCTCAAATCAATTAATGTAAACACTGTAGCTGTCTGCCTCTCATTTGAATGACACCTTGTTCTCCAGTCAGACACTTCTTTCCAATGCTTACTAAGCTTGTATTTTTCACAGGGGAAGCACATAAAACAATAGTACAAAATACATTTTTACTCCTTTGGTAACAGCACAAAATACTTAACGTGTCACTACAACCACAAAAGTGCTCCAAGCTTTCAGCACCTCCCTCAGGGAAGTGTGTCTCTTAAATCATTAAAAATATTCTCCAGCAGTTAATAATAAAATCAAACCGATATATGAATCTCACTACCACACAAAGCCAGACTCCAAGCAAGAGACAGCAAAAATGGCTCTACTTTTAAGAGAGCTTCGTATTATTGGAATAATAACAGCAAGAGTAGTCTTCAGTCATTCCTTTCAAGAAGATTCCCAAGAATCTTCTGCATCTGTAATGTCCATTTTTTTCTAAGTTTCTACATACAAATATTAAGAAGGCCATACACTAAACTCTCTAATGCCACCAATACAAGTAGCTCAAAACCAGGCTTATTTTTAGCTAACATTATCTCTCTAGACCATCAGAACATCTACAACACAACAAAACAAACTCTTGGTGAAAGCCATAGAAGTTGAACCAGATAAGCCTAATGGAAGGGGACACACCAAATACTAGATTGGATACAATCTCCACCTTCCAGCAATGGCACGAACTTCCCACTCTCTAAGCAACATTAAAGACAAAAAGCATAAATATCTAAAGTGGTGTTTCCTCACTTTGCCAGTTCAATTCAAACCAAGACAAAGGGAAGACAGGTTGTTCTGATGATCAGTTAGAGGTATCTGCAGCTTTCACAACCTAGTTCTGTCCTACCCACAGAAGTGTTTCTGTACTTGTTAGAATGGATCACACATTCAGGCAGGTTTGGGTTTTCATGACAGATCTTATTAACAGGTATTCTAGGCAGAAATGGTAGGATGTCCTCCTTCTAAAAACATGTAGTATTTTTAAACTTCCTTCTACTTCAACTTTGTGCAACATTAGCCACTATCATCACTGAAAATTTCAAGTTCAAGAAAGTAATTCAATTTCCTGAAATGACACTGAAGACAAAGAATTTCCTAAATTTCATATATTCTAACAGTCTTCATATTTTCCATCTCTTAATTTGAGAATTACAGTATAACCACAGTAAGGAACAAAGCCTGATAACTGGCACAAAACCCAGAAATAACAGAGACTCAGCATGTCTCTTCTCTGCAAAGTATGTTTGGCTAAGAGTCCATAAAACCAGCCATCATAATCTCATTTCTTCCAGAGAAGTAATTTTATGTCCCTCACTATTGCTAAAGACTTCTTGCTACATACATTGAAGGCCAAGATAATTCCCTCTTCCAATGTCACTTACAGAAGAATTGTGAACAGAACTCATGTGTCTCCAACATGAGACAGATGATTTACCCATACAGCTTTTCATAATTAATATGTCAAAATCTGTATTTAATGGTCTGGCTACAAAATCATTTCCTTTCCAGAGCCAGCAAACTGCAGTGCCAGTGCTTTTCTCAACTTAACCAAAGCCACTAAAAGGTTTATGTAACACTGTACTCATTTTCATTCTCATTATTACCTTAAGTTTCAATGATCTAATAAGATCCTAAGTTGAACCACAGCTACTTGACTTCCATACAACAGAATCTGCTTTCCAGTATTTCATTTTAAAGTTTACATCTATTAATTCTTTTCTAATACAAATATGCTATAATGAAATCAACCATTCAGTAGCTAAAGAGTATGACAGAGTCACCACTAACTTCCTGTTCCTTCTGTGAACAACATGTAACAGTACAAGTACAAGAAAACAAGGGATATCACACTAGCTTCAGATCATGGAATAGGACTGCAAATGGAGCAGAAGGTTGTAAGGAAGAAAAATGATAGTCCTGATTTTAAAGTAATGAGCTAGACCAGCAGTAGTCCTTCTACACTTTTAACAGTCTTCCTAAAATATGTTGACAATAAAGTATTTATTTATTCTACCTTGTACTGGAGTATAACTACCTCAAGAGGACCTAGTTTCTGTCCCAGCAGATTGCACACACTGACAGTGGTTTTTACAAGCCTTGGTAAGCAGCTTCTTATGAAGCTCAGCAAAAGGTTCTGGGAACCTCAAGCAAATGAGGTTTTGAGGTGTTCAAAGATCTGAAGTATAATTTGATATGGGCATACCTTGTCAAATCCAGAGTATTATGGACTATGCAGTAACAACTAATTTTTGCTTACTAAAGTAAAGAAGTTTCTTCAAGTACAGAAATGAGAAGAGGCAATCAACAATAACAACAGCTAGAAGAGACTAACCTCATCTCTGTACTTCTGACAAAAGACCAAAAACTGAGACACTGCATCACCCTTTCTGCTTCGTGGAGTAGACGCTGGAGTTTTCTTTCTATTGAGAGGGGAGCCTATCCCTCTTTTGGATTCTGCCTGTTCAGATGACTTTTGAGGAGTAGTATTCTTATCCTCCAACTGACTGCTCTCCTGCGTGTCATCAGCGGCAGACAGTTTTGATGTCCTTCTCCTCCTCTTGCTAGGAATGCCAGATTCTTTCATCAACTTCAGATTTGGAGTGGTTTCTTCATTTGAGTAGGATGACTCATCCATCTCCTCCAAAGGCTCCACAGCAATGCCAACCTCCTTTGCCACTCGAGGGTTGAGGTGAGGTCTGTCCCTGACATAGATGAAGGTGTACTTGGCCTTGCGTTCCTCCACTGTCATGCCCACTGCTTCACTGGCTTGTTTCACGCCCATCTCCCACTGTGGCCGCAGCTTCCCTGACACGGGCTTTAGCATCTGCAACAGGACACAACCCTGTGAGGAACCTGCCCACTTGTGACTTCAAAATGCTGACATTAACACAAAACAAGCCCAAGAGACTGTCATGCAGATGTGTAATTCAGAGTTCAAATGGAGCTGTATTTGATAGTACTGATACCACACACGAATCCATGAGAAAGCAGAAGAGTACTAATTTTTACTGGGTAACAAATAGTGGTAAATCATACCATCCTTTGCATCTGTAAAAGAAATGTAAGACTGCAAGCTCCTATAAAACAAGCTGTCTTTAAGCTTTTTATGATACCTATTTATATCTGTTATACCTGTAAATAACTGCAATGCCAAAATAAAAAGCTTGAAACCTTGCCTGATTTGATAACCTCTTACCTTTATTTTCTCTGATTTAGTGAGGGCTTGTCTTGCACTCTCTTGGCATAATTGTTCAAACTGGTCTTTTTCTTTGAAGGGCACCAGGCTCTTCTCAAATATCCAGGCTCGCTCTGGGGCATCTCCAAAAAACTGAACGTGATATTGACGGAAACTCTTTTTCTGTCCTGAAAATTTAAAAACCCCACATGTATTAAAGCTGCAGACTCTGGTAAGTCTCTGCACTTTCAGACTTGAAGTCTGCAAGCTGCTGCAGTTGCCATAACAAAAGCACAATAAAACTGGATAACCTTTCAAAAACCCACTTAAAACAGTCTGAAAGTCTCTGAGATATAAAGTAAGAAGTCTGATCCAAAAGCTCAATAATTTAATTCCCAGCAAGAACAGGCTTGGCTAAATTAACTTGAGGTTACAATCACCTGTCAGTTTTCCATGTATATTAACTTTACATGTAGGTCTGGGTGTTTCTGAAAATTAATTTAGCATTCATTTCTTGATGAACACTGAAAAAGTTCCATAGCTTGGAGAGCTTGTGCACTCAGCCTCCTCTCTGAGTCTCCTAAACTTCATCTTTTAATATTCTTAAACAGAGACACATACTTCACCTGGTTTTAACCCTTGCAATCAAAACTTCATATTAATCTAGACTTTTCAGGAACCAAAGAAATCAGTAAAGGATTTGGCTGATGGAAAGGAGAGTGGAGGGGTAAGAGTACATTTCTGAAACCTAAATAAGACACTTCTCTTCTAAAACTAGAAATATTCCCTTTTTTTCCTTTAGAAAAACAAGAGAAATATTGTCTCACTGTGGTATGATACAGCATACAACCTTTCCCTTCCAAAGGTCTCATCTATTCTACACAGAAGGGGGAAGAAACCACTTTCAAAATTCATCAGAGGGCTCATAACGATGAATTTCTAAAAGGCAGAGGTAAGAGATCACACTTAAGATGTCCTTGTTCATTAGAACTTGTAGATTTGGTAAGTGTTCAAATTATGGTCTTGTTCAAAAATAGAAAAGGTTTTAACCTGCACTTCTGTGTTTGCAAATTCAATCCTGCCAGACCAATTATGCTCCCTACAGGATCTGTGGTTCCTTCAGTGTTACCAGACCAGTTTGTCCAACACACAGACTGGACAGCAGAGGAACTCAGGTAAGGATGGACACCCTTTGTTTATGGTACAAAAACCAGCCACAATTCTCTGCTACAGGTGACTTCAAACTAGGTCTAGATTCCATCAGGTTATCCATACACTGCATGTCTTCAGGCTTAGTCACCAAACAGATCTAGCTGATTGCTTCATACACTATTTTTGGGGTTCTAGAGTTAGAAAGAGCTTTCTTTCCATGGCGATTCAGCCAACTGTTATTTAATTAGGGGATTAATCTTGTAAAATGTGGCATCTGGAAGGGTAATATGAAACCAATCTAACTAATAGTATGGGCAAAATTTTTAATATAGACATGTTTTATAACAATTATACACACTATATATAAAAACATCAATGAGAACAAATAATAACTCATCTGAGATCAGATATGAGAATCTAGAGCAAGGGCACAGGGAAAGTCTTGGGATTGTAAACATCACACATCCAATCAGTAGTCTTAACACATGTTCCAGTATTTTGTAGTCAGAAACAATTCTCTTGCACAGTTACTTTGTGATCATCAAGAAAATGTTTAAATAGTGACTACAGAGCTCTTATGACTTATTCTATGACTTAATCTGTCTATTTTACCAGGATGCCCTGGTACAGAGATGCCACAGGCTCTGTTTCCAACCACCTGTAAACATCTGCCAACAGCCCATTTGCCAAGCAGACACTCTGTTCCTTTTGCACTGTACTGCTGGACAGCTGTAATTGCCTAATTAAGGAGACTAAGTAACAGTGCCTACCACCAGAGTGCCTACCACTGAACCCAGTGGTGAATCTTCAGGAATCCTCTGAGAGTTGAATTTGTACCAATGCTCCTGAATAAAATAATGGCATTCATTAACGGTCGTTACATAGGGAAGCTTAATTTTTTGGCCTACAGAATCCTGAAACAACTAGCTGTTGGCAGTTTGGGAGAGTGTTCTAGGAACCCACCACTTCCCTGGTGTTTCTCTGTATCTGAGCATCTGTGGTTGACCACAGCCAGAGACAGGATATTCAATGAGATGGAGCTTTAGCTAGACTCAGTACAGACTTTCTCACACAAAAATGCACTTCCCACAAGTGTAAAGTTATTAATTTTTATCGAGCCTAATCAGCTGGAATGATCAAGTATTAAGATACAGAAATTCAGACTGCTTAGAAACACTTGATCTTAAGCCTAGAAATGAGAAATACACAGATGTAGCTCAGTATTTCTACAACTCCCTGATGAAAGATCTTTTCTTTTTGCAAGAAGAGACTTTTGATAGTGCCTAAATAATAAAGAGTAGGTGGAAGGTAAGGCTGGAAATACCTACTGATGGAAATACACACATCAGAGTGGATCTAGTAGTCAGGATGGCTGCCCAAATCCTGATTAAACTCCTCAAGGGAAAGGCAGGCCCAAACCAACTCCAGAGCAAATATGAGAAATCACCATCATTCCCATTAGTTCAAAGAGGGGGAAATTAACATTACAAAGTACATGGGCCCTTCCTTCTGTTCATATTTCACAGGCTGCGTTCAGACATTTGGTACTGGGTTTTGCTGGGTCTGTCTCTATAGTATCTGATAAAGCTATACCACAAAATTCTTGATAATGAACATAAAATTGTTCCTTTCAAGGAACAGGGTAATTGTCATGAACAAATAAACAGCTCTACTACTCTCAAAATCCATCTCTTTATGTTATAATAGACCTAATAATCCAAAGACTAAAAATGGCAGGGACTGCCTGGTCCAAACTCTGAAAGACTGCTACAAGCCAAATTTGTCTGAGGAGTCTATAATAACCATTCCAACAACTGTATTGTGAATGCTTGAAAAGGTTCTCAAGAAGCCATTTAGTTTGCTACCAATTTTGAATCTAGCTATAATCCTCGAGATATTAATTCAATTTGTTCTTAAAAACCTCCTATGAATGAGATCAGTCCATTTCTCTGAAGCATCCACCCCAATGCTTCACTGCCTTCATCCCTTCTAACTCTTTCTTAACGTGCAGTCAAAGTATTTATTACTACTAAGCCTCAAAAGTATCAGGCATCAGAACTGAGAACAAAGGTGCAAATGAGATAAAGAAATTGTACAAACTCATACCTAAAAAATTCATTACCCCTTGGTAGTTCCTGCATTTAAAATCAGCCAATATTGTCTGTAGATATCAGTATTGACTCTATGAATCAGAGAAAATTTAGCTACCTGAATTATGGACTGCTTTTAGTAAACCATAATCATCAGGAATATTTAATTCCCATCGGCTTTAATAAAATGTTTAGCCTGTATCAATTCACAAAGCATCTCCACAGAAACAGTGAAAAACACAGTCAGGTTTGTTTTTTTTTTTTCTTTTTTTAACAAAGCTCCACACAATTTGACAAATCACAATTCTGGTATCTTTCAGAGAACACTTGAGTTAAAAGATACTGCTGTATGCTTAAGAATAGCACTTACATGATTTTATCGTTCCTGTTGACAAGTTACTGATCAATTGCACAGAAGAGATTTTTTCCAAAGCAATCATTTTGTATACCTGAAGAAAGAGGAATGACTTACCTTTTAGTTTAGTGTAGGCGTGGAGAACAGGATCAGCAGAAACCATACAGGGCCACCATGGGAAACCAGACACTTTTGACCACACTAGATCTCCTATATTATACTTCAACAGATGGACTTTTTCCTCTTTGTTAGTACTTTGAGCTGTATCTCTCTTAGCAGGACCCTTAAAAGAAAAAAAAAAAAAAAAAAAGCCAAACTGATCATTAACTTTTTTTAATATGAACCATAGATAATAGAAGGAGGAAAATAAGAAATAGTTCATAAGAATAAAGTGTTGTCATGTTTGCTATAATTGCATTTACAATAATTGCATTTCATGTACAATGAAAACTTCTAAGTCATAGCTTTTGTTGTCTAACAGTGAAAAAAGCACACATTCTAGCTATGGCTTTGTTTTTAATTAGAAATATTGCCAAGTAAGCTGTGGTTTGCCTTTATCTTTTCAAATAACTGCTGAGAAACCATCAGGAAGGCTTAGTTTGATTTCAAATATGTTACCTGAGCACTGGATACAGATGTAGAAGAGTCAATCTCCCTCTGTATTGAATATAATTAATCACATTAAGTGCTATACACATCAATGCACTATTAGATTTTAAAATAACCTCAAAATAACCTCAAAACCAAAACCAAACAAAACCCCCAGATTACAACAAACTGAAATACTGTCTTTATGTCTGAATAGAAACTACATAACCAGTTTTAAAATCCCAAGTCCTCCATCTTTCAGCTGCTTTTTCTCATACTGAGAACTTGTAACATGAACCATTCCCCACACACTTTTGTGAGATTCTTTTCTGTTCCAGTTCTAGCAGTAAAACTTTGTGACTGTTCCATCGATGATCCAAAGCTATTTTAGCTATTGGAAAACAGTTACAGAACTATTTTCATTTCAAGGACCAGATTTAGCTACAAGGGTGTTTGATGTTCCCCTATGAGAGACATTTTTACTACATCATAACAAAGTTCAGCAACACAGACATCTATTCCCCAACTAAAACCATTTCACACAGCTGCATTTTGTCTTTTTGGCTTCATCTGTTCTATCTGCTATAAAATAGAGTGCACCTTTATTCTAGGTAAGCACTAACTCTGTAAAAGAGCACAGAAGGCATCTCATTGCAGATAACATCACATATTTTATAAAACCACATATTTTGAATCTCCTTTTTAATTTTCTAGTACTAAATTTATATGCAACTTTTATCATTCATCTTGTATAGTACCAGCTCAGCACCCAGAAGGCAGTTAAAATTAATTAAAAGTGGCAAGAAGAAGGAAAGAAGACGGTTGAGAAAGCAGAAATCTAGAATTTAGAAACAAGTACCTGGAGCATTACACTGAATCAGAGTAGGTCATTTAACCTTGTACAGATTTTCAAATCCAGAAAATACTCCCATAAATAACTACACATTATTTTCCAAACACAAACAACTAAGATCTTTGATGTGCTGCAACTGCATAGAGATTTATTTGCGACTCAAACACGGAGGTGCATCCAGTCAAAATCCCTAAAACTCAAGTACTCAGAAATCCATTTCTCAAAGCTTTTAAAGCTCTGCTTCGTAAACATACATGAAGCTATATCCTCTAATTGCTAGGGACAATTACTCATCCAGTGATTCAGCTTTTCTGATGAATACAGACTTGGTTCATGTGACTCCCGCTAGAGCTGTGAGGATTCTCTAAGATTGTCAGAAAACCCCTCCTGCAAGTTTGCCTCAAGTCCAGCACTCTCAACAGACCTAAAAGATTCCAAGTAGATGTGAAAAACCAAATGCTTTTTCTAGCAGTTAAACATGATGCGAAAACTTATGCTTAAAAGCTAAAAATTAAGAAGCCCATATATCAGGGGTAAGTCTGTAAAAACATTAATCCTAACACACACAAACCAACCTCAGCATTTCAACTGAAGAGGTAAGATGAAATCTTTTTTCAATGAGTCAACTTTTCAGAAATGCAAGTTACTCAGGAGTCTGCAACTCATTTTTAATTTATGACTCCCTGTACTCTTCAAAAAGTGCAACTAAGCTACAAAGATTTATGACTCCAGTCTGAGGGAGCTGGCTGGAATAATGAAAAGGCTCTAGAAGGGCTTCTAACTGCAGCATAATATAAGGGATGGCAGTACAGGGGTGAGTATCACATTCCAATATGTCTACAAGCACTTCAAAAAATTTTAGAAATGCCCAGAATTTTTCTACTATACTGGATCATGATTAAAAGCTTGAAAATCACAGGCTCTGACAAAACCTGCAAGGTTTATCTATGGCAGCCTTGGTGTATTTACCTTTTTTCCTACTGATAAACATTCATACTTTAAAAAAATGGCAATGAAGAGCATTCTGTATCCATGGAGCTCTCCTATGAGATTTTTAAAAAGTCTACAGAAAATATCACCACTTGCTCACTTCCATCTTAATTTCCCACACCATTCTGGTTTAGTTTGATTTTCACATTCTGAGAATTGCTCTGATGTCTTCAATAGGTATCTCAACAATAAACAATGAGGTGCAATTCCTGGCATGCACTTCGGACATGCAGCTGTAGGACATCAACAGTTTCTTCAATACTTCCCTCTCAGAAATGTTTTTGCAAACGAAACGCAGTAATATCTATAGATTTTACTTCAGCATCCATGTAGGGTTATTTTGATTATTAATGTGAAGGGAGAAAGAAGTGATTTCTAAACAAATTTGCCACCCACTCTCCTCATGGCATCTCTTTTCTCATACACTGAGGACTGAAGCTTCTTTATGAGACACCCTCTGGTTCTGTCACTGCTAAGTAAGTCTGGACTGTCCTGCATCTGCCCCATCCCATTATCTTTTACTGCAGGTTGGTGTTTTTTTTGTGGTTTTTTTTTTTTTTTTTTTTTTTTGCCACTATTAAAGACATTTAATTGCACAATTTCCTCTCTCCTTCCTTAATTATAGGCAAGCTCTGCAGCCCAAGGAACTCCCACCTCAGTCACCCTAGCCCCAAACTTTAAACCAGTTATGCTGAGCATCAGAAGGAAACAGCTTGGGATCAGCTTACTTTTCTACTTTAAGGAATCTGAGGATTTTGTTCCCCTTTCAAACATGAGCCTGCAGAGAATTTACATACAGAGGCAACACCGAGGTGAGGAGGTGATGACTCCCACACAGGCTAATCCTAACACTGAATACACACAAGCCATTCCACAGGCTTTGCACTACTCAGCATGGCACACACAGAAATTCCTGACTTTTTGAAGTAATTTTCTGGAGTAATGGAAACAATTGCTTGGAAAGGCACCTAGATGGATTTCAAGTTTATTTTGTCCAGGAGGATGTGGAGCGTTAAAATTGAGTAATTCCTTTATAGCAAATAAGTATTCCTGAGTATTCCTTTGTGAAATCATGACTTGAGGAGAAGCAGCATCCTTACAAACTCATCTGGATCAGCAGCTGCAATGGGCTGAGAAGGACTGAAAAACAAAACAAAATTTAACATGCATTTCCTCTTTCCTTAGCATGTGACAGATTTGTTTGTCATTCCCTCAGCACTTTCACAGGCAATGAGTGACAGGCAGATTGACAAGAATTTACAACACTGCTGTCAGCGTTCTACCAGCTCAAAGAAGTGGCTTGGCCATAGACAATACCAGCATTTAATTAACTTTGGCTACACTTGCTCAAAAGAATCCAATCAACTTCCATTTAGTTCTAATCTGCCTAATGAATATGATGAGACAAGAACAAACCACGAATAATAGGTCATTTCAAAGCTTAAAATTATCTTAAAATGACCAAACCCAAAATCATTTAAAGACAGCATCTTTACAGTACTGAGAGCTTTAGGTTTGTTTGTAGACTTTGCTATGAAAACACAATGGTGAGTGTATAGCAAACAAGGTAGAAAGGTAATTTTTTAAAAAACAGAAGGCTTATTAGGTGGTGTTAGATTGAGATTACTTTACCCCTTTAAAAAGTATTCAGTGGTGTTTTGTGTGTATTTCAGCTATTTTGTGTGTATATGCTCATATGCAGACATATGCAAGAAATTACAGCCCTTCAAAATTATTGCAAATTACCTTGAGCATCAAAGAACTTCTACTTCAATATGTGAAATTGAAAAGCTATAGAAATCATAAAAAAACTCCTTCCTCTGCTAATTGTCACAAAGTGACTATACAAAAAACAATATTGAAAACTGGTGAAGAGTACATCACAAGAATTTAGTATTGGACAAAAAAGTACAAACCATTAAGACATGTGAAGACAGTAAATGCTCTTTCCTGTATAATGAAACTAGGCAGTACATATTGAACAGCTTAAGCCACAGATATTTGGTATTTTCGTTTTCATTTTCAATTCAGTTTCACTCTGTACCAAAGAACTTCCACTTTCACTCTAATATAAGGCCCTGCTACACACACAGACTGCTGGAGGTCCAGTTGCAGGCCAGGATAAAAACAGAACTCCTCACATTACAAAGAAACTAAACCAAAATAACCAAGGCCCCTAAACAGAATATATGCAATTAAATATATGCAATTAAAATGCATTTTGAACTGAAGTTAGAACACAGAATCTTAGTCAAACCTATTTATTTCCTATGAAAAAAAAAAAAAAAAAAAAAAAAAAAAGATTTACTATGGAAAAAGCCAAGACTGGTTGTTGACCCACTTGTTTTTTCCCTTCCTGCTATCTACTTGTGCTGTGCTTCATCAACTAAAACTCCTATTGTCTCTCATGGACCTGTGTAATGAAAACAAAAGTGAAAATATTTTGTCTTGTCTTGCCTGTCTATCAGCACAGATAGAGAACTAAGGAAATGGTTGTAGAAAAAATTTCATTCTTTTCAGAGGTTCAGGAGAGGTGGTTGGTGTGTCTGGAGAAGAAAGGAGCAACAGAACAGAACAGATTATTTTTGTAATATTTTGCCGCTTGAATTCCCCAGTGACTAAAGACATTATAACCCAAAAAACGAAAAACCAAAATAACAGGACAACAACTCGATGCCTTCCTTCCTCAGAAAAACCACCAACACAATTATGTTCTTAGAAAGGCTCTTGTTTCATGAAAAATTAAGGAATTTTGTACGACAAAAGACAAATCAACATTCAACCTTTAGCCAAAGGAATCCAGGGACGCAGCTACTGTCCCCAAGAGTGACACCCTGCCATTCCACACAGAGAAATGGCTGCTTCTCACTCTGTGACTGATGACAAAAATCTCATTAAATCCAATCACTTCAACCCCGAAAACTACAACTACAGCCGATCAAAAGCAATGCAAACTCCTCAATATGTACTATAGCTCAAATAAAAAACGTGGCAACTTAAGTCTGTGCTCATTCTAAGTGATTCTGTCTATAAAAATACAGTATCCTCACAACCTTAACGGCCTAAGCGGTTTTTAATTTTTTTTAATTATTATAATTCACACATTGTAGTAAATCTGTTTATCCCAAAGGGCCTGAGAGCCCCTGTGTTTATCCAAATAGCTCCCACCTTCTGGGATGTGGGGGAGTATATTTAGATAGTAAATGACAAGTAACTGAATACATTAAGAATAAGATTAAAGTATTTTTCACTTGTTATATTCTGTTCACTATGTAATGGAAGAATGCTATGCAATAACATACTTTGGAAACCACTGCCTACACAGAGAATGTTTCAGGCAGAAGAGTAAAGAGCAAACTAGAACCTCACAACATTAAGGAAAAATATGGAATTATTACTGCATAATGGAGAAGGAGGAGGAAACATTAAGAAAAAAGCAGTGAACTAGCAAAGGTTTATGCTCCATCCTCAGTAAAAAAGAAAAGGACACTTCAACAGAGCATTCTAAAGACTGCAGCTCCCAAAAGGCCATTGCATCCATATCTGCACAATTAAATCTGCAATAACCTCATAAAATATACAGTGAGATAAAGACCACTGAGGGGGAAGAGGACATGAAATGTCTACATCAAAACAGAAAAGCAAACAAACTCTATTCTGAACTGGCTTGTTAAGATATTCAGATTTTTAATTGTTTTATACCAAACTAGAGATATGACTAAAATCTTTCAAATTCAATTTTGAGAGCAATTACATTAAATGTATTTCTTCAAGTTATCTTTCATTTTCTTCTATTACTAACCACTCACTTAATTACTTCTAGCTCTAAAAGGTGGTCAAATTTGACAGTGTGAAAAATTATGTTTGCAGAAGACAATATATTTGACAATGTATTTTCATCTTCCTGACACAACCCAGATCATTTTTTTTCCCCTCAACGTGCTTAGATGGTAAAGCTATAAATTTATGTCAAAAAATGCTGAAGAAAATCACTGCAGATCTGAAAGCTCTTCTGCGCTAGCTGAGGCTGTTTGAAATCACATATTGAGTTTTATGACAAAAGGTTTGTTTCCTCCATTTCTTTCCACAAACTCATCTAAAGCAGTTAATGGACAGCAGGTTGAGTATCACCATGCAGGACCCTTCTCTCCAAGAGGGAAAGCCAACAAAAGATAATAAAATTCATTTAAGTTTAGACAGGAATTCAGAATGTAGGTTGTGGATTTTAAAACAAGACAGAAGTTCAAATTTGTCTTTCAAATCAAGCAGTAAACTCCTGGTTCCATTTCAATTCTTTTTTTTCCTGGCTTTGATTCCCTCATTAGCAAGTCTCTAGCAGAAGAGAAAATTTCATTTAAAAGCAAATCTGTCTACTCAAATCAGCAGTCTTCCTTTACCCAAACACTATATAAGCAAGTATTTCAGACATAAAGTTAACATGACATTTTAGTAACTAGGACACAACTCTTCTTTCAGAGTAAAGAGTTGAAGAGAAACAGATCCAATCACTCAAAGATTCAGTAAAATGTGAGTTCTGGAGCACTTCCCAATCCTTGGTTTTCTTAAAAATGTGGAGATTAATTTCTTTCACCTGTTTTACTGAATTTCTTCATTTTAATTTAGATGACCTCATAAATTTTAATTATTAATGAAAGATTCCATGTTTCAGAAATGTAAACTAGATTATGTCTGATCAGAATGAATAAGCCCACCTTTTATACTGAGTATTACAAAAAGATTTCTGCTATATCCCATGTATCTAACCTTCACCCACCCTCAAAGGTTTAAACTTTTGATGTAGTATCCAGTTGTATAAGACAGTGTGGATACAAGATGCTACAGAAGTCTGTAAAAACATATCTGTAGAGCCATGAGGAACTCTGGCATGAGAAATGATTATTTCTGAACAATTTCCATATGAACTTCACACAGGATAACAGAATGAAAGCTAAATCATCTCAGCATACCTACAGATTTTCAGAATGCCATATCCATATGCAACTTGTTATCTGCATGTACCATGGTTTCACATTCTTCAAGATCAGAACCTGCAACAGGACCTTAGCACTTGTAGCACTCTTCTACACCCTCACAGACTTTTCCCAAGACACTTACTGAACAGGTATCCTCCTCTTGGCAGCTCACAAACATCCAGGACAGCATGGATACATGTTCTGAATCCTAATGTTGTTAGAAAACTGAAAAACCCAAGTCCAGACAGCACTGCCAAAAGGCCACTAGATTTACAGGACACTGTTTTCTCATGAAGGCAGAGACTTATCTCTACCCTTTTTTTTAAGTAACAAGAACACTTCTGAAGGCAGCTGACTAAGCTTAAAATGTTGATTTGGCATATAAGGGGTCTGTTGGTTAACCAATATTTTGACATAGTCCAAGTACTACTTTGCTTTAGAGATCAGACCTTTGAAATGAATTCCCACACCTAAAGGCAGGCAGGAGAAGTGTCACAGGTAGTGCTGTTACATGTACCCAGCAGGTTCTCTCCTCTTCTACAGAGGAAAGGCCAAATCAGTGGTTAATAAGCCTGAGACAGGTGGGGGGAACACAACCAAGAAAATCCTGAACAGATTTAACAGACATTACCTTAACTTGGAAATGCTGAAGCTTATTTCTGAAAGATCCCTTATTTCCAGCAATAAAAATGTACAGAAAACCTGGGAAACCCCACCTCCAGAAGAATATTAAAATAGGGCAATCTTTGCAGTGCAAAATCATGATGCACGTAACCAAAGTGCTGTCAGTTCCACCAGAACTAACAGCCCAAATTTCACTTCATCACAAGCATCCACAACACACAGTCAAGCTGACATTTATTTACCAAACAAACAAAACAGCAAAAATAAACAAAATCAAGCTTTTCTAGCATTAGTTGCTGCTATGATGTCACAAATCCACTTCCCATCCTCACACAAGCACGGCAGGGTTTGTTTAAAAAAAGATATAAGGAAGATTCAGTTTTCTGTCTTCCAGTGAGCTTCCAAAATAGTAATTTTTAAAATGGTCCTGAGTACTGAAATAATTTCTGGTTATTGACAACCTACAGTTTTAGCTACTGCCATTTTATGATGCATGAGAGCACAACTCATATAGGTACTTTAGGTATTCACAAAAAGCAAAAATATAAAAGCCCAGTTGGAGCTCTTTATTTATAATAGAAAGATGACGAAAGATGGTAATAGACAAACATAAAATCAGTGTCTGTGGACAAAGACCTCTTTTGGAGAACCTAAAGTTCATCTGCCCTATGTGAAATCCACCCTAAAACAAGGAAACTTGTAAAGAAGGCTGAACCCACTGCTCCAAGACAGATCAAAATATTTTGCTTTTGCTACTTTGCCTAAGGGTTACTACAAAATATCTTTCTTTCTTGACAGAAGGGAGCTATAAAGGCCAGAAATTACATCTGGTACAGATCACTAGTGTTTCCCAAATATCTGCCTGTAAAGCCATCCAAGTAACACAACCCTGAACTGCAGATCTTACTCCTTGCTACATGTGAGACTTAGACGTGCATTATTTTGGTTAAGAAGAACAATGAGCAGAGCAACAGAAAAGCTTTGCCATATCTCGGACAAAAAAACCCCAAAAAAACACCAAAAAAACAAACTCACAAAAACCCCCAGCAAAACACGCAGCAAATACCCTGCCAAACCCACCTATAGTGGTCAATACAGGAGGAGGAAAAGCTGAGATTTTAAATCACTGAAATTGTGACATTACCTGTGCAATGACCGAGAGTAAATCTGGTCAACTTTTAAAACCAGAAACTGCCATTAATCTCTCAACACCATCTGCTGCTGACATGTAAAGGGAAGTTAGTCCTTCCAAAGATGGCTTACTCACCACTTCATCTGTCATGTCCACCATAATGCCCAAAAGACCAAAATAAAATAGAAAAAGCTCTGGAATACACAAACCAGTGATTAATATGAAAAAATGCAAGAGATGCTGACATTCTTTGAATTTGACTTAGCTGCATCTGGTCAGCTGTCTTCTACAGAAATCTGGCTCAATGTTCAGAACCAGTCAGGAATCAATCATATGCTAAGTATTATTTATAATGAAAAATAATGAAATTGAGAACAATTTTGAAAATCATTAACATGCCACTGTTTGTATTCACAAGACATCTGTATTTTGAATGTCCTCTCCTGTTCTGGTTCCTTATTCTAAAAAAACCCACAAGACAGCAGAACCCACAGGGCAGCACAGTTCAGAAACAGCACACCATGAAGCAGCATTCTGGAATTGCTCCCTTAATATGTGGAACAACACACTAGGACTGGTCAAGCTGAAATTAAAAATAGAGCAGGTTTGTGAGAAATCTATACCACGAGCAGCAACAGAAGTCTGTGATCCCTATTTCTATTATTATGAAAGAATCTACCAAAATGAGTAGGTACCAAAGGTGAAAGAGCTGCTCTGTTGTCCTCTTACTTAATGTACTGGGTGCAAAAAGCTCACACTGGCTCAAAAAGAACCATGAATTTAGCCATCTACAGCCATTAAATACAAAGTCACCAGCCCCAGAAACCTCTGAGTCACAAATGCTGGAGGCTGAAAATATTCAAAAGGAGCATCACTCTATGATTTATGATAGCTGTACTCTCCATTATGCCTCCTCCACTGAACCCTACCCTGAGCTGAGGTGCTGAATTAAATGGCTCCTTGATCCAACTTGGTAGTGCTATTCTTAGATAGTATTTTTGTCAACACTTCAAGGTATTTCATACTTGATTTGGATTCTCCCGCCAATGTGTTTATGAAGATAGAGGACAAAAAATGTATTTAAATAATACTTATTGAGACAACAGTTTTACGTAAAAAGCGTACTTAATTCAGCCACTTTTACATACAAGAACAGGAAGGCTGGTATGGAAAGCCTGAACAAATACTCAGGCTTTCTGCAATTAATTTTGTAGCCACTCTGAGAATACTCACAGCTTCTAATCTCCCCTCAAACCAGTATAATGCTGTATGCTTTTTGGTGCTTCTTAAAGAACAAGTAGTTCTTTAAGATACTTTTCCAATGAGGCATTAAGAAAAAACAATTTGAAGTTCTGAAGTAACAATTACTGCTGCACATCATGAGCTGCTTAACACTAACAAGTTCTCAAGGCTTAGCTAAACTTAATCCTTTACTAAGGGCTAATGCAAAACAGTTGTTCAGAAACTCTTGCAAAAAGGGTAAGAAGTTATTTCTCTTGTTCCTGAAGGGATCACCCAGAAGAGATTTTTAGGATTACCCCTCCCTTGAGATCCTGATGACATCAACCAGACAACCTGTGTTATCACTCGCCTGAAGACAGGATCTGATACCTCAAGGCAGTCTATTAAAAAGGAAAACATAACTGAGTTCATTTTATCCTACAACTGCAGATCCTGACTCCTGTGGCAGCTTAAGCTGCACATTTTGTAAACAACTACAGTAACTGTACCTTACCAGGAATTTCTAACAACTGATGATAAGAAAAAAATCAAGTCCTTCCCCTGAAAACACAAACTTATTTTACTTTTCTTTTTATTTCTGAAATTAAGACAAAATGAGCAATCTTGGGATTTAGCTGTACCATCTGCAATGGGATAATAAAATATTTGATGAACTCCATTCTCTAATATTACAAAGAGAACTTGTTGCTTTGTGCTGGCCTCTGCTGATTAGATGCAAACATCAGAGAAATATCATCACCTTCAGTGGTCCCCAGCTTCCTGTATTTAGTTACCACAGACACAATTAGAAGATCATCCTCAGACTGTTTCAGTTCTACCCTTACTGAGTTTTTAAATCTTTGCCAGTATGTAGATATTGGATATAATGGAGCTAGCCAGAAAGTTTTTCTCTGTGAAGGTGAAATGGTAATATAAACATATGACAAGTACTAGTGGAATTTCTCCAGCAATTTTCAATTGCCCCCCACGTAGCTACTGCAAGGTCATTACAAGCCATATCCTGCAGAGAGAGAGAGTAAAAACCTGCCAAGTTTCTGGTATAATACTAGAAGAGAACTACAATAACAGTGGATAGGAAGCTATGTGGAAGGTACAGGTTTTGGATCATGTACATATATTACACAGCTGGAAACCTTAAACTAGCAAGTAGACCAGAGTGTGGACTTCCAGGTTTGTTCTGGACACAGTGCTGCTGCTTTTGTGAGCTACTGCACCCGTGCTGGGAAGCCAGGCCAGGAAGCCTGGCCAAAAGGGCAAACTGCCACTTGTAGGCCCTTCCCAGCTCCTGCAGAACGAGCTCAGATGTGCCAGGATCACACACTGGGCTGCTCCCACGGTCAGAGAGCACAGACCTACCCTGGGACCCACAGCATGAGAGCTGCACACGTATGTACTTTCTGTTTCCTGTACAGATTGCTCTGGGGATTGTACTTGGATTACTTCATATTAATATATGAAATAAACCTCTGCCATTCTCCTCCAAACAGGATTGCTTCACTTCTAACACAAGCGATGAGTAAGAAAATCTCATTCCTCACTGGTAGCGAAAACAGTGACTTAAAAAGCAGTCAGGACAAAACCCAGTCCCAGAGCACCTGGCACATGAGCAGCTACTAAAGCCCAGGAGTCTGGCGTGGATCCAAACCTCTAACATGCGATCCCCCCCACCCATAACACAGACCATGCAGGGGTGCAGTGCCTTGGCATTAAAGTTGCTAGACCAAGCCTTATCATGAGAGGCCTGGGTTTTAAAGTAAACTCCTCAGCTGTAGAGATACAGGGGTGGAGGAAGAAAGGTGAAAAGAGAGAGGGGAGGAGGAAAGAGCCGCAAGTTGTCACACTTCATCTTCTTTACCCTGGGAAAATGAAAGCATTACAGCTGCCTCTCAGAGGCCTGGAAAAGCTGGTGGTTATCAACAGAAATCTAACTCACGTCGGAGCCAGGCAGATCACATTTATTCCCAGGTGAAAACTAACTTGCAGACAAAGTCTTAAATAACCTTCGTTTCTGTTAACAAAAAAACGCCCAAACAACAAGAACGCCCAACAGCAGAGCACTGGAACATTTGTTACATGATACACCTCTCACCTCAGTGCAATAGTAATCTGCTGTGTCCATCAGACAGAGATATAATTACCCTACACAAAAGGCTGCATTTGAACCATGGTGATTTTTGCTAAATCAAAAGAGTAAGAAGCTGGTCAACAAGAAACTGAGAGAGAAACCAGCAGAAAAATAAAACCAGACAAACAGGTTCTGCCTTAACTTGTAACTTACAATAAACAGGTATCTGAGTGCAAAATTAATCAGCTTTTACTCTAAGGATATTTACCTAATTTCCACTTTGCAGCCACAATCAGCTATAAAAAACCACAGTATGATGCACTAACATTAAGGCTTTGGATGCTGGCCATGAAGTAACAGCTAGAGCCTGAAACCAAAGAACACTGATACTAAGGTATTACAGTTATCATCACAGAAAATACATATACGTCACAAGCCTGACAAGTACATGTGGACAAACATTTGAAAAATCTCCTTCATGTTTCCTTGTATTTGTTTTTCCTTATTTTAAACTTGCACAGTTGCAAACCTTCCCTGAGAGAAAGAAAAGCCCCATTTTTTTTTACAATCAAGGAGTTATATCATAAAATAACATCTTGCAACCTTTAAATGCTTCTCCTTTTGACCTTTGTACTTTAAAATGCACTATACTAGGAAAAAAAAGAAGCCGGAAGCCTGATCCTCAGTTTCAAACTCTCTGAAAAGAACAGAGTTGTAATATTATTGCAAGGTCTGAGATCAAGCAGGTGTTGCCTTGATTCTCTAGTGTGGTAGCTCAGGGGTTTGGCACAGGAGCAAATCACCCTATCACTCACCACCCAACCACTCTGGGAAACAGCACTGACGAGATTTTCTCCTAACCATTTCTGCCCAAAAGACAAATTGAAGAAATCAGAAAAACCTTTCTTTTCATTTTAAATGAACTGCACACCAGGAAAAATTAAAAGCCTTAATGGATAACCAATTTAAAAGGCTTCAGAACAAACTGCATAGGTGGACATACTAAATATCACCTCCTCTTTCTGAAAAAGCCAAAGTAACAAATCCACACAAATATACTCCAGTTGTCAACGCTATTAAACATGTCACCTTTTAGTCCAATTTATCCTCATTAACAATGAGCTGGATAAAGAATTACTCGAAATATTGACTCTGCCCATACCTTTTACCTCTGAGTAATGAGTCAAAAGTCTGAACTAGTTAGTATTAAAACATTCTCCTTAACAAAATTAAGGAAAACAAACTCTTGAACAACATTCCTGAAAACCTAAGTTTAGGTAATTTTATGATAAATTACGCATTCAAACCATAAACAAATGATAAATATTCTGATACCTAGAAACACATTTACACAGTTCTGTGAAGTCATTTATTATTTAGTTTTATTGAAAAGAACTGTAAATAAAATCAGCAATACAGCAGCTGTGTTTCTTCTCTGTATGTGCGACCTTGAAAGAAAGTAAGAATCCACAGGGCTATGTTATGGTAGGGCTGGATGGTCTTAGAGGTATTTTTCAACCCACAATTCCATGATTAACTGCAGCTGACAGAAAACTGTAACACACATTCTGTGTTTAAGGTGTGCAAAACCAGGACCTTTTAACAATCCAAAGCATTCATTAACATTAACCATTGTTACACAACACCACTCTGAATTATTCACCGAGAAACTTAATATACATAGAAGTATCCCTGCTATGTAGGGTTTTCCTCTGAGATAGAATTATTGCAAACCACATTCCTTTAAATGGAGTCTAGCAACAAAAGCTAAATAAATGGGGGAAAGGCTTGCAGCAGCATTCTTATTTACAGCTTGGTAAGGCAAATTTAAAAAAAGTGAAATATCCATTCTGCAAATGTTTCAAAGAAGCAAAAAACCAAAGAGCTTGACCACAAAATTAGTGACACTCAATACCAAGTAGATCTAGATATTTTTAATTAAAACACGGTTATAACATGCAAAACTGCCTCTTTTCAGATGAAAAATAGGCATAGAGACTACATTCCAATTGCCAAAATCTGATGGCAAAGAGGCCGGCTGATCAGCCAACTGACTGCTGAATACATTTTTCTTTTAATTCAGAATCAGAAATAGAGAAAAAGGTAGGTTTTTTTCTGAAACATCTGCGTATTAAGAAGCCAGAATACCTCATTCTCCAGGAGTTAAAGATCATTTCTATATGTAGAGGCCTCCTCAGATCCCTTGCTCAGGTGCACATCCTGACTGGGTCTTGGCTACACGTCTAGAAGAAGTTTCTGTTTCATACACTTCATACTTCCACATACCCTGGTTTGCTCTGGAGGCTTGCTTTACTGATATGGGAACAGAATTTAAGGGGTATTCCCATCATGGGGAAGAAACAAGCACCTCTGGAGTGCATCTCTCCTTTGTTGAGGCAAAGAGAGGCATAAAAAATTACTCCCTATTTTGTGGGAAGCACCTACTAAATGCCTGAAAGATGAGCATACAAACACTGAAATTCCTGTACGACCAACAAATCTCACAAAACACAGAAAACATAAAAAAAGTACTACCTTCTTTTCAGTGGTGCTTGAACTCTTTGATACTAACGCTGTTTCAACAAGACCCTGCTCAAGTAAGGAGTCATATTTTATGCTTCTTTTTCTGCTTCTCCTCTCCTTGTTCGCTGGCTTTTGTTCATTTTCCTCGGCCTGAGACACATCTGCACCATTGTCTCCACAAATGGAGGATTCAAAAAGAGGCTTCCCATTCATGTAGGTTTTAGTGATTTTCAGCTTTATCTCTGGAGAGCCATTCTTGATAGGAGTAGTGTTGGGGGGTGTTCCAACTCCCTTTATTTCCTGAGGTTCAAAGCGCAGCTTGGCATCTTGAGCCCCGGACTCGCCATTAAACACCCGAGAGGTCAGATCTTTCAATTTATCAGCTGGAATAAATGGAAGAGTCTCGTGGCCATTATATTTCTGTATGACACCTTCCTGTAGAGTGGCAGAAAGTTGTGTTTTGCCCAAGTAGACAGAACATTCACGGTTCACTTCACAATTCTGAGGTTTCCCATTGGTATTTCCAAGGATCTCTGGTACCTGCTTCATTTTGATGTAGTTAATTTTTTGAGTTAACAGTTGAGAACTTCTTTTGATGCTAAAGTCCATTCAGCCCAGATGTTTCCAGTCTTACACTGCTATATTAAGACAAAAAGACAGTAAAAAAATTTAATAAGAAATGTCAAAAGCTATTAAGTATTCAGAAACATGTCAGCAGTAATATAAAACTCAATGTACTTCATTAGAGTTTTACTAAAAAGAGCTTTGTTTACAGTCTTCAGAGGCAAAATGCCTCAATATCTGTTAATATGCATTACAAAAAAAGTCCAAGAAAAACAGAACTATGAATCATCTATTTTATTAAAGCAAAAGTGGAAAAGCAAAATTACAGCTTTCATTTTAACCATTTGTTAACCACCTACAACATTAGTCTTGCCTACGATAATTACACAAAGGTACTGCATGATACAAAACAAGTAAGAGGTTAGACCTAAGACAAAATCATCAGTAACAACATAAATCAGATGAGTTTATCTTCCTGTAGCACCTACACTATGGACAGCAGCATCACAAGCTTCCCTTCCTCACTCTAAAAAAGAGATTTCCGATCTCCCATCAAAACACATCCCCTGCAGAAACACTACGGCTTAGACAGACTTCAGACATTTCCCAAAGAATTCTGGCAGTAAGAATGAATAAAGAGTGAGTCTTTTGGGCCAGGAACATCAGCCCACTGGGAAACAGCTAATCCTTCAAGCCAGTGACCATACTGGGCAAAATTTAAATTATCAAAGCAACTGCTGGAATTTCATATTTTTCATGGCAACAGTATGATCTAACACTCACTTTTCATACAGAAATTTGCAAACATGCAGCAAGCTAAAACAGCCCTAAACACTTTCTTCCAAGGGTTCTAACAGTTAATCCTGCCTATTTTGACGTTATACCATTGTATCAAACAAATTAATCTGGTAGAATGACTCCTTTGTGGTCCTAAGCCAGGTAAGATGATGGTTTCAATCTTTAAAATTCATATGCACAGATTCTTTGTATTAGTGGGTCCAGCATATACATGATATAGAAAAATACACCATTCTAAATATTATGAAAGCTCAGCACAATAATCATCATATCCATGCTCAAGGTAGCCAATTTCATATATGATTAAGTCCAAGGACTGTCACATCGAATCAAAATTTCATCAAATCTAGTCTCATTTGCTTGAAAAACGTGCAGAAAACCCTATGATGAATAACTATTGAATTGTCAGTTGCTATGGAAGAAATCACTTCTGAATCTCACCTTGTTTATGAATACACATGATTATAATGCTTATAACTGGTATATTCCTCCAACTTGCATTTTTGATAGCTCTACATCAGGAGTAGCAATGTAAACATGTTCATAACTGAGCACTGCTATAGCCTGGCAAAGCTTCTTAAGGATGTCAAACCTGAATTCAAAGAAGCTGATGAACATGAAACATTTTCACTTACAAAGATGCAGAAAAAAAACCATTAAATATCATAACTCCGTCACTCCTTAGCAAATGCTTCTATCTCTCCAACATGCTGCTCTAAAATATCTACAAGATAAAAGGATATCTTTCCACAAAAGCTATATAGATTCATTTGAGAGATGAAAACTCCTCTCTCTCCAGGCACAAACAGCAGTCTGAAAATCTGGCATGAAACAAGGCAAAAACAGCACCTGAACTCCAAGTGAATCTGAAAAAAGGTCTAATCTTTCTTTAGTCAGATGAAGTTTGAATTTCCAATAAAATCTCTGATAAAATGAGTAGAAAGCAGCCAACTATATTAAGTCTTCTTAAAAGGAATCAAAGATAAATGGAAACTCAAAACTCAACCAGAACAGAATAAATGACTAAACTAAAAAAGAATTCATGTCCTTTCACATTGTCTTCCCTGAAAACATGGACATGAGACAAACTCTCAACCCAATTAATAACATGACAGTGTTTCAAGCTGTGATTCAGCAGATTTAACTGAAATCATATTTCTCTTTAGAAACAACGAATGACAAATTCTATAAATCTCTGGCCAAAAGTCAAACCTGCAGGGAAGCAAGTCACAGAGTTACTTTAAAAATTCCTTTAAAAAACCACCAAAATCAACAAAACAACCCAAACACCGAACTGTTGCTAAATCTGTACTTCCTTCCCAGGGATTCTTAACGGAGGAATAAAGCAGAGATTAGATTTGGGCATCTCAGTTCCGAATTCCCCCGGAGGCGGCGGGGCGGCTCCGCGCGGCCGCAGCGCCCCCCAGTGCCCGCTGGGGTTTTAGGATGGCTCCAATACCTGCTTTATTTATCCACTACTTGCTTTCATCCGGGTGTGGATTTCTGGATGGAGCCATCTGCATTTTGTAATCCAAAATTTGTTCTGTGCTGCTTAATAATAATAACTCTTACTCTCATCACACACGTCTCGAAGCTACAAAGCCATCGAGCTTTAGGCGCGCCTCCAAAAAAGCAGTAAATAATCCAGTTAGACTCTTGCTGGTGCACTCCATGTCAGGACACTGGATGAATTAAAATGGATATCTTAAGAATGTCAAAACATAAAAACCACCATAATCACAAAATAACTTAGGCTGGAAAGGATTTCCTCCGATCATTTATTGTGACCCCTTGTTTAAGCCAGATCAAACTTCTCAAGGCCTTGTCTGAACAATGACCTGTAACCCAAGTTAAAAGCTACGGTTTAAAAAAATCAAGTTATTCTCTTTCTAGCTAAAAAAACCCCAAACAACAAGAACAACAACAAAACACCCCACAAAAACAACAACAAACAAACAAACAAAAAAGAAGACCAAAAAGGCCATGCAGTGAAAGATCCTGAACTTTTAGCAGTTACCTTGATTTGCCTGATCCATCTGAAGACAGACAAATTTCAAGAAATTCAGTGAGTGAAGGTTCAGTTAATGATTCTCCCTAATACAGGCCACTAAAAACAGCTGAAAGCACTGAAAAAGGCTCCTCAAATCACTGGAGCCCAGAGACAACAAACCCAGGAGTAATACTGGTAAAAGGAAGCTAATGTACCCACAACAATAGTAAATGGGAAAATGAAGACAAAGGCAGTAATTTGAAACTGTAAGATATCAGAACCAGGAGATACAGATTACAAAACATGGAAAATAGACCATGTTTGTACAAAGATTTAATGGAAGCAAATGAGTAGAGGCTTAAAGTAAGAGGCAGAATAATGGGCTAAGATAACAGATGTGAGTACCTAACAGAAAATATAATCCCATGGGGAGATGAGACATGTAGACAGCAATTTGCAGGTTAGTCACCATCTCTAGGACAACCAGTGGGATGGAAATTAGTGATATACATCTCAGTCCTCCTTGCAAAAAATAAGCTTTATTGTGGGGGTCTGGTTAAAAGAAAAAAGCTAGAAAATCTACATGTGGGAATAACAAAGGGTTTCAGGAAAGAAGACCAGAACTGAAGCCAGGTACATTTTGTACCACCTTTACTATACAAAACTTCATGCTAACTCTGTAAGGAAGAAGAAAAAGGACCAGGCCTTTTGTGAGAAGAGGATACAGAGCAGAAAAGAAGGGGCAAGGAGAAAATAACCACCAACCAAGCAGTACTGCTATGAGTTTGGAATGAATGCAAGGAGATCTAGAAGACAAGAAAGAATGAAAAAAGATTACAGACAAGATCTGGTTGATTCAAGTTGTAAGATTAAGGTCCTGAAGCAGCTGAGCATACAATTAGATTTGGTAGCTAAAATCAAGTGCCCTCATACTGGACCACGCTATCACACAGAAGCAAAGGCAATCCCTCATCTTTTTCTAGATGACTCTGTATCTATTGAAAAGGAGAGTGGGGGGAGGGCAGGGAAAGGAAGGGGACAAAAGCACCACACGCTAGTAGCAGCTAATGAGCTTAAGCCAGTATCGTCCCATAAGGAATGTCTGGTGACCCAACAAGTACCATTTTCACTAACAAAAGGAAAAAAAAAAAAAACATAACCAGGAGTCTGCTGAATAAACATGATATTTTGGCTTGTGAACAAATAGGTTTCAGCATGTAAAAGAAGATTTCTTATCAGATGAAGGTCTCAAGAATTTTTAATCAGACAGTGACAACTGGACAATCCTTGCAGTGGCTTTGTACAAATTTTCATACAAAAAACAGGTTCTATATAAGGCAAACTATCTTGGGGACATTTTAAATCATGTATTAATTACTTGAAAGTTCATCATCTGACAGGAGTCATGAGCCAAATACAGTTACTGTGCATGTCAGATTCCTTCTTCACTGTCGAGGCCACTATCATTTATGTGATATTTATTAGTCATTTCTTCCACATCTGCTGTAATTTCAGAGATGCTTTTCTGATGTGTCAGAAATAATGGAGTACTCCATTCCTTTCAATTCTGCCAAAGGAAGGGAACTGAGTAAGTAACCATCAACAAGCACCTCCACTAAATATCACTTTTGTTTTGTCTAAGGGTTTTCTTACGCCGGTGAATAACTCAGGGCAGGCACAGGGGGGTGGGGAAAGAAGAGAAGGATGACACACCTCAATACAAATTCACAGTAAAAGAATTTTATCCACAAAAGCTATTTTTATTACCTACAAATCAGGCTTTCAGCTGGCATGAAAAAGCTAATAGATGGCTGCTGCTTTTCTGTGTTAAGGTTGCTTTCTGATAAGTGTTCTCCATTGTCTCATCAATTTTAAGACAAAAGGTTATTCCTATTTTCAGACCAGAATGAGAGAAAATACTTAACGAGATTAAGGTTACAGCACTTTTTTTTGCTAATACATTTGAAAACCTGAATATGCTTACTCATATTATCTTGTATAAAACCCCTAAAATACCAAACCAAAATATAAAGTAGGTAAGTATTTACTATTGGGTAGTACACTGCAACTGTTCTTCACTACATCAAAACAATGAAAAATTACTACAGGATCTAAACAGAATTTTATTTTAGAAGAAAACACAACTAAAAATTGCAGTGCAAGTTTGGCCAAAAGTTGTCACATACCAGTTCTAGCCAGAAAATTCAAAAGCATTATCTCTCATGAAGAAAACCTTTATTGTAGTAGTTAAGATAGAACTGAAAATAAATATACCAAACCTTTCTAAAAATTTACCACGTGTCTTAGGAAAATTAAAAAAAAAAAAAAAAAAAAAAAAAATTGTCCAAAGGAGACAATTGTTAGTGTAAAAGCACCTGAAGTAAAGAGTTCACAAATCTTACAGTAGATATAACAAGATAAAGCACATTTTGAAAACTTTGTAAAAAAAGTTAGTGTACTTACAGTTGCACTTACTACCCAATATTACTTGCCACCAAATATTTTTTTGGAGGGAACAAAAAAAAGTATCTATATTTTAAAATTTGTTTTGGATTTGCTTTTTTTGCCTGATGGATAAAATTTCTGAACTTGAATGTCACAGCCTATTTTCATGAATCAAAACAAGTATTTACTGCCTTCTTATCATGACAATAGGTAATACCAACTTGTATCCTTAAGAACTGTCGAATGGAAAGCAATTTCTTTCCTTTAAATGGCACTTCTACTGCAGAAAGCAAGCTTACAAAATGGATGGACTTGCTTTCTTGTTCCTCCTTGGGAAAAGCTTTTGCAACCAACCCTTTTCTGTGGACAAGGCTATAAGGTTCCGCAATTGGATTCCTCCTGATGAGTTCCTTTTCTTAAAATCACAGACAGAAATATTTTCTTTTCCACTGCTGCAGAAATTTAATGTCAGTTCCACTCCTGCTGCTGCTGGTGGGTGAAGCAATGAGATACGTTTGAGTAAAATCAAATTCTTCTAAGATGTTGTAATTCTGTCTGAAGAGAGACTACACATACCACTGTGGTGGGACCACAGATCAAACAGAAAAGAAAGGCTTCTCCTCTGCACATAGGTAGAGAGGAACACTGGTGCCTAAAGTGGTAGGAACTAGTGAATATGCCACCAATATTTAATAAATAGAAAAAGACAGCCCCCAAACCTGAGACTTCTCTGTGTCCTGGAGAGCTCCAAAGGGAATGGTCCCTCTCCAGCAAAATAAGACTCAACAATTCAACACTTCCTCAGTTTAGGTGTTTGCTCACCAGTGAGATGATGTTTCTCCTTATCTTTCAAGTGGGCCAGAGTTGTGCACCTGCAATCTACATAGCTTGGGAACGAAGAACCAAACACAATCACACAATCTCAAATAGTGCAGCATTTCGGTGCAGAGTTCCTTATTTATACTGCTTTTTCATCTGGTCTAACAGTACTTTAATTTCCCATACCTTTTTTAATCACATTGCCTTTTTTTGTCAGCATCCCACCTCTACTCCTTGCACCACGTTTTCAGGATCTGGATCCTCTGGCTTACATAATATTCACTGCAGCAGATAAACACACTATAATCTGTTTCCTCTTCACTGTGGTCAGTGATTCTGGCCTTATGTAGTTCTGCCTTATATGTAGTTGTGACAGCATACCAATTGCCTGCAATAACAATAATATATAATAATAATAGTAATCATAATAATAATAGTAATAGTAACAATAATAGCAATTTCTGATCATGCAAATTCTGAGGGAATTCAAGGGAAGATCAAACCTGAGATGAAACCACAAAATGTTATAGGTAATGAATCAGGGTTAACAAAATGTTATCTGCTACACCTCTACAGAAATCAGCGTTTCCCAGATCTGACCAGACAGCAACTAACTCTAATCCAGAGGCTAAAATAACCTTGCCTAGACCCTGACAAGTCTGCTGTCTTTGTCTATCACAGCATTAAAACCTGTTCATCCAAGTGGGTACATTTAAATGCCAGAAGCACACTTGGCGCACTGGAATATTTCTAGGAAGCAACAGTGACACTGCTGATATGTGAGGCTTTGCCAACACTATGAAGACCCAGCTGTTTGTACACAGAGAGGCCATAATAATCCTAGAGCAGTGTTTGGTCACATCTTTTGTTGTTTACAGAAGCAGCAACACACCACACTCATCATGCACCTCTCCAGTGTGGACAGGTAATGTGTACAAATAGCTGATTTTTCACCCACTACATTCAGCTTCACATCTCAGCATTAGGTCAAGATCTGAAGGGCACAGTTCACAGGTAATTAATCCTGACTCCACAGCACTACAGTATTTTACTTACAGATATGCACCATTCACTAAAAACTGCACTATCCACACCTGAACATAACTGACTATAATGTGATCCTGGCTGTACTGTGCTAATTTTGATCTACTCTACACAGATCATAACCATTTACATGCAGCTACATTAATAATTCTATCAATGTATTACCTTGAGGCAAAACGCACACACACACAGAGGGAACTGGTAGATGTATGCCAGGAGCACAATTAAACAAGGCCTGAGACTTCAAACATTAGACACTCTTCAAACAAATCCAAATACTTGCTATGAAGTGGCCTTTCTGGTTTGGACATTACTTGAAGTATTTTTTTGTGCTGCTGGAGCTTTACCATGCTCCTGCCAAAAGGTATTACCATAATTCTCAGGGTTCTTAATTCCTTTTTTATTTCTTTTGCTACATCTACATCAAAAATCTCTCAGAAAGTAATTAGTGTAAAAGGTTTGGAATTTGAGTTTTAAGTTTCTATAGATATAGTGTAGCTTACCCATTCCACTTGAAGACAGAAAGATAAAACACTTTCCTGTCTAACAAACCAATTCCTTCCTGTCCACTTTCCAAAACTTCTGTGTAGAGAGGTTTGCAGTGGGTATCTCTTGCAATTTTTTGTTTTCCTTTCAGCACAGTACTAGCTTTGTGCATTACTTCACTGCCTTATCAAATTTAGTCCTTTGGACAAATTCTGTTGTACATACTTCTCATGGGAAAATCTAGTTCTGACTGTAGAAATAAGCAGTGTTCAGCAATTGTAGCTGCTCTCCTTACTTACAGAGTTTCTGAAGGCTCAGCTATCACTACCATTTTGAGCCAGGCTTTCACCTGATGAATAGATGTTGCACATGCACTTTCAGATACACATTTTATGACTGGAACTTGTTTTTTGCACTACTGCTGAATTCCAGTCACATTCCACATTTAATCCCAGCATTTGTTTCTAGTTTGTTCAGGAGTGCTACTATAAACCAGCTTCTGATAGTCTGCATTTTGCACTCACAGAAAAATCACAACATTAATTTCATTCTGAAGTATTTGAAAGTTGTTGGCAACCACTCCATATAGGGAAATGATCCATATTCAAATCTTTCACCCTATACTGTTCTATGTGGTTCATACTTTGGCTTAAATCCCTCTGGCTTTATTACCAGACTAGAATCTGGGCATTCTTTACTACAGAGATAACTCCCCAATTTAGTTGTTTCTGAGTGCCAGTGCACTCAGGATCTTTGCTCTGATGGCATCCCACCAAGGCTGGCGAGTTCCAATTGATTTATCTGATATGTGATCTTGGGAACCTCAGCTCCAGAGTCTAACCCATGCCACAGCAGGAACATTTTCACTTCTGCTTATTAGAATTAATAAAATGTGAAATGGGTCCCAAACACCATGGCAGAAGGCTGCATTACTGCATGTTCTTTCTAAAGCTTCTCTTATTCTTTAATCAGTAGCTTTTCAAAATATTTCAAATTACATTTAAATCACGTTTCTGATGAGATTGAGATTTTCCCTAACCTCAGCCTTTTCTCTTAAAGATATTTTTGTCACAGAATATCTCATCTTCTCCTCCTTTGTGTATCTCTTGTTTACTATGGCAGAAAACAGAACAGAACTCCTGTTATGTTCTTTGACTTTGGCAAAGAAAACATGGAATTCTGATCTTAGCCCTCAAGGCCAAATACGTTTGAAGATGATTTGTATACCCTGAGTTTGGCTCAGTTGGTTGGAGCATGGTGCTAATAATAACCCAAACATCGTGGGTTCAGTCCCTGTACAGGCCATTCCCTTCAGCATTGGACTCAATGGTCCTTGGAGGTCACATCCAACTCAGAATATTCTGTGATTCTGTATAAAACACATTTTTAATGTGCATTTTAGCATGGATGTGAGATGCTAATATTTTAGTATTTTGTACAAGGCACAAGCCAAAGAGATTTCACAGACAGTTAAATGGTCATCTCTGTCAGCCAACAGAACAAGACATCCTTGTGCTTCTTGAAAGAGACACAGAAAACCAACAGAATCCTTCACAGACAGCAGAGGAAAAATGGTAAAGTTTCTATGAAAACCAAGTTCAATAGCACATCATGCTGCAATTTTCCAGTCATTTGCCACCTATGAATCCTTACCCTAAACAGGAATATAAAATAGCTCCAATTTGTGCTGGGGAGCTGAATACCAAAGTAAAAAAGAAGATCAAATTGCTATCTTGCACCAAGATAAAAATGGGACAAGTTAAAAAGATGGTAACAAAACTAGAAACAGAGCCATCACCTGTTGAGCAATCCTTGCAATTTAAAATATTCTCAAGTCTCCTATACACTTTACTAGTTTCACAGTAAGTCATATATGAGAACCTGCATCAGTGGTGCCTCAGGGCAAAGTCATTTTGCCCAATGTATGAAAACTCTGAAGTATATTAGGTTAGTAGTGCACTTTTCCATACTCACTAAGTGCAATTTGATTGCTATGAAACATTCAAATACATTTTCAAACACCTACTTTCCACACCTAGCTCACCACTCCATGGTACCATAAGAACAACTTCATGCAATGGTATTATTTCCTACATTAGCAAGGACAGTACAAATCTTGCTTTTGGTGCAATCATGATTCAGAGGTATTTGTTTATTTCACAAAACATGCATTTTAAAAAATTCAGTTTATGTTATAATCTACTGTATGCTTTGGACAGAAGTTGCTTAATGAATTACTCTCTGGTAAGCTCAGCACAATAATCATTGAGAGAGTCAATTACCAGAGAGTCAACCAGATTATCTGGTGCTAAAGTTTAGAGTTGCTTGTCAGGAAGGTTATTGTATAGTCCATCATGCTCTGCTTATCATCACAAGGTATTAATATATATCAGTATATATTCTTGTTCATCATGAACTTTGAGTATTTTTGTAGCTTGCTATTCAACCAAAAGGGCGGCAGAATAGAGTATGGTCTACATTTTCCTTCTACATATTGCAAAAACTTCACTTCTTGTTGATGCTAGAAAATATAAATCAACTATTATAGATGTTGCCAAACTTGATAAAAACATTGAAAATAACACCTGATGAATAATTTTAGTAATTTATGTCAATGTAAAATGACAGGAAAAAGGCAAATACATTTATACAGCTACCTCCAATGACTGCAGGTCATAGAGAAGCTAATTTGAAGGTGCAATAAAGGGAGAAAATTTAGGTAGTTTCTCTCTTTTCCTTCAAAAAATGTTCTCAGAATCAAAACCTTCCAAGTAACCATGAACTATATAAAATAGCTGACTGACCCATTCAAACAACTACATGAATTTACAATCAGCAGGGTGACTACTGGCATATCAACAAGGCCATCATTACCAGCTCCCTTTCTCCCAAGTTCTCTGCAATCATGCACCAAAGGAAATTTGGACTCACATGTCAAGCTCTGATGAGAAATTATTTTCTCTCTTCACTTCACCATCTGAGTACTTATCCTGGTGCCATGTTCCATCTCCACTTGTCATTTACACTACCAAAATCCCAGTACATCCTTGGTGAAGACATTTCTCAAAGCTACAGCGTAACTGGAAAGTGATGTTCCCTAGAAGCATGGGACTTACTGATACACTTAGATCCACTCAAGGAGGGGCTCCGAACAACCTGGTCTAGAAAAACATGGCCCCGCACGGCAGGAGGGTGGAACTAGATGATCTTTAATGTCTTTTCTAATTCAAACCATTCTCTGATTCTATGATCTCCATTCTTCCTTCTTCCCAAGGCTATATTTGGGAATTTACCAGATCTATCACATCCACTCAACCATAAGGCCATTTCAATTCTCTTTGCAGGAAAGTGATGAAAGAGCTCAAATGATATAGCCACAAACACAGTACTAAAATATGTAGTCATCATCTATGACATTATTATTAGTCCCACCCAAGCAGTTCTTCACTCACGCCTGATTACTGACTGTCAGGGAATCTGTTGTTTTCAGCAATACCACTTAGTGGATGCTTCTCACTGTGCAGCACACTGCTCTGAAGGAGAGGTTTAGTTTTTTTCCCAGAAAAGGCCTGGCCCTTTACCTTGCTCTACTTATCATGCAATTTTCACACATTAAACCATCTTCTAGGCTTAAAACCTAAGAAATGTGTAGTTGTATCACCAGCAGCGACCAAACTGCTGCAAGAATTCTGTTTGTATCTTCTACTCATCACACAGCAGGTCCCTGGTACAGGAATTGAGCAGAGCAGGGGAACATTTACGCACATGGAGCTCCAATCCAGTCAACAGGCTTTGATCGACCACAAGGAAACACTCACATTTATCAGGCTGGAGAAACAAGACCTCACTTGGGAAATGTATTGACACTGGTGGAACAAAAAGCAGGCTCAGTGCAAAAGTGAGAGGTGAAAGGGCCACAAACAACAGGACACTGAAAAACAATCTCTTCTTGCCATTCCTTTGCCATTTTATTAGTGCAGTGTTTTGGACACAAACTCACATGTATGTGTATATTCACCACCCAAATACTAGAAAGCCACCCACCAACAGTCATTTTTGCTTCCAGTCTAAACCCAAGCACGGTTGGTTTTGCTGTACTATCCAGTCTATTGCATGCAGGCAGTATTTAAATGCAATAATCTCAACTGCAAAACTACCACTGGCTTCAGAAAAGACATGTAGCCTTACAGACAGTAAAACACATTTTTTAAATCTTACTAGCCATTTGTTGGATTCATATTGAACTGAAGAGAAATATATTTTATTTTTATTTTCCATCTTCTAAATGACTTTAAATCTAGACCCTTAAAGTATAATGACTTAGTTTCTTCTGACATTTTCAAATAATACTTGATAAAGCAGTAGGTTTTACTGTACTTTTAATACCTGGATTTTTCCAAGCATGTATGAGGGTGGGTAGCCCTATAACCTTCACAACAGCTAGTCACACAGTCTCCAGTAATATTTACAGCATTTATATTCACATATTGAAAAAAACTGTGAGATTTTCTGATGGTTGCATACTAGATAAAAATGATTGTATTATTTAATACATGGGATATAGACAGTTACGGAAGAAGTACTGAGCCCTGAGTAGCCCTGCTAAACAGTGGTTTAATTCAGTTATTTCATCCAACAGTCAAACAATCCACAGTGAACTTCACCACACTGTGAAACTGAGGAGTTTATTAATGCTGATATGCTGCATTTCCCAAGCAAAATTCCCACAGCAAGCAAGCAAATAATAGCTTCAGCAATAAGTTTACAGATATTCTACTAACATATGAACATTTTGGTAAAGAACTGATTTATTCTTGCAGCTGAAGCCACACTTTCCATGTGCAAGAAATTTTAATAACCTTATACATACATACATACATATGTATGTATGTATGTATGTATGAGATATATATATATCTCCACTTAAGTCGCCAGCAAGGACTCTTTGCAAAATCTATTACAAACTTCACTGCCACCCCAGTGTTTACCTTCCTTGGATGTATGCTAAGGCTAAAAGCCAACCTTTTTTTTTTTTTTTTTTTTTTTTTTTTTTAACCAGACCTATTTAGCTTACTCAGTGTGGGGTGCACTAGCTCCTAAATTTAACAATCATTATAAACCAATTTTAATGCAAATGCCAATAAGAAAATATTAATGCACACGAAATACATAGGCAATGGCTGATCCCAGCCTCTTGCTTGCCTTATGTCTGTTATCAAGAAGCCCATTTTCTCTGAAATCTGTTTAAATATGGTGTTTACCGTCTCTGTACTTCTACTAGTGTTTACTCCTTCTTTCAGCCGACATATTTAGCAAAAAGCCCAAACCAAAAAAGCAAGTATAAATACGTTCAAGAACTATAGCAAATTCCCTTCTCCACCCCCAGAGCGGTAAAGCCACAGCAGATGAGCTGTAACTATGGCCTTGGGAATACAAGTTCCCCAGGCTCTTTTACCACACAAATATCAATTCAAGTTACAAGAGCCCTCTCCTCTTATGCTTAATGAATATTGAGCCAAGGAGCCCGCACGCCTTCGCAGGAATGTTTTCCTCCCATTTTCCTAACAAGGCTCTGCTCCCATACCGGTCCAGGATGGACTGCAGAAGGGTGTAAGTGGAAGGATCATCACACCAGTGTTTAGTGGAGGAATAAATCAAACATGGCTTCCCCCTCCATACATTTCCAGAGTTACATTCACTCCTGCTGCCGCACAATCCCGGTCCTGCCCGGCGGGAAGGGGCAGGAGCAGCCTCCACCCCCCCACACCCCAACGCCACGGGGGGGACATTTGCAGCCTCATCACTACCCCTTAAGGGGGCGGTTTAAACCCTGGGGAGGGTTTTTCCCCCCCTTCCCTTCCCCGCTCCGGTTTTCTTTCTGATTTGCACTGATTGATCCCTCATTCCCCGGGGAGGGAGGTGGGCCGGGTGGGCACCTCTCCTTTACCCCTTTATGCTGCCCCCGACCTCCCGCAGCGCCGGGGAGGAGGAGGAGGCGGTCAGGGGGGAAAGGATGAAGCTGCAACAGCCGGGACTCCGGCTCGGCATCGCTCCTTTCCGCTCCTCCGCCACCCAAGAGTCAGGCCCAGGCAGCGGCACCGATCCTGCGGCAGCCCCGGGGGGGCCGAGGGCAGGCGGGGGACCCGGGCCCCGCAGCGAGGGCCAGGTACGGGGGGAGGAGGGGGAGCGAACAAAAAAGCCCTCCTCCGGGGAACGGGGAAACCGGAGCTGCGGGCTGCCCGGGCAGATGGAGACGGTAAGTTTGAGGGGAGCGGAGCCTCGGCGGGGAGGGAGTCTCCGGGGAAAGCGCCGGGGCGGGAGGGGGGCGCGGATGCGCCGCCACGGAACCCCCGTCCCCCCCCGCCGCCTCCGCTGCGCTTCTGCCGCCCAGGGCCCGCGGTCCCGGCCCGGGAGGGGGCTCCCGGTGCCCGCGGCGAGGCGCGGGGCCGGGCGGCAGCATCCCCGCGGGCGGGCGAGCCTCGCCGCCGCCGCTCCCGCCGCTCCCGCCTCCCGCCCGGGGCCTGCGGGAACGTGCCCCGGGTGCCTCCTCCCTTCCCGCGGGGGGGGAGAGCCAGCCGCGCTCCCGGCCTACCGACCTGTGCCCTAGAGCATCCTTCTCCCCGGGGAGCCGGGCGAGGCGGCGGCGGTATCTGGGTGCCGGGGAGCGGCGGGAGCCGAGGCGACACAGCGGCAACAGCGGCGGCGGCGGCTCCGGCGGGTCCTGCGCGGCGGCCCCGCCCCCTCCTCCGGCCAGAACCAGCGCGAAAAATCGGCGGCGCTGATTGGCCGCCGCCGCCGCGCGGCCCCCGGAGCGGCCGTTTCAAATCCCCCCGCGCGGAGCCGCCCGCACGCACGGCCGCCGGGAGCGCCGCCCGCCGGGAACGGGAGCGGGCCGGGAACGGGAGCGGGAGCACAGCCGGGAGCGGGAGCAGGGCTGCCTGGCGGAGAGGGGAGCCCGGACCCGCTGCCAGGGGAGGGAAGGCCACGGGGTGAGGTGGAGCCAGGCCCGCTCGGGGGAGCCCGGCTCGCCGCCCCCAGGTGGGCGAGAGCGCCTCCCACCCCGGTGGGAAACGCTTTTTTAAAAACATCTTTATGTTGTTGTTGTTATTTATCTCCCCAGGGGTATGAGGATGCTGGCCACGAGCCGTCCCCAGGTGCGCCAGAACGCGTTAAACCCACCCCCCTCACCCCCTCGAAAGGGACTCTATAGAGGTCGGCGAAAAACGTTTAGTTTTAAATGTCTTTATATTATTATTTATCTCTTCCTGGCCGGCTGAAAAGTGGTCTCCTCACTGCTGGCCTCAGCCACCGTACACGTGCGCTTTCTGAAAATCCTGATTTAAGCCAAATGTTTTGACTTTCAGTACAACTGCACACAATTTGGAGGCTGTCGGATGGTTGTAAGAACCGAAGTGTGCCTGGCTGCAAATTATCCGGGCTGTCTCTTCTGGAAGTATGGCCTGGGTTATATTTTTCCTTAAGATTGCATCAAAATAAGTACATGTGCTTGCAATTTGCCAATTGAAAACACAGCTTTTTTTTTTTTTTCGCCTTTTTTTTTTTTCTTTTTAGGTCAAATCGTTAAAAAGCCGTCATGTTACAATAGGAACAAATATTCTCATGAGCTGTTGCACCAGATAATGTAAAGCAGGTAATGGCCCGGTTTTTCAAGCTTTCTATGGTTTAATAAAAGGATTTATGAGCACTGAGAACCTGTGTTTGTGTACAAGGTGGAGAATGGAGTTCCTCGGTGCTATGGATACTGTATTAACCTGGTAGCTAAGGACCTACGGCAACTCCTGCCAAAGGTAAACAGATGATAATTGAGGAAGGGGAGCACACCAGCATCATGCTTCATGGATAATGGTGAAATTAGGCCATCTGTTGCAGAAAGGCTCAGACTGTTTTTGTTGTTTTTTTTTTTTTTTTTTTTTTTTTTTTTAAGTGATCCTTAATTTACTTTCATATGTTAAAGTTTGTTGATGTTTTTAGATGTGTTTAATGGTGGCTGCATGGCAGTTAGCAGTTGAACAGTGCAAATTTAGTGCTAAGTACTTAGTAATGAAAATCTTAATCATTAGCTGATTAAAACTTAAGGCTGAAGGTGGCTGGAGGAGATCTGTCTGCAGTGATAAAGGTACCTTAACTTGTTTTACAGCCTTTCTGTGAAAAAAAAAAAAAATACACTATCTTTAAGATGTTAGACAAGATTTAGTTTCCAAATGTCAGTGTTTACAGCACCTAAAGAAAAAGATAAACTGCTGTTACATCTTAAAATAGCTAATTTGGATAAAGAGTCGTGACAGTTTTATCCAGCTTCCTTTCTGAAGTTCAGTTAAAGGCAGTCACAGAAAAACTAAAGATCCTTTCCAATTAGAAATAGAGACACCAATATCAATACAAATAAATAGAAGTACAAGTATGTGAATCCTGTTGTTTATGTAAGGGAATATACAGGGTTGCTTTTCTTCATAGCTGAACAATAAATCTAACTTACTGAAAGTACAAAGCACGCCATGTATACAGAGGTGTTTCCGTTTCCCCCACAAAATGCTCCAACTTCCAAAAGAAACATTAATTGTCAATAATTTGCGTGATAAAAATACTTTATCTCCATTCTCTTGGTAATAAATTCTTTGTGCAGGCCTGATGATATAAATTCATCTTTATGTATGACTTACAAAAGAGAAACAGATTTTCATTTTGTACTTATCACTAATGCATAATATCCTACAGATAACACAGTTCCTATGTTTGCTTTGTCAGTTCTTTAAGGTGTAAGTGGAAGGATTTTGTTATCATGGTCAAGGTGACAAACCTTCCTTACTCCTTACAGTTCCTGTAGATCACTGGCCTTGTCTACGAGACCAAGATTTGCAACTGTAATTACCTCTTGATAAACCCACCATGCAGACTTCCAGGAAAGCTTTCACGGGGAGTTAACACCTTTAACTGGAATACCACCAGTTTATATTGTAGATAGACGCTGGTGCAAACTTGTCCAATGTCTTGACCTTTTAAATAAAAATTGTGGTTGCAGGTTTTTTTAATTTTCAAAACAATTAGCTGTTTCTTTGAGGTCTTATTGTGATAATAAAGATACCTCATTTTTCCACTGCAGTACACAAAGAGGCTGGCCCTTTGCAAGGGGGTATAGTTACATGATGCTTCTGAAAACTGAGTTTAAAAAGCTTTAACTTCTCAAGGTGTAAATACATATGGAGTGCAGAATAAGCTTGTGCTGACAAATCACTGGCATGCTGCATTACATCGGAGAGATAGCTTTGAAGGAGTTGAGGGAAACGTCCACTAATCAGTTTTTAGTAGTCAATTTTCCCAGCTGAACCTCTTGGAGATTTTGTTCTTTCATTATATTTCCTTGTGACTTTAAATTAGCCAGTATTTTTTAACAGTTTTGGTTTCAATGGCCTATCCAAGATATATCAAAGATGCACAACTAGAGCAAAATAAGTATTCATTTATTAGTGACTCCTGTTTAGTTTGGTGACTAAAATTTTATTGCTTCTCACTTTCAACTTTTATGGATATATTATGTTAAACTGTATCACAATTAATATATCTCTTTCAACTCAAAGGCATTTAAATTAATGTAGTGGTAGCATGCTGCCCTAGAAATACTTAAATATTTTGGAGATTATCAATTAGTTACTAGGCCAAAAGACAATTTGCAATTCAAGCACTTTTTCAAGATCACTTATTCAGCAACAGCTGAAGTCAGTGCCCCTGGCTTTAGGCATGTGCTGGAACTCTGAAGGTGATAGAAGTTTTATTTTGTTGCCACCACAGGGACAGTGAGTGCTGGACAAGCCAAGGCCTTGCACTGCAGTAGCTGCAGTTTCACTGTGTTAGACAGAGGTCAGGAACAAGCAGTGTGTGTGGCACTACTCTGTGCAACGCTGCAGAGCTCCCTGCTTGGAGAGCTATTGACAAGGTGATGGGTCACATTTTGGGGTACTTGTTGCCATTAGAAATGATGGGGACCAACAGTCCCTGTGCTGAAGCTTTTCCATTCTCCTGCCAAAGGCAAATAGCAAAGACAATGCAGTTCGTGAGCACGTTTAATCTCACTGTAGATCTCTGTGGCAGGAGCCTTGTGTCTATGTTTCTCTCCTGTATGGATGCTATGGATTGATAGCTTTCTAAATTCCTTTCTTGTACCCCTTTTTATTTTTGTTTTAGGATTTTATGTAATAATCTGTCTAGCATGTATTTTCCTGTATGCAGATTATCTTGGTGGCAATGTTAACTCAGAGTAGTGCTAAACTGAAGTTACATGAGTGTAGTCCATGTGTTTATTGTAGTAAGGTATTGAATGAGATAAGTACTGTATTAGGCCACATAGAATCTACAGATGCAATTTTTTCGTGTTTCACACTTCCACATAATAAAGGTGAACACTGAAGACATTACAGCTCAAACCATGAGTGCAGTGATAAAGGCAATGCTGCCCGTTGTCCCGTTTTGATGTAGCACTGATGCAGAGATACCTGCTCAGTGTTACCCCTACTATCACCATGACACTTTCAAGCTGGCAGCCCCATCACCTGTGCACTGACTTTGGTCAGCAGTCCATGCTTTTCTTTGGATTAACAGAGAGTAGTCGTTGTTTTCATCCTGTCTGAACCTATCCTTAGCTATGTTCACTATAGCTAGACATGGACACTGATCTTCAGCATGTCAGTCCATGTATCATCACAGCTGTTAAGAAAAATCTTTATCAGCATGTATATACATGTATACATCATGCAGCATATTGTATGCTGTTTAATATGGACACAGGAAGCTGCTGTTCTAGAATTAAGAAACAATGAAATATGAAATTTAAAATCAGTATTTCAAAGTGTTTTATATCAATTGTAGCACATTCATTGTAAAATGATAGTTGTAAATGTGTTCTAGAGAACTTGAACGTATATTTGCTTGTTAATTTGAATGAAAATTCATTGAAAATGGTTACTTGGAAAATTTGACATGTATTAGAATTACTTTTAAATTATCTTGAAAATGAGAAGGTACAGGCTTTTCAGACTCTGTGTAACCCCATATAAAAATGGAATAATGGTATTTTTTGGTAGAAAGTTGATTCTGTGGGAAAAAGAAAATAATCTCCTTTGAGAATTTGAAATAGAATTAGTCTCTGTCCAAATGAGGGACATCTTAAGTGCAGCTACAGTTCATGGCTTAAATGCTGATCAGAGTAAAATGCAGGCAATACCTGATCAAAAAAAAACCAGTTAAATGTGAATCTTATTCATACTATGAGTTACACCAGCCTGTTTACCAGTTATGTTTACAGATAGGAAAAGAATGGAGTAAATATCACTTTTGATGCAAACACCTGTTTGTGTTTGCACTATTTGTGTTGAGCAGAAGAAAGGGAAGTGTAATTGAGGGAGCAAAAGGAAGAGGAAAGTTGAACATATGAGGGAGTGGGATACATCTTCAGGGCAAGACAGAGGCCACGGGAAAGGAAAATTGAGGAGCATGTCCCTGCTGTTTTCCAGTGTTGGGATGATAAAAACCAGCTGTATACCCGTTCTCGGCAGCTAACGCGCTTCAGCTTGGTATAAGTAACTTCAGTGAATCAATAAATTTATCTATAGAAGTTGTATGTCTCTAATTATCTTCCCCATCAGTATGACTTAATTTAAACATTGCTGACATTCAGAATAAAATAAATCTAATCTATGTAGAAACACACAGCTTGAGGATTCAAAATATATTAGCTCCGCTCTCTATTGACAGCATAGTGTTACTGTGTTTCTAAACATGAACTTAATCTCACTTAGAAGTATAAATTTCCAAATACATTTTTAATCAGAATTAGTGTTTAGCACAACAGAGCAGAAATATAGTTTTTTGCAGTATGTTTGGCATGTGTTTCTAGATCTTACAGAGTTAACCTTTAGCCTTAACAAGCCAAGTCTTGGCTTTTGAAGAGCTGTAATATAGGTTTGAATGTTAAATTCTTCTGCATTTCAAATTGCTGACTTATGTTTAATCTTCATATAATTATTGGTCAGCGATAATCACAATGTGGTAAGTTATATAGCAATGGAAGCCTTGAAGAGTAGCATTTTTTTTTCATTTTGGCAGAGAAGTGACTATTGATATTTCCACTCTGCTGGGGCCAAAGAACAAAGTTTGTTAAGGGTTGAATAGGCCAGATAGATAATGCTACTACTGTTTTCAGCAGATGCTAATGCAGTGTTTTATTTTGCACACGTATTAATCTTTGCTGCCTCAGTACAGAGTGGTGAGGGTAACTCTGTAGGTCCTAAAGGTTAATTTCATTCTTTTTTAAGAGATGCCATTATTCTGTTAACCGTAATTGCTCTTTTTTGAATGATTAATTTGATCACATGAACTGTTTCTAATTATGTTGGTGACTGGCAATTTCCTGTACTGAGAAATTGTAGTTGTGATCATATCCTATTTACTCAGTGTATATGCCTTGAGAAAAATGCTCACTGACAGGCATTTTCAGAAATTGCCACTAATTTCAAGAACTGTTTGGAGTCTTTATACAAGATGCTTTGCACTTGTTTTACATTGGTGTTGAGTATGTGCAATGTACTTGACAAATGAGTGCTGAAACAACTGGATGTGAGGTGCACGATGAGCAGGTTTGCAAATGCAGGCCTATCTGCTAAATTATCACCTGTGCTGTCACTGCTGTGAAAACTGAAAGGAGTGGGATGTGTTTCTTGCGCATTTTACAATGTTCTTACACTGGAGCTGGATATGCTCACTGCTGTGAGCTCTGTTTGCTCGCTTCAGTTACTGTTAATGAGCCAGAGAGTGCGCGGTGCCAGCCGGTGCAGCACTGAGAGGCTCCTGCTTGGTGAGCCAGCCCTGGCAGGGAGCAGGGGCTGCTGGGCTGCCCGCAGGAGTCACACTGGACTGCTGGGCTGCTTGCAGGAGTCACACTGCGCTCCAAGGGCTGCTGGGCTGCCTGCAGGAGTCACACTGGGCTCCAAGGGCTGCTGGGCTGCCTGCAGGAGTCACACTGGACTGCTGGGCTGCTTGCAGGAGTCACACTGCGCTCCAAGGGCTGCTGGGCTGCCCGCAGGAGTCACACTGGGCTGCTGGGCTGCCCGCAGGAGTCACACTGGGCTCCAAGGGCTGCTGGGCTGCCTGCAGGAGTCACACTGGGCTCCACTGTCACAGCTCAGCCCTACGTACAGCACTGACCCCACCAAGGCACTTCTGCCTCCAGTGCCAAATCTGCATCCAGACATCGGGCTATCTCAGCTGCATTTACAGCAGTTGAATTAAATGTGATTCAAATGAAGAATGTGCCTAGCAGAGAAGAAAGGTGCTGGGCTTGGCCAGGATGTAGGACACTGCCTGCCTGAAGATTCACCCACTCTCTGTTGTCTCACGCTGAAGCTGGGCATGGTTGTAGTACCACTGTGCTAAGAATAGCATCATTCCCATGGACACAAGCCACTGGGAGTTGAACACTCCTCCTTTTGCAATTGCTACAGCATCTGGGCGTGTAGTGTTTGCTGAAGGGCCGATGTTATGTGCATTTTCTGGTTCTGAGCTGGTTCTTCAAAGCTGTTTGCACTGATTCCACATGGCATTCAGAATCAAGGGGCCTGTGATGCAAAGCCCCAACTTCTGTCTCAGCCCAGAAGTGCTTCAGAGGGCCCAGAAGTAGTACTTTTGCCTCCTAGGAGAAGTACACCACTGATAACATCACCAAGAGCTGCAGTACCAGGATCCTGAAATTGAGCATTCTCTCTGGTAATCTGACATTCAAAGCCTTCAAATGAACATATTCAAGGCCTTCAAAGTGCAACCAAGTGCTTTGCACAACATACCATCTTAAATGCTCATTCTACATGTGTTCCTTACTTCACTTACACTTGTAAAGCTGTTATATTTGACTTGTATTTGGAATGACTCTGGCAATTAGATGTACATATCAATAAGTAGTCTCTGCAGCCCCAGTCATGCATGCTCTAGTACAGCTGTAATGCCCAGTGCCCGTGGGGACTCTGGTCTAGTCTACTGTAGACCTGCAAGGAACAAACAGCTGCAAGCCTTTTTTATGTGCTCCCTGTTTTGCCTGTAACCTGTCCTCAAGGATTTTTACAGGCAGGCAGCATGTAGGCCTTATATGGATATGTCCCTCAGAGTAAATTAAAGAACTTCATCAGATGTTCACTGGCTCATTAGAGAGAGACCTGTGATCCCTGCCCATTACACACAGGCTGCCTGTCCAGCTGTGTATTGCCCTTCCTGATTACCTTTGCCACTTCTAAGGCTGGGGCATTTACCTGTTTGTGAATGAGCTCAGGCATTCCTTTAGTTCTCAGCCAGGTGTGCAAAGGTAAACCAGCTCCTTTCATGAGTGGATCACGAGTTCTGCTATAGTGTTTTGAGCCAGAGAGCTTCTGCTGCCCAGGTACAGTCCACTGTCTGCCTTCATCTGCCTGGTGCCATCCTAATAAATTATGAGGGGTGTGCTCAGAATTTACCAGTTTGCTGACCGTAGAAAAGCAAACAGAAATCTGAAGGATGCTTTGGAGATGCTTTTTACAGTGCAATTTAAACATAGTGAGTGGGCCTGTTCAGAAGTGTGTGGATATGCCCACACACTTCTGAAGATGGTTGCTGGGCCTAGCTGATTCAGGAAAGAACATAAAGAAGTCATTGATTCAACAGGAAACATTTACCCAAGAGTTGTGTTCCAACAGCTTAGGTCTCAGAACGGAATTCCACTTTGATAATTGTCAATATTCATTAAAAAAACTACTTTGGCTTTTGAGAATTAATTTCTAGGTTGGTTTAAATAACCAGTTATCATATTCTTTCCTTTTCTTTTCATGGCATTGTTAATTAATTGTGGGTTAAGCCTTGAATAATTTTAAAGATATAATTTATGACCCAACTATACCTGCCCCTTAAAAAGTCCAAAGAGAGAGACTTACAAGCCTTACATGTTCATATGGAACCAGCAGAGAAGCCCTCAGCATGTGGGTGTCTTGTTAGCAATATTGAAATATAAATATTAAATAATGATGTCTTCTGAAGGTAAAAGCTGTGGTTTTTGCCACCTTTTGCACACTTGTGTGTGTGCCAGGCAGACAAGCACTCTGGAGTTTGAAAGATGACCCCCTTTTGATCTATAAGCATCCCATCTCAGTATGATTCTTGGGAGAAAATCTTGTTCCAAGCAGTTTGGATTTATGTAGGCCCTGTGGAGTTCACTGGTGGGTTTATTTGGCAGGTGGGCCATATCAACCTGCCAGCAAGGGACTGTTTGACCTGCTTAGGTTCATAGAGCTTGTAAATAAAGATTCTGTCAGGGAAGAGAGATTCTCTTGTGCTTCAGACTATTTATATCTCTTCTAACTGTGGCTGTTAAAGCTTATAAAGAAACAGAAGGTCTGGGATGTGAGACAGAAAACCCTGAGGGAGTTTTACGTGTTGTATTTGGATTGCTGTGTTAATATCCTAAAATAAACACAGCATGCCAGAAAATGGGGAATATTTTTATTGTAATTATTATGAACCCAAAGACATAAATTATTGGTTATTGAATGGAACATGGCTGAGCTTGGCTGTAAAGGACAATAAAATAATCTCTTAATTCAACACTAGCAGCTATTGGCGATCAATGGGAACCAGACATTTAATCAGCTTCATTTCCCTCTTTTTTTTTTTTTGCCTTTTTTTTTTCTGCATTGTTTTTAAGTTTAATAATTAGTACTATTTACATTTTTTTACAGCTCAGGTTTATAATGAATACAATAAGTTTACAATAAATTGTAATCCTAATAAAACTATGATAGACTTTCCATCAATAGAATAATTTTAATTGGACAGAAATATTACATTGAAAGGTGTGTTGTATTACAAATTGAAAAAAATCCCTTTAAGAAGTCTTTCCATCTGTCTGATTGCAGGTCTGCAATATGTAATTTTTAACAGGTGTATCTTATTCAGTGAAAAGGTTATGTTGTTTTATTTATATTCCTTATAATGTAAGAAAATGTTTTTCCTTTAGTCAGAAGCTACCAGTTTGGACTAGCTGAACAATCTTTCTGGGAACAGTTTCCTTCTGTTTCAGCAGACCTACTCAGATACCCAAGTGCTACTGCAGATCAAATGACACTGAATTCAGTGTCTGCCAGAGTTGAGATTTTGAGTCTGTATTCCTTGTTCATTCATTTGAAAGTCAATTTTGGAATATTTCTGCTTTCTGTCCTGAATGGACTTGACAAATGTTTTTTGACCTTAATCAGGTTGGACTGATCTGGTACTTAGACATTTTGTTTTAAAATATTTTATATTAACAGTCACCAATTTATAGAGAATCTGTTGAATCTACAATTGCAAACATACTGTCTGCAAAAGTATTTCACTCTAGAGCTGCTGCAGTGTCCAAGGAGAACTCGCTATTGAGGAAGGACAAGTAGGGTATTACTGCTGATGCACACTGAGTGGAGAATAGCTTCCAAATTTTTCTAGTCACCAAAACTTTGCAAGTTACAGGAAGCCACTTAGGAGAAACATGAAGACAGGCCCTTTCTTCTTTTCTTCCACCTCCTTTCCAGTGGGCATCTCTTTGTGAGCTGGATGCCCTGGCTCCCAGCCCTGCTGTGATGTGGGACTGGCAAACTGCTGTGCACCTGTTCCAGGGGGATTAGGCACTGGTGACAGCCCATATCCAGAATTTCCTCCACAGATGGTATTACCCTTCAACAAGTGAGTCAGAACCATTTGACTTGGAGCTTTTTATAGTTGTTGAGGGTAATGATAATCATCCTAATAAAGTAGTTCTTAACCTCTCATACTGAATAGTTTGCCATTGGTTGAAGAAGATACCAAGCTGCCCTTCACTCCCATCCCTATCAGCTTTGCCAGCACTGGCAAAACGCTGTTATGCTTTTACAATCATCTGTCATTGCAGTAGGAAGCCAGTGTTGTCTGGTGGATGAGATACCAGGCTGAGGCCAGAATTGACTCTGCTAATTAATTCACCATTGAGAAATCTAAGACTATATTACTTCCTCTGCCGTTTTGATTTTCCTAATGATAAATACATTCATTTGAGAATTCAATAAACAACTCATGCTGAAAATCAAGTATGCCAGGATTGGTTTGCAGAACTGGGCTTTATGTTAAGTTTTCTAGTCTGAAGAATCAAATATTATCTGTATTGTATTCCTACATGTTGATATGCTGATTACAGAAATAATAGTCATGTTTTTTTCCCTTTTCTCTGCTGCTTACAAGCCTTTATGTCATTCTAGTAGAACAGAGTTTTTGATATAAATACTTTATTTTCTTACTTTGAAAATTGTCCATATATAGTTCAGGGAATAAATGTCCTAAATATGATTCCACCCCAGTCTCTCTTTTTTCTTTTTATAATTTCCTCTTCTCTTTTTTATCTCCTTCTTTTCCCATTTGGTTTGGTTTTTTTTTTTTCTGTTTTCTTTTTCCCCTCCTTTTCTGCAAGTACATAAAAAGAATCAGGCACTTCCTGCTATCCCTAAGCACAAATTTAGTTCCTGGTATATCCACTCTAACGTATTCAGGAAGGAAGGAATAATCTTTCTGAGCCTGTAGTGCTTTTATAGTGGCTGCAGTAGCTGTAGCTCAGACTGTAGCTCCATACTGGAGGAATTGTGTAATATTTGATCTTTGGAAGTAGTAAGGAACAGGCCCTTTCATAGGTGAGAATAATATGCATTGTGCAGTACAGTGAAGCAGACAAATGTTCCTGCATAGAGGAGACTACCATCTGCTAGAATAAAACAATTCATACAAGCCACAAAATTCACAGAATAACAATAATTTTTTTTCTAAAATAAAACCCTCAATTTCCTGGCTAGGATAAAGTAAGACTGATTAGGTACCACTTGTAAAAGGTGGGTTTTATGAAAGAAGAGGATGTTAAGTGCTCTGGAGGAGAAGGATTTGCAGGAGAAGCATGATAAGATAAAGATTTGTCTAAAATAGGACTGGGAAATGGCTAAGTGGGAACTGTGAGCTGAGTGTGTGGGAGGAAAGGAGGCAAGCATTCATTTCACCAAACATTAAGAACAGAAAAAAGACACGGGTGGAAGGCATACTTCTTTTTGTTAGTCTGCTTTAAACTGACCTGTTGATTTCAATTCCTGCAGGGAATTAAGACTATGTTCAGTGGGCTTTTAATGTACATTTATCAGCCAGTTTGTTGTGAATGGTTTCTATCTTCTCTTTCTTCTAACTACTCTCTTTATTTCACTAAAAAAATCCAAGAAGTGACAACCAGCCTGATTCACCTTTCAATTTAAGAAGATTCTACTCGTTTTAGATCCAGCTGCTTTGCTTTAAAGATATCAGCTGTTAATTTTAAGCAGCACACTGTAGGGCTGCTCAGGTGCAATGTGCCCTCACACCCTTACCAGCCTTCTCCTGGCTCCCATGGCAGCAGATATGAAGATAGAATAGCACGGAGTGGGTTACACTGTTGGTGTGGGAGGGAAACAGCTGCCTGGTAAAGCAGCCTTTTGTGGAGTATATCGAGTTCTGGCCCTGTTTTGCCATAAATTAGCTGGTTTAATAAACATTTCCTGCAGCCTTTAGTAAACAGACTGTTTCATGCTTGAACTTACTAACATGTTCTTATCTTTGCTATAAAATGTATATAACTGTGAGAGACTTCCGAGTGACAAGAGTGGATTTGTGAAAACATCCGCATAATGTTTTTCCACTTGCTCTCAGCTCTGTTCATGGATTTGCTGGCTGAGACAATGTTTGGAGTAAAGTCACATGATCAATCTGCATTTTCTTGCAGTCTTCCTGAGCTTTTGCTCCATTCTTTTTTCATGCCAGGTATTCTGCTGATCTACAGATCCAGGCTCCTTCTTTTAAGGGTAATAAATCAAAATTATACAGTGTTTAGGATTTCAGTTAGAGAGATTATGTCAGAATTAGAACATTCGTGAGTGAAGGTCATATAAATCAATCCTTCAGTTATTCCATTTTCAGTTTCATTGTAATGAACAGTCCCCTGCTTGCAGTGAGAAAGCTTATGGTGCTGGAATACTGATAAGACGATACTGCATTGAGAGTACATTTTTGACTATTGGATGAAATCTGCAATGCGATATATGACATCCATGCAAGGGTCTGAGTTGAGAAGCCTTGAAATTGTCAAATTACAGCATTCTAGGGATGAGGCTGGTTTGCAAAATCACTGAATCCTCTTTATAGCAGAAAAAAATTTAATGTGCAAAGTAATAACAGAGGACGTAGTAGAAATGTAAAAGAAAAACACACCACTCTTTCAAGCTATCATGTTAAACAGTTTAATGGTATATTGTTGTGCATGCTTAACATGGGGGTGTGATTTTTACCTGGGTAGTAATGCACAACAACTAACATCACTTTTCCTACTTAAAATACTTGACAAGTGATGTTGCTTGTAATAACATAATGTAGCTAAGTAGCCATTTTAGTTGCTTGCAAAATTGTAATAGTGAGAAGGAACTTGGCATTGGGACCACTGATGGGATTTGGTGTATGCTGCCAATTACTCAGGTTATTGTCTAAATTCCTTGATCAGACATACACCCTATATGTACTTCCTAATTTATATATTGAACTTGTGCTCACAGGACAGTATAAAGCAAATACTACTCTTTGAACACACTCCTACTCACTTTACCCTGGGGAAATTGCTAAAACATGAATATCTCTATTTATTTACAATACACAGCCCTCTGACATGCCAATATTCCAGGGCCTGTACATTCCAGTCTATTTGCTCCCTTCCCTTTGACTAGCTCTGCACTCCTACTAGCTTCCCCCTGGGTTAGACATATTTGGTTACCACTCAGCCCTGATTTGCATGTGGCTTCCTCCAGTTCTTGTGCACCCCTGCTTGAGGCCGCAGGGAGGAGGAGGAGCTCTCCAGGGTTCTGCTCAACCTGAGGTGCAAGGATCTGGGGAGAAGTTCCTCAAATCTGGCTTTCAACCCAGACAGCTGGAGTCCGCTTGTAGAAATCACTGGTAAAGGCTCTGCACTGCAAGGTTAAAAATGGAAAAGGGAATTCTGACAAGTCCTTATTTACCTGCCTGCATTGTGTTGTTCTGAGTAGTGCCCTGAGGGTGGAGCTTGCAGTCCTCCACTTGGTGTTTCTGAAGGGATGGTAGACCAATGAAAGTGGGAATGATGGTTGTGGAGGAGGAGATGACAGACTTCTAGGAGCAATGATGAAACTGTGAAGTGACCAGAAGTGGGCCTGCAGCTGATGGATTCAATTTCTGAGGATCCATTCAGGAGCAATCTCATCATGGTGGGAATTGCAGGTAGCCCTGAAGCAATGTGAAACATAGCTTCTAAACAGAATTTTTAACAGGAATTTTTAAGGAGGTGCCTTCAGCATTATCTTTCTGGTTTCACTTGAAATCTAACAGCATCACCTTTTTATTGGCAGCTTCAGCAGGTACATTTGAAAGAGTCAGCCTCTCCGTGCTACCTGATGGATTGATCTGGACTTGGACTACACAGGGAAAATATTTGCACAGTTTTTATCAGGCAGCGAGCCTGCTGTTCCTGATTGTAGAAACTGAGGGATGACAAGCTTAGGACAAAGCACAAGGACCACAAAGGCCAATGATGATAACCATGTGAAAAACAGAGGAGCCAGAAGGAATGGGGAAGAGATAAAGGGGCACAATACGAAGTGCACTGGGATATTATGCAGCTCTTCAGGAAAAAATCACAGATGTTAAGCAGCTCATTAGGGAGAAACAAATCTCTCCATAATATCAGACTTGATCAAACCCAGCCTGAATGTGAATGTGGCTACAGGAACACGAGCACGGGTTGTCTGTGCCTCTGCAGTGCAGAGGCTTGAAGGCAGGTTTGCCACCCTCACACACGAGCTGGGACACAGCGATGTGCAAGTAACCTTGGTGACAGAGGCAGGACTGAAACAGTGGATTCACAGCTCCCAGCTCTGTGCTCAGACCACCAGACTCCTTTCTGTGTGTATTTATCAGCAGCAGTGAAATACAAGTCACTGCTGCAGGCAGCAATGCTCTACGCTCACCCTATTTCTCATACTCCTTCCTTAAGCACTCATTTCTGACTATGATCAGAGATTGGATAAAGGGACTCACAGGCCTTTGGTTTAGCCCAGTGTAGTCATTCTAGTTTCCATGATGCCAAATGACGCCTTCATCCAACATAAATAAAGAACAGGATGTGGCACTCTAAGTTTCTCTGTTTACTGTGTCTTAATAAATTCTAGAACAAATGTACTCAATTTGGATGCAGAAGAACATTCTCTTACTTTCAGCTCTACACACTGGTCCTGAAAGCTGATAGTCACTGAATTCTTTTTGTCCTGTACATCAATGAAAGGAAAGCTGTGGAGACAAAACCTGTAAATTTCTTCTGCAGTACCTCTTCCCTGCCTCCACATCCTGCCTCAGCAACGTCTGCAATTCTTACCTTCAGCAGGTTTATGAAATGTCTCAGCTGAATAAAATTATATTGCAACTGATATAGGAGCAGGATTGGAATTCATTTCATCTTTATTACAGTGAAATGAAATTAGTTATATTGACAACTCAGTTATGAAGAGAGCAAAAACTACAATATTTTTTATACCCATGTTAGTAAAATAACTTGACAATCCTGATATGTTGTATAGAAAAATTATTTTTGTATGATGCTCTTTCACAAAATAATGTAAATATATAGATTGCATAGATGTTTCTAAGTGCAGAATTTGCTCACAATAATCTGTGATCTTACTTTGCTTCAGTAAAATTCCAGTTTATATTCATTTTATTAATTTGCTTTGTGATACCTAAGTTTGCCATAATAATGATTCTTGGGGTTCTAATTAGTGACTTTTGTGGAACACCATTTACCGCAGTGATTTGGGATAAAGGTCAGTGCCTCCAGGAACCTGGAAAATACTTGGATTGGAGCACGATGTCTTTCACGTTGGTTTATTTAGATAATTCAAAGTTTGAAACAGAAAGGTAACATATAATGATTAATATGATGCCTGCTATCACTGGAGGAATATATTATCAAAGCCTGTCCTAAAAATTTCTTTCAACCAGATCTGTCATTTTTCATTTGGACAATACTGACTTGTTCGTCTTTTTGTTTGAAATGCGCTTTACCACACACACACAAGAAACCCCAGAGTAGTCAGAGAAAGGAGATACCTTTGAGAATCATCCCTAATATATTTCCATTAATCTAAATGGAGTAACAGTCACAGTATCCAGCCTATATGCTCTGCAAGGAGAGAAATGCAGTTCCATACACAAAAGACATGGTCTGGTTAAATCAATTTCTATAGCATCTTGTCTCCACATATTTCAGAGCACTATCCTTCTCAATTAATGTCAGCTCTGCTCTGGGAATACTCTTTGGTAGTTAACTGTTGCTGTTAGAGAGCTAACTTCAGATTGAACACAGCTGGCTTATGTATTTTGCTGTTAATAGTTTTGGTAATGGAACAACAAATGCAAGGGGAACAAACTACTAACTAGAATGCAGTAGATTTTCAACACAAATAAATCAACTTTAAGGATAAGAAAACCTAAATGTAAATTTCCTTTGACTGGCTCCTGATAAAAAAAAAAAATAATTACAAACTTAAGATAGGTCTTATGTTTTTCTTTTCCCCAGATTTCTAAGCTTTCAGAATATTGGGGGTTGCACACATACCACTGTGCAAACAGCACTTATCTCTAGAATATTTAATTTTAAATTCATTTTTTGGTGCTTCTTTACTTTCATTTCCACTTACACCAAAGTCAAACAGAAACCCCTCAAACACCCCAACATCTCACAGAGCACAAGAATGGAGAAGGAGCAGATACAAAGTTCAGGGAGGGTATGAAAAAAACACATAATGCATGTGTGAGAAAGATCACAGATGAAAAAAGAAGAAAGTCAGCTGAAGAACAGAGATGAAGGAAAGCAAGTGCAAGGCAGATTTTTAACACATCTCAATCTTGCTGTGGCTTTTATGGGTAATTAATTACCCACTAGAGGGAGATCAACTGTAACTTGTTGCCAGGTGGATTATGGCAGAAGTTGGACTTTGTAAGGCAAGAGAAGATGCAAGTTCCTTTCATTGGTAGAGTTTCGTTCTGTGTAAGTTACCACCGGACTGAGATCTCTTCCCTTTCTGACCTGGCTTTCATGGTATTTCTACACAAAAAATCCCCACCTTGATTAATGTGTTTGTTCTGTTGGTGAGAGGAACACGTGGAGTTTAAAGGTGGCAGAAACAGTGCAGTGCTTGTCTAGGACTAACCAAACTGCCATAGGCTCCCAGCAAGGGGTGAGCCATGCATGACTCAGTCAAGTGCCTCGAGACACCCTGACAGTGACCCTTTGGTCCACCTCAAACACCTCCTTGGTTCCAGGTTAGGACTTGCATCTCACAGCTTTTATTTATGGTCTCTTACTCTCACTTCTATTTGTGCAGAACAGAGGAAGCTTTTAACATTCAAAGCAGGCTTAGGCATGTCCTTTCCTCAAGGGAAACCAAGAAAGGAAGTAGTAATGGATGCTTAGAATTGGAAACAGATTATAGGAAAAGTAGCTCCTACCCATTTGTGTCATTCCTGCTTCTGAAAATCAGTAGTTTAGGGATTTCCTGATTTCCAAAGAGGATGTTGCAGCTAGACAAGCATGTGTCAGGGACTTCATTAAGCCTAGCTCCCTTGAGTGTGTCTATTTTCTTGTTGAGCCTATTTATTTATATTTTGGGGGTTTAGAACATCCGGAGGCAATGAGTTTATATGAAAATATATTTCCTTCTGTTCTTTTTAAAGCCCTGCTCCCAGATAAACTGGTTAAATTAATATGGCATTAAGAGCAGCAATAATAACCATTTTTTATTCACTTTCCTCCTACCTTCATTATTTTCCAGACGTCTACATGTCCCCTTCCTGTTGTAGTACAGAATTCTAACCCCACTCTGGCTCCACTTATACTAGGACTTTTTAATAATATGAAGGCTTTTCATAGTCAAGCTATTAGCAGTGAAAATGGTCTTAACTCTAACTTTGCCTTTCTGCATGAGAACTGATGGATACAGAAGAATGTAATGCGAACTTGGAAGAGCTGTATAATTATTTCCACACAGGAAGTTTGCAGTTGATAGTTCGGTGTCACAGATATAGAAATGACTAGCCTAACATGCCATGAACTAAATTAGAGCCAAAACAATTATCTAATGCCTGTGAACCCTCAGGGTCAAATATACTCTCTGCTACCATGTGCAATGCCAGAAAAGTTTGCTGATAAACCCCAGCCATCAAAAACACTTCTTCCTCACAAACTCCGTGTCATAGTTTCCAAAGTGGCCTGCGGTTACATCCTGCTTACCTTCAAATTCCCTCAAAAATTCTCACCAGGAGCACTGGGCACTGGGCACTACTGGTTCAATAACCCTGGTTTAATAATTATTAAAAACATGGCATGACTTCATTTATCAGTGGCCTGATATGATCCTTAAACAAATCAGGTTAAGGTAAATGTAAAACAATGAATTTGCAAAAATCCAAATATAAGCAACACATTCGCATTGCTTATCCAAAGCAATCCACAGAAAAGAAATAGGGTATAGAGGACATTTGCAGACCTAGCAGAGCAGCTGGCTGTGCTCTATAAGAAAACTAGGCACAGGTGCTGGGATTGTGCCCAGGGCCCTGATTCCCAGCTGGCACGCTGAAAGAGGCTTCCCACTCAGGGAGAGTTAGATGTCTGTTCCTTGGGAGGAGAGGCCTCGCAGAGGGGAGGAGGTTGTTCCCTTGGCACAACAGGGAAGCACTGCTAGCTGAGCCAGCTTTTTGTTGATATCTGTTGGGCATATTTCCTTTTTCAACTGTTGCATTAGTGATTAGAAAAGAAAATGACTGATATGTGTCATACTGGAATGAGTGTGGGGCTTGCCACTCTGACTGATGAGCAGGCTGGATGGCTCACTTTTACCTGCTGCACAGATTAGTCCCATTGAGCTCCTCTTGCTCTATTCTGCTGATGAACTGCTAGAATTTGCAGACCCCAGCTAAGCCTTCAGTTTGTACACAAAATTCTCTCTTGAAATTGCTTTCAGAGGACTGGACAGTGCATGCTTTGGGGGACTACATTTCCCCTGGATACTGATCAAATCCAATGGTAAAGCTCTTTTCCGTCAACTTTGTGTTTTCTTACACACACGACTTGCTGGCCATGCTTTATACACACGTGAAACCAGGATTAAAGCATATAATGTGTTACTGAGAAAATACCTAATTCCTTGAAGGTAACAGGATGTTTAGGGGTAAATGCCTCCCAAGTCTGTCTCTAGGGGATACTATAATAGTAATAAAGTGAATAGAGGCCTAAGATAGGCAGGAGAGAGGTTGCTGATTACATGGGAAAGCCCAGACAAAGCGTCTTCTGTTTCTGGTGCCTGAAATTCAGCCGCACAAGAAAAAGGCAGGATACTGGCAAAGCACCACTGGGATGTACTTGTGCTGATGGCTCTTTGTTGTTTTTCTATAGCTTCACATCACATTTTAACAGGTATTTCCCCTCAAGATTCTCATGTATCTACAAGTCATGTGTTGTCATTAAGCTGCCACTTCACTTGCCTTGGAGGTTACCATTCTTTCTGTCTCATAAAAAACAAAGATTAAAAGGTTAATTTTTATCTCTGTCCAAAAATTTTATGATGCTATCTGGCAAGCAACAGGATTTGATTTTATAAATACATAACTGCACTATTCCTTTATCACTCTGTGAATGTCTCTGATAGCAAAGGGACATGGCATACATATGCACGTGTAGGATTGGGGGCCAACAGCTTAGGTGCTGCTGAGGTCAAGGCACAGACATCCAGACAAACACTGATTTGGAAAATTTACAGTATAGAGGATGGATGTAGAAAGGGAAAGTGCACTGACCATTCCAAAGGAACCAACTCCTTTTTTAAATCTCTTAATCTGCTTTTCATTATCTCTGTGGGGAGGCCTCTTGAGAAAAGCAGCTCTTTGACTTGAATAAAGGAGGGGCTGTGGGCTCATATGCTGGAATGGGGAGGTCATTGTACGGCAGCATGGAAGAGGGGAGTGTTAGTCAGGTCAAGGAGAACAGGATGAAAAAGTGTGAGATCTGCGTTACAGGCTTGGTCTGGATTATGAAAGGTAGGAGGTTTGAAGCTAAAAGGTAAATAAGAGAGAGTGAATTCAAAGGTTGTAAAGACACATTCCAGTAGGGTTATTCAGGCTGACTGTAAGGGACAAATATGAGCCAGGACTGATAAGATCATCAGCAAAACCAGCAAGAAAGAAGTAATGACAGCAGAGGCCTGAGAGAGCTAAATTCTACACAGGAATTTTAAGCATCAGGCTTCAGCAAATGAATACATCCATCTTCAATATTTTTCTTTGTTCTTTTAACAGAAATTATTAGCTCTGCTCACCTCCTCTGAGGCAGAGAAAGCACAAATATGCCTGGGGGACAATGGGGCAATGTTGCATTTTGCCTGCACCAAGTGATATACAGCTGTGTGCATGTGCTGGCTGTAACCTGCTCCCTTCCAAACCAGTACTTACCATAAGCAGTCTCAGCCTTGCAAAATTGCTCTAGAAAATTACACTGCTGCCATTAAAAGGGCCCTTGGAAGTAGCACATTTTTCTCCGTTTTAGAAGACAAAGGTAAAAATTCTCCTAACGTGGTGTGCTAACCTTCTGCTGTTTCTTTAACGGACACAAACTGAAACATATCTCTGTTTTGCAGGGACCTCCTGTCTTTCCAATACTCCTATAACACTGCCTGACTTCACCAGGAATTTTGTGATAGACAAGAAGTGCAGGAACAAGTCTACAAAATCTGGGATGGGGTGGAGGAAAGCCTCTGCAGTCACACACATTTCTTGTCTTGCTTCCTGATAGGTGCATAAAAGCAGCAGTGGCAGCTTTAGGGCTTTTATTGACAGTAACACCCTTGGTGTTTTCTTAAAGACCTAACTCTGAGAGGCAGATAATGACATAAAATTGTTGGCTTTCTGCATTTCTAATTAGAGACGAGAACTTGCAAACCCTACAGCCTAAAAAATCCTGGAGGCAAAGAATAACTCTAAATGCATAGGTTTAAAGCCTGTCATTCATAAAATCAAACCAATTAATTTGGAAGAACAACAGGTTATTTAAATACAGCATTGATGATTTTGCAGCAAAATTTCAGTGTTTCTCATATCAGCTGGAGCTAACAGGTGTGTTTGTAACACTGGAGTCTCCTTTTTTCCCTCCCTCTGTATTTCTCAAAGTCTAAATCCATTTGCTTTTTATAGCTACATTCACCCTTTTTTGTTGCACACATAGCCCGAGCACTGCCTGCCCTCCCTCTGCTTGATCCTGCCTTGGCCAGAACCTTGTGGCTTTCTCCTCATGTGTTCCTCCAGTGCCTCGATCTCACTTTGTGCGGTGGTTCCGCAGCTTCTCCGCCTGTTTGTTTCACATAAGCTCCATCTGCTGGGAAAAGGGAGAACCTCGGTGGTTTTCATTCTGAACTGCAAATGCTTTTCCCTCAATTTGGAAAGATTTTCAAAATTACCCGTTTCTGCTCCCCCAGCTGTGCTCCTGCCTGCCTGCATGCCAGATTTAACTAATTATAACCCAATATGTTATTTGTATGGCATTTTGTGTTGTTAATTTGGGTCAAGCTTAAGCTATCTTTCAAAATACCACTTTTTGACTTGAATTTGAGCAGGTAGTTAATTATCCTTGGATGGGGAATGACTGTTTGCAACACGTTATTGCCATCAAGGCTCTCTCTGTGTGGCCTTTCAGGGCAGCGTTTGAAGAGGCGCCCAGGGCAGCCCGTTTCTGTGCTAATGTGTAGCCAGTGCCGCTTGTTTTTGGCACATTTACAGACAGGAATGAACTTGTGACCTGGACATACACACAGCAAATCTGCAATCCAGCTACCACTTGAACTTTTACCTTTGGGTGTAACACTGACAGAGCAACAGGCTTCAGTACCCCATGAATCTCTCCTAAAAATCCCTGATAATGAATGAAAGTATTTTTTTTTTTAAACTACTAATAATCTGTTGGTTTTCCCCCTGGAGTAGAAACTTAATGCAACTTGCTACACAGTAATGTCCTTTCCCCCCCCCCCCCCCCTCCCCTTTCTTTAGATTTACACTGAACACTGGTGAATAAAGATGAGGTTAATCCTGAATTGTTGAACCTATTCAAGGAGACAACCTGGGGGTTGCCATGGAAACAGATTCTACAGCCTAAAAGCATAATTCTACTTTTAAGGACTGTCTATGGACCTGTACTGATACGTAGCTTATTGAGCCACACTGTGTACACAAACACGACGTTGCAGCAGTGAAATGGCAAAGGTGCCTCCCAACTCATCAGATGCTAATTACGCCCCCACCTCCTCCCACTTAACAGCCCAGAGAATCAAACACTGCACCTCCTCCCCCTCCACGCCCTGAATCCCATCTCCCCGGCCTTGCTGCCAGCTCCGTTCCTCATCAGGGTGTACCGGGAACCGAGGCCGTGTCTGTGTCCCTGTCACAGGTTTGGTGCTGTCACACGCTACACGGGAGCGGGGGGAGCTGCTGTCAATCCTCAAAAACATCAACAGGATCAAGGAGTGCTTCCTGGGCCACGTCTTCAAGAAAGGAGTGACAAACTTACAGTTCTCCTCTCTGTTCATATAAACGTTTACCCCTCAATTTCTAGATAGATTTCTAAACTTCCTCAATAAGAATTATAGATTCATTGCTCCTTTGTCATGTCTGTGCAAGTAATGCACAGCCCTGGGCTTGTTCTGTGCTTTTATAGATCTTATGCACCATTCCTCTTTCAGACAAGTGAAACAGTCATGCCTTTGTCATATCACTGTATCTGCTCATACAGCAATAAAATACATATTTCCGTATTTACACGGCCTGTAACAACCTTCAAATTTTCCTTTTATTTGGAGGTTGTTTTGAAGTGGTTTAGACAATTCCTACCTTGCTTTTGCTTCTATTTAATATCCAGGGGGAAAAATATATTTAATGTGAAATAGTAATCTTAGTTTTGTTCAAATATTACATTTATTTTAATGATTCTCAGATCTTTATTATATGCATCTAGAAATAAGGCTTTGTATTTATTTCTTTTAGTCTCTCTTATCCTATTCCTGCTGGAAAACAGATTTTTCAGCAAGATGGCTGACGAGTTTTCCAGACAACATGGTTGCTTTAAGACCTAGGTCTACAATGGCTGTGTAGCAGTTGGTTTTGGATTGTTTTTTTTTAACAAAACCCCAAAACCCTAGAAACTATGTGGTATCGTGCTTTATTCTGGGGGTAAGTGTTTCCTCTGTGAGTTCATGGGGTGTTGCTCCGGCTGGAGTAGAGGATGTTTTTCTTTTCAACAAAAACTGACTCCTGTGGAAGGCCCATGTGTCACCTACAGTCACTTGGCCTTTTCATCTGGGAGCAATTTGTACAAATATTTGAAAATTTTTAATTCTTAGTCTTTTCTTAAGCATTACTTCACAATGCTTGGTAAATGAACACAATAAATTAGTACTTTTAAACTGTATCTATTTGGGAATTTTTCAGAGCATATTATCAATCCTTTTTATATACAGTAGCAAACCCTGTAACTTCCAGGTATAAACAAATCTGGAACAAAAGACTGTACAAAAACATAACGAATTCAGCTCTGAAAAGGCCCATGCATCTACATTGTCTGCCACCCTGAATACTAATGAATTTAATGAAACTATTGAAAGGCTGGTTACTTGTCTGCATAAATGTATTGAGACCTCTGTAATCATCTGTTTGCTGTCTGAAATCTCTTGTCAATAGTTTAATGACTTCAGAGCATATTATTCTTCTTGTATAGGCTTCATATAATGTTTCTACATAATTAAGCAGCTTTGTTAGAGGAACTGCCATTAGTTGCCCCATTTCATTTGGTTTTGTTATCAGCCAACTAGAAAGAAAAAAAGAATAACAAGAGAAAGATACGAATGCAGTCTAGTGAGAGATGTGTAGATTGGGAAGACATTGTTTGGTTTTTTTTCAAGACTCTATTAACATAAAGCACTATTGTCAAGCTGCACATTTTAAATCATTTTAACCATTTAAATGCAGCACATATTTAAATACTTGTAAAGCAAACACAGCTGGCTAAAAAACTTGCAGTGCATTTGGGAGCCCAACATTTTAAAAGTAGCTGTAATAAGTATACAAATAGTAGCATCCATTAATTTGTTAATTATCACTAAATGTAAACAACGCTACCATTTGTATAGCCATAGTGAGAAAAACGTCATGATTTTTTTTTAATTATTCAGACAATTGCATATTCCATCTTTTGAATTAAAAATATTCCATCTTTTGAATTAAAAATATATTAAAATGAATTTATTAACATAAATTTAATCTAATTTTTTTTGTACTTTGGAGAAACCTCCCCTGAGCATTTTCTGTAAATCCACAAAAGAACTCAACAAAATCACCAACTAATTTCCTGCATTTGCCTAGCCCTACGCACGAACAGATAAACTGCAAAACTTAAACTTGCTCTTTATTGCTACAGGACGCTGTTTTCAGCCATGTTTTGGGTCAAACCTGAACACTTCTGCTACTCCTTATGTACAATGTTAGGTAACATGTATTTTCTCTGGGGTTGAGACAGGTGTAGTAGAGGTGAGCAAGTGTCTGGTGCCGTGGGTTACCTGTGAGGCAGCAGAGGTGCGATGGTCCCACAGCTCCCTGTCCCCCTGTCCTTGGGGCAGCCATCTTACTGCAGGGCCGGCAGCCATCTTGTCCACACACAGGCAGTCCCAGCAGCGGTCCCCCCATTTTTTCTGGAACAAGGAAGGCATTAACACCCAAACCTCATGCACACAGTCTGTAAAATGTCACTGTCCTCGGATTGAATTATGATTTCTTCAGTTTGGTTCTGGTTATTCGCTGCATCTGCCATTACAGTTAAAAATAAGGAGAAAGACAGTATCAGAGAATACTGTGTTAATTGAGTACTGAAATATTTTATAAGAGATCCTACTGCTGGTCAGGACTTGACTAGTTATCTGAAGAATAACACGCTACATGTACTCCAACTATTAACCAGCAGTAGCGCGGCACATCTGTCAACTGACTCATTTATGTGCCATTTCCGATCAAAACCATCACGGCTCCACCAGAAAGCCATTTTTTCCTGTCACATCCCGAGATGTACAAACAACACAGGTGTGAGCAGCAGAACCGCTGCTGCCAACCTTGGGCCGCACACACCGCAGGATCACAGGCTCCTCAGGCCTGGAAGGGACCTCTGGGCATCATCCAACCCACCCTCTGCTAAAAGGGAGAGCACAGTGCCGTGCCGGAGCGCGGCACTTTGCGCTGGGGTTGGTTATGTGTGGCCACGGCGCTCTGGGCGGCTCCGTGAGGCGCCGGTGCCCCCCCTTCACAGCGGGCACGGCCCGTGGCCTTCCCGGCGTGGCGGGGACCTTGAGCTGCGAGTGAGGCACGCTCGGGGAAAGAAGACACCACGATACCCCGAGCACCACCGCAGGTCCCGCCGCTCCCTCGGGCGGCTGTAGGGAACACTCCCAGCCGCGCCCGCCCCTCGGTGACGCCATCCCTCCCCCCGCCCGGCGCCGCCGCCGCTCTCACCGTGCGCTCCCGGACTACGGCTCCCGGCGTGCCCGGCGCTGCGGGGCGGTGCCGGCCGAACGCGGCTCCCTGGGCGCTGCTTGGGCGTGTGGGGGATCGCCGCGGCCCGGGCGGCGGGACAGGAGCGGGGCCGGAGCCGCCCGCCCCGTCCACCGAGCGCCGCCATGGCCTCCATGCTGCTGCAGAGCTGCGGGCGGCGCGCCTGCCGCCTGCCCCGGGCGCTGCGCCGCCCGCCACGGCCCGGTGAGGCTCCCCCGCCGGCTCCGGCCCGCCGGGCCTGCCCGGGGAGGGCGGAGGGAGGGAGAGCGGCCGGAGGCGTCCGGGGGCTCCGGGCGTGGGCCGAGAGGCCGCCGCGGGAGGGAAGGGCCGCGGCCGAGTCCCCGCCGCTCTGTCCGCCGGGGCTGGCGCCGCTCCCGGCCCGGCCCACGCTCGGCGGCGGCGGCTGCGGCCTCTCCGCATGTGCTTCCGCGGCAGCAGCGGGCTTGGAGGGGATGATTCACCCTAAGGGCGGTGGGACACGCGTGTCTCCTGAATGCCGGCTGGCTGGGGAAGGAAAATACACGTGTTTTTTGTTAAAAGTGCAGGAACGCGTTGCTACGTCTCGGTCCTGCCTGCCTTGCTCTCGGCGTGGCTTGGGTGTGAAGTGGGGTTGTCACAAGTCATGTGCTTCTTCTCTTTAAGAAAGCACGAGGGGGTGTTTTCTTAGTCTGTGTTAGGGACGAAACGTGAGTTTGCCTTTTTCCAAATGGCTTTGAAGGCTTAGGAAAATAAAAAGGAAGCGCATCGTGTGGTGCTGATTTATAATGAAGATAATTCGGCAGTTTGAATATCTCTGGTTGGTGAAGCTCAGTGGCGTGAAACAGCTGATAACGTGTGACGTACACGAGGCCTGTGGCTGCTCTTTATGCCCTGGGCTGGAATGGCAGAGGTTTAGTGGGGAATTGCCTGTCACTGACACAGAGCCCCGGCTTGTCACAGGAGTGCTGTCACTGAGAGCAGGGCAGCTGCACGCTCACATACAGGCAGACCTGATGAGCTGTAGGGATGCTTGTTCATTGCAAAGAACAGCTGTCCTCTTGGTTACCAATAGTCACTCAAGTGTGGCATCTTTCTCTAACTGATGGGTTTTGTGAGCTACTGTTGTAAAGTCATTTATTTAGGTTAAGCCTGGACAGTGTCCTGAACAAAATCCTAGAGTATCCTAACCATCCAGTTTATTTAAAAAGGGGAAAAACACATCCATGTACCTTCAAATTAGATGGGAGCATTGATTACTCTAGTGGCACAGCATAAAAAATAGTGCTAATGATCACTGCAATTTTGGTTGTTATAACTCTTAGACAACCTAAGCTGAAATGCTGTGATAGAATCAAATAATTAGTGTGCTTTGGTGCACTGTGGTTATGATACAACCAATACTTTAATTTGGGGTGTTAGTCTATTATTAATGCATTCTTGTATGGTGTATTTTTTTTTCTGTAGTGTTTTGCTTTACTTAGCTCATCTTCTTTGCTTTACGTGTAAGTAGTCTAAGATTAAGTTAAAGCTAAGTGCTTCTAAGAATCCTAAATGTTATTCCTGTGAAGATCAGACTGTTAAGTACTGCAAGCTTAAACTTCTCTAGGGACTTACTTCATGATAGCATTTTATTTTTAAAAATTCTAAACATAGTAACAGTATGGCCATTCTATATTAAAAACTTTGGATTTGATGCTTCATTAAATTCAACTATAAAGTTTCCCATGACTTCTTTTCCATGAGGAACATGTTAATATACAGCTGCTTTGGCACTACTGCTCTTCTTTCTTACTAAGCCAATGCAAATTTCTTAAATGAATAGTGTTGGTTATGGTTAAGCAACATTCACCTTGTTCAGACACTTGAATGTCTGTATTATCCCAGAAGCAAGGATTATGGACTTTGCTTTTTCTGAAGGAAGTATATCTTTTATTTCAGGGCTCATTTACTCTTAAGTACATGGTTATAAGAGACACTGCAAAATCTAAAGAGCTCTTATCAGAACTGGCAAAGTTGGAATTAACATTTTCTGTGGGCTTGTTCACACTCTGAACATGCTGTACAACAAGAAGCTTAGTCAGCATGTTTTCGTAACAAAGAATTTTGTTCTTTGACCCCTTCCTTAACGTTTAATGAGTCTGGTGGGAAAGAAGGTAAGCGAAGTGAAAGTGTCTTGCTGTTATGGAGTTTTATCTAAGAAACTCCAAGCCAGTTTTGAGCTCCAGATCATCCTTCTTAGGTCTAGGGGCACCTGGCCATCCACAGCAGGCAATGTCCTCTCCTAGTAGGACTCTTGCTTTAGGCTTTGTGGCCTTCCTGGCACTCAGGTGAGGCAGATTACTGTGCTGTCACTTATCCCTCCAGACACTGAGTACTTCTAGGCTTTGCTCAGCTGCTCCTTGAGGTCAGGGATGTCCTTCTGGGTTGGCCTGTTGGGTGAAGTAATTTAGCTGCTGTTCTTTCTGTTAATATTGGAGAGTATCACAATGCTTTCACAGATTCTCAGGGCTTGCTTTTTGAGCCAGAAAGAGTCAGTTTTTCCCTGGCTCTACTTGCAGTGGCAGCAAGTGTTAGAGTTTCATACAATTTGACATGTGTGAATCCTTGGACTTGATAATGCCACAGCTTTTGCTGTAATTACTTCAGAGCTCACTTAGCATGGGGCATCCCTTGATTATCAAGATTTTCCTTGGATAAGTTAACTTATCTTCTATGACCTCTGATTGTCCCACCTTGATTTTGGCAGCATCTCTTTTCCCCTGCCAGTTAGGGTATTTGGCTGGGGAAGGATATTGGTCATCAGCATTGAGTGCTGTGTTTTCTCAGGTACAGGTTCTTTCATAGGCTGTATCTTGGCTTTGATGGTGGGAAAGGGTACCACAGACCTCTCAAATGACCTTTGTATCCTGCTGTCTCTTAGGATTGACCAGAAATGGTAGATTCCAGATGGGAGAAACAAACCACAGTGTACCTACTCTATCCAGCCTTCCAATTTTATTTTGGATACAGTGAATTCTAAAAGATTGGTCAAAAAGAGTCAGCACATTTGAAGTCTTCCTTGTGCAATTTTATAATATGTCCAGAAGTATTTTTGCTCTTGGTAGTAGTTACCTATTGAGTTACTGTAGCACGGTGTTGAGACAAGATTTATTTTTTTTAAAGTTGCTTTAGGAAAATGAATTCCTTTCTAGTGGGATCAGGGCTGACTTTCAGTGATTGTAGATTGTGTGCAGCCACTAGGTAGCATTTTATGTTTTCCTGTTGTTTATGCATGGTCAGAAGACTTTCAAACACGGCCCTTTATTGAAGCACGTGACTTAGATGATTTATGATTTGATGTTCTTCTCAATTTATTTCCAGAATAGATACTGTTTGTCTGTGCACCTGGATAGAGGGTGCTCCTATATAGATGTCAGGCCTTCTTTTAGGCTTTATTAGCTACTATTAGGACTGATTCTGAGGTAGTGTTTCAAATAAAATTCATTTTGAGGGATACTGTGTTTTCTGGAAAACTGACTTTACCTCTGCTTTGGGTCAGCCTCTCCCTTTAAGACAATTTGTATCCTTTGCAGGGAGGTCATGGGTAGACCTATTTTTACCAGGTGTTAATCAAAATGGACAGCAATGTATTGAAATGGTGTTGTGGTTCCACCTCTCTAGTGAAGTGTCTTTAGGTTCCTGCTTGTGTTTTGTTTGTTTTGCTTAAAATGAAACAAAAAGCCATTTTAATACTAAACACTTGGCAAGGGCTCCTTTGTGGTCATCTGATACTATGTTGTCATAGAGCTGTTAAGAATTACATTTGATTTCAGTGAAGTTCCTCTGCAATATAGTTTCTCACCTGAGGGACTTGGAAACCTGTCCTCAGTCTGCTGAACAAGAGCAAACCAACCTCACGCATCCACAGTTTGACTCTGCATGTTAAGCAACATTTTTTGTGTTTTCAGTAACAGCCATTTCTATGTAAAGATGAATCTTCTCACTCATGTATTTGTGTACAATTCACTACATGGATAAATGTCCTCCTGAATTTCAGAATTGGTGCTAATTATTGGTATTTTTCTAGGTAACTTGGGAGACCGGGCATGTCTTAGCTGTACATCTCTGAGGCTGGCAAACAAAATGTGAGTAAATATGAACATTTTTCTGAACTATCACTTAGTATACTGTCATAGAATGTAGGTTTAAATCTAGATGATGAATGTTAGCTAAATGTTAGCTTCAGCTTATGTTAATGACAGATTAAAGGAAGTCTGAGTGTTACTCGCTTGACCTGGTTGGTTAAGTATGGGAGAAAGAAAGTGAAATCTTCCCCTTTTTGCCCACTTCCTTCCTTTTTGTTTCACTTCTGAGGTGGGAGCAGTAGGATATTGATCTCTATCTCGAGTTATTCCAGGTGTCATAATGGGATCTGATAAGCCTCTTGCATACTTTCTCCATGGGGTTCCATGGAGTAAACATTCAGTCTCAGCCAGTTGAAAATCACTGTTGACACATGAGAGTGCAAAGCATCTGAGTGGGATCTCTGTTAAACCAAAGAAAGGAGTTTATTGTATGTTGCAGCCTTGGATGATGGTGTCCTCTTCTGAAAACAAAACCAACTGTTGTGTGTCCTTATGGAACTGAAGGAGTTGAATGTTGGCAGAATCCATTCTCTTTTCCTGACTTGGCTCACAAGGCAGACCCATAGATAAGGATTTCCTAATGCCTTTCCTTGGAATGTTAAAATATGAGTTCTGTAGTTCATTTATAAACTAACTGCTCAGGATGCAGGGACTATTCTTTGATTTCCTGTGTTTTCATTTTAATATAAGGATGTGTCTAGACACAACCCTCTAATACAAAACAATTCTTTTTTAGACATGTTAGTTCTATATCACTTGCTGTAGAATTAATTATGATTATTTTTTAAAATACATAAAGCATTTTGAAATATATATTTTCAGTAAGTTAGTATATAAGAATTCCTCTCTTGGGAAGCTGGAAAATTATGGTTTTAAACCTGTTAGGCTATAGGAGCACCTCTCCTATGAAGAGAGACTAAGAAAGTTGGGTTTCTTCAGCATGGAGAAGAGAAGGCTCCAGAAAAGCCTTACAGCACCTTCCAGTACCTAAAGGTGTTACAAGGGAGCTGGAGAGGGACTCTTGTCAATTGAATGGAGTTACAAGGCAAGGGGGAATAGCTTTATAAGGAAAGAAAGTAGGTTTAGATTAGATATAAGGAAGAAATTCTTTGCTTTATGCTGGTGAGGCACTGGAGCAGGTTGCCCAGAGAATTTGTGGATGCTCCATCCCTGTAAGTGTTCAAGGCCAGGCTGGACAGGGCTCTGAGCAACCTGGTGTAGTTGGTACAGTGCAAGGTGTCCCTGCTGGTGGCAGGGATGTTGGGACTGCGTGATCTTTAGGTCCCTTGCAACCCAACCATTCTATGATTCTGTGATGAAATGAGCAGCAGAATATTTGGACAGAAAATCTTACTCTATTGAGAAGTTTTGGGGTAGGGATTTTTGTTTATTTTGGTTTGGAGGTTTTTTGTTGGTGGTTTTTTTTTCTTTTTTTTTTTTTTTTTTTTTTTTTTTTTCCCTAATCAAAGCTGCTATTAATGTAACATTGCTGCTTAAAATAAAACAAACTAATGCCCGCACCCCACATGACCCAGATCTGAATGCAAGGGACTCCAGTGATAAGTACTGAGGACAGATGGGATAGAAGCTGTGTGTCTGACATCCTTCTTGTGAAAAGAAAGAAACACACTTTTGTTTCACACACTTGTGAAAGTGTGTTCAGAGAGGCACATTTCTTGCAAAATTTTTATTCCCTGCAATCTCAGAACCAGTTCTGCTGTCAGAGCTTTCTTCCTCTCTGTGTGCAAAAGAGTGTCAATGTATGTAGGTGGAACTTGGCTTGTAGGCCTGGAGCTCTGCTTTTGGGAAATGCCTTAGAGTCAGGGTGGATTGATTTATGCAACTGTTTTAATCTAGTTTTGAATATGTAATTTATTTTCTTAAAGTAATCAAACTGTAATTCTTACTAGTTAATATCTGTGAAATGTGTAATTTTCTGGCTAGCCAAGAGACTCTATATGTTCCAGCAGCTGTCTGATCACTCTATGGTCAGATGCTAAAACTCCATTTTAAACTAGAAAATAGTGTCTCTTTAAAAAGTAATAATTTAGTCCTTTTTTTTTTTTGTACAAAGCTCTATGTGAGCAACATTGGGTAGAAGGAGCCATCAAAGTAAATTAAAACTCATTTGAGTGTGTAATAATTAAATTTAAAGAGTGTTTCTGTCTGAAAATTGAGTGAGTGAGACTAACACTTTCAAGGGTATGATAAGCCTTTTTTTCCTTAAAATGTTACCAAGACCTGTAAAGCCACTTGCACCTGTTTTCTGTTCATTGACTGAAGGCAAAAACACAATTCTGATTTTGTTTTGATGGTACAAGGGCTCCACGAAGAAAACACCCCAGTCATTTCTGTCCTGTAGATGTTAATGCCAGTATTTCAGTTTTAGAGACACTAATGGAACTCATTTGTATGGAATATTTTATCTACTATTTTATTTTTGTCCCATCTTTTATTAAAAGTGTGTACAATCCTACTTGCATATAACAAGTAGTTCTCCTGTAATATAAAGAGTGTTAGTGGTGTTTGAGCAGTGCTTCCCTGCTAATTTCAGTCTACATTTAATTAAAGAAAAGAACAAAGTTCTGTACAAAGCAGTTCTGAACAAGGTAGAGGAGTGTTGGTTCTCTCTGTCCCAGCTCAGTACCATGATGGAAGTTTTTACAAAAGGTTCTGCTGAATAAAGAAAACTGGATGCATGGAGATAGTAAGAGAGGAATTCTAATGGAATTGGATTCCTCTGGTACTAATTCTCTGACTCAGCACCTATCCCAAGTATGTGACTTCTATTTTTTTTTCCTCAAGTGTTTTGCACAAACAGGAGAAGTAATAGAAGGGATTTTATGTTACTTATGAATTTGCATATTAGTTTCCAAATGTAGTTTTCTAAATGGAAAGCACATGTGGTGTCTGCTCTTTATTTAATTGGAGTAAAACATTGTACCTTTTCAAAGTCATACAATGGAAAATTCCCTGCAGGTTAATTTTTTTTTTTTTTTTTTGTGGGTCATGAAGTAAAGCCAAGTGTTCTTTTCACGTATAGACATTGGTTTTAAGAGTCAGAAATTATTCTTCCCTTAAATATGCAGTAGATATTTCTCAATTTTCATGTTTTATAAATATATATATAGAAATAGCTGATGATCTGTTGCTAATTCTTGAATGCTTTTTTCTTTTGAAGGACTGTACACTTTAAATATTGCACTAGTGTCCCTCCTGTTTACGCCTACTCCAAAAAAACTCACTATTGTTGTTGGACTAAGGGATCTGAACAAATACACTTCACTCTTATGAGCTCTTCTGGCTCATGGACGCCACTGGCAACCCTGGGTGTTTTAGGTCCCCAGTACCTTCCCGTTAGGTGGTGGCATTCTTCACGTCCCCTTCAAGATGACTCCATAGTTGAAAAGTCACTGAAGTCCTTAAAGGACAAAAACAAGAAGCTGGAAGAAGGAGGTCCTGTATATAGTCCAACAGAAGTGGAAGTTGTAAAGAAATCTCTTGGGCAGAGGATTGTGGATGAACTGAAGCACTATTACCACGGGTTTCGGTTGCTGTGGATTGACACAAAAATAGCCGCGAGGATGCTCTGGAGAATCCTGCACGGAAGCACTTTGTCTCGTCGGGAACGGAGACAGGTACTGAGCAAAGAACAATTTCCTTTGGGTGTCCTCGGTGGTTGCTCTGGTTTATCAGAACTCAGTTATTCTTTCTGTTGTCTTCTGTTCCTAGAATTAAAATTCTTCGGTATGTTTCCTTCTTCCTCGCTATGTGGACACTAAAATTTTTGGGTATTCCCCCAAAACTTTTTTCCTGTGTTCTCCATTATTGAAAATAAATTTGCTATTTTCTTGTTGGAACAGCAGAGGATTCTTCTGTTTTGTCACATAGGCAGCAATTGTGGTTTGTTCCCATGTTTTCAGCCATGTCCATATACAGTCTGCTTTTTCACTCCAGCTGGAAAAATAGTGGGAAAACACTGCTAGTAAAAGTTGTATCTGTGCCAGTTCTGTTCCTGTTTGTTACTTCATGGGGTTCTTTTGAATGGGATAAGAGCTGCAGGCTGAAATGCATGATTGATAATGTACTATTTCAGTTATAAATATATCTGAAGTAATTTTAGCCCAGATATATTTCCTTTATTTATGGCATGTTGTTTACATTTATGAAACTGTAAAAAAAATGCAACTGATAGTTTTAAAGAAAAGAGAGTGAAATATGGAGTGCAAAATGTGAGTGCTTTCAAATTTGGATCATATGTATGTATTTCAGTAGTAATTTCAGTTTTTGGATGAAATAGGCAAATTGAATTAGAATGGAATATAATAGTAATATGGATATTTAAAAACATTAGATACAAGTTCATTTATGAAAAGATTACAAAATATTAAGCTGGTATAGTTAATTTCTCCTCTTTTTTTGTAAAGAATGCATTGATAGTCAACTTCAGTTCATTGGCAAAATATCAAACATGGTGATTTGACAGTTTTCATTTTACTGTTTTTGAGGACAAACCATTTAAGCAGTTTATAGAGATTAAAAATTCAAGTCTGTTTTTTTGCCATTATGAAAAACGCATTTCAGCTGTTGCTGGAAAGATTTTCTAGAAGAAAAGCTGGAGAGCAGAAGGTGTGTGTGCTCTGGGGCAGGAGTGCTGCCTGTGGGCACAGTGTGGCTCTCTGCAGTTTGTACACCTGCACACACAATGTGCTGGGTTCACATCTCTGCCCTTAAAACTTCTAGTAGATGATCAAAACCACAAGTATCTGCTCATTGTTCTTATCATTTCCGGATAAAACTTGGTCACATTTGAACAATTTGATGCGTTATTAAAACCCATCACTCTTAAATGCAGTATGAGAAAGTTCTTTCTAAATTCACAAGGTTAGACAAGTAACAAAAATTGTTCCAGGCACGTGTAGCAGTTTCTATCTGTGGGTGAGTGTGGTTTCCTCTTGGGCTGCTCGATGGTCTCAGCATCTTCATGCTCCTTTAGTTTTGCCATCTTCCTTGGCTCGCACAAGGGAATGCTCGGCAGCTGACCCAGCCGAGACGTTGCTCAGCAATAAATAAAACTGTTTGTGCTGACGTGAAGAGGGGATTATGTAGTACCAGAAAGAGTAACTGAGGATAGGGGAAGGTGAGGGCTGCAGGACTTCTTGAAGCAGCAGTTCAGGCCTGTGCTGGCTTATTGAGAGCTTTGGGGAGCTTGGAAAGCCAAGCGAGACAAATTAATTCATGGTTTAAAACAGAATCGGAAATTCTCCAGGGGGAAGATTGGAACCATTGATTTTCCTGCCTCTTTCATGTTTAGTGAGCCATAATTCTGAGAAACTACATAAACAGCAGTAATATTCCATCAATAGATAGATTTATTAATTTGATTACATTTTGATTTTGTGATCTAGTGATGATAGAGCTGTCTTCTTCATGTTTAAGTAGTGATCTGGCATTTGGCCTTCCTGGATTTGTTTTTTTCTGGAAATGTTCACTTTTGGTATTAATTCTCTTTTTAAATGAAATGGACATTTATTTGTTTGCATAAATTAATGTTTACATTGGTGTTAACCTGTCTCTTATCTAATGATGTATGATGTAGGCAAATCCAGTGTAGGAGAGGTAGAGAAAATAGTTTTAATAACTACAGTAATGCTAGTTTCTCAAATCTACGTTTTGTGTTTTTTGTATTTGGAGGAAGAGGACGTCCTGTCTCTGGAGTTGAGGGCATGGTAGGCTCAGAACCCGGGGTCACTGAAAAGCAAACCAGCCTGCAGCTGAACAAAATCCTTTTGGTGTTTTCTTTTAAACCTTATTTCAAGTTTGTTTCAACACAGCTAATTTTTTTTATCAGTTCAATCATAAATTGTAGTATACTGACTGATTTAAAGAAGTCTTAACATTTTGGTGCTGGATTACCTCCTGAACTTCAAAAAATATAAAATAAAAGTTGAAGTATATACTGCTTTAAAAGTATTAATCTGCACATGAGCTGACAGTCCTAGAGAAATCTTATCTTCATGCAGGCTGACAAATGAGTTATTTCTGCCTGCCCTTTCCTTCCTCTTTGGAGGCAATAATGGAAAGATATCCAACTAATCTAACCACATGAACAAGCAATTGCAGCACGGCTAATGCAAAGGGACCTATTGCTTATGTAAACTAAAAGTCAATTCCAAAATTCTTCTTGTACAATTGCTGGCAGGATTTGGATTCAGCATGGTCACACATCTAGACTTAGGAGAGAAGGCATGAAGAAGTGAAACATGATCCTGACTTTTAAGAAACTTAACTGCTCTAGTGCTGGCTCCGGCAGCAGGGTGGCTCAGGACACGGCAGTGAGGTGGCAAACACAGCGGAGTTTGTGGCAAGCCCGCCAGCTTTCCAAACCCTTCCCTGCAGAGGAAGGAAGAGTGGAATACACGAGCTGTAGCAGCAGATACAGAGTCGTCACAAGGTCCCCGTGCTGTGCTGCCAAATGCTGTGTGTGTAATCGTACACCATTGTATTAGGTTCCCGCATAAAGCTGTTTTCCTTGAGTTAGCCGAGGGTGCAGCTCCATGATTTGTGAAAGCTGATCCAGGGCAGTGCTGCTGTGAAAAGCTTGGTGCGTAAATCAAGTTTTCCCGCCCCGCCCTCGCGTGGTTGTACTGATCCTTTTTCCCTTGTCTGTGTGTGCATTTATGGGTCAGTTTTAGCTGGATCAGTGGTGTGGCTGCCAGTGCACCTTCATGGCTCTATACCTCGTCTCAGGTTGGCATTAGATTGGCTTAATCCGGTGGCAAAACTGCTTCCTTGGATATGGATTTTGTAAAATCCTTGCACACACTGTCTGAGAATAGAAACTGGGGAAAAATAGGAACTCTATAGAAATTTTTGAAGTAGGGTTTGTTTCTTTTTTTTAGGGAAAATATACTTTCCCTCTGAGTTTTAAAATTTTCTTCCAAAGTTTCTTTTTTTTTTTTTTTTTCAACTCCATGGTAGTCATTTGCCTTCTGTTGTTGGAATGAATGGAAAAATCCTTGAGCCTGTGAACAATGGACCAAAGCATCCCTTCTGGGAAACTGAATTTTTTTATACACAAAGAAAAATACCAAACTTTGAATCTGTAGAGCATGTGCATTCCACATACAGTAGTGCTTAAGATTTTGGCTGGTCAGAAAATTCTGAATGAAGTTTTACAGGTTTTGTATTCTGGCAAATCAGTCCTGAGGACATGGGATCTGTGCTGGTTGTTGCTGCTGTTCCCCTTGATTGCCATGAGCTGTGGGGAGGGGTTGGAGTGGGGAGCAGGGGTTTACTTTTGTAACAGTGTTCATATTGCCAGTTTTTGCCACTCACAGCTGCGTTTATCAAATCTTGATGTGGAATGAGCAGTGCTGTGGCAGTAGAGTACCAGAGTGTACCTCTGATTTAGGAACTCATGGCATTCCCAACAACCAGTTTTTTCCTTTGTAAAACAAGGTAGAGTCAAGCAAAATCTTCAGTCCCCAAGATAAACCGAATTATTAAGCTTTCAACAATTACTAGAAGATTTGATAATAGACTGTACAGCCTGATGTTTATATTAGTCAGTGTGCAAAAATCACAAGGACAGTATTTATTTCATGCAGTTCAGGATTCAGTAACGAATGGTGCCTGCTTCAGAGGATTACTGCTCTGGAAAAGCAGTGTTTTTAAAAAAAAAAAACTACCAAGCTGGGCTCATTACCCTGGATTTAAACGTACATTACAATTGTTATAAGGCAGAGGGGGAGGGATCTTTCATTTTATTCTTGATTACTTAGTCCATAGTAGCTCATGCATGTAAGAAGTGGTGGAGCACAAATAAAGATGCATAAAAGAAGTTAAGCAGCTTTAATGACAACAAATGACCACCTCCTGTTTTCAGGTGCTTTTAAGAGGTTTAAATGAGATACTTGTTCAATAATCCTATTGAGACACAGTGAGGCTTTTGAAATACTTTCTATAGTGTTGAAAACTGGTGAAACTCCAGCACTTTCTGGTATATAGCAACTTGAAAAAAACACCAAAAAACTGACTTTGCCACATCCTTTTATTATGTTATTTTAAAATTTCTTTATGACAAATACATATGTGAACATAAGTGATAATTAGATTATCAAATCAAGTATTTTTAAAATAAGTATTTAAATTTTAGCTTATCAATTTATTTTTTTTCCTTTCCAGTTTCTTCGAATATGTGCTGATCTTTTTCGCCTGGTCCCTTTCTTGGTTTTTCTTGTTGTCCCATTTATGGAATTTTTGCTTCCAGTAGCTTTAAAGTTGTTCCCTAATATGCTTCCCTCTACATTTGAGACAAAGTCTAAAAAGGTAAGCAGGTCTGAATTTATAATCCAGTGATATTTTTAAATAAAATTAGAAATTTCTTGGTAAAGAAATTAGAAAAATTCTAAAAAAGTTGAATTTTTTTTTCAGTGTTGGGTAGTGCCGTTATCTTCCTTACCTTATTTGGAAGGTCTTGCTTTTTAACATATAATCATGAACCAGTGCCATCCTGGTTTTTGTATGTGCAGGTGCCAAGTTATCAGGGTTGAAAGCCTCTCTTGTCTTTCCTGCTATCCTCATTTCCATTTTCTGACTCCTACAAAGGAGAAATACAGCTACTTTATTTTTCTGGTTATATTAAAATAGACATTGTAACATTTGTAGCCAGATACAAAGTTTTTCATACGTATACTTAATATTTAAAATAGCTTATTACACTTTTTTTGCTGTTTAAACTTTATTTCTTCTAGTTAGATTTTCTCAGAATTGTTCCATGAAAAGAGCCCCACAAGTTTTCACTTTCAGGGCACATAGTGAGCTCTTCAGCTTGTTCATTGTGATTTGGGGATCTTTGGGAAGAGTGAATGCCCTCTTGGAATGTGTGTATTATAGCAGAAGTCCAGAATTGCTCCACGTAACTTTTCTGGGGGCAGAAGTGATATTTAGTCCTTGTGTTTCTGGCAGGAACTTTTAAAAACAAATATTTTTTTAACAGGAGGAAAGATTGAAGAAAGAATTGAGAGTAAAGCTTGAATTGGCTAAATTCCTTCAAGACACCATTGAGGAGATGGCCTTAAAAAATAAAGCAGCCAAGGGAAATGTTACAAAAGATTTTTCAACATTCTTTCAAAAGGTAAAAAATTTAGAAAATGTATTTTCTCTTCCTACAAAAAAGTAACTTTGTGGATTTTTTTGTCAATGCTAAGCATCACATACCTTTATTTTGTTAGACTCGAAGAAACACGATGTAGTAGATCTTTTAGGATAAATTTATTATTTGTCAGTGTTATGAAGTTTTCCTATTATTAACTTTGGTGTTCTAGCTGGTGCTTTTACTCTCCAATTCTATAAGCACTATATTTCTGTTCATTTGCTTCTTGTTCACTTATTTGTTAATAAGTTAACTCTAACATGAAATGTGGTGTGCTCAGTGGTTACTCGTGTAGGTTTTGACCTCTTTTTTTATCATGGGGTATGAAAACTGGGAGAGGACTTCTTTACTAATTAACTGATTGGAACTTAATGGGGAGGAAAAAGTAAATTTTTTTTGTCAAATTTAAATCTGCTTGTAAAAATAGTTTTTAAGTGCACAGTTGTTTTATTGACTAGAATGTAGTTGCTGTGCTTGGTGCAAAATTTTTCTGTTTAAGTTCAGTTGCTGACAGAGAGACTTATTGTGTCAGACATCTGCCTCCTACATTAATGGCCTTCAGGTTTCTCACAGCATTTCCTTTCACCAAACTGTAGGTGAGAGTAAGGAACTCCCTGGAAAGATGAAAAATGCCTTCTTAAGTCTTCTCAGGACAGTATTTATCTCTGATTTCTCTTGATTGTGGGGCTGATGAATAAGAGGTAGAGCCAACAACATCACCAGGTGCTTTGTTGAAAGAAGGGCAGTGGTCCCCTCCTTTGGAGAGAGTGTGTATTTGCACAGAAAAAGGCACATAAGCCCAGGGGTTTCAGACATGAGCTTTACAAGCCATGTAAAATACCTTAAGCTTTTCCTGCCTGTCAGAGCTAAGAATAAAGTATAGGGCGGTAAGATGATGTTGATAGTGCCACGTAGATCACCTCACAGAGCGCCGAATTTTGCCATCCAGTAACTTGTTGCCAAGTCTATGTACTTTGAAGCCTCTATGCAGTCATTTGTTTCTGTTCTTTTGAATCTGCAGAACATTGTAAGTGGTGGTTAGTTATAGCAGTTAGTGGCTGAGGCATTGCCCCTGCAGGCTTTGGGAACTTGCCACTGCCATGCTTCATGTTCGGAACATTTCATTTTCTCCTGAAAGAACTGCTACTGAGAATTTACATTTGGCCGTTAATTTCCATGGAAATAAATGGCGTTTCACTGTGCCTTTTGCTGGAGGAAGTCCCAAGTTCCTCTGATGACTAAAAAAGAAGTTTCAAGCCCTGCATTTCATATGTGTGGGTGTGCTTTTTACAGCTTTATATTTCTCATTTGTGCCACAGAGACAAACTTCATTGATCTCATTTCACTGTACCGGATAATAAATGTCAGAGCAAGAAGAAGCTTAAATGTTTCCCACCTTTTTGCTGCTATTCTTTTACAGTGGCTTCTGTGGTGAAGTATTTGATGCTTCAGAATTTGTCTCTGTTGCTTTGTAGCTAAAAACCTTCAGTTTGTACTTTCAAGAAACATGTCCTTGGCTCTGTCAAAATTCATCTTTAAACAAGAGAGAAAATACTTCCTGTGTTTTTGAACTGCCATTTTTGGCTCCTGTGGTGAAGACACTGGCAAAGTGGGACAACAAGGCCTTTGACCTTTCTTTCTTCAAGATGGTTTCTCTGCTACAAAAGTATCCTGGAGGTTAATGAGCTCCAGGCCATCTTGTCTCCTGATTTTTACCTTTTCCTGTACTCAGTAGCTGTTCACTAAAATATTTGAGTTTGCAGGTAAAACAGGTAGGCATGATAAATCAGGCTGTACAGGTAATGTTAGGTTTTCAAACTGTACTTGATGTCATCTAGTTTTATGGTTTCCTTACAGGATTTAAAAAAAGCAGAGGTATTGGGAATTTTTTTCTTTTTTTTGTATTTATGATTAGACCAAAGATGTTAAGTGACTAGGAGTAATTAATTGTAAGTTCTGTAGATTTTTGATGCAGTGATGTCACTTATAAGCTCTTGGTGGCATACTTAAAATAGAAAAATCAACATATATACAGGTGATAATGCTTTACTGTGACCTGATGAGACTAGGGAATTTTTCTCCTACTTCTTTTGAAGTGTTATTTCAGCTTCCAGTAATTGGATTTAATGACTGGAAAGTCATTGGCAACGCATCACTGAAAAGCTTAACTTTGCATTTGTACAAGCAGTTACATAGAACCTGCCACCACAAAAGATACAGACTCCTTTCCTAAACAGTGCTTTATACTTTGAAATAACTTCAAGTAAAAAAACATTTGCACTGGGCTGCTGCTGAACATGTAAGAATTGAAAGCAAAACAGTATTGTAGCAAATGTGGTTGTGGAGAGAAGCAGGTAGTTAAGTGTCCTAATCTGTGTTTCCTGAGGACACCAGTGTTGCAAAATTTTTGCCATTGGGTGTACTTATTACTTCATCTTCTCATCTTTATCTTATGTGTTTCTGTATTTAGTAAGTATGGTACCAGAACCAATGCTTGCCAGTGTGATTCCTGTAGCAACCATTTATTAACTCAAAGGTGTATATAAATATATTTCTTGAGGTATCTCATGGCAATGCGATTCAGTTAGATTTGCTCCTTAGTGCATAGGTGCATCTAATTTTTGTTTTGTTAGTTTTATCTTAAGTACATTATGCAGTGTTGTGGAAGCTGTCAACACCATCAATTCTTTTGCCTAAGTAAGTTGTTTGTTTTTTAAAAAACTTCTTTCATTGCTTCCTTATGTGCCATTTCTTATTCCCAAACTGTTGCAAAGTGTTGTTTGTGTTGCAAACAAACAAGGAGAGTGTTTTTATTAAAAATAACACCCAAACATAACATTTGCTTTGAAAAGCTTTGTATCTCTTTGGTTTTTTCTCACAGATCAGGGAAACTGGTGAAAGACCCAGTAATGAGGAGATCTTGAGGTTCTCTAAACTGTTTGAAGATGAGTTGACACTGGACAATCTGACCAGGCCTCAGCTGGTGGCACTTTGTAAATTGTTGGAACTTCAGTCAATTGGGACAAATAACTTTCTTCGCTTCCAGCTGACAATGAGGTTGAGGAGCATAAAAGCAGATGACAAGGTGAGTCATTCTGAATAGGCACTGGGTAATCATTTTGACACATAACAGTAATGAGTATGTGTGGATATACGTATGCTTGTTTTTCTAGGCATTTTCCTTTTTTGTTTTAATTGTCTTGTTTTTGAGAACTTTGAACGAAAAGGCTTGAAGAGCTTAAAATTAGAAGCATCCTTACTTGTTAAGGAAACACTGACCTTTTTTAAATCTACCATTCATTGAAATGAAAATAATTATATCACGAAGAAAAACATTTCTAGGAAACTATAACTTGCGAGGGAGCTGATAGAAATATCAGCTTAGAGGTTGTCTGGCCATGCTGGAGCTGTGGGAGCAGCCGAGGCTGTTTTGTGTTACCGCAGCAGCCTCTAGTGGCTGTTGTAACACGTGGCTGGGCAGTGCTGGTGGTGTCTGTGTTTCGAGCTCTAACACGGTCAAATTTCCTTTCCATCGTGCAGATGATTGCTGAAGAGGGAGTTGATAGCCTGACTGTTAAAGAACTGCAGGCAGCCTGTCGTGCCCGAGGGATGAGAGCTCTTGGTGTGACAGAGGAGCGTCTCAAGGAACAGCTGAAACAGGTATGGTTTTGCAACGCTGAATAAACAGACCTAATTCCAGTTGTTAGCTCTGATGCTCTGATTATTGTCCTCGTTCTGAGAAGTCATTCTGATCCTGTTCTTGTGGAAGGCTTGGTTAAAACAATCTTTCTTCATAACAAGTTTTTGTCACAGGTACTTTGTAAGTATGTCATAGCTGTGGGTTGCTGCCTTTTGACCGTGATGTTTTGATGATGGAGATAGATAATTAAATTTAAACATATCCAAAATATGTTTGCAATTTTGAAAGTTTGTGTTTTCAATTATTATCTTGCTCTAAGGAAGTTGTCACCAGGTAAATCAGTTGTCTCTTGGTTCTGCCTGGTTCAGAGGAAGGTCTGTTGGAACATGTCTGGAGGAGGCCACTAAGTTGGTTACAGGGGCCTGGAGCACCTCTGTTATGATGATGAGCTGAGAGAGTTTGGGTTGTTCGACCTGGAGAAGAGAAAGCTCCAGGGGCCTTATAGCACCTTCAGTACCTAAAAGGAGCTTACAGGAAAGCTGGGGAGGGTCTTTTCACAAGGACATGTAGTGGTAGGTCAAGGGGGAGTGGCCTTAAGCTGAAGGAGGGCAGGTTTAGATTAGATATTAGGAAGAAATTCTTTTCAGTGAGAGTGGTGAGATGCTGGCATAGGTTGTCCAGAGATGTGGATTCCCCATCCCTGGAGGTGTGGAAGGCCAGGCTGAATGGAGCTCTGAGTAACAGTTTAGTGGAAGGTGTCCCTGCCTGTGGCAGGGGTTTGGAACTAGATGGATGATCTTTAACCCAACCCGAATGGTTCTGTGATTTTAATATGCATGTGAAACAAACCACTTGTTGAAATATTTATTCAATACTTCTTGAAATACTTCTTCAAACAACATACATCTTCCTATATTTCATTGCAATGGCTGTAATTCTTAGCTGGTTATAGTAGTTCCTGTGCTAGGATATTGACTGACAAGTAGTGGTAGAAGAAGTTGTATTTACTTCTGCTTGATTTTATCTGTGAAAAAGAATAAAACATCCTGAAATTGAAGACTCGTTTTTTGTATTGCACTTACAGTGGTTAGATCTGCACCTGAACCAGGAAATTCCTACTTCGTTGCTTATTTTATCCAGAGCCATGTATCTTCCAGATACCCTTTCTCCAGCTGATCAGCTCAAAACAACCCTTCAGACACTACCAGACAGTGCTGTAAGTATTGACGGACATAGTATGTAACTAACTTTCAGTGTCATGACAGAAAATCCATCCACACAAGTACATGTTTATCTCAGTTCCTTGCTTTTCCTTGAAAAACTAAATCATAGATAGGTTTATTTGAGTGACCTTCAAACACAGAAGTTGTGTTGTCTGTGAAGAGGTATGAGGATAAAGCAAACACAGGGCAATAGTGGATTACATGACAGCAGACAGTAATAGCATAAGAAGATTTAGAAGACACCTTTCACTTACAAAAAACCAATGAATGCTTCAAACCATATAAAGACATTAATGCTTGAAAATACATGATGTTATGTAGGGAGAAAAATTATCAGAGTAGATTGTTCATAGTCTTGAGAGAAAGAGAATGAAGAACATGTATGATTTCAGGGTGAAAAGTTCACATTTCTGCCAAAACCGAAAACTTTCTCAAGAAAGAGTAATTTTTTCTGAGAAATGCAGAAATAGGGTAACATTTGGGGGCTTTGACTTTATTCACTGGCATATCAGCTGTACCAGCTATCTCAGTCAGGTTATCTAAACTTACATTATGCAGCCATACCTGTATGTATGCATACACACTTCTATTAGACTAATTTTATTATTTTTAGGCCAAAGAGGCTCAAGTGAAAGTGGCAGAAGTTGAAGGTGAAAAAATAGATAACAAAGTGAGGCTGGAAGCAACACTTCAGGAAGAGGAAGCCATCAGAAAAGAAAATGAAGAAAAGAAAATGTCTGAAGCTGCAGAGAAAGCCAAAGAAACCCTTGAAATTGCAGCCATGGTAAGTTCTGGTCACAACTATTGAGAAGTAAATGTCAAGTGATGTGAAAACTAGCATGTTATGAGTTATTGCCTCTGCTCTGGGTATTGTCTGCAAGAAACTGGACTTTAAATCCACATATGGAAGATGTGAGAGAATATTTAAACTGACTGCAACACAAGAGTTTACTATGAAATATTGGCTTAGTCTTATTTATCTTTGATTTCTCTTCCTTCTTAATTAGAGCAGTAAGAGAAGACTTCTTTTTCTGTAGTAAAGGTAGTGCTTTTGTTTGGTGGGTTTTTTTAAATTTTCTACACTCCATATTTTAAATGTTCTTATCTTTGGCTCTTTCTATTTGTCATTAACATGATAATGTTGTTGTATAATATTTGACTATAAAAGCTGCTGGCCTGCTTTATTAGTGAATTAAGCCACAGGAGCTCACAGAAGAAGTTCTTTAAATACAAATGGGTATGATAATGTGAAACCATTCAATGTGTTGCAGTTTTTTAACCTCTTCTCATAAAAATGTGTGTATCTACTTCAGCCACTATTTCTGTTTTGACAAGTCATTCTTTACTGATGGTAATACAGCTAATGCTTTGGTTGTTTTAAATGAAACCTAATGAGGTGTTTTAAATTTAGAAAGCGGTGGAACCAGCAGCAGATCTTGAAGCAACTGCTCTGCAAGCTAAAAAAAGCCAGGTGGCAATGGATACTGAACCAGAAGTGGCACGGGCAGGTGCAGCAGTGCACTCAGAGACACTGATAGATACAGCACCAGTGCTGGAAGGCATTAAGGTACTTTGGATAACCACTTTTTCATACTTTTGAATGTAAAGATTCAGAGCATTCATGTGAGAACCATGATAAATTGCTTGTCTACCCTTCAGTTTTAACCCTCTCACCACATTCTGTCAGTTAAAAACAACTACTTAGTGGATTGAAAATTCACCAATGCAGAAGCTGAAGTCAGCACAAAACATCTCAGTGCATCTCCTTTATCCATCTGCATTATTGAAATTAATATACCTGTTTTGGGGGGCACTTGCACCATCTGTAGATGGGATGGGCCTGTGCATATTTTACTCCTGGTTTTTCAAGAGACAAGTGAACTTCACAAACTATGGATGTTCGTCCTCATTCTCACAGAGGTTATTGCAGATAACTTTTCTACAGCTCAACTTTCCAAATGTTACAGGTTTTTTTGTGTAATTTATCTTTTCTTGTACACGGTGAATTGCTTCTCAGCTGTTTTAGTTGCTTAACCCAGGAATGAATGAAGTAAAACGTTCTAAAATAAGATGATAAGGTACAGAATTTTGGATAGCAAAAACTCACATAATCAATCACATTAGCTGAACTTATTTCTGATACACTGAAAAAAATTGTGTACCATAGCAAATTAACTGCCTTACCATTTAAAAATCTTTGCATTAGCCTCAAAATGACTGTGTGATAGTAGTGACTCCAAACATGGGAAAAAGAATCTTGAGTTTCTGTTTTCTTCAAAAAGACTGAAAATTTTGGAGGAAGATCACAAGTGTGCCTTTCACTGATTTGTGTGTGTTTTCTGTACAGGGTGAGGAAATCACCAAAGAGGAGATTGATGTGCTGAGTGATGCTTGCACCAAGCTGCAGGAACAGAAAAAATCACTAACAAAGGAAAAGGAGGAGCTTGAAGAATTGAAGGATGATATCCAGGAGTATAATGAGGTGAAGACTGGGGCATGGAAGTTCTTTTTCTGTTTAATTTTAGCAGAAATGATCCACAAATTTAAAGATTATCTTTCTTGGTTGTCTGTTAGTCTGAAGTTGGAAGCTGAGTGAATGAATTTTGTATGTGTAATGCAGAGCCTCATTTGTTTAACATGTTCAAAGCCTAATTATTATCACTGGAGTAATTCCCAGCAGATGAGAATCCTGCTCCTGCTCTTGTTCCCAGGGTGACTGGGGTAGCAGGAGATGAGTGACTGCTTCAATGCTGCAGTTCTTTCTTAGCAAGTGTAGATGTCAGTATTACAGAAACTTCCAAGATAAGTAAAATTAACTTTATCCAGTCTTATTAAAAGTATGGAAAATAACATTTAAGGAGTGCATGAAAAAGGCAGCAGTGTTAGAATGTGTTGTTCTAATTCTGTCTGGCTCTGTATGTCTCTACATTTGTATTTTGTCTACAAATGGCTCATGTCTTGAAATGCTGGTTTTAGTCAGTAGTGTCTGTTGTTGCAAATTCAAACCAGCAAAAGCTTTTCTCTCTCTTCACCATTTCTTTTAGGATTTGCAAGAGATAAAGGAGCTTTCTAAAACTGGTGAGGAAGAGGCAGTGGAAGAGTCAAAGGCAAGCAAGCGACTGACAAAGAGAGTGAACAGAATGATTGGTCAGATAGACAAAATCATTGTGGAATTAGAAACAACTCAAAAGACAGCAGATACAAAGGTGGATGGTGAAGATACTCCTGCTGGGTAAGTGGCCTGGGAGCACTGGATCTGTCTCTGGCTGTTCACCTTCACTCTTGCTTTTGTCTGATGTGTGGTTAGAAAAGAATTGGTGAATAACTTGTTGTTTAGAATATTGAGATAAATAGAATATTTAGAATATTGAGATTTCATTTAAAAAAATAAAATTAACAAAATTGTGTTGCAGATTTTCTCTCTTCTAAGGTTAAATATGGTTGAACTGATGAAGGAAAAAAAGATGTATAATTCCCCAAGTCCTCACACAGTAATTTTGCCCTGTGCCATTGACTGAAAAAGTGCACAATAGTGTGTGATCATGTCCATATTTGTTGCTATTTAGTAATAAAGCTGTTAGTGAGGAAAAGAATAGCAAGGGTCTATGGTGTCTGAAGACAAGTGGAGACAATGGAAGTGAGGAGATAATTTTACACACGCCCTTTCCAAGAGATTTACTTAATTTCAATTTTTAAAAAATTTTCCATAAAAGATCTTTCCCAATAGTTTCATTACAAAATTCATTTATCAACACTTAGCCACATCTTAATATTATTGGAGAGTCTTTCAAGCAATTCTACGTTAAATAGTCATATACTGCTTGTTACACACACTGAAATACCTGGAAACTGTGACACAAATTCTCATGGTTGTGATCATGAATGCTGTATTAATCTGGTTTATGCTTGCACCATTTTGTGTGATTCATTAAGGGAGTATCCCAGCTCCCAAAGAGCATAACTAAACAGAAATAGGGATTCTGCTTTTGTGGCTTCTGAGCTCTGTGTTTTCCACTCCTCAGGGCAAACAGTCATTTGTTGCAGATTTTTTGTAATGGCATTAAGGCAGCCATATGAATGGTGCTACAGAGAACTTGTTGATCAAAACCATCTGAATTTGTAAACTAACAATACAGTGCAGAATCTGCTTGTACTGAATGTAATTATATTTTGTAATTAATAATAACATGTAAATAAAGAGAGGGTTTAGGTTGCAGCAGATAGCTTGAACTTCATGAGATTGTGTGAACACGGAGTGTAACATCTGAAACCTGCTAGTCCTTCCTTCCTCGGAGTCTGGTCCATGACAGGAGCAAATGAAGCTGATTTAACAAAACAGCTCAATTGCTCAAGTGATTAGTTCTCAGCTTTTGTTTTCCTGTGACTCATTGATTTTCTGTCAGCCAGCCTCTAAATATAAAAGGATGCCAGAAACATGGCACTGTATCTTTGGTAAATGGCGAGTGAGAGGACAAAGAGCATTAGATACACAGTCTGAGAAGCACAGAAAACTTTATTTCAAAGGCTTTTGAGTACTTGTATTTGTTCAATAAAACATATGGAAACTAAAAGCATGACATTTGATGGTAAGATAAAAATCTTCTTGCTGATCGGTAACTCCTTTTTGGTTTTTTTTGCATTCTGTTCAGGATTATAAATAATTAATTAATAATTTTACAAGCATCCTGCAGTGTAGTAGCTTCCAGTACTGTCTTTTGTCAAGCTTATTCCTTTGGAGTAACTGCTTGTCATGTAGAGTTTGTGCTTTCTCTTCAGGAAGAATCTCATCAGCATTGCTGAGCTAATTAATGCAATGAGGCAAATTCAGAAGATTCCAGAGGAGAAACTAACAAGGATTGCAGAGGCACTAGATGAAAACAAGGATGGCCAAGTTGATATAGATAACGTTGTTAAGGTAAGATTGTGGACGGCTTAAAGAAACTAAGGCTGACCATCCTTCAAATATTGGACCTGTTTGGGCATAAATTCATAATGCATTCTTTTGCAAGAGTCTTTGCAAGAGACTTGATGCCAGTGAGGGTTTTGGTATGTATTGTAAATAGATCTTAAGAAACAGCATCTTGAGAATCTATGTGGCAGGTTTTGGAGGAGAAAGAATCCATTACCACATTACCTTAAAAGCTGTCAGTTTTCCTATATGTCTCTGTCAAGTTCTCTAAAATGTGGTAATTTTGTTACTACTTACAAGTGGGAGGGAGTAGAACTACCACTGTTGGCGAAAATCTTGACATAACATGGATAGATATATTTCATATCAATACAAAAATAGTAGCTTCTCTTGCCTACTTGTGTACTTCAGATGTTTCATTGAGATCTGTATTTCCTGTGCTTGAAAGACACCAGACCACCAGTTGTCCTTTAAGTCCACTGTAAATGGCTTGTGTTTGTTGCCTGATTTGTCCTGTTCTCTCATTTTGCTGAATGTTATCAGGTTTTCTTTGCCTTTCACCTTCATTTTCATGTTTCTTTTTTACTTGGTGAATTTAGATTTGTCCTGAAACTTAGTTTCCCACAAGTCATTCTGGTACTCGATACAGAAATAGCATTGAAACTATGGCCAGCTAGAAAATATAGTATCAGCCTTTCGAAACACATTTTTCCTCTCTACTGGCCCAGTGGTGATTATCTTCCCTGTTGCTCTAAACAGCCGTTGCACATTTAGCAACACAGATAAAATGTACTTGTAAATTCTGCATGTATTGCAGAATAATTCTAGGAACTTGAGGAGATATGCCAAGAATACATTTGTACAAAAAGCTATTTAAAGGAATTTGGAATCATTTACTTGATTTTTTTTTTTTTTCATTTTCTTTCTGAAAGGCCCACCCCTGCCACTTTTCTGTTTTTCTAAATTTGTGCCTGTCTAGTACAGTAGGTCTTCTTAAATAAAATTAAAAGAAAATTAAGCCTATAAATTACTGTCTTAAAACTTTTTCAACAGGCACTGAATCTCAGCTTTCCATTGAAACAGATAAAATAAATGGGTCTGTTTTACTAATGCTTTAAAATATTTTTGTGTGCTGCACACACCAAAGTCAAAAGTTCTAGGTCTTTTAGTGTACATTTTAGCTTTTTTTAATACTCTGCATGTGTTTGAGGTATTGGTTTTCATTTGAATTTGTCTTCCATGTACGAAAAAAAATGTTGCTTTTTTTGGACATGAGAACTGAACCTTTGTTGTCTTAACAAAATTTATTATAGGAAAATGCCTCCGTGATGTAAAAACTAAATGCACTCTCAATTTCATTTTATGTTCATGTAGGTTGTAGAGTTGATTGACAAAGAAGATATTGATATTGGCACCAACCAGGTTGCTGAGATTATGTCACTGCTTCAAAAAGAAGAAAAACTGGAGGAAAAAGAGAAAGCAAAGGAAAAGCATGATAAGGAAGCTGCAGAAGCAAAGAATTAAGCTTCAGAATCTGAAGCTAATTGCAGTTGTAACCAAAATCTTGTATATCTTTCTGTGTCTAATGGCTACATATTACTTGAGCTTTGTGATTATGGGAGGTGTTTTGGGCTGATTCTGGTAATAAATCGTAGATACATTTTCTGACATATGGAATGAAATTTCCGTTCGTCAAAGAAGTGATTTAGTGTCATTCCATACTGATGAAAACAGAATATGCTTCTTTAGCAGTGCTCCTGCCCACAAAAACATGTATTTGCACTCATTGTTGTGGTACAGTGATCCATTAAACTTGGAAGTTTGCTGTATAAATTAAGTGTATCTATCATGGAGAAATGTTTCCCATTTATTTTCTTCCATTGTTACATGGGGCCCAACCTTGCTCTGCTTCTACCTTTTAGCTTTTTCAGAATTTAATACAAGCTTTCTGTTCCATCACAATATTACACATTTTCTAATCTGCTAGTGAAGATTCTGTGGCTTCAGTAGTAGCTCTGTAGTTTTAGCGGGTTTTAAGCTAAATATCACTAAATTGTTGCCTCACTGACAGAGAATGTGGCATTCTGATCACTTTTATGAATTCATAGTTATTATTATTTTCTGTTGAAGGGGAAGATCAGATTTATTTTCCCCTAGAATGAAACCTTGGCATGAAGTTTGCTACTTATGGGTGCCTTAAATTTCATAGGACTAGAGAGTAGGGTATGTTGCTTCTACTCAAAACTCCATGAATTATTAAAGCATTGGAATCACAGGAGCCTTTCAAATAGTTTCAGAACACAATCTGTCACATGGTAAAGTGTTTGTCGGATTAGCAGAATGAAAGTAATCAAAAGAGGAAAATGTCAGTTGTGATCTTTTTGCATATATTTTAAAAAATGTAGCTCTCTTTGTGTGCTTGTTTTTCATCTGATAATTATTTACACCATAACTAGTTCTCTTACCTCTCAATTTTCATCTCAGGTAAAAAGTCATTAACCAAGTATAGTCAGAGTACATAAATATGTTCATCTCATGGTTTTGCTTACTGTGCAGTCAACAAGTCATTTCTGGTATTGCCAGTGCTTTGATGACATTATTGGTTTTGTAATTGCTTATTAAAGTCACTGTCTTTAAATGTGTGACTACATACTGGCACTAGGTCAAGGTTTTCTCATTCATATTTCTTCTTAGTAGTAAATTTTAAAGTTCTAAAACTAAAAGACTAACTCTGGGATGTTCCATAATTCATGGTAGCCTAAATTTTACACTTATCTTAAACTATTGTGAAATATATGTAGTATGGTTTGAACCAGCAGGGTTGCGGTTTGGGGTTTTTATTCTGTTTATTTTGCACCCAGTATTATAAAATGTACAATGACCATTCTTGATTTTGTGTACATTATAGAGAGCACATCTGACAATGGCACTGTACATGGTGATATTGAGGTGGGCAGTTAGTACTTAATGCTTTTAGTCATGGTAGCATATTTTTGTAGAAAGTATCAACTCCCAAGCTTATTTCAATGTAATTCCATGTGCAGTATTTATCTAGATTGGCTAAATTATTTGTACAAACTTATTTGAAGTTAGTGGAACAAAAGAAGTTTTGACAGTCTCATGGCTTGCATGATATGGACCATTGTATTTAGTTGTTTCCAAAGCAATATGTACAGTGAGATGTACAGTTCTAGAAAAAGTCAGTGTCTAGTTCAGCTATAGAGTTCATATTCTGTACAGTTTGCAAAGAAAGCTGCTTACAGCAAGATCCTCCTGAGAATTACTGTAATTGTATCTGAAGTGTGAAATTGCTGTGGTGAAGCTGAAATTTCAAATCAGTACAATCTTTATGGTTCATGTATCCCAAAACAAGGGGGCTGTTCTCTTCCTCATAAATTGAGATTACCTTCGAAATTTCAGCATGGAAGTCACTTTTGTAGATTTTTGAAGATCCAACTTCACTAGGTGCTTTTTTTTTTTAGGCCAACGCTTGTGTTAGACGAAAATTCAAGAATAAAACTGATTTCACAAAAATACAGTCTAGAAACTAATTTTCCATTTTATAATTTGCAGCTAGGATTTCTGGGCTTTGAAGTATGCTAAAATTTTACAGTGGCAGATTTTCAATTTTAAAACAATGCATAAGAATATTACTTGACATTCCTGAAACGTGGTAAAGATACTCTAAAATTGCCTGCTACCTTTCATGGAATATCAAAAACCTAAGAATTGTATTCACTTGAATGCATGCAAATTTAAACCAGGGAAGTAGCAGAAAAAGCTGTTTTCAAATATTTATTGATTGAAGTTTTACAGAGCTTTAACTCTCCTGAAGGTAAATTGGCTGAATGCAGTATTTGGGAGTTTAAAACACTTGGCTGCTGTTCTGTGTTTACTGTTCACTTAAATTTTCTGTGGATTAAATAAGAAGGGAGCCAAAAATAGCTGATTTTTTTATTTTATGAAGAATATTCTGATTAAAGTAATTGTGATACGTTTGGACTTGGATGAAATTTTGCATATTCTGAAATCTTTACAGATTACATAAAATTGGTTTAAATGCCAGTCACAAATGCCAGCTTTCTGCTGTGACCTAAAGTAATCACAGGACATGCACACCAACCATGGAAAGGACTTTCATGGGGAATACCTTCCTTCTGTTGAAAGCAGGCAAACCCATGACACCTAACTTGAACAACAAATGTTCTGCAAGCTTTAAAAGATTAGGAAGCTCTTGGTGATCCACTTTTACACAACTTTGAACCTCCCAAGCAGCTCTGTCCTGGCAATACAGGCAACTGCAGCAGAGTGGAATAACTCCAGATAATGTGCTTGGTTGCCCTGGGTGTTGACCAAAAAACCAGAAGCTGCGGTACTTTCAGAGAAAGGATGACTTCCAAGTGTACATTAACTGGTCAGAACTTATTCCTGAGTGAATATTTAATCAGGAGATGTAAATATTTCTTTAATTTAAAGGATATGCGAGATTTTGATGACTTTGTGACTTACACAGGCAAAGCCTCTGAGCTCAGACTTAGGTGATTGGTAAGACCATTGATGGGGTTGTTGCAGATTCAAGTAAGATTTTGTCTATAAGCTATTCAGGGGGAAAATGTAAAACACACAAAAAGCTTTTTTTAAAATCCATTTAGCAACAGGGAAGAGAAGTAGAGTAGGATGTGATTTCTTTTCCCCCTTCAAAACAAGTGTGTTATAGGACCTATTTTATTGAAAAACTTGTTTCTGTTTCATCTTGGCCCAAAAGCTGGTTTTCACAGAGATTTTCATCACTGACTACATGCTGTGAGAGTCAATCTGCCTGCAGGTTAAGTTCCAGAAAGCTGCTTCAGTGGGGTTTGTCAGCAGGACTGCATGCAGGTAGAGAATGGTCTCTTGCCAGGATAGTACCTTATTCTTACATAGTTTTTGTCCAGGGAAGGGGGGGGAAAGTTACATCTTTTATACAATTCCAAAATACTTCTTGTAACTTTATATCTGCATACCTTGCTAATAATTTTAACTTTAGCTACTTCAGCATGTATTTAAATACTTTTAAATTGTTACTATCAAATAATTGGGTATACTTAATTAAAAGAATAATCCCATATTCTGTTCTTCATATGTATTCCAAGTTTTGCTTTTCAGCTGATGAATTTCAGCCTGTGTTATGAATTTAAGTTGAAAATCATTTGTCTGTGCTCTGAGCATACTGGTCCTGTGTTTGCCATAACTCAGTATAAAAATTTTATGTTAATTGGAGCTTGTGTCCTTTGTTTAGTTACAATAAAAGTATCATTTTGAAACCTAATCTCTCCATTATTTTTCTGTTGGTTTTGATTATTTAGTGTTAATTTATTTCTCTTCAGTTGACATGCCAGGCACAGGGCTGGATGCTGATGAGTTGTGTCCATGAAAGTAACCTCCTGTCTGCTTTAAAACAGAATTTGGGAACATGCAAATACTGAATCTGCTCTCTGGTTTTAAGTGTTTCAACAAGTGGCTGAAGACAAACCTGCCTTGACGTGCTTTTAAATTAATAATAAATAAGCAAGGTTTTTTTCCTTCTGCTTAAAACTAAATACCAAATAAAAAGCTTTAAAAGTGGCAGAACTTGTTCCTTTTAAGCTTTTGCTTTAAGAATTTCCTTTAATGACCCTTTAATTAGGGTCAATAGGAATGGTGTGCAGCAGTGATCAAACTAACGGAGGAATTGGGGTTTGAGTTTGCAAATTAAATGTGGACATTGGCAAGTGTCCTTGGTCATATTTACTGAACCCCCAAGAAAGAGACTGACTTCTGGGTCCACTGTTCTCTTTGCTGAGATATATTGATTATTACACTCTTTAACGAGTTTTTATGACATGTTTATAACAATTGTGTGTAACTGTTAAAATCTAGGAAAAATGGGGACAGCTTGTAGATTGAGATAAGGCAGTTTACTAAGGCAACAGCAAAAGTTTGTGCATGCACAAGCAAAGAGGAAAAAAATAAGATTTATTCTCCCATCATCAAGCAATGTTCAGCCACTTCTGGGAAGCAGGGCTTCAGCAGGTGTGGAGGTTGCTCTGGAAGACAAATGTTGTAAATAATGAATGTCCATCCTCCCTCCTTTCCATGGCTTTGTATCTGAGCTGACATCACATGGTCTAGAATATACCTTTGGTAAATTGTGTCTGCTCCGAGGATTTTGCCCACTCCCAGCCCATTGATGGGGAGAATGTTGAGACAGCACTGATGCTGTGCCAGCCCTGCTCAGCAGCAGCCAAACATGGGTGTGTTATCAACACCTTCCCAGCTCCCAGGGGGATGCAGAGCACTGTGAGGGCTGCTATGGGGAAATGGACTCCAGCTCAGCCAGACCCAATGCAATTACAGACATGGATTTGTGCATTGTCTGCAAATATGCACAGAGGGAATGGCAATTGCCTGCTCTAATAGCAGATAATGAACATATATTGCTGTGACTTCATTGGGTGGAATCTTCTTTTGTATCAGGCTGGTGTTGCTGGTGGGCAGAAAACTGGTTGGAAAAACCTCTGACTTCATGACGTTGCGGCCTGAAAAGGATTAATATGGAAGTTTTATTGCAAACTATTTTTGTGAAATGTCATTTAGAGGGTGAACACGTCTGCATAGTGGTGGTGAGAGATTGATAGCCTTGTGGTTGTTTCATCGACCTGAGGCTTGGGAAATCTGTGTTCAGTTAATGCCCAGTCTATCAATAATACATCACTTGGCTCTTGTGCCACTGTAACATAAAACCTCCTTGACAGTGACTGGGTAGACAACAAGTTCCCCAGAGCAGAGTCTGTGCAAGGACTTAGTACAGAATTTTGTAGCAATAAGGCTTTTCAATACCAAATGCAGACAGTGACAGGTCACACCAAGGGGTTTCTCTGGTTAAGGATTCTCGCTTTTCTTGCTGCTTATATATTTGATATTTTCTTGAATTATTTCTCAATGCTGATGTGAGCAGGAGGATGTTTGCAGTATGTTTCCAGTTCCCCATACTCTGTGTTCATTTCCACTTTTGTGTATTATTGGATATAAATCTTTCTCAGTAGTTAAATATCCTTCACAGGTCAAAATTCTTTGGGGGCTCATCAGCATGTACAATTTTACCCTTGCCAAACCTTCTGTGGTTTGCAAACATCAGTTTCTCTCATCTAACTGGTGTAAAGGATTTCTGCTGTGCTAGAGATGGATCTAATGCAGATTTGCTGCTTTCCGTCTAGTATTTCTCTCTATGTATATTGGCAGAGCAGCCCCTCCATGAATGGCCTGATTTATGTCTCAGGGAGTGCTGCAGCCAGCAATTTGAGATGTCAGCTCTCCCGTGCATGTTGGGAGTGGCTGCAGATTCTCCATCCCCCCCCTTGTCTTAGCTCCAGTCCAAAACCCATCCAAGGTTTTTAATAATATTTTCTAACTGCATTTTCAGGTCCTTGATTAAGCAAGATTTTCAGACTCTGTTGTAAGGAGAGCTTCAGCAAGGAGCTGAAGGGCAACTGGGAAGTGATCAACACCAACAAAAAGAATACAAAAAAAAAAAAAGAAAAAAAAAAAAAAGGAAAAACCAAGTGAGAGAAGTCTTAATAGTCTTACTAAATTAAGATGGGAAGTAACAACCTGTTGTGCAGAGAACCTGTGGATCTTAGCAGCCTACTCTAGAATTCTAAAAGTATTTTCTTCCACAATGTAATCCCAAAGTAGTGAGCAAATCAGCAGGTGTTTCTTCTCCATCCTTCTCATCCCCCAACCCTTCCCTTTTCTCTATCCTTTATTTAATATGCAGGACCAATTAGGAAAGATACATGGAGTCCTTGTTTTGTCCTGGTGGAAGTGGAGTTGAAATATTAATGTTTCCAATGAACACCTCCTCACTGGATGGTGTTCAGGGCTTGGTCTATGCAAATTCCAGTGACCAGCAGCCTTCATCAAGCTCTGCTCTCACCTTCCTCAGCCAAAACTACAGCAGCTCTTCTGTGGGCCCTGTGCAGTCTGTGCTCTTAAGAGCAGGATGCTTTTATCCTTCCCTTTGAATCCTGAGTGCTCTTATCATCAGGAGCTGTATAAGCCACAACATTTCAGTGGAAAATATGTTCCTAGGATGTGTCTTCAAAATCAAGAGTGACACTGAGAGGAAGCCATGCCTATTTTTAGACCTACTTTCTGGAACCATCAAATTCTGTGGTTAAACTAACACTGCCATCCTTAAATGACTCAGTGTGATTTAATTTGAATTTCAGCTAAGCCACTTGGGATCTTTTTCCCAGAAAAACCTTTGTACTCTGAAAATGAGACCTTTTGGGTATCTACGTCTTGGACTTTCAAATTCAAGAATTGACTGGTGTGAACCCAAAGCTCTTTTCAAATAAATGGCAGGGGAGGAAACACTAACAGAAAACCTTTTTTTGTGCCTTTTGGTACCTAATTGGTAGTTTTGTGCTCAAGAGAAATCTGACATGAAAAATAGCTCACCCAGCCAGGCTCAAGGAAGATTTGCAAAGTGATTGGAAATAGGCAGGGAGAGCTGGTAGTAGCATTTTAGTTGTTCATTCTTCTGTGTAATTTGCCCTGGAGTGAGTGGGATGCTACAATATTATTTTGTTTTAATTTTGTGACTATAAGCACACCCTCAAACAAGAGAAATATAGTAGAAGCATAAGATATAGAAAAATAGAAAATCATAGATATATACTTGTATCACCAGCTGTGATCCTCTTCGTGAGGCTGTGGCTGGAACCTTGAGAAGTGGGGGAAAGGCTTTGAACCCTCATTTCGACTTCGAATACGCGATGCCACGAGTGAAGCAGACACGACCCCTGCGTTTTTCAGGAGAGCAGAGGGAGGATAAATTTGCGTGTCCCAGCCCCGGGAGCAGCATCCCCCGGGAGCAGCATCCCCCGGGATCCCGCTGCACATCGGCCGCGCCGCGCCGCTAGGTGGCGCCCTCCGCCCGCCGGGAGCGCCCCGCGCGTTCCCGCCCGGATCCCGTCTGATCCCTGCCCGGATCCCGTCTGATCCCGTCCGGATTCCTGCCCTGATCCCGTCTGATCCCCGCCCAGATCCCGTCTGATTCCATCCGGATCCCGTCTGATCCCTGCCCGAGTCCCATCTGATCCCGCGTGCATCCTGTCTGATCTTGTCCAGATCCCTGCCCCGATGCCGCCTGATCCCATCTGATCCCTGCCCAGATCCCTACCCTGATCCTGTCTGATCCCCCCCGGATCCTGCCCATCTGATCCAGCCCGGATCCAATCTGCATCCCACCCGTCTGATCCCCCCCAAATCCCCCCCAGATCCCACCCGATCCCATCTACATCCCACCCGGATTGCGTCTGATCCCCCCAAGATCCCGCCCGGATCCTGCCCACATCCCACCTGTCTGATCCCGTCTGATCCCGTCTGATCCTGTCTGATCCCACCTGTTGCATCCCAGGCAGATCCCGCCCGAATCCCGTGTCACCTTCATCCCCAGGCTCCTGTCCGACACTCACACACTCTGGGGATGGTTTGGTTGGAAGGGACCTTGCACATCCCCTCGTTCCCACGCCCCCACCACGGGCAGGAGGATCACAGTCACTACATGAGGTTGCCCTGTCCAGCATGGTTTGAACGCTGCCAGGGATGGGACATCCTGGATAACCTGTTCCAGTGCCTCACCACGCTGCTGATGTTGCAGAATCAGTCATGAGTTTATGTAGGAAAAGACTTAGAGGATCATCAAGTCTAAGCTTTAACCAATCATCACCTTCTCAACGAGACCATAGCACTAAGTGCTAAAAACTGACTTTATGTCTAATCAAAATCTACTCTCTTTTAATTGAAATTGTTACACCTTCTCTCATCACTGCAGGCCCTGCTGATCAGTCTGTCCCAATCTTTCTTATAAGCTTCATTTGGGTACTGGAAGGTGCTCCAAGGGGAGCACCTCCCTGGAGGCCTCTCTTTTCCAGGGTGAACACTCCCAGCTCTCTAGTCTGTCTCCACAGGAGAGGTTCTCCAGTCCTCAGAGCATCTCTATGGCCTCCTGTGGACCCACTCCAACAGGCCCAGGTGTCTCCTGTGGCCAGCACCCTGGAACTGGACACAGCACTGCAGGTGAGGGCTCATGTGGCAGAGTAGAGGGGCAGAACCACCTCCCTTGCTTTGCTGGCCACACTGCTTTTGAGGCAGCCCAGTACATGGTTTGTTTTCTGAGCTGTAAATGCACATGGCCGGGTCTTGTTTCTCAAATCTTTCATTCCTCCCCCTGAGGATTCTGTTTTCTCAGGGGGATGTGTGGCTGTTTCTGCCTCAGTGCTTGGAGCTCCTACACTCCCTCTTCCCATGTTTCATCTCTCTGTCAACAAGATAACCTTTTCTTGTGAACCAGAATAAATCTTTGCTATCTGGTCAAATGACCTGGTATAAGCAGACACTGAACTTCCCAGAATTAATCCCTCTTTAAAACACAGCATCAGTTCTGAGTTCTCCAATCTCAGTTTAAAATTTGACAGTCAAAGAGAATCTACCACAAGCCCTTGGTGAGCTCTTGTGCTCATTTATTGCTATTGCTATCACTCTGTGGTTTGTGGAGGTTTTCTTTCGGAGGGGAAAAAGTCTAAAAATAGAAAAATAAATTGACTCCCCACTCTTGGAAAATCAAATAACAAAAAGCCAAACTGTCTCTACTGAATTTGTCTAACCCTGATTTCTATTCAATTGGCTTCAGCTAGCTGGTGGAAAAGCCCCTGACAATGTTTTCTTTGTGGGGCTGCTATGGGCTGCATTACCATGGGTAACTCCAGAGCTGCTCAGCTCTTCCAAAATTTCCTGACTCTGTCATCAGTGACCTGTGTCCTGCCCTCCCAAAGCCCTTCCCTCTGCACTGGTAGTGCATAGCATTTGCTTTTTAACTCTTCAGTACTGAGAGCAAGGTGTTCAGTTGTACCTGTTGGGGTTTTGTTTGCCCTGACTGCAGAACACTCGATGTGACTCCACATCGAGAGGTGACATCTAAACCCTCAGGAAGATATCCATCCCATCTGTGATGGATTAAAGTGTTCATCTAGGTTTGCATCTCCCCACAGAGCCCAGCACCTTCCTGTTGCTGTAAAAGCAGAAGTGCTGGTGTGCTCTCCTGTGCAAAGGCAGATTCATCTCATCTCAAGGGCTTAACAAATGTAATACTCAGTGCTATAAACACTTAGTTAGCAAAAACTGAAAGTCCACTCTCATTTCTTTGCTGTGAGGCACTTTCAGGATCAAATGATAGGTCAGGTTAGAGTAGGTTACACTGATGTGATTCAATGGCTTGGATGTGATGCTTCAAGTGACTTGGGTATGTTATAAAACCATGGCTTGGTGGAGAGGTGTGAATCAGAGAATCAGAATAATTCAGGCTGGAAGGGATCCCCAGGGTCGTCTAACCTTCTGCTCAGAGCAGGGCCAAATTTAGATCAGGTTTCTCCTGCCTTGTCCAGTCATATTTTGTTTGTCTCTAGGGATGACAACATAAATTCTTGGACCCCATGTCCAGGGTATGTGTGTCTAAAATCTTGTGGCTGTGTCCTACATTACAGCTTACATCTGCTGCCTCTTGTTCTATTCCTGTGCAACCCAAGGAAGAGTTTGGCTCCATCTTTTCCACAACTTCTCATTGCAGATTGCAGCAGGATCCCCCTGAATCCTTCCCCTCTCACGTCCTGAGGAGCCCAGGACTGGGCTCAGCACTGAAGGTGTGCCTTACCAGTGCTGAGCAGAAGGAAAGGACCATCCCTCTTGTGAGCAATGTCCCTCCTGAGGCTGTTGGCCTTATTTGCTGCCAGAGCTCACTGCCACCTCCTGGCCATCTCAATCTCTTTTCTGCAGAGATTTTGCCCAGCTGCTCAATGACCACATCCTGGTGCGTGGGGTTATTTCTCCCATCTGATGGGCTTTGCATTCACCTTTGTAGCACTTCATGATGTTCCCATTAGCCTGTTCTCCAGCCTGTTGAGCTCCTCTGCACACAACTCCCCCTCCCCTCCCACACAAGGACTGCTCTGATCACAGTGCTGAACACTCCACTGAACAAGAAGAGTTGAAAGGAAATAAGGAGGTCACACAGTTAACGCACAGTGTGGAATAGCTGAGTCTCACTTGCCAAATCCAAGATGTTATTTGGGGTAAACCCCGTTTAATGACAGGCATGACAATTTACAAAATTATTATTAAGTGAATAAACTACCATGTGGTGTTACAGAAGGCCTGAAAAAAAAATTAATAAACTGTTGGTTCAAATGTGAAAGTGCTAAACTCATTGACTATGATGTGCTCTAAAAATAGAGACTTGAGCCTCTGCATCAAAAAAATAATGCTTCCCTTAAGAAGACTTAACCAGGTCCAAGCAAAAAGCTTCCTGGCTGAAGTCCAAACACTATTTTTTGGAAGTCCTGTATTAACTTTCTTTTCATTACTTTCTGGTGGAAATTTCCTTCCCCCCTCCACCCCAATTTCTGTTAAGCAGTAGTGTGTGTTCAGTTGCTGTGATGACAACAGCAATGACATTCCTATCACCATGAAGTGTTTTAAGTTTAAATGTTCATGTGATTTTTGTACATACTGATCTTACAAGTTAAAAATGACCTGTTCCCTATTTACAGTACATGGAGTGAAACTTTAAAAAAAGAGTTGTTCTTCAACTCATTCTCCACTCTTGTTTTCTGTCCTACTTTTTCTGTTTTCTAGATGTGTACTATAACAAGATTTTTCTGTTTATTTAACAAAGCTGGTAACTTCAGTTTAGAAAATGCAGTGCCAAAGAGCTGGAACTTGCCAAACCTTTGTCCAAAGTCAGTGGGTTCCAGGGTTTTTGTTTGATCTGTAGATACTGACACTGTTTGCCTCAGGTTTACCTGCTCTACAGAAGAGATTTAAATGCTACCTCAATAGTTCAGAGCTGCAGTTTGCTGAGAAGAGCTCACAGCCACAGGGACTGTTGGGTTGTTTGCTTCCCAGTGATACCTAAAGGCTATAAAAAAATTACTAAATCCTTGAACTGTCTAAGTCCAATACAAGCCTGGATCTGAGTGAGGATTTCTTTGGGATGAGAATCACAAGGCAATTGGATGACTGCAGATCACAGTGAGAGCAGTGGGTTAAAAAGTGTTTTCAGACTGCAATGAAGCAGAATATAAAACATAATAATAGCAACAAAAAAATACAGTGATATCTTCCATATTGTGTTCCACATTCCCTGGCTCCCAGCCCCGGAAGCCTCAGTTTATGCAATGATTTTGCCTATAGCTGCTGTCGAGCTACCAAATCTTTACATCATGCTGCAACCTCCTGGGTGTCAGTGTGAGCTGAGAAGTGGTTAGCTGGAAGTTAACTATTGAAATAACCCCCCAGGCAGTCAGTGGAGTCTCCCTGCCTTGTTGTCTTCCACCTGAGGTCTAGTTGTCATTCCTTGCATGGGGTGCACATCTCCCTGGAGAGGAGATGCTGCTTTTCAGGAGTTAATCACAAACCTGCCATCAGCAAGATGTGAGCAAGAAGGTATGATCCAGTGCACAAATTCCTAGAGGAGGTAGCAGCTGGTGAGGCTGCAGTGTGATGGAGAAGCCTCTGGAAGCTGTGGGAGACACTAATCCAATTGGGATGGTGTGACACTGTTTGTCTGCCCCAAAAGAGCTTTCAGGCCTGGCTTCCTGGGAAAGGTGGATATGAGATAAGGGGACGTGGCTACACTGGCTGTTGATGAGGTCTGAAGTACAGTGTGTTGAAGTCAGTTTGGGCATTGCTCCTCACCCCTAGACCCGGTGGAGTGGAGTGGGTTCAGATTAAAGAGAATCACAAGCAGTTGGTTGCTGTGAGGAACAGTTAACAGCACTGAATAGCTTTAATCTGGAAAATACAAGACTGGAGGCAGGGAATGCCCACATTTGGAAATGTTTGATGCATGGGGCCCAGTGCTCCATCCTTCTCAACATGGCTGGGATAAGACAAGAGCAATCTTCTTAATTTTTAGTGAAATTACCAGAACAGTGGGATTTCCACGGACTCTCACTGGCACAGCTTGAGGCATTGCAGTTTCTGGTGCGGCTGGAGGTTGCTGGGCCTGTAGTTCACAGCTGTGACAGCTGCTGCAACTCAGCAGTTGATGTGTTAATTTAAACCAACACCACTCATGCTTTAAGTTATTGCGCCAGACTATGCTACAGAAGAATTTGGGATGAGGCCAGGGGACCTCTCTCATCCAGTGCCCTGCACAAAGCAGGTTCCAGCAAGACCAACTTGCTCAAGGCTTCATCCAGTTGAATTCAAGGACTACTCAACTCCAGGATGAAGATGCCACAAGCCCTCTGGACAGCTCATTTAACCACCTTTATAGAGACTTTAAAAAACATTTATATTTAATTTTAACTTCCCACATTGCAGCTTGTGTCCATTTTCTCTCCCCTGTCATGGGGTAGTCAATACTGTTACCTGTTATTTATCCAGGTAATCCCTCAATTAATAGCTTCTTTCCTGGTAACCAGCTACTGGACTCTGGTTCCATTTCATGCTGCACAATTGGAGGGCATGTACCATTCCTGCTTTGGCAAGGTTTGAGCATCCAAACAGGACTTCTGTACCAGCTGAGCTGCAGAGATGTTGTTCCCCTCTCCCATCAAAGCCTCTCTCTCACAGCATGGCACAGCTGGCTGGGAACAGCCACCTTTTCACAGGGCAGTGGATTCATCCCTGTCTGTAGTTGCTGTGCAGTGGCTTGAAGCACTCTGAGATCCTTGGGGATGAAAAGCTCTGTAAAGACTGGAGTTGTTTATTATGATGATTCCTAAAATAAAACTTTAAAATGCCTTAATGTAAGGAGTTCATTGGAAGGTTTACAATTTAGGGGGTTTTATGAGGGGAGAAGTTATTTCCAAGAACCACATTAGAGTAAGTCCCCCTTAGGATGATGCAAAAGGAAAGTTCCAGTGTATTACAAAATGAGCTTGGCTATAGCTTTCTAAGCTTTTAAGACCCCTTGGTATCAGGGGGAAAGTGGAAAGGAGTGTCAGGCAGCCAGAACAGGAATCTGTCTCTATTGGGAAACTATTAGAAAGATGCAATGTGATGGCTGGGACCCAAAGAGAATTTAAATGTCATCCCTTTGCTATAATTAATGAATAAGCATCACTGTATTTTTTAATGCAGAGGAAGATAACCTCCCTTGATTGAACTGGGATGTAACATTTTCTGGGATGTAACATTCATAGAATTCAGAGGTTCCCAGTTCAGGGGTCCTGGGTGGTGTGTTCCAGCTGCTGGGTGCTCTCCATTCCCATTTGAGTGAGTCGGAAGACAAGGGATGAGAATCCTGTGCCAGAACAGGGTTGTCATTTTGAAGGTTGTCCCAGATGCATTGCAACCCCCACCAGGAAAAAGGGAGGGTGAATATTTTTCATCTCTGGAGCCTGAGTTTTACCACCTATATCCAGAGTCACAGGGTTGTAAAGTCACTGCTGTAAAGCTTCGCCCTATTACAGTCTCACTGGTGGTAGAAAGTATCACAGTTTGTTTCTGCTAAACACTGAAACTGGAGGCATGCCCCTTGTTTGGCATTTATGATGTGAACAGACAAGGCATGAACAAAGATTTGAGTTCAAAACAGAGAGGCTAAAGCAGCTTGGTGAGTCAAAAGACATGCAAAGGGGCAAATGACATGTCCCACATCCCTGCCAAGTGTCCCATCTTTAAGAGGCACTGTCCTGTTCACTTCCTACCTCAGTGCCTTTGAATTGCTCTATATGCAATACATTTCTATGGGAACTGCCTTATTTACACAACCTGCCCTCTCTGTGTCAGAACTTGAGAGAGAACTGATGGAAGGAAAATAAAGTGGTTACTAATCAGCAAATAGTTCATTAACAGAAGACATCTGCTTCATATTAGGCAGGAAGAGATGAAGGCTGAGTCTCACATCCCCAGTGACTGGCTGCTTATGGAGTTGGCATTAAACTCCAAATCTGGCCCCTTTTAAGGCTGTCTTTTTTCCACCTTGGAGATGTCTGTGTAGTGAGGGCTGAGTGCTGTGAGCGTCAGTGATGAGACATGGCATCACACAGCACAGGGAACTTGGCTGTGAAGGATCCCTCTTCTGCTGTGTGAGGGGTGATCCACCCTGCCCTGCATCCCAGCTCTGCCTCATCCAAATTTGGATTTGGAAGGAGAAATTGGAATTACTCCTACAGTGAATTCAAACAGGCTTAAGCTCAGCCTTTGAAGTAGTGATGGGAGCAGTCTCCTGTACCAGGTGACCAAAACTCCTCCCAGGACACACAGCTCAATCCAGGGAGATGATGGAGCTGAGAGTTCATTTGTTTTTCTGAGCTTTTGTGAGGCAACACCAACAGCTGATTGGAAGAACACCATCAGCTGATTGACCAATCCATTTTTAAAGCTGTTTGAACAATCGACCTCCTAAGCCACCTGGGTGCTTTGGGAGGTGCCTGTCACTGCATTGTGTGAATATTTCAAATCAGGATCAGGAAGAGTTACCAGCTACTCCAGAGCAGCAGTGGTTTTCTCCTAAAAGACAGGGAGGAGGGGGATGAAAAACTTCACATGGGATACTGTAAAACTGAAATATCACTAAGTCCAAAGGTGAGATTGTTGTACGTGTTGTACAGCGGGCAGAACATGCCAGGGAAGTTCTTGTAGTTTTATTTTCTGCTGGAGAATTTGGAAACTGTGGGTGAAGAACACATAAAAAACCATATGAAAACATATAATAAGCCATCTTTTCCTTGAAAATCATGCAACTGGCCATAATCAAATAATCATAATCAAATCCTCTTCTATCACAGCAACACATTTCCCTAAATTTTAGGGCTAGTGGAATGGGTCAATAGATTTTGGCACCAACAAGAAGAGCAGACTGCTGGTTGCATCAGCTACAAAACTCCTTTTCCTTGTTCTCACATGAGTTTTCTGCCTATGGATCGAGAGTATTTGAATTTTGGGTCCTGTCTACCTATCAAAATTGCTCAGAATATTCTATTTTTCAAGAGCTGCTCTGAGGCTGCTGCTCCTCTGAACCCTACTGAGGGAGTGTATTCCAGAGCAATTATTGCACTCTGGAAGAGAGCAGTAATTTTTCCACCCTAAAATGACTGTTACTGTGAAAGACAACAGCTGGGTGGCTGCAATGATATTAACACTGCTGTCTGCTGGAATTTTCCCCTCTGTTACACTTATGAACACTTCTGTCCCAGCACAGGTATGCAACCCTTCTCCCTTTTCCTTGAGTTGACTTGTTTTACCATCATTTTTTAACTCCCTTGATCTCGTCTCAGTTGGATGCAACCCCCTTTTGTTTTGACTGCATTTGGGACCTTCTGTCAGTGCTCCTTGGAGTCCCCTTTTCTTTTGCTGGCTGTCTGATGAGGTTTAAGTGCAGCAGGCAGCTCTCAGCCCCTTGGTGCTGCAGTGAGAGCATCTCTCCCTGTCACTACCCTGTGTTTACAGTCATCTCAGGCAGCTTTTGGTCAGCATGACAGTGTTTTCCTGCCGTGTTTTCCTGCCCGAGCCAACTTGAATTAATTTGGAGCATAAGATTTCAGGAGACAGCATCAAGTCCATCAGTGAAATCCAAATAGATTGCAGCTGCTCCATGCTCTATTAACCCCATCATTTTGTAATTCTGTCCAAAAGAACCAGGGGGAAGGGCATAGAAAGCTGAAGTCTGGAAGGATTTTGATTCCACAAAATCAAAATGTAAGCTGGAGGGAGTGTAAGAAATATTTTCCTGGAGCAGGGCAGGAGGTCAGTGAGATGGATTTCTTTACCTCTGCATGCTCTTTTATCCATAATTAATGGTTGGTGTATTTTCCACTGTGGAAGTGTGTGTGTCCCTCATGGGTAGTTTTCTGAAGTACCTTGTGATTTTGGCTCTAAGGTTCTTAGCTCATACCAGATTCCAGGGGGACCTCTGTTCCTCAGAGATGGGTTCTTCAAAGCAGTTACAAGAAAAAACTAATAGTAATAATTAGAAACACCCTTTCCTCCTATTCCTCATTAACAAAACCTTCCCAAGACCTAATACTGACAGAATCATTGGTTGCTGTTTAGGACTTTTAAAGCTGTTGACCTCAATAGAGCTGTGACAGAAAAACCAAAGTGAGAAAGTAAGAACCTTGCCCAAAATGTTCTGTGTTTGGCTTTGGTGGTGGGTTTGGGTTTTTTGCATCTTATATTATGTTGGCTTCCTTTTGGTCTCTTAATGGATCCTGGCCCTGTTGTCCTCCAGGTGTTTAATGGTTTTTCTTCACTCAGTCATTGCCATATTTCTCCTTGTCCCATTTTTTTGTGGCTTCTATCCTTGCAATGATCATTGGTATTTGCTATTCACCACATGTAAATGTGTCCTGGTCTCCAAGTGCTTGACAAGAAACCAAACCAGAAACAAACATCTTGGTGGTGTAAAAACTAGCCCATTATTGCCTCAGTAGGATAAGGGGAGAGGAGCTGAACAAGCCCATTTGTGCACATTCACTTTTTCCAGCAAAAAGATTTCTCTTCCCTAACTCCCAAGCTGCCTTGCAGTTGCCCCTTCCTGCTAAAATATCCCAGCTTTGGTGCTTGTGTCCTTCCTGCTGGAGAAACCTGCAGCCCAATGTGGGTGTTTCCATTGTGGCTTGGCTGCAACAAGGACAGGAGTAAAGCCAGAGCCTACTGCAGATTTTGCAGGAAATGAGATGCTTCTGCTGAGTGGGGATGGGATGTGGTTACACACTCTGGCATCAGCCAAAGGGCTGCTGTGCTGACCTCGGGATTTTCTCCATATAGTTCATATCACAGTATGGACAGAAAGAGATTGAAGATAAAACCTTGGGAGATTATTTCTGGGAAGCAGCTACATTCATTTCACTTGCCTTCCAACCACATCATCTCACCAAAACGTCATAAGGGAGTGCTGAGGCATCTTTGCCACCCACTGCTATGAGATGCCCTCGACAGCCAAATCCCTCTCTGCTGCTCCTTCTCTCTTCCTCTAAACAAAATAAAATAAAACAACAAAATCAAATCAAACCAAACCAACCCACCAACAATAATAAAAAAACAACCAAAAAAACCCAAAAAAACCCACCACCACACAACCAATAATAATAATAAAAAAAACCAAAAAACACCCCCCCCCCAAAAAAAAACAAAACCAACAGATTTAACAGATTTTCCCTTTATTTTCCCCACACCCAATTGTTTTAAGGTGGAAGAGCCCTCCTCTATGCTACTTTCCAAGAAAGTAGTTTCTCTAAGTTTCCATATTAATATCAGTAATGCATCTTAATACAGAGTTCTTTTTCTCTTCAAAAAGTACAGCAGAAGCTCAAAAATTAGTTGTTCTTGTATAAATACTTCTAATACATTTGAACAGTAAAGGATGAAGTAAATTACTGTGTCAGAAGAGGAAGATCTGGGATGACTTTGAGCTGTCTCTAGCCCTAGAACTAACTCTCTGTGGGAACCTTGCTTAGACAAGATGCTGTAAAAGGACAGGGTGTCTTTCTCCCTTAGAGGTCGTGGGAACTCTTATTTCTCTGTCTCTCATTTTTCCTGTTCTCAAAGCACAGGTTGTACCTCAAACCCAGCCCAACTCCAGGTGTTCAACTGATGCCAACCAAAGCAGCTCCTGCACAGCTGGCATTGGCCATGAACTCATGTGCTTGTATTGCTTATAGCTCTTGTCCTTCCCCATGTCCCCTCTCTCCTGGTGATTTGTCTCTTCATGCTGTCACATCTTGATTTATTTCATTGCTGCTGATGGCAGGGCCCTGCCTGGATTCTCTGCTTCTGATGCATTCTACTCTGTGGCAAAGGTAATTACCAGTAGTAGAGAGCAAGAGGTTAATTCCAGGCTCCTTTCCTATGCCTGGACTAGGCATAAATTCTCAGGAGAATCAACTGTGCAAGCAGCTGCCACTCAGTACAGAAATAAATAATTCCATTTTTAAGAAAGCAAAATTTTTGTGCAGTGCATAACTGGAGTGATCTTTAAGCATATTTTTGTGGGTTTAGAATTAAACCTTCTATGTAGAAGTTTAAATACTGATTACCTCAGTCCACTTGCATTCAAATCATTCAGTATGATCTGAAGGGAGCAAATATTTCTAAAAGCATCTAAACAATAAATGATTTTCAGACTGATGGAGAAACATTAAATATATGTTTTCCTCTTTCATTACCCTTGTTTTAATTAGTATTGTGTTTCTAGTAAGGGAAATGAATATTTCCTGCTTTGGCACTCTGTTTCATTAAGCAAATTGCTTGTTATTAATCAAGCTTAGTTGGCTCCTTGTCTGATTTAAAGATTTTACCCATGGTCCATGAGCCAGGCTGGTGGTGATACCATCAGCAGGGGGCAAAATCCGTGTGATGGAGGGAGGTTTCTCCCTGTACCCATTATAGTTTCAGTCCATCAGCAGCTGGCTGTGCACACAGGCTCCCAGGTACCACATCAAGTGCATTTTGAATGCTTCCAGGGACACTGATTTCACTACTCCCTGGACAGCCTGTTCCAATGTTTGATGAGTCTTTCCATGAAGAAATTTTTCCTAATATCTGATCTAAATCTCCCCTGGCACAACCTGAGGCCATTTTCTCTCATCCTGTCACTTGTTACCAGAGGGAAGAGACCAGCACCCATCTCACTACAATCCCCTTTCAGCTCTGTCTTACCTGGAAGTCACCACTTGCAGTAGCTCATCAATTGGTGAGATTTTTGCATAACTTGGTGCAGCTGATTATTTTTGAGACCTCATGAAGGGAGCCAGAACACAGACTGCATAGTCCACGGCTTACATCTGATGGTCCAACACCAGGGTTATGGGGAAAGAGTAACCCCAAGGATCTGACTCCTGCTGTGAAGCTGAAGAAAAGCCCAGAGCAACAGCCACAGGTCGCAGGAAATGTTTACCAGAGCTTCTGCTCTCAAAGTGAGGGACTACCCAACTGAAATATCCATCCAGTAATTGCCCCTGGGTTCACCTGGAGAGAGCCCCAGGGGTGGAGTCAGGACAGTTGCTTCTGCAGAGCAGCCCTTACAGGGAAATGATCTAAAACAGCTGCAAATGTGGATCAAAAGCATTTGGGAGGTTGCTTGAGCATTAGGCACCCGGCCAGGCACAGTGTGGGCTGGCACTGCTGGGTTCTTGTAAGTATAGGAGTTGTGACAGTGGTGTAGGAAGTTTAATGTGGAAGTTTTCAGTGGCAGAGCAGGGTAGTGGGTCAGGAGCAGCTGCTGAGGTTGCAGAGGGCAACAAGAGACAGTGGCTGGCTGAAGAGGTTCTGCAAGAGGATCTGCTTTGAGAAACACATCTTTTATGAGTGTTTTCTTCAATGGTCTTGGTAGGAAAAGCTCTAGTTTGTTGGTGGGAATTCCTCCTGTGCATCCCCTCCTGCCATGACTGCCTTTTCTTTGGGCTATAGTTAGCAGTGAGCTGCCTAGGCTGGGGTATCACCAGATCTACAGAGGGATCAGAAGGTATCTGAAGGATATATATGCCCTCAGGAGAAGACAAGAAGCTATTTCTTGAGCTAAAGGAACCACTGTCCCAGGGAGTTCATCTCAGAGATAACATTGAGATCTTTACTTCCCAATTTTAGGGATGATGGGTGGTCTCAATTGAACATGCGTGCCATTAATAAAGCCTTAACTTCATGTTTATGATTATTTGCCCTTTGGGCTGCAAGTAAAAAAACAGTGAGATGTGCAGATAAAAATTTTAGCATCCTTGGTTGAAACTTCAAGTTGGGACTAACGTAGAAGGTGGCAGGAGGGGCTCAGGTCAGGAAAGCAACAAGGCAAAGCCTGGTGGAGGAAAGGCACTTCTTCAGAAAAGACTTGGGGTCTGAGGGGGCACTAGGTAAAGGGCCAACAGGAGAATCCCTAAAGTGATTTCTCTGAACAGTTTTATTCTGTGCATGTCTGCCCAGGCAAGTTAACTTGATCCTGAACAATTTTTCTGATTTTAAAAACTGCAACAAATCACAAGCAATTGCACATGTGCTCCTCTTGAAACACTCATGTAGCTGCATGTCTGATTATAATTACACTCCTGTGAAAAGTTTTGGTGGACCCAAGGACTTAATCCCACAAGCCTCACTGATCACATCACTGTACGTGAGAATTTATTCTCGCAGGATTAAATGCTGCCTTCAGCAATGAAGCAATTAATTGTTATAAGCAGAAAACATGTAGGGGTGGGGGAAGAAAGGACAGGCTAAAACACACTGTGAGTGAAAGATCTTTCACTGCTGTGGGTACAGAGCCCTGTCACTAGGGCTCATTGCTGGGCAATGCTGGCCCAGGCTCTGTGCTTACCAGGGAAGTGATGATTTACTCTGCTTGACCCAGAGAGGGAAATAAAACCTGATTTTAATTCCAGCTGCGTAAAGAGCGTGTGGGTGTGCCAGAAGTGCTTTCCCTGGAGAGGTCCTGCAATTCATCGCTCTGGTTTGCAGATTTCCTGATAGTCAGAGAGCTGCTGGGGCTGGGCATGGCTGCAGGCATGGGAGCAAACCACTGCCTCAGCCAGGGAGTGACCACCCACCTGAGACTGCCCTGAGCCAGACCAGCTGGGCACATGGTGGGAGTTAGTGAAGAAAAAGAAGGGGAAGGGAGGTTTGACTGAGTTGAGGACTGAACAAAGAAAATATAAGTCTGCTCAGACACTGAGCTCTGAGTACTGCTGCATGGGAGGTCTTTCTGCTGAGGAAGACCAGGGTGGTGTGTGACTGCTTAGGGAAGGGATTGCACAGCCCAAAGAAGTGGCCCAGTTTCCTCCTGTGACCTCCACCAGCTCAGCTGCAGACTTCAGCATGCCTTCCTCTTACTTGGGGTTGCCTTTCTCCTGTGGAAAGGATCTTTCTTCTTGTGGAAAGGAGAACTTCTTTTCTTAGTTTTTCTCCTAAAAACCTTCAGGAGGCTTCACCCAATCCCCAGGTACACAACCACATAAAGATGAGGTTTTGCAGAAGAGGACACCTTCTCCTGTTACTCTGGTATAAATGTGAGGTTCAGAAATAAACCCCCCTGAAGTTACCTGGTTATTGAGGAGGCCACTGGCTGATGGTGAACCTCATCCCTGGTGTAAATCAGGAAAAAGCTGAGCTCACCTGTTGGTGACATTATCTTTTGTAAATTATCACTGTCATATTGAAATCAGCTGAAGATCTAGATTGGGCCCTTTTCCCCTTTTCTCCTTCCTCCTCAACAGAAGAAAAGTGAGGAAGTGAACTGAAAACAGTGAAGGACTAAACTAGGATTTCCAAGAGGCAAAAAAACCAGTTTAGAGTGACACTCAGTCGTTTCTGCTGAGCAGAAGGTATCCTTTGCCTTCAACAGGTTTCAAAGAATTGGCATTGCAAATGGATGGGGCAGCACTGAACAGCTGCAGCCATGATGGTCTGAGGTCACTAACCAGGTAAACTCATTTCATCTGAATATTTGGGGTAGGGGAAAACAATGAACTCCTGCACACCTGAGCTTTTCTTCCCATCTGTAAATGCCTGTGTCTTCAGAAATGGTCTGTAGCCCCCTAGAAATGGCAGGATGGAACTGGAGCAACCTCAGTTCCTGGGACATGTGCATGGGAATCTCTGATATCTTTTTTCCTGAGGTTTTTTTTTTTTTTTTTTTTTTTTTTTTTTTTTTTTTTTTTTTGTTTTGTTTTTGTTTTTGTTTTATTATTATTATTATTATTATTATTATTACAGAATTAGTCTCATCTGTGCTCAGTTTCTCTGCCATAGCTGCCTCAGAGCTGAAGTGAGAAGTTCACCTGCAAGGGCAGCAGGAGGCAGCTGCTGTCCTGTGGTCTTGTGTGACTGCAGACCTGCATGGGCTGTCTCCCTGTAGGGGTTTGATGCTCACATTTGAATAAGTAGATCCCAGACATTCAGGGTGTTCTGCCAGAAGCCCCAATGGTTTGGCAGATTTTCCAAGCTCATGCCCCTTCTTGCTTTCATTGATGTCCGTCTTAATTATTTTATGTATACTGTTCCTTGCTGCATGAAAGAGTGTTCTGAATGTGTGAGAAGGAGACTTTGTTGTCTCTTATTACTCATATAATTAGGCAGTACTGGTAACTTTATGTAAAGGAATATGAAAATATTTAGGTTGCTTTTGGCCAAACGCCTTGCAAACTTCAGAATCCTCTGAATTTAGATGAATTTCATGTTTTTCTGGGGTTGCTGTAATCTCAGGAGAAGTTCAGCTAGTTAGGTACAGCAGGTCTCTTTAGGACTTTCTGTCCCTTTGTTGTCATATATCAACCTCCTAAATCATGAATGAAGCCACTGCCGTTAATAATGGCTGGGAAACATTCTCATAGTTAAAACGTGACCAGCCCACAAGCTTTAACAGTCAGCAGTGAAAACGCTTGTCACCAGCTCTGCGAACAGTGGAGCGTGTAAGTCCTGAACAGGAATGGCTCTATAGGACTAAGGAAACAAATGGAAGCCTTGCTGTTTTATTAGCTCAACAAACTACATTTCACTCCTGTCTCTGCTTCCCTTCCTGTGCAGCAATATATGCCCCGTTCCCAAAACGCTCCTGTAAACAATGGGGAGGGAAGCCTTTTGTGTGGCTTTCACTAAGATTGCAAGTTGTGTGGGCAATGCAACTCAACAGAATTTCAATGAGATTTGCAAGCTTGTGTGCTTATGCAAAGGGAAGTATTTCATAATACCTATTCTTTCTTAATTGACTTATTTTTTTGCACACCGTAATTTATATGAAGGCAAAAAAGGGAAAGTGCTTTGGCAAAACAGTCAAGGGTGTCTTTGAAGACCTCAAAGAAATTTTGTGTGGATGGATTTATTAATTCTGTAATTAAAACACTTTGATGCAAACATGACATACACCAGAAACTGTAAACTGCTCTGCTTGGTGCTCCAAAGGTCTCATTTCTTTACATTAGTCAAAGTTTCTGTTCTGAATTGTATATTACACATGTTTTTTGGGCAACTTGAATTATTTTTAGTGGGTTTTTTTTTTGTTTGTTTGTTTTTTTGTTTGTTTGCTTGTTTTGTTAGGTTTTTTAAATTAATTTTGAATCTAAGTCTATACCATTTGGCTCCACATGTTACTGAAAAAGTTCAAGTTCCTGTTATCTGTTCTGTATCCTCATTCATTATTGATATCTTCACAAACATTACTTAATTATAACAGTGAAGAAAGATTTAGGTACCTCTTTCAGTATCCAAACTGATGTTCATAGTGAGCATTTGAAACTACTATTTGATACCTACTTTATACAAAGAATATGCTGGGCAAAGTGTGTGTGTGGAATAGTCTGAACTTAAGCAAAGTAGTAGGACTACAATAAGTTTATGGTGGCTGCTCCAGCAGACTGAGAATGCAGCTTTCCATCCCACTGGCTGCAGAAAGATACAACCACACTCTCCCTGCACTGGATTCTACTGTGCTGTGTTTGCTTATGAGTATCAACTTTGTGCTACCACTGTAGCAGCAGAACCAAGTCAGAGAAACCTCTCTGGAAGACCTGGAAGGTCAGGGAGGTCTTTGGCAGTGGAGAATTTAGATATGTTGGAGTTGGTGGTGATGATCAAAGGATGCATGTGGACCCCAGAGGGCTGAGACTGAACTGTCATTCCCAGCATGGTGGTGGTGACTCATAGAAAATCCCTTGGGAAGGGAAACCAGTCTGTTCCCAGCAAAGTGTCTATCCTGGATCTCGAGGGGCTTTGTTTTAATTTCATCTCCATCTATGTTCCTATGCGCTGGCAGTGGAGGGGCAGCTTCATGGGACCTGTTCTGGGAGTGAGGACTGTGTTAATTTGCATCTTTTTGAAACAGGCAACAAGCATTTCTAGTTCAACAGTGAAGAATAGAGCCATGCAGCTTGAAATGTGGGATCTTTGGGGAGTTTCCTATGAGGAACCCAGACACCAAGCCTGGTGTGGGAACTCATTTTTCTTGGGAAGATACTTAGGAGTGATGGGGAAATGGGCTCTGGGAACCTAGACATAGAGACTTCTCTCTGTCCTGTGCCCTGTTGCAGAACAGCTCATGGAGCTTCATCCTCTCTCTAAAATCCCAGATATGAACTTTCTCAAGGACCATTAGCCAAAATGTTTGTGGCATAAAGTGGGACCCCTTCTCCCATTGTACACAAAAGAAGGACTCAGAGAAGCTGCAGTGGGCAGAAAGGTGAGTAGCCCAGGAAACCCCACCAGCAAGAACAGAGGTATCACTGGTGCCCTTGGCATCAGCAGGGCCTTTTGTTTTGGTCTTGTCAAATGGCAGTGGTTCCATTCTCCTGGATGTGAGGGTGGGAAGAGGAGCTCTACAAAGTGGCATATTAGGGTTGGGGTCCCCTGATCTCAGGACAGTTCCTTCAGGGCAGAACCTCTATGCCCTTGTTCTTATCCACACTACTGCAGTCACTGCTCCAGAGCATCAGGCAAAAATACCACTTCCAGTCTTGTAATGTGCTGCCCAAGCAAATGTAAAATATTTAATCTGGCATTGCCAAAGGGGTGCTTTATGACTTCTGCCAAATTACATTATATAAACATAATTAAAGGGTAAGCTTTGTTTGAATCAGTCATTCTAAGTAATAAAGATGTCAGATAATTTATTGTTGCATTTTGATACTCACCCTATTAAGCTAATAACTGTTTTTGTGTGTGCATGTATGTATATGAGAGCAGTGTTCATGGAGTTTGTCTTTTTGAAAGGTGAATGAGTCTGAAGATGTTGCTGATGGAGTCCAGGAACATTCTCTGCTACAAAACTACCTTCCAGAGTTTGCTTTTGAGCCTGGATGCCTGCAGTTCCCAAAACTGCTTGGGAAGGCTGAAAGGAACAGGAATCTGTCCCCATGCAGCAGTGGCAGCAAGAATCTGGTGAGGGGAGATGCTGGCACCACTGCTGGGGCAGAGCTGGGATTGTGCTGGGTGAGCTGTATGCATTAAATGTGGGACATGACCCCTGCAACCAACAGGTGCCAAGTTGTAATGGACAAGGATTCAACAACCTGAAACACTAAAACCATGATACTTCACATGAAAAAAAGGATTTTTAATGAGTTCTTTCTCCTGCACTGTGGACCCTTCATGCCCAAGGGGTTTCATTTTTCCTAGCAGCATGTTCTTCACTGAGTATTCAGCATGTTACCCAAGTCCAGTCCTTGTTTTAGGGTGGAGGAACAGAGGTGTGGCTACCTGGCTTATTGAAGATGGGGAGGATTTGGCTGGGTATGTGCCTGTGTTGTGGGTACCAGACAGGAGCAGCCCTGGCACAGTGCAGGATGGAACAGAGCAATGGCCAGAGCCCAGGGCATGTCCATCCTTATCTGGAAGGAAGCTGGGATGGTTTTGGCTCATGATGGCAGGAGCTCTGTACAATGGGGCTGATGTGCTGGGTACACACTCAGCTTCTGGAGCAAAACTCCCTCCCTCTCTATTTTAAGACCTGTGTTACAACCACTAGATTGATAGAAAAACAAGTCCAAATCCTGTCGAGTACTAGGACAAATATTTTTAAGGTTATTTTAAGATTTATAAAAATATTAAACTAGAAAGCAAAATACACTTTATTAAACTGTCCTATTTGCAGTCACATACATGGACTTTACTGTGATACAGAAGGTAAAGATGCCTCTAAGACTTGCATTATCAGATTCTGAGAGTATTTATAGATTAGTAGGTGCAATTATCCTCTTGAAATCTGCTGTTAAAATAGGCTTTCCTTAAAATCAGTTTTCCTTATGGCTGCTGCTGAGTGCACACATGGAGCTGTATGTAACATGCTGTTTATTCACCTCTCCAGAACAGCAGGTTCACAGGGAACTGAGTTTGTCAGTCGTTCATCAGTCTTATAGCATAAAGTGTCCTATTTAGTACTAAGACATTGCTGCTGGATGCCTGAAGAGCCTGGGCATACTAGAAGATTAAAAAAACATAGTTCAATTAAAGACCAGGGCAAAAATAGTTTCATGGGTTTTCTGTTTCAAATTAAACTCTTAAAAGCCTCTTTCCCAAATTTCTTCCATTCGAGTTTTGGATCCAGTCCTAAATGCTGGGTCTGAAACCCCAAATTACACTGCAGTTTGTGCCCACGTCAATGACAGGCTGGATCCAAACAGCAGAAATAACCACACTGAAATCCAGGGAAGCTTTGGATCTCCTTCCCAGGTTCAGCAGAGCCCCTCTGTCTTGTGGATCCTCTCTGCCATGCCAGACCCCTATCTGCCCCCCCACAGCCCATCCAGCCCCAGCTAATCCACACAGGGCCAGCCTGGGTAAATATAATCTATGATATAAATATAAAAGGATCTGTGTTAGCTGTGAGGACTGGTAGGGGTTAAGACTTTTATAAGTTTAATTAGGAAATTAAACTCGGTGGGAGACCTGCAATGCTTTCCAGTTGTTCTCTGAGTATCACAACAAACCTCCTCATTTTAGGCATGGTATCTAGGGGGGGTATCTGGCTCTCTAATCTGGGGTTTGGTTTGGGCTCATCTCTACCCAAAATATTATTTTAACCACTCTTTGTATTTCATTTCCATACTTTTTCTTTGGTATGCTTTGAGAAAAGGATCTGCCAAAGACAGAAATGCTTTGAGCCTGAAAAACTTTTTTTTGCAGTGTATATGCAAGGCAGTGTTTTGCTTGGCTTAGCTTGTGAAATACATGGCACAACCTGCATGAAATATTTGAGGCTGAGGAGACATGAGCACTTCTTGAAGAAAAAAAAAGAAAAAAAAAAAGAATTTTCATTCAAGGGTCTCATTTGCTTAGAGCCACACCCAGACAGGAGGTATGGGCCAGAGTGAGGAAGAAGAATTGATTTATGAAGTTGTAAAATTAAAATTATTGTAAAGTTAAAAAGAAACAATACACATTCCCCCCCAAAATAATAATAATAAAAAGCTCAGACTCATGGCAAGGTTTCTACATATGTGAGAAGGAATTAAACCATTAGTGTTTGATAACAATTCATGAGACTCCACAAGTACAAGGATAAGATGAAAGCTCTGCCTCATATGCCCAGACTGTGGGGAAGGGGCTGCCAAGTGCCCCTGTCCTCACTGGGGTGGCCTTTTCCTGCCAAGGGTGGCAGTGTGGGGTGGAAGACTAATGAGGAGTTATCAGAATTGTAGGATAATTTAGGGAACCTGCTGGAAGGGATCTCTGGAGTTTTTTGTTGACTTCCAGCTCCAATCAGGGTCAACAGCAAGTCTCCACCTCCATGGGCTCCTCTATGCCCTAGGAGTGTCCATGGGCCTCCCAGAAAACGTGTGGGGGAGAGATGGCAGAAACAACTGAATCTGGTTCAATCTGCTCTTTAGCAGAACCCAGACTAGAGAAGGCCCTGGATTGCCCCATTTCAGATTGGTGCTCCTTGGAGGTCACAGATGAGGATGGGCTTGTGGGCAAAGCAGAGTTGTGGCCACTCAGCCTGTCGCCATGTCCATTTCTCCATGGCGTGGTGCCACAGGCTGTTTGACCACTTGTCTGGAATGTGTAGGCTTGATTTCCATCCATTGTGTCTGCCAGTGCTGAGATTTGGCTACAGGAAGAGTCTGTGATGGTGAGAACTGCTCCAGGTGATGTGTTGTCATGCTGTGTGCCAGCCACAAGCTGGGTCAGAACAAGGGCAACTGGTCATTGCTTGTGGCTGAATATTCCCAGGGGCCTGTGATGGCACACCAGAGCAAACCAAGACAAAAAATCCTGCCTCTTGGATTTCCAAATCCCAGCCACAGCCTCATGGGGGTGTAAGATGTGGGCAGAGAAAAGCAGGGGAGGAACTGGGGTTACTGCAACACACAGCAGATGTGGGATATCTGCTGGCTCCTCGATGCTGCTCCTGCTGCAGCTGGTGGGCATTTTGCACTCTTGTTTGCTTATTGTTCATTGCTTAATGCCTTGCCTGGCACTTTTCTTGACATGCCTCCACCTGCAAATGAGCAGCTTCTCCTGCAGCCCTTGGCAGAGCAGGCCGTGTCCCAGCTGGGGAAGTTTCTCAGTGAGATGCTGGAGGGCATGGGAGAGAGAACCAGGGCTTGGGGAACCAGCTGGTCCGCGGAACAACCTGCTCTCTCCATCCGGGCACCATTCCACTTGTCAGGAGAGCTTTTATTTATCCAGAGCAGATAAAATTGTGAGGAAGGTAATAAAATAAAAAGGTGAGGTTCTGTGGGCACCCTGTGGGATGCTGCTTGCTTGCTTTTAATAAGGAGTATTTTTTTTTTCTTAAATTGAAAAGTGTCCCATGAAGGTACCCTGGGGTGCTGCCCAGGGCAGGTTTTTTTAGCTCAGGGGAAAACGTGTGGATCTAATACCTGAGGGACAGATGGGATCAGCAAACTGACATGCTGATGGTTATGGGAAGTTTGCAAAGCCAGTGGTGGCATGGGACATCCCATTCCAGTGGCCTCCATGACCACAGCACAGGCTCAACACCAACAGCTCAGTCATGTTCTGTGGCTCTTCAATGGCTTTTCGTTTTGTTGGTTGCTTGCAAGGGTTTGATAGGCAAAAGTGGTATTTTGGAGGCAGAAGAGAAGATTTAGACTTCTAAATTAAAAAAAAAACCAAAACAACAAAAACCTGACACTGGTCAAAGTTTCTTGACACCACCATTCCTACCAGTCATCCATGCTGAGGCTGGAGCTACAGCCTGACCTTCACAGTGTGCTGGTGTGTGGTTTTAGCGTGTAATATTTCTGAAGACTTCCAAGGCTTAATTTTCTTCTTCTGGTCTCTACAACCCCAGTGCAAAAAAAGGTTAGAAATTGCACTTCTAGCAGAGAGTGTTGGAGTCCAGATGATTGTTCCTATGTCTTCTCTCCTCAAACATGCTTCCTGTCACTGGAGCAAATGTTGGTTAAGGCAGAGATGTTGCACTGGGATGAGTGAGAGTAAAAACAACCAAGAGGAGCTTGCAGGACAGCCTGATAGAGTCTGTTTGTGCTGGTTCCTCTCAGGTTCCTCCCAGATGAAGCAACTCCTCTAATTTGACTATCAGCCCTTGAAGTATTCAGCCCAATCTCTGTAGCTTATTTCCAGCTTGAGGTTTTATCATAACTAACAGGAGAAAAAATTCCTTTTGAATGGAAGAGATGTTTTCCTTGTTAGGCTCTGAAAGTGAAGCACGTGCACATGGCCTTGGTGCTTTTGCTGCAGGAGTCATTGAATCTGTTTAATTTGGATGTTTCAATGTGCCTGGTGCCTGATGCAGGCAAGCACCAACACACCAAAATTTGGGTACCCTCCTAGATGAAGCCTGGGCTTCAGGAAGGGGAAGAAGGGAAACCAAAAACCAGGCTCAGGGAGTGATAATTTGCCACTGCTTGATTAGCAGGATTTAAATAACCCATCAGGGAGCAGGCAGGAGAAATCTGTTGGTCTTACAAAGTGAGCAGCCACTGTTTTTAGAGCTGTGCACAGGAACTGCCGGGCCCAGCAGAGGATGATGGGACCAGGGGATGTTTTTGCTCAGGAGAGGGAAAGTGCTGTGCAGCTGATGTCAGTGAGCTGAGCCACGAGGGAATGGCACTACTCCATGGCACTACAGTGGTCAAACATCCCCAAGGATGTGCCTGTAAATGGTGTTTCTATCTTGTGTTTGGGAGAGGAGGGACAAACCCTGTGTCCTGAGGGCTGGGACAGTGGGATGTGGCTGTTAGAGGCCAAACTTTAGCAGAGGAAGAACCCAAAGAAATGTGAGAAAGGGACTTAAATAACTCCTGATCCTGGACACTGTGGTCAGTCCCCCTGACTCCAAGTAAACATTCTGTTGCCCAGAAACCATTAAGTTGCCAAATAAACATTCAGGAGGTTGGATTAAACAAATCCAACCTGTTATGGAGGTTGGTGTAGCCATAGGGCCTCTCTCCAGAGCTGGAATAGCCATGGGGCTGCAGAGGCCATAGGTCAAGGAAGGTCTCAGGAAAGCAAAGGCAAGAGGCTTCCAGGGCCATCCCCTGCCTGTTGCCTCCTACATTGAGACCTCAGGGTTGAAGGGCAGACCTTGAGCTGAGCTGGGAAAGAAGCTGTGCTAGCAGAACCTAGGGTCTCTGTTTCCTGCTGGTGTCTGGAGCAATGGAGACTTGGAGTAAAGAGATGTCACCCCATTTCCTTGGGATGCACAAGGTGGAACTCCCATCCCTGCTCAGGTGAGGCCTGCATCCTCTTCTCCTGCCTTTTCCATCCCTCCATCCCTCCCTCACCATGGCAAACTCCCATGCTTTATGTCCATCACTTCTGCCTCCTCTTGTACCCCCTTCTCCAGCTTGTTTCTCCCTGTAACATCCCCTGCCTCTGCCTGCTGGGGAGGGGTGGGGATGCCATGCTGCCAGATGGGATCTGAGATGGTGTTGGGATGCTGTGTCCCATCATCCTACCTGGGACACAGTCCAACAGCCAGAGCAATCCAACACCCTGCCAAGGAACTTGACAATGCTCAGGAACCAACTGGGGCAATAGTCTTGTGGAAAAGGACAGAATCCCGGAACAGCTGAGGCTGGGGAAGGTGGGAACATCTTTCAGGAGGGAGAGGCATTGGCCCTGGTAAGGTCAGGGTGTCAAATGACATGAGACCTGCAGTTGGTGAGAGGAGGGCAGAGAGTAACTAACACTAGAAACCCTGTGCTTCAGTTTGAGGACAGCTCAAAAGTCACTTCATAGTACAAGTTGCTAGTGAGGACACAGAAGGACCTTCTGCAGTCACAACAGGGGCACAAGCAACTGACTGAGCAAGACAAGGTGTTCTTGGAGTAGTACAAAGCAGAGAAAGAAACTGAGATGCTTCAGTACAAAAATGATGCAGCTCAAAGTACATTTTGATCAGGCTCAAAGTGACCTCCCCCTCTGGGTAAAGAGTTGTGGGGTGGGCAGGGGAAGATCTCCAAGCCTGGCTCTGTCAGAACTGGCTGATGGCTCATCCTTCAGCCATGGGGTCATGGCAGAGTCCAGTAACAGTCTCTGGGGTTGGAAGAGATCCCTAATTTCATCCCCCTCCTTGGGGTTGGAGAAGGATGAATGGCAGACCAGCCTGGAGTATGGAAGGTAGGGTCTCCAAACCAGGGTCTCTGGTGGTGAAGCATCACTTTTGCTAGGGCATGTCCCCATGCTGCATGTGCCCTCTCCTTCCAGGAGGCTCACTGGGTTGACATCCAGAACAGGGCTCCCAAGCAAACTGGGAAGCTGTGGACTATCAAGCTGGCCATCCACAGCCTTTTCCTGTCCGCTAACATGTGGCTGCAAGCAGAGTGGAATGTGTTGGAGTAAAACAGCCACAGACAGCTGAACTTGGTAAAGCCAAGCCAAAAGGAGGAGCAGGAATGAGTCTCCACTTCCCCAAGAGAGGGGAGAGCCCACAGACCCAACAGACACCTTCCTTTTCACTGGGGCTGTCTCTCAGGCATGAGGAAGGGGAAGGGCACACCAGGTAAACCTATCCCTTCTGAGGAGGTAGAGCAGGGTCCTTGCCTGGCAGGAGTGGGAGCTAGGCAGGCTGTGGGAGGGGATGCAGGGGATGCAGATCAAGCCATGGCCAACCCTGGTTTTATTCACCTTTGCCCTGGACTCAGACTCACCCACAAAAGTCTATTCTGGTGATGCAGATCCAGCAAGGTAAATGCCTTATTCTGCTGCTCAGTTTGATTGGTGACATTTGCCATCTGAAAGAGCCAACCAGCCTCCCTGTGACTCCTGTTCCCTTCCCTGCCCTCAGCTCTGCCATCTCTCTTTTCCACCCTAGATACGGCAGTTTATGCAAAACCTTAAAGACATCCAGTTCTATGCAGGAGATGCAGAAGCACCAGAGGGCTGCTACACCTCTGAAAACAAAAGGGTCGTGGCAGCATGACCTGTCCTGCCAGTGAAGGTTCAGTGGGTTGGGAAGGGAAAGAGGAGGACAAGAGAACCCTACAGATAGCCTAGACTAAAAGAAATAATAAATGTGTCTCTTCCTTTCCTGGGAGGATTGGACACAACAGAGCAACTCCATCCCACAGTTTCACCCCAGACACCACTGGGGGCTTTCCTTAGAATTCTGGTTGCATGACACGGTGTTCCTGCAAAGCTGGCAGGATCATGAGAGCAGGCTGGGACAGGAATATGGTTTCAAACAGGGATCAGTACTAATGTTCACATTTGAACATCCCACTCAACCTAAGCTCTTAGATATTTGAGAGACACGTCATGAGGAGGTGGGGAGACTGTGCTTCAGGAGAGCTTCAGAGAGTTGCCACCAGCACACTCAGCACTTCCATGGATGTGAGTTTCTCTGCACAGCCATGTGTTATGGGCTAAAGCTCACCTTCCCCTCAAGCTCTTATGGAAAGTGTGGAGAATAGATATAGGTGACAGATGAACCAGCCAAAGCTGAGCATTTAGCTGTTCATCACATGTGCCACCATGATGAATGCAAAACAAGAGGACTAACAGTGGCTCTGGGACATGCTGTGGTGGTCAGTCAGGCTCCACAGTCTTTTGGGGAGGACCATTTTATGCACCAGGGCCTCAATAACATAAGCTTACAGATTTTGAGGCAAGAGCCCATTGATCACATGCTCTTGGTCCCTGCTCTTCTGTCCTGAGCTGGGGAAAGAACAGGAAATAAAACTCTCTGAGGCTGGGGAAAAGTTGCACAGTGCAATGCAGAAATGCTGTCTGTGTTATGCTCAGCTGTCCCCATGCTTTGGGTGGGATTTGGGAGGAGCAGGGCTGGAAATGGAGCATCAGGGAATGAGCTTTGAGGGCATGTCCCAAAACACCCACCACTCATTCAGAGAGATGTTTCCACCTTCCTCATCCTCACCATGGCACAGTGTGCTTGCAATTGCTGTTTTTTTAGGTCATGGCCTTAGACATCATTTTGAAAAATTAAAAATTGGTGAAAAAAACCCAGTTCAAGTTCTTCAGCGTGGTGAGCATGTGACTGAGCATGAATCCCAAACTGCCTCTTTTTAGCCAGGCAGGTTCTGCCATCCACTTGGTTTGATCTTCCAAAAAAACAGGGTGTGAACTTTGATATTTCCACGTTGTATGGCAAGAAATAACGTGTCTGTAACAGTTTTAATCCTGGGTATTACCTCTCCTCCAAACTTCAGAGATTTACTGATATACACACCCTGCCTTCCCGCATGCAGGCGGGTAATTAGGAAGAAAAAAATCCTCTTTGTGTGTTGGTACACGTCCTTCTAAGCAATCCCAATTTCCATAGGGATCAGATGTAGCTGAAATGCAGCCATTGCTGGTATTCTGTGTGCTTTGCAGTGTATTGTGATCATAAATTAAAAGTGGGACAAATTTCAGTACCTAATCTTTTAAACAAGAGAACTAAATGAGGGCTTCAGAGCCCTGTGCCAACACAGGAATGAATAATATGTCTTAATATTCTTACAGGAAATTTCAGAATGGTATAAATTAAATATTTTAGATTGAATGGTCGTGTGGATTATTACCTCTGATTTTTAAAAAATATTTTTTCATTATAAAGGTTTAAACCAACAAATTAAAGTCTTTAATTGACGTCCTCTTAGCTGGGAATATGACTATTTTAGAAATGTTTCCATTTTATAGCTATGCTTTTAAAAAGAAGGTACAGAAATATAGAACTTACATCTCAAAAAATAATGTTTCTTTCACTATCCTTGCATGAGCCTGGTCCAGTTGCCTGCATCTGCCCACATCACATTGCCACGAACTAGGAAATAGAGCTAAAATCTAAGGCTGTATAGAGAATCTCGTTTCTTGGTCTGGTTTTTTTTTTTTTTTTTTTTTTTTTTTTTTTTTTTTTTGTTTTTGTTTTTGTTTTTGTTTTTTTGTTTTTTTGTTTTGTTTTGTTTTGTTTTGTTTTGTTTTTTGTTGGGTTTTTTTTGTTTGTTTTTTTGGGGGGGATTTGTTTGTTTTTTTGGGGGATTTTTTGTGTGTATGTGTGTTTGTGTGGTTTTTGGTGGTTTTTTTTTTGGTTTTTGTTTTGTTTTGTTTTGTTTTGTTGTTTTTTTTTGTTTGTTTTTTGTTTTTTGAGTGCTCTAATGAATTATCAAATACCTCTTCTTAAATTAAAAAAAGAAGGAAAGAAAAGCCTTACACTTTCTTTCAGATGAATTCCAACTATTGACTGAGACAAGGTAGTGCAATGCCTTTGTTTCTTCTTTAAATTCTAGTATAACTGAGGCTTTTGGACATTAATTGGGCTACTAAGAGTGCTGGACACAGGCTGAAACTGAAATCTGAGCACATAACAGGAATCCATGCAGTGGTTAAGGAGTATCAGAGAAAATTTATACTTGGAGTTGTATTGAAATAATTCCAATGTATCTTCACTGGAATGAATGAGTTTATTTTGGATTCATTCTCTTGTAAGTAGGAGATTGGCAGCAGCAGGGATAAGAAAGTGGTTTTCTCTGAATTAGGAGAGAGAAACAAAAGAATGCAATCTAGGAAATGACACAGCATTGGTTTCTTAAGAAAAACCTCTTTCTATAACTTTTTTGCCTTACTGTATATTTGGCAGAGGAAAAACTAGTAAAAAATAAATGGAATGGTAGATGTGTGTGAGGGAGACAGGATGACTCCTGTTTAGAATTTGGTTTAAAATTTGAGAATATTCATGTGATTGTTCCTCAGCAAGGCAGATCTTTCTCAAGGGGGCAGGCAGCCACTTGGATCCACTGTCCTTTCTCGTGCTGCGTGGCACTGGGTGGTGTATAAATTAAAGACCAGCAGACCATGCTGTTCCCAGGCTGGCCTTGGGGTCACTCTTTCTTTAAGAGCTCAAACCCTGGTGTGCAGCAAATCCAGCACTGTTATGGGGAATTGCAGGAAGTGCAAGTGCAGCCCAGACACTTCATGTGAGTAAATCGGGACAAATTCCCAGGATTACTGTGATTATGTGATGCTTATCTCATGTTACATCCTGGGCTTCAGGGAAGGATGGTTCCAGTGCCCTGCTACACATGTACCTGTGCCCTGCTGGGGCCCCAGAGATCTGGGATTCCTGCAGGCCATGATGCATTTGGGGTGAAACATCTCTTTTTGTGCCCCCCAACACCAGGAGCTATTGGATTAAATGTGGAACGCTGCATCTGGGCTTGTCCTCTGCCAGGCTCTCACCTTCCACAGTTCCTTGAAAATTCTGGTTTTAAGTCCACAAATACAATGTACAGCCCAATTTGATTCTTCCGCTCTGCTCAGCTGAGTTCCCACCTGGATCTCAGGTGGGATCCAGCTCTGGCATCCCCCAACATAAGAAGGACGTGGAGCTGTTGGAGCAAGCTCTAGAAGAGGTCACAAAGATGCTCCAAGGGCTGGAGCGTCTCTGCTATGGAGACAGGCTGAGAGACTGGGGTTGTTCAGCCTGGAGAAGGCTCCTGGAAGATGTTACAGCACCTTCCATTACCTAAAGTGTCTCCATGAGAGCTGGAGAGGAGCTTCTGACAAGGCCATGGCATGATAGGACAAGGGGGCATGACTTTAAACTGGCAGAGGGCAGGTTTAGATTAGATTTTGGGAAGAAATTATTTACTGTGAGGGTGGTGAGGCACTGGAATGGATTGCCTGGAGAAGTTGTGGATGTCCCATCACTGAAAATGTTCAAGGCCAGGCTGGATGGAGCCCTGAGCAACCTGGTCTTGTGGAAGGTGTCCCTGCCCATGTCTGGGGGTTGGAATTAGATAATTTTTAAGGTCTCTTCTAACCCAAACTTCTCTATGATAGTACAAAATTCAGTCCACTGTGGGCACAGCACATGCCCAGTGGTAATGGGAATTACAATGTTCTTGGGCTTGGCTGTGAAGTATTTGCAAGATAAGAATGCAATAGAGAGTACAGTGCTGTAATTTTTGTTCAAATGGCTTTAAAGGAAAAAAGGAAGCACCCAATCAGATTTCAGCTCTGAGCTGGTCGGGCACTTGAGCTAGATGGTTGTTTTAAGTCCCTTCCAATTAAAATAGTTTATACTATTCAAAATACCTAAGGTTTGATATTTTGTTGTTCAGTCCCAGACACACACAGATACGCATGTGATTACAGCAGTGTTAAAAAAATTAGGTCTATTATAAGTCTTCATTCCTTACTTTTAAGATGTGTGTAGTTCCAAATGATGCCATTATTGTGGCATTATCACAGGTGGTCCTGGGTCCTCAGCTCATTTCCCTCGTTGAAATGAGGGTAAATAAAACAACCCAACCCTTCCTCGGGTATTGGGCATTGAGTACTGGGTAGAGAAACTTCATTTAAATGTCTTTGGTGGCTGTCTGAGAGATCATGTTTTGGATGAGCAATAGCTGGCTGTCAATTTGGCAACACAACTATTCAGGGGCAACCAGCAGCAAGAGTAATTGGTTGATGAGCCAGTTTGCACCAAGAGCTCATTGTGAGGGGCAGAAAAAAAGCTGTCCTTCAGCTCAAGGGATTGGGAGCAGCTGGAAGAAATACTCAGCATGGAGACTGCTTGAGGTGTTGGCTGGAGCAATGCTGAGTGCCTGGGACCTGGGTTTTGTGTATGTGGGTTTGCAAACAGGTGGGGTCAGGCACCTGCTGAGAAGCTGCACATACAACAGCATAGAACACAACTCTCTTGTGGTAGGAAAAAAGAGGGGGAAACTAGTTAAATTGCTTGCAAAAAAACAACACAGTGCTTAGGTAACAGCCAATGGTTATTTCAAAGACAGAGAGGGATGCCCATGTAACAGAGAGTTGATGATGAGACAGAGTGAAATCTAAATATGTATTAGGTCCTGGACAGGAAAGGGTAATCTTTCAAAGTGAGCATGTACAGCTGCTCACATTTATTCACTAACCCTTCCAAAATGTGTCCTGTGAGAATTCCCACGCAACCCCAAGTAAATTGCAGATTCAGGAGGAAGCCACACTGCAGAATAACAGATGTTCAAGTTCACTGCTCACTCTCTGCCCCCCTGGATGGTGAGGCACTGTGGTTTGGCTCCACACCTGCCCTGCTCTCCCCACTCCCAGTCCTCTCACTCTCCCCTTGCTCAATACTGACACTTGGATTCATTTTTCATGGATACAAACCTGTGCACATCAAGTGCACGGTGAGGGAAAAAAAGAGATTAGAAACACCTGGTGGGAGTTTCTGGGGGAGAAATGCCTTCAAGGAGATGAACCCAGAGTATTTTTGCCTCCCCAGGAATCAGGTGATGGGCAAAGGGCTGAGGATGAGGCTGTGCATCCCTGTTATACCCTCTGCCTGGAGCAAATAACCTTCATCTGAGAGGTGTAAAGTGCTCCTGCTGCTGCCAGGGAAGGGAGGAACAGTGAGTGGGACAGGAGGCTTCTGGTGGACAAGGAAAGAGGAGCCCAGAAGATTTGCATGGGAAAATTCCCTCAGGGAAGGGTGGTGTGGGTAAGCTTTTGGGAGTGCACCAGTAGGGTTGTGATAAACCAGAATTTGCTTTTCTCCATGAATGTGGCACATTGGATAGATTTAACCAGCTCCCCTTTTCCCTCATTGCAGTTTATGTCACAAGATCTATTTGTTAGGATGTTAATATAAAGTGTGTAGTTGATCCATAACATGCTCTATGCTCCTGACTGGTTCGATTTTCCTCTGTATGCAGCTCCTCACACCTCGATGTGCCTACACATCTATTCAAGGCTCATGAATTCAGGGAAAGACAACTTTTATGCAATGTCAGTCTAGTGGCTCCTGCTCTTCTGAACCATGTTACAGGAAGAGGAGTTGAAGACCCAGGATTGCAAAACTGACTCAAAATTCACAGTATCACTTTAGCATGATATCTAAATATGAGGGACCACAGGAACCTCTTGTCCTGGGGAAAGACTGATAAGAGATTAGAGTCTGGCATTCTGCTAGGCCTAAGGGAATAGTAGCTGTAAATTAACATAACAAAGATAAAGTTGTATAATGGTTTTCATTCTTGGTTAGCAATTTGTTATAACTTTCAGCTTTTGGGATGAAATTTTCTGGGCTTGTTTTCAGACTGGGAAAAAAAGCACACAAATGTGTGTAAACTTGTTTAAGCTAAATATTATGAAATAATCTCTGCATCTAATGAGAGATAGGAAACTTTTCTCTCATTATTACTTCCTATGATTCCTTCAATGAATGTTGATAGAGCAGACACAGCTGGTTTTGCACACTGAACTGTGGGCCAAACATACCTGGTTTCATGAGCTATTGCTGTTCTTTTTGGCTTCATGAGTTTTTGAAGGCTCTGTCTTATTCTTTTGTTTTCAGGTCTGCAAAGCTAGCAAGTTCCATGAGCCAAAACTCTGATTTGAGAATAGCATGAACTGCTCAGGATTTTTCAAATTGTTCTACTTTATATTAGGAAGACTAATGCCAGGAAATTCTCACCCAATTTCCCTGTGCCTGTACTTCTTCTCCTCTGGATGCATCTCAGACAGGAGCTGGTCTGTGGTGCCCCAAAGAGATCTGGCAGCCCTGTGGCACTGGTAAAGCTCATTTCTATCAGTACAACCCAAAAGTTTGCTTTGTAATTACCAGTAGCATGTCAGTAAGGAAGAGGAGACACAATTTGATTGCTGGGGTTGGAAATGATCCTTGAAACCCCCTTCCAAACCAAACTATTTCTATGACCTACTCTGTGGCTGGTGAATTTGGTTCACATGGTGTAAAAGGTTGTACAATAGTCTGTGGGTGCACCAGAACTGGCATTGACTCACCTTCTGCTCTGAGGCTCAGCAAAGCACTGATTTGTGTGTGTGCATTAAAAGAAAATTAATGTCATTCTGCTGTAATAAAACAGATTTATGTCTGAACCAGGTATATTTTCTAGTATATCAAATCCAGTCAGAATTAATTTCATATGCCTATTGTATTCTTAGTGCCATAGTTTTAACCCCATAAAAGATGCTCAACTGGTGATGGTAAAAACAGCGAGAGCAGGCTTGAAAATCAGTCCCTTGTTGCTTACACTGGATTTATACACAGATCTTGACATTTGAGCTAATGGAATTTTCCAGTGATACGTAAAATTAGACCTTCATATTTGTTTTTATTTTCTATCTGCCATTAATTTTGTTTGCCTTGGTTAAGTTTCTAATTTTCCTTTTACACAGTCCCTGCACACTGGTTAAACATACTTGGTGGGAACATTCTTGCTCAGTTCACAGGAAGATGCCTTGCTAGGGGGACCTGCTTGGATCTCAGATTGCAAATAGTTACAACTGGAAACTTGGGGTATATTCTCCCCCTTGAAGTCAGGTCCACTAGCAAATATCATGGTATAATTATCATACCAGAGAGAGCCAGGGTAGTAGTGTTACTGCTCGATTTAATGGCTAAAAATACAGTTGTAAACTGTATTCTGTACTTTGCCAGTGAGAGTTTCAGGCATTTCAACACCTCAGGTAACCCCCCCTGTGCCCATTGGAGTGACAGTGATTTGCCTCTCTGTGCTGTCACATACCTCAATTAGTTCAGCTTTGCAAATCTTAGAATCCTCAGACAACTCAAAGAGCTGCTTCAGCACAGATCATGCTCCTAAACCACTATTTTGATCTTCAGAGCTTCTTTTGCTGTTGCTGAAGGTACTTTTTTTCAAAAGTAGAAATCTTTTGTCAGCTCAAAAGTTTTTGCTGTTTTCTCAAGAAACGGATTCTTAATCCAACTGCTATTAGCAAAGCCACTGACAGTACAGGTGCAACCCTGCTCCTGCTCTTAGAAGATCTGTTGGCTGAAGGAAATGAGCTTTGAGGAATAAAATGCTTGTATTGGTTCTAGTTATCTCACATTCAAAGCCCAGAATTATTTCAGGAATTCTTCTGATTGATCTTTATAGATTAGGTAAAACTGATCTGGGTGACAATTCATATTTATCCTGTGGTGACTGGATATCCAGGATGTTCCCAAGTGCTTCCACAACCCAGTGTCTTTCCATTTAATTTGAGAGTGTTTCTCTGGCTTGTGGTGTGCTCAGAAACTTGTCTTCTTTCCACTCTGAAAGTTGATGTTCGTGCAGTTTAAGTTTTTATATTGGTTGTGCTGTCCATTCCTAAAAATAACACATAAAGGGGTTTGATGGAAAACTAATACGTCATTCTTTGAGGTTACAACTGCCCTAATATTTTAGAGGACATGAACTGTTTTTGTGAACTATTAAAAAGCAAAAAAGCATTTTCCCCATTGAAGTAGGCAACCCCCTGCTCAAGGCAAATTCAGGGGGAAGGGAAGATTTGTCCCTCCAAACCAGCCCTTGGGACAGGTGAGCTGCAATTTCATTCTTACACCAGGTAATCCACTTCTCTGCTTTAGCAAGTGTCCACTGCCAGGGAAGTTGGGCTGTGAGGGGCAGCAGGGCCCTTGTAGGTGAGGAAAAGCTTTGCTCCAGGTGTTTAATCAGTTGGGAAAACAAACAGAGGTGAGGGAAGGGAATGAGGTGGAGACTAAAGACAGAAAACGTGAGTGGGATGAGTAGTGTGTCCTAACGTAGCCCACAACTCAGAGTGCTGCCCACATACCTTGGAGAGGGGCTGAGGGGACTCGCCCTGGCAGGAAGATGAAGAAAAGGCAACATCATGATCATGAGTGAGCTTTTGGTTTTCCTTTCAGTGCAGGTAAAGAGGAGTAAGAAAAAGCTCAGTAAAATGAAACAGTGGGGAATTTAAAACCCATAGGAAGGTGGATGGTTTCATGCAGCACGAGCCTGGTGGGTCACATACACATCCCCCTCAGCCTGGCCCAACAAGTCTGGGGTAAAGCAGATCAGGAGCTGTGCTGAGCACACTGTGTTTGCTCATATTTTGTGTTTGTTAATCCACCCATTCATTCATGAGCTGCTTGAGGTGTTGCTGGAGTTAAATCCTGAAAAGGGTACACAAACAAACTCAGCACACAGAACCCTTCCTCGAAGGGCTGAGCAGCAAGCAAGCCCCAGGGAAAGCTGAGTGGAATGCAGCAATCAGAGCATAACTCACTCTGTTAGTAATTTTTTTTTACTCTATCTCATGGAGAGTTTATTTTGGCAACTGTAGAGCATGAAAAAAACCCCGAGTATTTCAGTTGTGAGTATTGTGTATCTTTCCTGATCTGGAGAGGATTGCCTGATAGGATAGGCAGAGTCCACAGATGGAAGGACAAGACTTTCCTGACAAAACCATGATAAAACCTTCTAGCTTAACAGCAGACAGAAAATTGCTGACAGGTATTTTCTAGAGGAATTAATCCTGGAGGAAGATTTGTGTAGATCTTGACAGTGGATGTGGAGCCACATTCAGCTCCAGAAAGGACAGAATTGTTTCTGCAGTGTAATAACTTCAGCATATCAGAGATATCATTGCAAGGGAAACAAGGCACAGATGTGGTTTTCTGAGTGGCAGCAAGGAAAGGCATTTGTGGGTTGGGTGATAGTTGACAACAAATACCTACTCACCTACCTAAAAGGTGGGAAAACCTGCAGAACCTGCAGCTCCCACCATACTTACATGCTCATGGGGGACAAACATCAAACTCAAAAAGAAATACAGCATCAAAATAATCCACATCTTGACACTCTTAATTGATGTGCAAAGACCTCTTACAAAGGCCTTTTGATGAACTAACCCAAACTAACAGTCACTTACAGCATGTTCTTGCAAAAGTTTGTGGGAGTGATATGGAAACAACATTATCTGCTCTTCACTTTTCACGTTCCTTTATGTGGCAAAGGAGTTGAGAGTGTGTCTGGATCAGCCCCCATTGCTTGGGCTACAGGAACAAAGGACCTGACAGCCCTATAAGACATCCTCTGTGCATCTGTGTCCCTTGAGCAGGCAGGACAGGCCACACCATCCTTTGGTGCAGGGAACAAATTATGAGAAAAGCCCAGATTGTTTCTTCATCTGGGTATGCACCTCAATACAGCAGTTACAAGACCTGAATGTCTGCAAACATGTGTCCTACCACTCTACAACAGCAGGTTGACTTCTATTTTCTTGTCATGTGAGTGGCAGGTGCTATTGGGGTCCCTGAGACTGATTAACCTTGCTGGAGGAATAAAAGGTGGTGGATTGGAATAAAAGGGAGTGGATTGGATAGCACACTGTGGACAGGCTGCCTGTGCTGTGAGAAGTTACACACTGCAATCTTTGCTCCCCAAAACTTGCCTTGAACCTCATCATGAGCAATTAAGACAACTACTGAGCTTGGGCTTGTGTGGGCTTCAGCCTCCACGTGATACCCAGCTGAAATATGGATGTGGGGCATGACTGAAGGTACAGTGAAGCTTATGAAAATACAGATACCACTGATACTTCATGTCCCCAGAAGACACCCATGGGGTGGGTTCCACAAAGGAAAAGTTGGTTTAACCAAGTGTCTCTACATTCCCTTGCATCCACTATTCTGTATCCCAGGCCAAAAGCTGAAATTCATCAAACCTACTGGATATCCCAGTAGGAGGCATTACTTTACCTTAAGTTTTGGTCGGTGTTGTTGGTTGAACTTGTCATCTTGTTGGTTGAACCATCTCAAGTCCTCTTCAGTCTTATATGGCACATCAACTCCAAACAAGAATCAATACTGTCTACAGGCCAAATCCTTTCAGCTAAACCTGAATAACTGTTTAATTACAGCCTTCTCTATAGCTGGGGTATTTTCCTCTACAGATGATCAGAAAATTTGTGTGCTTAGAGAAGATTTTGGCTGAGCCTATAAGTAATTTTAGTTCTCATGACTGCGGAATAAACTTTTGTTTTGGCAGCTGCAATGTCCAGCCTTGTTAATTTATTTCTTTGTGAGCTCTGAAGAGCTTGGATTAAGCTCCAAGAAGTGGACCATAGCAAATGTGAGAGAAGAGCAAATCTCATTTTCCCTGTCTTTCTGAGCCTGGGGGCTGTGTCAGGGTTTGGTGGTGCAGAAACACCTCCTGCCCCTACACAGATGCTCAAGCAATTAATCTTTCCTACCTCCTGTCCACACAGTATATGAGGATGGAGGGATATCTCCAACAAGGTCAGTTCTGAAGGCTTTCTACTGATTTTGGAGGGTCTGAGTAGGCTGAATACTACAGGCACACAGCAGAAGAATACAGGCTACAAGAGGGATATAAAACAGGAGAGTTTTGGTGAGCTCATTCTGTTTATCATTCTATGAAACATCTGTTTTGTTTCAACAGTAGTAACAGGCTGGATGTTGCTTTGATCCACTGTTGCAATTCCTATTTGTGTTACTGTAAGGGCTGAAGGTGGATGGTGATGTCTCTCCTGATGGCTGTGCACATTTTTGCTCTCTGGCACTGATACCAGCAGCAAAACCTCCCAGTTTGACTGGGATATCTACCCCATCTCCTGCTCACAAAACATCTCTGAAAGCTGCTGTACCCTGGGAATGACAGCGTGCTTGGATTTATGAGGCTGCCATGAATAAAGGACTGCATATGCTGCTGTTGAGAAGAAAGTCATCGTGCTACTAGACATGGTTTTTGATTCTAGGCTTTTTTTTTTTTTTTTTTTTTTTTTTTTTTTTTTTTTTTTTTTTTTTTTTTTTCCCCAGCAGCCTCTCCTTAACACTGTCACCAAAGAGACAAATTATATTTGTGTAGGAACAATAATTTTGCCTTTTCTTGGCAATATTATCAAAATACCAATGTCATTAGCAAAAACTTTGGTTTGAGAGTCACAAGGAACACTGACATTATTCCAGCAGTGGACAGCAAATGGTTAAATCTATTTAATTTGCTTGTATGTTTTCTGTCAGAATAAAGGCCAGCTTATACTCTGCAGACTACTTCAATTGCACACACAAGCTATAAGAATGCCTCTGATAAGCCTTATCTTGGACAGTGTTTTTGCAAAGAAAACCGCTTCAAATGAATTATTGCAAGTTTCCTCCTTCCCTGAGTAAATTACTTCATTCATTGTAAATTATGTCGCTGCAAATTTTGAATTATTTGTGTTCCTCTGAAAAGGTTGTTCCTCTGTACACTTTGTGTATTTCCTATTATTCCGTGTCCAGAGGATTCCTTCCTGATGACTGGGTTCACTTTGAACAAATCCATGGCTTGTGCTGAAAACTAATCATAGTAAATGCTGAGATTGTTTCAGCTGTGTTTCATGTGTGTGTTTATCCAGAACTTGGCTGAACATTAAAACAGATGAAATGGGAATGGTTTATTTTCCTGTGACTGCATCCATTCCATGGATACTTCCATGTCTTGTAGATTTGACTCTGGCTGAGTATTTTATTGAAGTAAGTATTGATGCATGTGCTATTTTTAGAAGAATTTGACAAAATAATGCATCATTGCATACACCCCCATATGAAATAAAACCTGTGTTGTAAATAACACCTGTGATTATCAGAAACAAAAACATGCTACAAATGTAATTAATTTGTTGCTATTTAATGCTGTTATGATAATATATGATTTTATTTCCGATTTTTTTCTGATTATTGTGAATACCACAATAATTTGGCTTTGTACAGTACAAGGGAACAGTAAAACGGAAAACTGCAATTCCTAAAAGCTGTCATGAAAATACTTCCAGCAGTGGGTGGCCAAATAAAAAGATATTTAGTAAACTTGAAAACAAGCATAGAAGGACATGCCTGGATGGATGCAAACAGATGTGAACTCTCTTGCTCTGCAAGCCAACTGGGCATAAGCCAGCTTCATCACGAAGCCATAAAGCCATGTTTATGCAGTGCTGGGCTTAACTATTCCACCTTGCCTGTTAGGATCTTGCTTTAGCTCCCCTCAAGTAGCCAGAGAACTCATGCAAGCTCAGTGGGATGCTGAAGCCAGCTCAGTCAAGCTGGTTTGGAAGGCAGACAGAGGAGCTCATGTGTGTCTGCTCCCATCTGTGTAGACATGCCCTAAACCAGGCTGGGTGAAGTTTGGAGTCTTAATTAAAAACTATGGGTGAAATTTGGAGTCTTAATTAAAAACTGTGTTAATTTAGTAGGCCAAAATGTTGCCTGCTGTTGCCATGGATCTGTATTGGACAAGAAGAATGTTTTTCCACTTCCCAAGCAGACAAAATATTGAAGCTTGTGTCTTTGAAGTTGGAGATGACAAAAAATGACTTGGATTATTTCTGCTTGAAAATGCCTTTCTTTGTGTTTCTACCTCAGGTTGGGTGCTCATGTGGTTCCCATCCCCACAGTGCCTGGACACCTTGTGTTGTTTGATGTACAACTCCAACAACCCCTGTGAGAAGGGAATGTGCTGGTTTTTCCCATTGGACAGATGGGGAACAGAGTCCCAGAGACAAAAGGGAGATTTCCCCAAGGGTACATGCTGCCTCATGCAGTGGCATCCTGAACCAACTCCTCCAAGGAGTCGTGAAGTGTCTCAAGACTCCTTTAGAACTTCCCTTTGGGCCTTTTTCATATGGAAAATGTGGTGCCTTTGCTTTTCCAAACTCCAACAGGTCTCACACTGACCTAGCAGCATGAGGTCAGCACGGGCAGGTCCCACTGCTCCAGGGCCACTGGTGGACATGAATGGCCAATACATGGCCTTTGTCCTGGCCTGTGACCACTCCACAGCCTCAGTGTGAGCAAATGCCTCAGCACAGGTTTGGTCTGCATTACCTCACTCTTGCCAAGATGGTGCCCTGGAACTCTCTGGGGAACACATGAGCACAGAGCTGTTCCCAAAACCCATCCTCTTGGGATGAGGAGAACATTCACTGGCCCAGCCTCTCCTGTCTGCTCAGGGGATAGCCCCTCGTCCTGTTTTATTTGGATTTTTAGGCATCATATCACTTCATTTGTAAAATGCTCCCATGGACTTTCCAGGGAAATGAGGACCCTGCTTGACCTCTTGCTTGGGTGGGACAGGATGTGAGAAAGAACACCATGTGGAGGGAAAACATCTGAATTACGAGCCCCTTTGGGGGAGAGTGACTTCATACTGACGACCTACCAGCAGCAAAACAGGCCAAATTACTGCAATAAACTATTAATTGAGAGGAGATTGCCATAATGTTACTAAAATATTTCTGTGCCGTTTTCCACCACTGCTCTCAGGGAAACTGAGCTATCAGGCCATGCATCCTTGACAGGATTATGACTTTATTCAAGTAATACCTTTGGACTGGCACAGCTTTTGTGGTAGTATGCAGTAGGAAGAGCTGGAATGGGATGTGGAACAGGAGGCACTCAGACATCTGAGGACTGTGCAGTTGGCAAACAGGGCACAGGCACTCATCTCAGGCAGCACAAACTCTCGTGGTCTTCACTGCTTTGCAGGTGCAAGGGGGAGATGTGTTTGTAGGGCACTTCTTAATTCCCAAGGCAGGCAGATGTTCTTTGAAGCAGCTGAGGTTTCTGAACTGTTCTCATGGCTCCTCCGCTTGCCTAAGGACAGGGAACGGGGCTGGGCTTCAAACGATGAGTTCAATCCTGCCCTCTTTGAAGTTCCTGGCAGAAATTCCCAGCACTAGCTATGAGGTCTGTGTGGCTGAAGTGGCTACAACAGAGCAAAATGCCTTGTCTGGCCAGTTTAACCAGAGATCCTGGGACTGCTTGGTCTGGGGGGACATGATGGGGCACACCAGCTGTGTTGGTCAGGCTGGGGTGCAACAAGCTTCATAGATCCATGCCCAGAGGGCTCCTTGAAGCACCCTGTTAGAATTTAATACAATTCATCCCTGTCTTCTTTCTCTTCCAAGAGCCCACACTTTACTGCTGTGACCAGCACTGGATCCTCGGCATGTATGGAAATAGTTTAACAGGCTTCAGGCAGGGTTTGCAGTGTTGAAAATTAGAAAAATAAAGAGTTTCATAGAAACAGAGCCAAGTGGATCTGGAAGTCATGGAAGAGAGAAAAAAACCACATTATCAGACTCTTGGCATGGTGATGTTTGTGTGTGTGTTTGCTTGGCTGTGCTTCTGATAGATGCTTTGAGCTTCTGTACATGGTGCCTGGCAGAGCTGGTGTGGAGAGATCCAACAGGCAGAGGAACACGTGTGACAAGACTGCTGCTGGTTGGTCTTTGACTTTTTGGATAGGTAAAGTGGCCCTGCATCCTCCACCCACTTCTGTAAGCTTGTCCTGTGTTTAGTTTGCAAAGCTCTATATAATAACACATGGTAATAGACCAGTGGGCTGCAGCCAGGCAAGAGAAGGGGCTGTGGAGCATGACAGCCCTGGATTTATTGCACTGGCCCAAATGTGTGAAAATTATTGTAAAAAATTGACTTTACTGTGCAGTCACAGGGGACACTGATCAAAGCACTCCAGATGTTGTGCTTTGCCCTTTAATATGAAAGACACCAACAAAGTCTAGAATCTGCTTTCATTTCCCAGGGCTGCACTGGCACAAGCTGCACTGGGTCCCTGCTGCCCAGCATTTGCTCCAGCAGCAGCTGTGTGCAGTGCTGCTCCCAAGGAGAGTCTCTGCTTCATCTGCTGGATGGATGCTCCCAGCTGGCTTGAAAGGCAACACCATGGCTCCACAATGTGTCCAATTCTTTTTAATTTGTTTCTCATTATGCAAAATTTCTGGCATATGTCTAATGTCATCTTACATTTAGACCCCTATAATAGATGTTTGCAGACCTGCAAAATCTCTGAGATTGTGGGTTTTGCCCTCTGCCTGTTCCACTGCTGTTGCTGTTTCCCTCTGTAGTCTATTCCTCCCCCTGCCAAGACAGATTGGCTGCTATCAAAGTCCTGCAGCTGACATATTTCTAATCATCCCTTCATTGCAGTCTATCTTCTGTAAACAATTAGTGAACCCCTTCTGGGATTTGGAGTCATTGTTCTAACTTCCTAATTATTTATCTTTTTTTGGCTCTTTTATTTCTTGGCAAGAAAGATTTAGTGGCCAGGAGACATTAATACACTCGCTCTCCAAGTTCCTGTGCTTTGGTTAATCACTCCAGCTGAAACCTGTTGATACTGGATGATTTCTGGAGCTTTATTATGTGAGTCTTTACAGCACATTTAACAAAGGAGCAATAAATGAGCTCGGTGGCAGGCATATTTCTGTGATGGAAATTGCTTTTCCCTTTGGGATGGGATCCAAAGACCACTGAAGTGAGTGAGATTCTTTCCAGCAACTCAGCGGGTTTGTTCTGGTTGCTGATGGAGGGACTGTCACCCAGCCACTGATGGCTGAGACGCCTTTGCTTTCCTTGCACCCTTGGTCACAGGTTGGTCCCTGGCAAGAACTGCTGGTGAAAACCCTGAGTTACGGATCCTGGATCTCTTGGGGATGTAGGGGAACCCAGCTGATATGAGCTGGGGTCAGTAAATTTGCTTTAAAAACTTCTCCCCTGAGGAACCTCACTATTTACCTTGTTGTTCTTGACTAAATTGAACAACAAAAAAATTATTTTTAATGTATTTTTCCTCCTGATGCACCTGTGATTATTAATTAGTACTTGCACAAAACCAGAGCACAGCCATTAGCTAAGTTTGCTGCATGAGATTACCTAAGGAATCTCCAAATCACCTTTGGTAGATCTCAGGCACATCTGCCATAACAAACTGACTCAGACTGGCCTGTTTTGACTGTTCATGCTGGCCTTCTCCTTTTATCTCCTCAGGTTGTGCCATCCTTGTACCTACATGCTGAAAGCTTTCTTTGTTAAAATGGTGAGAATTAATTACTCATCAGACTTGGAAAGGTTCTGCTGTCCTGTCCTGTCCTGGCAGGCTGCCCCTCCCAGCTAGTCCAGGGCACCATCTTCTGAACTCTGAGGAAAAGGGATTCCTCCCACCATTTTCCAGGCATTTCAGTGTCAGCATTGCATAATTCATGTATTGTTCAAGCCATGTTAACATTGCTCTTTTTCTTGATTACTCCTTATTAAAGTGTTATGTCAGCATATTAGTTTGTTTTCTTTCCCATTAGCTTCCAAGAGCTTGGCTCAATCCTTTACATATGTTAATGCTCTCCTCTGACCAGTTATGGGTCAGTGTGTGAATAATCTTTATGCAGGAAAACCAAACATCCACACACTGCACTGGGAATTGTACAGGGTCATATGAATGAATTTCACAAGGGGAGGAGCAGAGGAAACACTGAGATTTGGTGCCCAGATTGCTCACTTCCAACCAAAACCATTTGATTAATCTTTCTTTTCAGCACCAGAGAATGCTCCTTGCACTCTGTTCCTTGTATTCTGGTGGCCTTCTGGAAGAGGGATCAGTCTTCCTTCAGTGAGAAGGGACACACCCCTCTGGAGGGAAATTTGCACCTTCAGTGGTTATACTTGCCTCCTGGAGAAGCCCATCTCTGGCCAGTGACCACAGGGGAAGCTTAATGGAACCCTTATCACACTCACCACCTCAGAGAAGCATCTGCCATTGCCTTTGGAAGTTACTTCTGAGAGGACTAGAGGTGTCTGTTATGGCTGGGGGCACAAATTGGACTTGGTCTGATGCACAGGAAAAGTTATTAATTTCTGTCTAATCATAATCATTAATCATTGAAGAGCTGGAGAAAGCAGTAATGCTGTGCTTTCCTCACTCCTCCCCATGCCCAGGCCTATAAACTATCCATGTGGGATATGGGAGACTCCCATGAGTGATTTTTCTCTGCTTGATGGGACTTGAACTTGCTTTTCCCAAAGAAATGTCCAAACAAATCTCTCAAAGCCTCTCCCAGACTCTGAAACTTTTAAAGATGTTCCCATTTGTATAAAATAATTAAACTGCCAGTGGAACAGTCCAGGTCTCTCCCCTTCCCAGCTGAAAGCCCTAATAACAGGGTGTAGTGATTCAGGAAACCTGCCTACACATTCTGTGGCTTTTATTTGAAGGTCTGAGATCTCAAAGCCTACCTGTGCCAAGAACCCTTTCCTGGCTGGGTTACCAACCCTCACCATGCTCTGTCCATCAAACAGGGTCTGTTAAGCACCATGGTCCTGCCTTCCAACAAAGGCATCATGGACAGCAGCTTGGGACCTCCAAGAAGTACTTTACTTGAGGAAGCCACCTTGCCTGTGGGCGCACCAGGCAGTTCTCCTTAGTTGATGGCACCTGTTTAAAGAGAAACCTTGAAAAAAGGGGCTGGTCTGGAGGGAAAGTATTTCCCCAGATCAGACTCAGAGGAAACTGCCTGGCTCCAGAGTCTCATGAGGACAAAGGGATCCCACTAGGAAGGTGAACTCTGGGTGCTCCAGTTCAGTTTTGATTTTCAAGCTTTCATTCAGTGAGGTCATGAGTTTTCTGGACCCTCTGTGCCATAGGTTTGCTGCTGAGAACAGCTTGATGTTCAACAGCTTCATAGGCCATGAAGACTTAGGCCTATTCTGTAGCAAGTATAATATTTCACTCCAAATGATATTTTACTACTAGAAGTGATATAAATAAACAATAAAATTTTTTGTGCAGTCAGTAAGAAGCCCTCTATTTCATCGGCATTTGAACAGGGATTCATTAATGTTCTAGTTATATTTTAACACATTTTTCTAAGCATTAAAAAATCCATTCACTTTGCAGTAAAATATTTTATTTTCTGATTGGGGGTTTCTATTTTAAACACACACATTGTGTGTGACTTTATATATTTTTATATACACATGTATATACATATACATAAAATATATGTGTGTGTGTGTATGTATTTTATATAATATAGGCCTGTATGTGTCTATATTATATTTGGCCTGTATCCACTCTGGCCTGACTGCCCTGAGTTTAGAAACTAAACAGTTGCAGGCTTGGCTGGTGCTGGGATGGGGGACCACCTGGGAACCTGGGTGCTGCAGAGACTGGCCAAGGAGTTGTGGTTAAACACGTGGTGAATTTTAGACCACAAAAGTTGCATGAGTGGAAAGACTTCATTTGGCACCATTTTTGCTGTTGAGCTGATGGATGGGGGATATTTAAAATTTAAATAAATAATTAATTAAATAATATATATATATATTAAAAAAAAAAATCCCTCCTCCTCACAGGTGGGCGTGGTGGCTTAGATGTCTGAACAGCAGAGCCTCCCTACCCTCCGGAGCTTACACTCTGAGGCCTTGAACCTGAAAAAATAAAAACAAATATGCTTAACAGTATGCATGTGAGAACTTGTATAACTGTTCACAGGTCTGGAGCCCGGGGGGAGCTCTGAGAACTGTGTAGGGATCCAGAGCAACGCTGTCCCTGGGCATCCAGGGAGGCTCCAGTGAGGAGTGGGCTGTCCCCTGCATTTTGCCTTTCTGGCTTGAGTGTGTTGAGGATGCAACTGGTGCTCGCACTGAGGAGGGGGAAAGATGAAGCCGTGGAGCTCTTTTTCTTTTAAGGACTGAAGTTGATTTTACATTTTTATATTTATTTTATATATTTACATATGAGTGTGCCTAAAGACCAGTGTGTATGTGTTTCCTGCCATCTCGCCCCTTTGCAGGCACCAGGGGAGGAGCACTCAGAAGGGGTGAGACCATCATCCCAGGGGGTTTGGCAGAAATTCAAGGGGAGCATTTTGGTTTGTATCATCCCTGGAACTGCTTTTTCATTTCCTACAGACAGGAGTGTGCCTGCACTCAGAGGAGCCCAGGGGACACCAGCACACGGCTGTGGGACAGCCTTGTCCCGATCAGCCTTTGTGATGCTGCTCCTCACCCCGGGGTCACCTCTGGGGTCAGCGGGGTGTGTTTTGGGGATGCTTTCCAGACCTGAAACGCATCTGCTGCATCTTGGTGAAACCTTTCGCACAACCTGCTGCCCATGCTCTGACAAGGATGATTTCATAGCAGACAGCTCACAGGCAGTTATTTATAGCTATACACATAGCAGGGGCCGGCCCCGGCGCTGTGTCTGGCGGGTCTCACCCCCAGCTCATCGCCTACAAAGGCCCTCGGACAAAAGCAGAGATATGAATAAGGGCCAAGGATCATTACCTTGGGCAACAAAAGCTGTCCTGGAGAACAAAAATAGCACAGAAAGAGCCCACAAAAGGCAGAAAATCCTTCCTTCCTGCCATCTCTCCTCTCCGGGCCTTGCCTCCGGCGCAGGGGAGTGCAAGGGCAGGCGGTACCCCGGGCCCAGGGGCTCCAACAAAGGGCCCTCGGCGCAGCCCCGGCCCCGGGCTCCCTCCTCAGCCGCCCCTTTGTGAGGGGACACAATGGCGGAGAACCCCACGGTGACACTGAATGAGTTACAATGCCAACATCTGTGAGGCAGTTTCTTTGCCGGGCGATGGAGAAGAGGCAATAAATCGCCGATGGGCCGGCTCGGGGGAGCAGTCACCCATGGCAGGGCCGGGGCATGCGGGGACGGGGCCGCCCATTTGAGGCCGCCGCATGTGTCCCCGGCCCCCTGCCCGCGCCTGGAAACGGGGGTCAAATGCTGCGGCCCCCCCTGGGACAAGGCGCTGGAGAAAGTCAACAGAGAATTAGGGACAGGCAGCAGCCCCCGAGCCATTTAACTCATCTTCTCCTCGCCGTCTGCTCTTTGTTCGGCTTAATGTGAATTGACCCCAGCGATTGTTGGACTGTCTAACTCTTCAAGCCGGAGGTTGGATGCCTGTTTTTTGGATTCTTGTGGGGTTTATTGTGTTTTTTTATTTTATTTTAATGAAATTACTTTCTCCAGCTGCCTTGTCTCCTCTAAAGGGGTGAAGCAGCCTGCGGGGGTGATAGGAAGTATTGACAGCTGGAAGTTTGAGGAATGTGGGTTGAAATAAAACTGAATCAAGTCAGGTCTGGCCAATGCAGATATCTGAGCTCCCCTGTGCTTGCTCATTAGGGTATGTAGCAACGGGAAAAGGATATTTTCTATTTGAAAAGCAGCTACATGTGACCTTAAAATTATTTCTTCTCTTACTACGGCCTATTTCTCTATCTAACTGCAGGTTGTGTGGTATCACCCAGTGACTCTTACAGTCAGATCATTCCACCTGGCTGAGATACATCAGGTCTTTAATAAAAATGTAGGATTTCAACTTTGGGCTGAGATAGTGTTTTCTTTTCCTGCCAGATGTCCAGCTATTCATTATCAAAGATGAGTTGCCTACTAAAAATAAGCCCTGGCATTTACATTTCCCAGTTTCCTGAGGATCTTGTAAAGAACACGGAAGCACTGATTAACTCTCCTGCTGCTAATTAATTATCAGATTTTAAGAGGCCATGGGTATCCATACAGCAGCATGGTCCCATGTATTTTTAAACATTCTTTCTGCTACATTATACATCATCCTCTTGGGATTACTCCCCATCTGACTTGGGAAGTGTTACAACTTTCAGCTCTTGTTTTTTGCAAAAACCAACCTCGCTTTTAATGGTTGAACCTGTATAAACTTGTGGGAGAGCTAAAGCAAGTTTCCCTTCTGAATTCAAACATCAGTATTTAGTGATGTGCAAAATTGTTTTTGGCAAAGTTCCTCTCCAGTCAACACACTATCTCAAGTTAATTATTATAATTTGACCTAAAACTGTTACATGTTCTGGAAACTCTCTGAGATTGAAGGGAAATCCTTTGAGTTCTTAATCCCTTAGCATGCCATCTAAAACCAACTAAAAGCTGATGCATTGATCTGTCTTTTGATCTTTTTTCTCTGAGACTATAATAAAACTGCTGATCCATGATACCCTCAATTTGTTGGCAAAAGCACTGCATATTTGTTTATTTGTTGTTATATGGATCTTTAATTCAGCTTGGTCTCCCTAAATCTCATATCTCCTAGGAAAGATGCAAAAAGAATTGCAGAGTATCCAAAAATAAAAATCCCTTCTAAAAAGTCATCCATTGTTGGAGTTACAGTCTGTAGGACCAGGAGGGCCCATTAGATCATCCAGTCTCATCCCCTATAAAATACAGAGGTCACAGGACTTCATTCATTTACTTTTGTATTAAGCTCAATACTTTGTGTTTCACTGAATTGTATCTTTTAGGGAAGTATGCAGTTTTAATGTTAACATGGAAAGAGAGAGATAATCCCCCTGGGTAAAAGGCTCAGCATGCACACAAAGTGGGGATGAAAAAAGAAATTACCCCTCCATTCCCTTCTACTAATATGACAATTTATTTAATATATATTTTGTCTTCTTTCATCCAATGTCCATAAAACCTTCTGAAATGTGACTTCTTTAATTTCTTTTAACAAATTATTCCATTATTAAGGAAACGGTGGAAACAGCAGCTGATGTTCAGACTAAATGAGTTATATTTCATTCAGTTTCCTTAAAATGGCCTTACTGTTGTTATTACTCTCATTTTATTGCATGAGTGCTTATATTTGCCAGTCAGGAACAGTGGTCCCCTGTACTGTAGCAGAATTATGGAATTATGGTCCCCCACAGGAGTTGCAGCCCCACTGCACAGCAAAGGATAAGGATGATCCTTGCTTTAAACAACTCATGCTGCATCATTTTTGTTTTTACTCCTAAAAGCAGTGGAAATCAGACCTGCTGGAAAGGGTTAAGCACCCAGTACACTCACTGCCTCCTCTTTGAAAACTGTTCCATTACCTTTACAAAATATTTCAGGGGATTTTGGTGTCTCTCTGAGTCATTCCATGAAAATCACCATAGTAAAGAACTGAGAGTATCTTGTATTTCCTAAAGGGCTAATTTTAAAAACTATTTTGATTTTCCTTTTCTTCAGGGCTGAGTGCTGCAGTGATCAGGCTGCAGGCAGCTCTTCCTTTCCTGCTCTCGTTTGTGATGGTCACTTGGAACTTCTTGGCTGCAAAGAGGTCTTGACTCCTGTGCTGGAGGTTTCTCCTTTAGGCTTTTCCTCAGGGTAGTGGTTGAGGCAGGCTCATGGAAGCAATGTCTTTGAGTCCTCTCAGCCTGAGGAAGCAGCCAAATCCTAGTTTTTCATTTCTTGGTGTGGTGCTGTGGCTGCCGTGGTGTTGAGAGCTTCCCTTGGTGTTTTGGTGAAAATGCCAGTGGCTGCTGTGCATCATGTTAGCACAACACATTCAATTGGCCCTGACATTTCATGCTGGTAGAATTCCCTGCTCAAGGAATTTGTGTATCTCAAGTGGATTTGTGCAGGAAATTGTTTTTTCCTGTTTTATCAAAGGAGGAGGTACCTCTGGGCATGCACAGTAACAGAACTTTGATCATCCTCTTAAAAATAATGAAAATGTAATTGATTTCAGCCAATATTTTTTTCATCAAATAGGAAATTAAAAACAAGTTGTGCCTTCAGAGTCACCCTGTTGTTAATCTAATATTGTGGCAACACAATTACAGCTCCCCCAGTGTGGGGTTGGCACAGCAGGATCCGGATCCTCGTGGCACTGGGGGTGCAGAGGAGGGTTAGGAAACCTGGCAGTGCTGTGCAGCAAAGCAGGGAAGGCTGCAGTGCCTTTCCTTGGGAAACTGAGATAATGTGCAGACCTGGAGGGACAAGCTGAACTAAAGCTGCTGTGACAGTAATTAGTGCTGTGCTAATAATCAGAGGATCATCAGAACTAACATTTTCATAGTTCTGCTCAGTCTGTACTTGAGTTAAATATTTCTTCCTGTGTCTGTGGGTTGGGATAAAGCTCTAGAAAGCTGTCCTGCATAGTGGGGCATTCACTTTAGCCATTTATTACTTGTAACTCCATTCAAACCTCAAAAATGTGTTTAATAATCCTCTGCTTAATGTGTTGCACTGTATTTGTTGTGATGGGAGTGGAACCATGGGAAACAGAAAATCAGAGCATCTCAACTCACATTGTCTTTGCTGCTGTTAGATGTCTCTGTGCCTTGGGTCCATACCCATCTTTTGAGCCAAAGAGAGATATAGCTCAAAAATATAGAAAATCTGCTTGTAAGCAGCAGGTTGAGAGCTGGTTTGGGTATTTGGGCAAGTCTGCACAGAGGGAGTGTGGATCCAAGGTAGGAGAGCTGTTTTCTTGGAACACTGTCATGAAAATAAATATAATTGAGTTCCTCAGGGATCAGATTAACTGATCCCTTGTTCCATATTAAGTAGAATTTGTACATTTCCCCTGCCTTTTTATTGTGTCTCTTTGGGACTATATCAGCAGCTGCTTGGGTAAATTCCAAGTGAGTGGGGCTATGCACAGAGAAAATCCAGCCAAGCTAACCCTGTGCTTGAAGTCCTGCTGTGGATATTGATGGGGGACATGAAGATGCCTGGGCAGGGTTTTGCTAGTGTAGGATCCAAAATGCCAGCTTGGATGCCAAAGGAGTCATAGCAGCAGGATCTGGCAGAGACCAGTTTGAGCTCTTGAGGGGTGATCCCTTTCCTCTCTGTCTCTGGGGCTGGCTCCTGTAGTGGTCCCACTGCTGCACAACCCAGTGGGACCCACAGTAGCATCAGCTTCAGGAATCCTAATGCAGAAAGATCTCCGTGTGGCCTGCCTCAAACAGGATCCTCAGACTCTGCTTGGGGAAGGTGTAAAAATGTTGGCAGTTCTGAACTCCTAAATCCCTTGGTTTTAAAAATGCTCCCATTAGAGGATAGCTGTTTCCCCTCTCCTACCCAAAGCACTCGGCTGCCTCCAGAGATGTTCCACCTCCCTCTCCCTGTTAGTTCAGCCATTCTCCTCCTCCAGGGCTTGTCCAGACTTGGCACAAAGGTGCTAACACACTTGTACTGACACATTTCCAAATGAAAGATGACATATTTTCAACTAAGTAGCTTTATCTTTTCCTGCTAACACCTGCTAAAAAGCAGCTCCTTCTGTCCACACTGGGATTTGAAAACCTGCTTGTTCAAATATTTTAGCTGACACATTTCAGAAACGCTCTTTTTGCTGCCATCAGACTAGGCAGTGTGCTGTGGGCTGTGTTCCCTCCCCACCTGGGAATGAGGTTCACAACAAAGCCTGGATGATTTGAACAGTGCAGGATCAGGTTCAAACAGAGTGAAAAGCCCTGTTTGCTTTCACTTAGCATCCGGGCTGGGGTGGGAGAGAAAACTTCACAAGCAAGGCCGTTAGCTGCAAACATCGACCTCCTGCCATTTTAGACCCCTTTCAGCTGAGCTTCCAAATGAAAACAATTTATCCTGACATCCATCTTCCTCTTCTACTCTTTTTGGATGGTGTCTTCAGCTTTGACTCATTTCTTCTTGTTCATCTAAGAGTATCTAAACTTAATCAGAAATATGTTTATTTCTTTATTTTCAAAGAAACTGGCATCAGGTATCTCTGGCAAGGTGCACTGCCACCCAAGCCAATTGGACTGAACTCCTTCCTCCTGCTTTGTGAGTCAGGTCAGGTCAAGATTACCTGAGGTCTCATCCCAAAAATCCTCCAACCTCATCCACACGTGGAACTGCTTGTATAAGTAAAAGAAGAGCTGTGGGAGTGATGACTGCAGGGCTGGGCTCAGGAGTTTCAGGCCTTTTGGGTAAGGAATCACCGTTTGGGTGGGAATCACTAAGGGTCACTCTTTTCTTCACTACTCACACAGGAGCCAACCAGCAGAATGGCTCTGCTAACAAAAGGGATGAGTTAAGGCTCAGTAATGATGTTCTGTCTGGACTGAATCCACCAGAAGTGAGGTCACTGACAGCACCTCAGCCCTCAGGTGATCATGTTTTATGTAGCAGGTCCTTTCTTGGGAATAAGAAACAGCTGAAAGTGGAGGAGATTGGTAGAGTCCTGCTATTAGTTTAGGGGATTAATAACAAGGCCTTCCACTGCTCCTCACAATGCATGAGGAATGTAAAATATAATCCTGGATCCTGGGTCTGAAAATTTAGGCAGGGTTATGTCAAGATTTATTTCAAGGAAAAATCTGGTAGAACTTTGTGCAGTGTATCAAATTTAGCAATGCCACCTCTTACCTTGTCCCCATCCATGCCATGCCCCAGCCCACATTCCCCCAGGCCTTGGTTTGCCAGCCTGGAGCTCCACAGCTCCCTGTTTGGTGGGAGCTCTGCTGAAGATGGAAGCCTGTGCTGGGAGGGGAACACAGCCAAAGATAAGTCATAGAGCCATAGAATCTTAGAATGGCTTGGAAGGGACCTTAAAGCTTGTCTTGTCCTAACCCACCTGCATAGGCAGGGACACTTTCACTAGACCAGGTTGCTCAGAGCCCCATCCAATCTGACCTTGAACATTTCCAGGAATGGGGGTTTCACAGGTCTCAGGGAAGGTGATGGATAGATGAGTGGTGGGGCCAGGTGGGGTTAGTTGTCACTTATTACTGCCAAAAGACAAGAAACCTGGTGAAAATTCCTTCCTTAAGGCCATGCTTTGTATCCATGTGTTTGGTGGTGGAATAAAAAACATTCAATGTGTATAATCTAGAAAGAGGACTTTGCTTCCCAATATATTTCCTTGAAGATATCAGTGTTCAATAGTATTAATAGGGAAAGGAATGAGGGAAAAAATCCTCTCTAATTACAACTGCAGTGAAAATCAACTGGTTTGGCTGGGTTCATTGGTTTTCTAACATTGTCCCCTAAAGCTACTGATGTAAGCAGATAACTCTGTTTGCTTCAGCATTCATAGCTTCAAAGATAGTTTTCATTTTGCAGAGGAGCAGGATAGAACTGTTTTAGAATGGTGTCCTAAAAAGGAATTTTTAAACATTACTGGGTTTGGGTCAAGAAGTTAATTAAAAGAAATCTACGCCACACCATTACATTCCTCTAAGATATAGATTCCTCCAGATTCCAGAAAATCTCCCTCAAATACATTTGTCTCCCCCAAATGTCTTCACAGGATGGCTATGCTTTAATGTGGTGACACATTTTGAGAAACTGAAGATTTTCAGAGTGTTTCCTTCTCTGCCTTGAAGTTCTCTGTAGACAACATTTGAAATTTCACATCACAAACCTCTATTTCTAACAAATTTATCCATGGCTCAGCAATCCCAGTAAAGATCCTTGGGTACATCCCCTCACTAATTCCCTCATTAAGAAATGGAACTTCTTCTCCTAAATATATGTGTACGTCTGTAACTCCACTTTAGCCATTAAAAGCAGATCTACTCACAGAACAGATGCATTTTTCAAACAGATTAATCTTAGGGGGATGATTGTTCTCATGTCAATGGAGCTAAGCCAGTTTGCCCCCATAGGCCCCTGTTTTAAAATGAAGTGATGAAAATGGGTGACATAAATGATAATTGCCTGATGATTTTCATTGCCCTGAGCTCACTGGTTGTTCTGTGAGTTTTGTGATCAAAGTGAGGCATGGATGGGAATGGTCTGCTGTTCCTCATGCACATTCCTCTCATGGTTCCTGTACTTGGCTGGTTTGTTGCAATTGCATCTTTGGCTATTCACAGGCCATTTCAGATCTAGATGTAACTAAAGTTCTTATTTGATGTGAGAAAGAGCAGCAATCCTGGTGCTTGGAAGCAAAAGGCACTGTTTGTTTTCTGATGCTCACAGGGATTCCTGTTTTGCAGCCACAACGTGCATATTTCACAGCTGTGTAGACAGCTCCTGTCAATTAACGTGAATTATGGCTCCAGAAGTGTTCATTCACCATAAACCTGCACTACATTAACTCCTGAGTTTCAACCCCTGCCAGTGGCAAATTCATTGCAATGTAGATAGAAATCATTCCAAAACCTATGACTGGAAAGACTTTTCTCTTATGGGAGTGCTCTTCGTGATGCTTGGGGGACACTTTCCAAAGTCTCTTGGGGGCACTTTGCATATCAGATTCAGGCTGCAAGCTCCTCCTGAAGCATGTGGTTTCTTGCCTCCCATTCTGTTCCCAGCTAGAGAGGGAAAATCCCTGCCCCTGGCATGGCAATAGTGGCACAGGCTGTTAAGCCTGGCCTATCCATGTGTATGGAGAACAGCTGAAGGGAGAGGAGAGCCCCTGGATCCCTTCACAGGACAACCCAAGAGCCCATCCAAGGACAATCCAAGAGCTTATTTAGGACAAATCCCCAGCTTATCTTTCTCCTTCCTCCCACCTCTGCCCCAGGCTATATGGTCTCCTGGCCCTTCCTGGGATCTGGGGCTTGCCAGCCCTCTCTGAGCTGTTCACTGCTAGCCCAGCAGGCTCTTTGAGAGGTAGATTAGTCTTCTGCTAGTCAAGTGCATTGAATTGGATCATGAAATAGTCTGTGTGTGGCTAGGAGGTGGGAGATGGTTTAAGGGGTTTTGTGAAGCCCTAGGATTTCAAAAATCATTAATTAAATTGACTTTATCTTCTGGCATTGCAGGCTGGGAACTCTGGTCTCTTGAGAACTCTGAAGACCTCTTGGTAACATTTGGTGTCTGTCAAGGGGGAAAAGATTTGCAGGTATAAACAAGAGTTAATCTTAGAGAGCAAAGGGAGATGATTGCCTGCAGGGGCTGTATCCATGCAGTAACTCACCAGCTCATATCTTTTAATAACAAGGAATGCAGGGTTTGCTTATGTTTACAAGCAGAAAGAGTGGAGAGAACTATTTCTTTTTTGGGTCCACAGACTGAATGACTTGTGTAGGTATTTAGGCAGTGTGCTCAGGCACTCAACTGTGGAGGACAAATGGATTTCAGATGGGGGTCCTGAAGTGGAGCTCAGCTGAGCTGTCATCTCCACTCTGCTGCAAGCCCTTTTAGAGTCTTTGGCCCTTTATTAAATCCTGCCTGTGTTTCAATTACCACCTTTGAAACTAAGACAAGGGAAAGCACTAATCCAGCATATCTTTGCAGTGCACAGATCTTCTGCTTAGGGGATCCATGAAAGCACCTGAGCTGGCAGATAAAGCAAAAGTTGAAATTCTGGTTAGAATTTTCCCCTGACTTTGAGGAAAAAGTAACTTCTGCTGCATGCACTTGTCAGACTGTTGGCCTAAGTTCTTTGCAAAAACATCTCTCTGGCTTGTCTCAAGCCAGGGCAAACCTTTCTGGATCTGATCTTTTGACTTCCATGATTGCTTCTATTGTAGAGTTGTCCTAAGCAGCTGAGTAAGAGTCAGTCAGCCAGAGGAGCCACACCAGCTGTTCCATAACACTATGTCTGTGCAAAGCAAACCAGAAAAACTTGCTAAGCTGCTAAGGGAAAGAGCTTCCATGAGCTGGGGAGTCCTCTGGTGGGGCAGAGTCAGTGCAGGACAATTCCCTCTGCCAGCACGTGGACTGGATTACAGATGGGTAAAGAGCCAGCAGTGCCTTTATCCTCAGGTGTGACCGGTGAACTTGTGTAGGTGGAGTTCAGATGATGACAGGAACCTTGAGAGACCTTTAATGGTGGCCTGTGTACTGACTGAGTTGGCCTTGCCATTGTCTGTAGCTCACCAAGTCAAGCCCAAATGGATTTGATGCTCACAGGTTGGTTCTCCAGTGCTGCTGTGATGCAGGTGGGCTGAATGACCTCTGCTGACTCCTGCTTTGGCTGAAGGATAAATTCTTTGCTGCAATAAAGCACTCTTGTAGCTTTTACATCTCTCAGATGGGTTACAGAGTGGGTGTGTGTAATTTAGACCTAACAGGTGCATTTCACTGGGTGTGTATAGGGAATAAGGAGCAGTTTGAGGAAATATCTTACAGGCTCAGCAAGGTTTGTTAGCTCCTTCTGAACAAGCAACTATTCCTGAGCGTGTAGCATATTCAGCTGCCTCATTTGCACCTCACCTATTACCTGCTTGCACAGGTAGAGTGCCTGTAACCACTGGGGAGGGAGTGTGTGCTTTTCAAGTGAGTAACATGAGACAGCATTTGCAACTGAAAGCTTTACTGCATCAGCTCTGGGAAAGCAGTTTGATGGGGACTGGGGTGCACGCAGTTGCCTCCAGGTCTGGGCAAGTGCACAGGGAGGAGAGCTGTGCCTATGAGCATGGCTGTGGCACACACACAAGCACAGCCTGCTCTGGTGTCCAATACTCCCACTCCCATTTTGTAGGGAGTGTGCATTCCTGATTTATCTGGAAAACAGCCTCCAGAAATTCCCAAGACAGTCTGGAGCTCTCAGCAATGCCCAGTTCTGTGGAATTTTCCTGGAACTGTGCAGAACTCCTATTAATGGTGGTGCCATTGCAATAAAACTGTCCCTGCTGTGAGAGGCTCCTACTGAGGTAGGTGTTGATCCAGCCCACACATTTATAATCTCAGAAAGTTTTTCATTTATTCAGTGGCCACCAAAACTGGTTCCTTTGCTATGGCTTGTCTGTTGTGGGAGAGTGCCTTGTGTTGGAAAGGATATTATCTGACATGCCTTTGCTAGCACCATGTTAAATATTTCTTTGCCCAGCTGTCCTTGCTGCTGCCAAAGGCAAAGTAAAATTGAATATTGTGGTGGTGTTGATCTAATCATGCTAACGAATATATTTGCTAAGATGAACTTTTCCAAGATGAACTTTTCCACTGTAGACATAATCTGTAGTTCCAGACAAGTTAAAGAGTATATAAATGACTCATTGTGGTTGTAACTACCAGCTGCTTTTACAGAGATGTTTGTTAGAGAGGAGAGCATTGGCCCATTTACCTCAACAGCACTGTTGGTGGGAAAGGTGAGGAGAACTTGGAGAAAAACTTACTGCTCCCTCAATTTCTTTTCCAATATCAGGATAGGTAGGATAAAGGCATTAGGAAGATGGTGAAAGCCATTGTAGGCACAAAGTAAGGAGCTGAGAAACGTGCTCTTGCCCTTCCATTGCTGGCTTTTGCTGGCCTGACCCTGTGCAATTCATTCACATCTAAGGAATTTAGTAAATCTTGTATCTTGAGCCAGGAAAGTGGATTTTGAAAATTGTTTCACCAAACTCTGAGGATAAGACACGCACAATGGCTGCTACTTTATCTGGAGTATGAGAGCAGCTATCACTTGGTCAACCCAGTTCATGGCTGAAATATTAATATTCTCCAGGATGGAGAAGTTGTGGCTGCCCCATCCCTGGAGGTGTTCATGGTCAGGTTGGATGGGGCTCTGGGCAACCTGATCTTGTGAGTGGCATCCCTGCCCATGGCAGGGGGGTTTGGAACTAGATGATCTTTAAGGTCTCTTCCAATCCAAACTATTCTGGGATTCTGTGATTACCACTCTGGTGCTAGGGAGGCCAGAGAGATCTGTGTGTAACTGCCCATTTAATCTTGCAGAGATATTAAGAATTTTATTAGGCATGACAGAGATGGAACTTGAACTGGATTTAAACAACTCAGGAACAGTTGTTCACCCTTAACTTTCTCCTGCAAGCCAAAGTTAGCACATCACTTCCTGTGGGAACCACTTCTGCGAGTCACAGAGGAAGCGTGGCTGATAAGATGTGTGGCTCTGAGGGTGATTGCAGGGCTTCCCTGCACAGGGAGCTGTTCCAGGGCAGTCCTTGTGATCACAAAGGACTTCTCATGGGATGGTCTGGAATGTGAAGGAGGAATACATTCATTCACTCAGCTTCAGGCAGTGACTTGGAGCATTTTAGGAGCTGCTGATCATGAAACTGAGTGAGGCAGTTCAGCAAGATCTGAGGTACCGCCATCACTTATGCCTGGATGCACTAATTGGTGGGAGACTGAAGACAAATTTAAATAAAAATACACTGCACAATTACGAGAGATTAAATTAAGCTGGATTTACTGCAAATGCAGGAGTGAAGGGAAGAAGAACAGGGCTGCAGTTTGAGTAGGTATCACAGAAACTTTGTCCACCAAATTTCCCTGGCACTGAGCATCCCACCAGAGGCAACTGTTGAGTAACCAGCTGAAGGTGGTTCAAGAAACGATCCCTTTAGGTTAACTCTTGGACCAGGTGGGTAACTCTGCAAATTACTAAGTCAAAGGGTTTGTAGAGATTTAAGCAGAGGGGTGTGGAGGGCTGAGCTGAATCTTGCAGTGCCTGTGTTCATTTCCTTTCTCTGGTGATGTCTACAGCCTGAGTTTTGATCTCAGCCTGTGCCACAGCAGCCGTTTAGAGGTCAGGGGTTGGATGCCATGTGCTCAAACAAAATAGTGCTTAAATAAAATAGATTAAAACCCAGAAACCCAATAAATGCTTTTTGCCGATGTCTACTCAGAGACTGTTGTTTGCAGCCTGATGAGAAGAACACACAGAATCTCCAATCTCAAAATGAAGCTGTGAAGAACAACCACCAAATCACAGAATCATTAGGTTGAAAAGGTCATCAAGTCCAACCATGAACGCAGCACAGCCTTGTATAGGCCACGACTAAACGATGTCCCTAAGGGCCACGCCTGCACATCTTTTAAATACCTTAATGTATTTAAATACCTCCAGGAATGGTGGCTGCATCATGGGCAGCCTGTTCCTATGCTAGAGCACAGGGTCATTTAAGAGAAGTTTAAGCAAAAAAAGACATAGAGTATTAAAGTATTACTCTCTTTCATATGACTGAAGATTAAGTGTGAAGCACAGAAGTGACTGAAATAGCACCTCTCACAGGGGTTTTAGTGGCCAGTCACCACCACAAATCTAAAAACTGTTCTATTTAAAGAAACATCATTGTCAGAGAGAAGGAAAGAGGGAGAAGTGCATTCAGAACGGAACCACTTTCTAGTTTTGCAAAACTTACAGGTATTTTCATGTCTGAAGATTGTCTTAAAAAATACTCTTATGTTATCTTAAATGTGAATCAAGAGCAGAGTTGGTAACTGTTGTCTTTGCTTCCTTTCTTTGAGACTTTAGATACTGGGATTGTGACACTACATGGTGTTTAGGTGTTGTGAAGAAAAGCTGTACATCGCTTGGAATGTACTCTCCAAATTAAACAATGAAAATACAAAAAAAAAAAAAAAAAGGTGTCCAACTGCTGACTTAGACTGAAAAGTAATCAGAATTAAAAGTCCTGCTTCTTTGGGCTGGAACTGTGAATGTGTGGGTCTATTAGTATAGAAAATTGCTGTAAACCCCATACCCTGCATTTGTCAGGCACAGCAGTGTCTTCTGCCATGCCCATTGAAACAGGACTCCTTGTCTTCCATGGAAATTTATTCTGGTGTCAGGGATGGATCACCACCTGGAAGTTAGGGACAATTGTCCTAGTCAGCCACACAGGCCATTTCACAAAAGCCAAGGTGGAGGCCCAGCTAGAAATCCCTCCCCTGGGCTCTCCCTGAGCATGGATTCACACAGGGAAATGCAATTCCCAGGGTGCTCTACATCCACACGGTCACTCAGTCCAGTGCTGACCTGCATTAATTACAATAAATGCTCTTTGAAGCGTATTATGGAGAGGGAATGGCAGGTATTTCACCTTAACTGACTGAGTTAAGCTCCTTCACTTTTGCAAACCCTTCCCCAAAGTACAATAGTGTTAGTTTGCTCCTCTCCATCCTGCAGTGAGAATAATTTATGTGGAACGCGTTTTCCCTCCTGTTAAATACTTTTTCTTAGCATGTCAAGCCCGTACATTGCTGCTGGCAAAAAAGCAACCAGACTTGTAGAAAGAAAAATTTCTGAAGAATGTGTGGGGTGTTTGGGTGGAGCACAAACGAGCAGATGTTCCCACAGAACAACAGGGTTTTATGGTGAATGAGCAGAGGTAAAGCCCTGGCTCCAGGGCAGCTGGATGCTTTAGATGTGCTCCAGTGTAAGAGCCACAGATGCAGCAGGACTGCAGGAAAAATGATGGGATGTGACTGAACCCTTGAAATGCTGCGTCTGGGCGTTTCCTGCTGAGGGAAATTATTGGGATGGTTGGATGTGGGATTTCTGGGATAATCCGTGTTGGGCTCACAGCCACGCTCAATTGACAGTGTTTGGCTTTCTGAAGCAAATTAACTAATGTGGGGTTTAATGTCAGGCAGAAGAGTGCCTGTAAGAAGTTTCAAATCTGAGCATTTGAAAATGGGCCATCTAAATCGACGTTACTTGAAAATAGCAAAATGCAATTTTTTTTGGTTTGTAATTCCTTTATTTCTGTTAGTGAGTGGTCAAAAATTATGAAATATCTCTTTCACCTCACCCAAGCGAGGCTGAGAAGCCCAGAATCTAATCTTCCATTCCATGTCAGTGTGGTCCCCGTGCCCCAGTTCCTAGGGGTACTGGAGCAATGTAATCAGATAGTTAACAAGGCTATTGCTTTAATTTGCAACTTATTGAATCTCTCAGCCCTTCAGAAAATATGTGCCTTAGCTTCGGTGTCTGTAAACTATGGTAATGAGCTGTAGAAACTCATCTTTCAAGTTCGACATCTTTGGCACCATCCTAGAAGATTACCCAGAGAAAGGAAAAGCCCCTCCCCTGTGCCCCCACTTGTCACTGGACCCTGCCTACATCCATGTTCCTGGGAGATGTGTCATCAACTCACCCCATTCCTTGAGCTAGCATTGCCCTACTAAATACTCCATTATATTTGCCAAAGTCTTTTTCTGCACCTGTAAGATGTGAAAATAGAGAACTTAATGATTAACCTAAATGATTCTCTGATAAAAATTTATTTTCTGCTGAAATTCCCACTCTCTGCGCATTAGATGCCCCACCCAAAATCTGCAGCATTGGTGCCTGAACTTCAAGGTATCTAAGATGAATGGTGTGAGCTGTGCTTCTGGAGTGTTACTGAGAGCTTGGTGATATCTGATTTCCTCTGTCTTGTTTGTATCTTGCTCATGCATGCATTCTGCACAGAAACCTGGCAAATGTTTAGCTGGACTAAATTGAGATGTTGCACCTCATCTGATATTTAATGTGAACCATTCGCACCTTTGAGGCTGGAATGAAGTGTCAGGTTACAGTCACTGTAATTAGCAGTTGCTTGAAATGATAGTTAAATCCATTTTCTGAGCCAAACATATCACTCAGATACTGAGGAAAAGAAAATAAACACAGATCAGATCAGAATTAGATTTGATAATTTGGAATTATATGCAAAAAAAGCTGGAAACTTTGAAGGGCAAGGAAATGTGGAAGCCTGTTGTTTTTCTAGCCACAGATTCTTCTTTCTGGGGGAATAAGAAAGCTGTGTTATGAGCCATGGGAGGACTGTGCTTGCCCTGTCTGTCTTGTGTAGCTGAATCCTGAGGGATGATCTGGACTTTGCAGGGAGTAACTGCAGGAATATTTTCAGGTGGTCCTGTGCTTTTAGAAAGGGGATATTGCCTTGATACAAGTCAGCTGTGAGGAGCATCCCAGATCAGAACCACAAAACAGCCAATTCCTGAGTGGAGAATAAGGTCTCAAATTGAAGTGTTGCCTTTTTTTTTTTTTTTTTTTTTTTTTTTTTTTTTTTTTTTTTTTTCCTTTGCAGGATAATCACAAGTTGGCTTGCCACTGAACAACCCCAGCTATAGCATATTTCATGGGTCTTGGTTATTGCATGGAGTCACCCAGAGGTGTTTAAAAGGCATGAGGCACTTGGGAACATGGTCTAGTGGTGGGCACAGTGATACTGGGCTAACTGGTGCACCCAATGATCTTAAAGCTCTTTTCCATTCTCAGTGATTCTGTGATGACCAACACTTAAATACCAGGAGACAACATTGTACCTGAGCATTCACCCCTAACGCTGCATTGCTTGACTGCTTCATTTCTCAACTTTAATGTTGCATAAACAACTGTTTTTCTGCCCTGTTCTACATGCTCACACATGCACAGAGGCCTTGCTTCTCCAGTCCCTCCCACACAAGCAAACCTCTATTGGCTTCACTGGAAATTTTGCCTAACACCTGAAATGATTGTGTTTTACAGGGTTCCTTGAGGTTGACTGTAATAATGAGGATGTGTCTCCCTTTTGGAGAGCTGCCCACTCTCCTTGGGCTCATACAGTTCATACATTCTTCTCTGTTCATAAAATCCATGAGACTCACTGATCTGGGCAAGGCAAATATGAGTTAGTATCCCTGATGTGAGGATTGTGATGCATTCAGAAAAATTAACTAGCTGTTGATCAGCCAACCAAAATTATTTTGGATTCCATAACCTCAGAGCAACCCCTTTTGCCAGTAATTTCTTGCCCTTTCTCTACCTTGTAAAAATTTCTTAAATTCTACTTTTGAGTACAAGACTTGGAAAAGTCATGCCAATACCACTCTGTAATTTTGTAATGAATAAAGCACTTACCTGTTTTCTGAATATCCAGTAACAGCCTTGCTTCTGCAAACTCAATTCCTGAAAATCTCATTAAAATCATTCTCAAAGAGTGAAAACTGATAGTGGGGTTTTGCATGAAATGAACTTGGTGTCTGAAGGCTCTCACTGGCTCAAGTGTCTTAACTCTTGTGTTGTTTTTTTTTTAAGAGAAAAAAGAAAGTGATCATCACAAATAAAATAATTTGGGATAAAATCAGTGTGCATGTATCTTCTATGCTTTGAGACCCTTTTGATGAAAAATCTCATCACAAACAATTAACAATTAGAGGGCACAGGTGGAGGTGAAAGGAAGTACACCCAGATTGTTTCAGCCCATCTGATATTTTCTCCAGCTTAAAGCAGAATTAGTCTTAGTGGTAAACATCAATAAAACTGGTAAGCAATACCAAAAGCATGAATTTTCCCAGAATTTTTATCTAACAACAGAACTGTTCCTAGGCTGAAGTTGTACCTAGAAAGCATATAGATATCACTATATATGTATTTGTTAACATCAGGAAAAAAACACTTGCAGAGAAAAGGGGAGTGATGCCCACCTGGCAGAGCTCCAGGTATACGCTCCTGCCCTCTGCACATACATTGATCTGAGCAGAAACACTAATTTTCTGCTATTATTAGGCTCCAGGAGGCCCAGCTCCACTCATCTGTCATAAACCTCTTTGCTCAGCCTGTACAAGGAGAGATGGGTGCTCCTTTGCCTTCCTCCCTTGCAGCCTGGAGCCAGCAGCCCCATCTGGATCTCAGTGTTGGTTCAGAATCACAAGGCATGTTGCATTTATCTGCCTTTATTTATTTATTTATTTTTAAATCTAATATTCACCATGCTATCCAGGAGCCAGATATGGTGGTTTCATACCTTGGTGGTTGCTTTACCAGATGGAAATCCCTGTCATCAGGGCTACATTGCACATCCTCTCCTCTCTCTTGAGCTCTTAGAAAGATGATAAAACTTGCAAAAACATTACCTAATTTTCATGTTTTTGTCACATGAATATTTCCTTGGGTAGTTTGTGAAGGGTTTTTTTGGCAGATGATTTTTATTATTTGGGTGTTTATATACCCCAGGCTGAGGCAATAAGGATTGCTCTGAGTGGAATGGCTTTTTTGAAGAGGGAGACACTGCATGGTCTCATCAAGACAGTCCAGGTGTTCTCCCAGAGTTTGACCATAAATGCCTTTGGGAGGTACTTGCAGAGGTTTTGCATGTGTAAACCATAAACTTCCAACAGAAGTATTCCATAGGAATGTACATGCTGACGAGAGCATTTCCACAAAAGTATTTTACAATGCCAGATCAAAAAGGCCTAAAATTTACCTCCTGCATCTCATGTGTACATTAGAGTTGGCTGCATGGTTTCTGTCCAAGAAAGAATATCACTAGATATTTGCATTATGTGTATAGTAAGAGCTCTGAGATGACTTTCAGACTACAACAACTTTGAAATTCTCACATGCAGGCTATAAATGAATTGCCCTTTCTGACAGCAGCACATTCCCAATGTGTGAATTCATAAATAACTGGAAAGGTATTGCATCTTTCTTAGGAAACCATCTGACAGCTTGGAACTTTCCCTCCTTTTATGAAGATGACTCTGCTTTTGCCACCCCTGTGCCCCTCTCTGTTGTTCTCCTTTGGTTTCCATATTGCCTTTTCCAGCTGAACATCTCAGAGCCTTTATGCTGACATGCTCAGCACTGCCTGCTCAGCAGCTTCCTAAGGGTTCAAGGTCCATGGTCCTGCAGTTATCACCCTGCTGGGATTCCCCTGGCTGGGCCAGGAGGTGTGTGGTGGAGGTCAGACCACTGGTAAGGGACGAAACTGGCATCAAATGGGAGAAGATGTCCCTAGAAGATACCTAGGCAAAACCCTAGGACTGGCACTGGATGCCCTCTGAAGCCACTGGCCAAACTCAATCAATTAGACACATTAGACACATTGATCCTGTCCCACTGCTCAGCCCTCATGGAGGCGCATGAAGACATGACTGAAATCCATGAAAGAAAATATGGTGGGCACCATCCATGAAATGTCAGCATTTAAGGACACGTTCTTCCTGTGTGGAAGATGTGTGTTTGTCACTCCAGGACAGGAAGGTGGTTGGTCTGGAACCCTGAAACATGCAATGAGCATCTGTCAGTGCTCTTTTAGTTTGTTCCTGCAGAATGGCCTCAGGTACCATCACCTCTGGGCCTGACATTGCCTGTGGGACAGACATGGATGTGGGACAGACAAATGCTGCCACGAGGCACAGGAGGATGAAAACAAATTTCCGTCTCCTGCAATATGAAGAGATTACCTGTCAGCATTACTAAAGCAGGTTTAATAGCAGGGCCCACTTGAAAACTTCTGCAAAGTCAAGCTCATTTGTTGTTTGGGAGAAAATTGGCTTTTTCTGCCTCCTCTGTATTACTGAGCGAGAGTGGAAAAGTTGGCTGAAACCAATAAATGTGTTTTCTGCCTTGCTGAGCAGACTAGACAAGTGTCTGATGGAAAGTCAGCAGAAAGACTCATTTCTTGACTAAGTTATTTTCTCTATTGGGGGAAAAGATAGCTGTGCTACCCAGGAAAGATGAGGAATTTCTTGTGTTTGGGTTTGGGCAGTTTTGGCAGGATCTAGGCCACATGCTACCTCCTGGGAAAGTGACCAGATGCTGGCTGGATCCTGGTTGTCCAGGCAGCTCTTTTGGCTGTGCAGGAACACATCAGGAGTGCATGACAGCATTTCTTCAAGGAGCTCTGTGCTGTGTCTGTGTAGGCTGTGAGCATTAAGTTATTCTCCAGATCATAGAGCTCCTTGAGGCAGCTACACTGAGAACTTGTAAGAATTCATTTGGGTTTTTTCCCTGGTTTTACCAGTCTGGCAGAGGCCTCAGGGGATGTGCTATGTTTTATATTGCCTTTCTCAGCCTTGATTTTCAGCTGTCCACTCTTCAGGTTCTGCTCCTCTCCTATTAAGAGGTTTTGCTGGAGTGAGTCAAAAGTTTCACCACTCCTGCTTGTAACCTGCTCTCTAATAGAGTCTGTAACATCTGTAAGTCTCTCATTACACCAACATTTGTGCTGCCTTTGGCTCAGGGTCAGCTGAACCCAGACCCAGTGCCTACCTGGCATGTAGGGCAGTGGTAACACCTCCCACCCCAGCTCAGTGAGTATGCAGAGGGTGGCCAGGCAGCCCCAGAGGTGAGTGTGCATGGCATTTAGCTAAATGCTAGAAACAAGTGCTAGGCAGGGTGTGTTATCACTGGAATGATCCATCTTGTTCTGCCTAGTATCAGTTTGTGCTGCCTAATTTTCTGGCCAAATGTGTAGGGAGAGCACCCTGGTGTCCTGGAGGCAGGGAGGTACCTGATGGTCTCCTGTGCCACATTTCCTCTTGCTTTTACTGTTTAAATTTTGTGCCCAGTGCCTACATGAATGTAGTACTGGGTTTGAAGATTCACTTGGCTTGGTCCCTTATTTCTGCTCTATGCTCCCAGCTGGGGTCCTTCCTCCTTGATGGAAATGCCAGTTTTTCCTGCTCTGGTGGGGAACCTGGAGCAAACCATGGATAGTGTGATGCAGACTTTGGCCTTGAGCAAAACCATTCCTGTGCCAATCCCACTTGCACATTTGGTGAGATAGCTCTCTTCTGCTTGCATGCTTTCCCATCCCCTGCTCCTGCCAGACACCACCACCCAAGAAAAAAAAAAAGGTCTGGGACAGGGCTGGTCTTTGATGGGCACCATCAGAAGTGGTCACCCAGTGGTGTGTGTGGGCAGAAATGTCCCCATGAGGCTCTGATTGCAACACTGAACACTACAACAATTTCTTTCTCGATTTTAGATAATAATCTTGTTGGGGCAGGGCACAACGCTTCTTCAGCTTGACACGTTACCGACACCTGAGATGCTGTTTGTGAAAAACAACATGATGGTTATGAAACAGAGAAACTAAATGAAAGCTAACATACCTGAGAAGGTGAAGGACAAAGAGGGTATAAACAACAGTGACAAATCCTTTCCCTGTCTCTGGTGAGCCCATGGTCCTGGGCCACAAAGCCCATGAAAGCTCTTCAGCTCCTGGCATCTCCTCTGCCATTCCCTCGTGCCCTCCTGTTGTTAGTAGCTCTGCTGTGTTGAGCAGAGCCATCATTCACCCTTTATTCTCCTTTCTCCTATCAATACAACACATCTCCATATTCCCTTTTCTGGAGATTACATAGCCCCTGGGAGGGATGAACTTGTTCAGAAGAGTCACCAGCAGGAAACACCTCCTTTGAGAATTTGAAATGGCACCAACCACCAGGAAATTTTGCTGTTATGGTTCTAGCTGCCTTCTCCTACTGACACTTGCATGGCTTCAGACTTTTCTTCCTTTTGCCAAATCCTCCCTGTCTCACCATGGAGCCATGACCAATGGAAATAAATCACAATTTTAAGAATTTATTTAAATGTTGCTATGAAACAGGTCATGGCAGCCAGTGAGAGGCTCTATTTGCATAGTCACCCACAGAGGAAAGAAGACATCTGTTTTGCTTTGAAAAATAACTCTTTCATGTGTAAAGGACATTTTGGGTTTGGGTGGAAGGCTGCAGCCACTGAAGTGGAGATGAGCTACTCTGGGATGTTCACTCAGTCACACAGCCCAACCAAGTAAATTTGCAAATTTTCCTTGAGGTTGTTTTGTGCGTTGCTCAATGCACATCACACGCTGCAGCCAAATATTCATCCTGAGCTTAGAACTGGATGCATTGTAGGGCAATTAAAGTAAAATATTACCCTCTCCTCCCTAGGCCACAAGCAAACACGGCTGTGGGTGAAAGCCAGCAGAGGAAGAATGACATCATGAAACCCAAGAGGGAAAGCAAACACCAAGCCAGCGCCATGTGCAGGTCAGCCACTGCACCAGGATAGACTTTCCTCTTTGTGACTGACTTCTGTGCTCTCTGTTTGCCCAGCAGACTTTTATTGGGAAAGCTTTCAAGCACAGGTGTGCTATGCACCACAGCTCACTGCAGAAGGATCTGGCCCTCTCCTGCTTTTCCAGTCCTGGTGGTGGCAAATGGTGCACAACATCCTCACTACCCTGCCCCATGAAGCTCCTCATGAGCCATGAGCAAAAGGCCATTTAGTCACACTCTGCCTGCAGCCCTGGATGGCCAGGGCTTGTCCTCTGGCCCTTGCTGCTCCTGCTGGGGCAGGGCTCAGGGCTGGCCACCAAACTGTGTCTTTAAAACATGGAAACAACTCATTTCAGGTGGCAAGACTCCTCTCACAACACAGTAGTGCTAAAAGAATAGAGTCTTTTCTTACAACAGCAAGGAAATGACCTGAATTTCCCATGTATTTTTTAATTTTTTTTTTTAAGTCTAGGACGGAACAGTGCTGGTGCCAGTCCCAGTGCCACAGATACAACCTCCTTGGTTGCATGCCTTTCCATGCCCAGCTACTCAAAACACAAAGGTTTGCTACTGTAGGCAGGCTGTACATAGGTAGGCAAACTTGCATGCCAAGATGCAGGTGTCTGGGATGCAGTTCAACAGGATCACTTGTAGAAATCAGTTTATGTGAAAGTGCTGGTAGGATTGGCCCAAAGTTTCCCAAGCTGCAACATCCTCTGCATCATCTGCTACCAGCAAAACCAGATTTTACTGAGCTCCCTCCCAAAAGCCAGGGCTGACACCTCTGTTAACACAAGGGCTTGTGTGGCTATAAATACACCCACTAACAAATATAGAATACTGCCCTTCAACCAAAATGTTATAAATTTATTACAAATACAAAACCTGAACTGGCCAGGACTCACAAAGCAGCACTACGAAAATTAAACTTTCCTGGCACTACAAGTCCCAGTGCCTGAAACACTTAGCTTTGCAAAGGACCCTCACAACTGGGAATAAACCTCAAAATTTATCAACTTGTTTATTTTTTTTTCTGGTAGAAGTAAGTTTCCCATGTTAACAAAAGCAGAATAGTTTTATTTAGTGTTCATCTCACACCTTTGACAGCTGCAGCTGTCAGGCACAGAAGTACAGTATTAAAATAAACTGAACAGAGTTGCTCATTGCAAAAATCACACTATGCAAACCTGTGGATTGTAACATCAACAGTATAAAATGTAACAAAATTGGAACTTTTAATTTTTTTTAAGCTTTTAAAGATAATAGTTCAGGCTATAAAACTATATAAGCATTGAATAAGAAATGTTAAAGTCAACAAGTCTACAACAGATACATCTTGTAAAAACTCAATAAATTATATATATATTTATAATATCTAGTAACATTTAAAACCATGCACAGTTTTGTACATTTTCTTTTTTCAGTACAGGAAAACTCTTTGCTTCGAGTACTTGGAATGTACACAATTAGCAGACATTTGTAAGAAAATACCAAAAAATTCTTTTTTTTTTATTCCAACAAAACAAAAATCTATAGAAATCTACCTTCTCAAACTTCCACTGAAGTAACCTCAAACTATAAATTATTTATTTTAGGATAAGGATTCTGTGGCTCTAAGAAGAAAAAAAAAAATCTTTAAATGAGATGTTGTCATCCTGTTATTCTGCAACATTGATATGCAATATGCACCAGAGAAAAATGAAAAGAAAGAATTCAGGATGCAATTTGCTTTGCCTCTTTCTGGCAGTACATAACGAAGTCTTCTGGACAAAAAAAACCCCAAAAAAACCAAAAAAACAACCCACCCACAAAAAATCCTCAGCCCAAACCTCCCCCACTGTCAGCTTGATCCATGCTAACATTCTTTCGTTCACTCCTGTGCTTTTACACAGCTATCTGGCATTGAGGAACAAAACAGCACAGCATTCTAAACACCAAAAATCAGGCATCACTGGCACTTTCCAATGTGTTAGATGCAAAAGAAATATGCAGCTGTAGCAGCTCTCCTGCAAACAGTGTCACTATTTTGCTCACATGGCATTTCTGGAGCCCAAAATACAACAGTATTGGCAAAGGGGAGAAAAAAAACCCTACCCTGCACCATCCAAAGTCAACATTTCACTTTGCTGCATACTTGTTATTAAACCGACCACAAAGAATACCTTCATTTGAAAATAGAAAAATAAACACCCACACCCCCTTAATGCACAGTGGTTAAACTGATGGAAGAATTCTTGGCCCTGTTTTTCTGAAATATGTAAAAATCATCTTTCTGCTGCTATTTGCTTGGTTTTAACCACTGGTGATGTATTGAAAAATAAACTTACCTTTGCTCACTGCAATCCAGGATAAACTAATATTTTTTTAATGAATACATATATATATTTATAACATTAAATGTAATTTGTTAAAGGACTGTACATCTATACATTCTTTCAATATTTTCCATAAACACAAAGGAAAAACTTGATTAATATATTTTTTCTCCATTTTTAATAAGTTAAAAAAAACACCCTTAAGTTTGGTGAAATTTAAAGTTTACAGTAACACTATGCTATTTAAACCAATGAACAGATATGTTAATGTCTATAAATAACTTTACAAATATACATGTTAAGGTACAATTTTTAAAACAAAACTGTGAAGATATAAAACAATCAAAAACATCTTTTCTTTTGCCCAGATCAGTATATCCTAGATCGCAATGCTTGTATTTTGAGACTCTCTCTCTCAGTACTGCTTTATGTTGCATTAGTATTATACATTCTTTTCTTTTAATATATTTATTTATATATATACACGATATATTTATAGATATATACACAGATTCTCTGGAATAAACCTTTTTGATATAAGTTAAAGGCTCTTGCCTACAGGTACCCGTAACTTTTCTCCAAGTCACTGCACGTAGATGGAGCCAAACCTCTGGTGTGAGGGGTGCATGGAGGAGCTGCTCCCCCCTCTCACCCTTGGCAAGCAAGAACAGGCAAACCCCAAAAACAAGATTTATTACTTTTTCCCCCCGCAATTGGCTGTTCTTCATGGTCAGGGTGTGACTTGAGATGCAGTGTGGGCACCCAGGAGCCAGGTTTGAGGGCACCTTCTGCTCTCAGGTAGGTGATGCTCTGCTCCCCAGGGACCCCACAGGGTCTCTGCCCATCCCTGGGCTCTGCTTGCTCCTGCCTTGGCACGGACCCGTCGCTCCCAGCCCCGTGCAAGGGCCAAGGTGCTGACACTTCAGATGACTTGACCATCTCTTTTCACTATTTTTTACTTTCATTTCTCCATGTCAACTTGCATTTCACTTAGCTCTGTTTTCTCTTCTTCCAAAAAGGATTCCTTCTATGTAGCTGGGTAGTACGATCATGAAGCTATAAAAACGACGACAACAAAAATATAGATATTTTTATAAATATATGAATCCCTGCAGGCAACGTGGCTTTTCGGCTCCACCAAAAAGGTTCATGTACAGATTGCATAAGCGAAGAATTTCCACATTCTTAACACCTTTTTTTTTTTTTTTTTTTTGCGTGTGTTTCTCTTTTTTTCTTTTTTTTTTTTTTAAAGGAAGATTTCTTTTTCTCTTTTCTTCGTATTGCAGGCACAGAATGGTTACTCTGGCACTCAGAACACAAGCACGGAGGCTGGGAGGTCAGCAACCCCCAGGTTCAACATTCTGCGTGGTAAAGAAAAATCCCTAACAAAATGAAAAGTAAACAAAAAAAAAACAAACCAAAAACAAACGAACAAAAAGAAAAAAATCATCTAGGATAGGTCATCTTGGCAAGAGATTAGTTCCTTCAGGCCAAACAGTGCTTCTTGACTTTTCATACAGCAATAGGGAAAAAAAAAAAGAAAAAAAAATCTTATAAAAAAAAAAGTTGATTTTTTTTTTTTTTACCCTGAACAGCTTGTCGACAACACAAATCTCCAGGCACCATCACACAGTTCCACTGGAAGATCCTTCACTACGGTTTCATGCTCGGCGCCCCTCACTCGCGCCTCCATGGGCACACTGCCCACCTGCCCATCTGTCCGTCTGTCCACGTGCCCTGGGGGTCCTCACGTCCGGATGACGCCGTTGCAGGGTGGGTGCTTGGGCAGGCAGGGCTCGTCGGGCAGCAGGTCATGTGCAAAGACCGAGTCATCCCCTGAGGAGCAGGTGCTGTGGGTGTCCTGGCCGGCCGGTGAGTACTGCTCGAAGGGCACAGAGAGGTCCAGGTACTCCTGCCAGGGTGACAAAGCCATCAGTGCTCATCTGTCATCAGTGTTCCCTGTGTGACCAAGTGACCCCTCCCACGCCCATCCCACTGCACTCACATCGGTGGAGGTCACGGTGAGGACCCTGTCCAGGTCTTCCACCAGCTGCTTGAAGGTGGGTCGCTGCGAGGGGACGGCGTGCCAGCACTCCCGCATGATCATGTACCTGCACACGGGGACAGGGGACAGCCACACGTGGTCAGGCCAAGCGACACCCACCTGCCTGCCCACCCACCTCCAAAATGCCTGAAGGAACAGCTGTGGCCAACACAACTTCAGCCATGGCCAGCTGGGGGAAAGAGGAGGGTTTTGTGGAGCAGTGGTCCTCATTACTGATCATCTGATGTAAGACTGTGCCCTCAGAGCAGGAGGAGGACCTGTCCTGAAGGTGACATTCCAGAGCTACAGCCCCAAGTGCCACCTGCCCAGCGAGGGGAGGTGCTGCATGTCCCTCAGCAGCCATGGGCTGAGGAAAGTCCACCTGGAGATAGCCACACAATGTCCCAGGGGGCATGTCCCAACAGCCTAGACCCTAAAGCCCAGCAGGGTGAGTTTGGCCTCAGAGGGAATGGGGAGTGGACCAGGGTCAGGCCCCACCACACACTCACAAGTCATGGGTGCAGTTTGCAGGTTTGTCCATCCGATGGCCTTCCTTCAAGAGCTTGAAGAGTTCCTCAACGGGAATTCCTGGGTATGGAGACCCTCCCAAAGTGAAGATCTCCCATAGTAGCACTCCAAAAGACCAGCTGGAAACCAAAGAAAGATCTTTAAAATTCAATGAGGTTTTTTTTTCCAAGCCCCCCCATATCCCATCCCCCTTGCTTGGCTTTATTTCTGTGCAGCCATGCATAGCTAACAAAGTCATCAATAGCATGACTAATTGCCTAGGCCATTTTTACTAGTTACTTGGAGATCTCTGCTGATCCAACTCAATAGCAAAGAAATCCCAGGCACCAAGTCTGAAATTGAAATGAGCATTTAATCAGATAGGTGACAGCCCATCTATCACCGCCAGCTCTTTGTTAGGTCTTCCACCAGCTCCACTGAATGGAACAAATCAAATTATTCATGCACGGCTTCACTGAATTGCAGGCTTGGAACCACAGGCCACTAATTGTGCAAGCTGATACCAAAACTTGCTTGTTACAACACTCATTTCACTGGCCAAGCCGGGAGAAAAATACCCCAACAAAAATCAGCAAAGCACTAATGTTACACACTTCAGTCCTGCAGCTGTGCTCTGGTTAAAAGTCCTTTTTTTTCAAAAATATCTTATGCCTTCTTCATTTTCTTTCTAAAAACAGGGATTATCTGTCTCTGTTTCACTTTCACGCACACTCACTCTCCCATTCTCTAGCTTTGATTTATCTGTCATGCCCTCTGCAGCATTACCTAAGCATGGAAACTATGATTTAAGATTAATAAAAGCCAAAATATCTGAAAAATACAGAAATAGAAAAGACTCATTTGTCCAGTTGCAAGCAGTGAGCTCAGGGGAGAAGTCAGGCTGGCTATAAAAATGCCATTATTGATCAAATATTACAATAAAAGCTAGTGTACATGTGGAGCTGCTTCAGCCCTTGCAAAATTCAGATGTGTTACTGATTTACATGTAAGGAGTGCTCTGATGCTTGTTTACTGTGCAGAGGCACTAAAACAGATGAAATAGGATTAGAAAAAATAAAATAAATGAAATGGCAAAATTAATCTGAGACCATTTGCTGAATATTCTTTGATCAAGTCTAACAGCAGACAGGGTACATCAGGCTCATTCCACATACTTGACTGAAGTATAACTCTGGGGCAAAGCGTGGAGGACCCCAAGGGTAATTTTTTTTTTCATGAGGTTCTTTTAGTACAGTATTTTTCAACTGCTGGATGAATCACCTCATTTATAAAGTGGATAAGAAATAGTTGCCTGCTTTCCAGTAATTTTTCAGGAGCTCCCTAGAGAGCCTCAGATGAAAGCAATCAGATAACAGCAAAATAAAACCACGTGCATGAAGATGCAGCTTGGAATCAATTCCTGTACTTTTGCATCCCCAGGCACTCCAGCAGGGAATGAGCCCTGGTCATGCTTAGCAGTACTTTTGTCTGTAAGATACTATAGGTGTTGCTTTCTCTGTCCTATTATTTATTTTTTTTTAAAGTATGCATTTGCTTACACATCGCTCTGGTGAGTATAGACCCGGTCAAACAAGGCCTCTGGAGCCATCCATTTCACAGGCAGCCGACCCTGTAATTAGGAAGACAATGGGAACATCCCATCAGCATATTCCCCCAGCCACAACGGCACCATCTGAATCTTCTTTTCTAATCCAGTTTGAAACATTTTCATTAACAATCACATCTGCCTTCCCGGTCACTGGGCAAAGCAGCAGTGGCCACATATAAACAGATTAGAGCACTTGATCCCTGGATCTTTGCTGACAATCTTTGCAGTAAATGCTCTCTGTACAGGACTGTATTTCACTGCCAAGGCAGGTTTAACATATCAGTGCATCTAAATCTTTGCATGGGAACAGCATCCAAGGTTCATAGATGCAGTGAACTCTGTGGCAGAGAACAGGACAACACTTCCCGTCTCTTTGTCTGGAAAGTACAGTTGACTCCAAATCCAAACGCAGTTTAGGCTCAGCTTGAAGGGAAACTTCCAAAGAGTGAAGGCAAGGGTCAGGTCCTCTAAGAAACAAATTCTGATCCTGCTAGAGGCTAAAGGAGGAGGTCTGATCCCATCCTACATCAGAGTCATAAACAGAGACTGTCATGTGAGAAATACAAGATGAGAAAGACTAGATTAATCATAATTCTCTGGGACTTTGTTTGGCCCCTGGAGGGAGACAGAAAGTACTGTTTTGTGCTTGAGCCATAATTTGGATATTGGGGAACTTTGTCTTCTCACCCACCGTCTCACTGAAGGAGACAACTAGAGATGGGACACAGACAGGATATACAAATGGGATTATGCTCTCAGTTGTCCCAAGCTCAAAAAAAAAAAAAAAACATCTGATCTGTGATTAAAATTCCCAAGAATTGTTATTAATTTATGATTTAAAAATCCTGGCAATTAAGAAAGATTTCTGATACGCAATTGAAGTGGATCAATATGGACATGGTGGGCTTCAAAGGACTGCTTGGACATTTAAATCCCTTGCAATCCCAAGATGTGCAGGTTCTGCACTGCCCTCAATCTTCCACTGCCATCTCCTCACTCTGTCCTAGTTGGGGTTTTCCCTCAGGGCTCAACATCTGCTGCAGGCTCTGAACCAAGGCACAGGGCTTCTCTCAGCCCTTCATTTGTAAATTCATCTCTAGAGAAAAATGTTAACAACTTCAGGCCTCAGTGCTTGTCTGGGACCATCTTCTCACTTTTGGCAGTGGGGTGAAGGAGCTCAGATGTAAAAATGAGAGAAATGAATGAAAGACAGGTAGATCCAGGCATACAAGAAGTGACACTCCTCTGTCAAAGGCTCTGGTGAGACAGAAGTTGGCTCCTTGGGACCTTTATGAAAAGCAGACTGGAAAGGGCTGCATTCCTGTTTGGGAGAAACCTCAGTTTCTCTTAGTCTAAAGCATCCTGGCCAGAGCTGAAACCTCACAACCAGCTACTAGCAGGACCAGGATCTGTCAGGAAAAAAACAGATGGTGGATAGACTTCTGGGACCAGCCAATCTACAGTCCCTCACCAGGTGAAATCCCTGTTAGATTTCTTCCTCCTAAGCCCCTCTAGAAAGGGAGATGTGGGACAAGGGCCACTTGCTGCAGGGATGACTGACTTCCCTGCCAGAGGGAGAACTGCGTGTGCTGGGCAGCTCTGTACTTACATTGGTGGTTTTCTTGTAATAGTCAATGTTGTGAACGTCTCTAGCGAGGCCAAAATCAGCTATTTTCATCACATTATCTTCAGTGACTAACACGTTCCTGGCTGCCAAGTCGCGATGAATGCACTGTGAAAGGTGAGCAAGCCAATAAATAAGGGCTCGTTAGCCGCTCGCGCCTGGAACCAGCAGCACCATGTGGTTTATGAGCTGCCGTTTCATTGACTCCCAGGCTCATAAAGCTGTGGGCACTGCTCAGCTCCTGGCTCTGTGTGTCACCGCCCCACCGTGCCTGATCAGTGGGAACCACCTCTTAGCAACACCTCATCAGCAGCCTCGGAGCCCACACGGGCACACACGTGCCTTTTCTCTCCACACAGGATGCATGGGTGAGAAAGCCAACTCCCCCCCTTTGTGGGTGCTTACTGGGACCTGCAGCTGCTTTTCTGTGCTGTTTCCCCCAGGAAGAGGAGTGCAGGATGATGTTTGAGGGGAAAAAGATCTTCAAATTAAGGTATCCCAAATATAGACTTACTGGGTTTTGCTAGTGCTTTTATAGGAATTTTGTGGGTGCTTAATGGTCCTGCAGGTGACAGCTGTACAGCTGCATGGTTCAGGAATGCAGGCAGCAAATGGGGACTTTGCATATGGATGAAGCCCCCAGCTTCGAAACTCCAAGATACTTCATCTAGAAAAATTTGGCCTCTAAAGGGAGAAGCCTGCAATGTTTGGCCTGGGGTTGTCCCACACACAGAGCATTCCCTGCCTTTGAACACGTGGCTTTGACCAAGGCTTTTACCAAATGAGGTTTCTCAACTCACCTTCTGAGATGCCAGGTACTCCATGCCCCGTGCCACCTGGTAGGCACAGGAAACCAGGTCCTTAAACGTGAGCTGCTCCTCGGGCAGCTTGCAGGTGTCAAAGGAGTAGTCCATGCCAGGTGGGCGACGTGCCCTGAGGTATTCCCGCAAGTTCCCCTTTGACGCATATTCCACCAACACATAGAGTGGTCCTGCAAGAAGAGCTCATCAGCACCCAGCAGAGGAGGAGCTGACCACCCAAATCTCATCTGGGCCACCTTGGGCAGCCAGTGAGTAATTAAAGAGAAGGGACAGGGAAATCTGAGTCTCCCACAATGCTGTTAGCACCGGGCTGCTCTGCTACGTACCATCCTGTGTGCAGGCACCAAGGAGGTTAATAATGTTTTTGTGCTTCCCAATCATTTTCATCATTTCCATCTCAGAGACCAGGTCAGAAAGGTCTTTGTCTGTGGCATCATCTGGAGAAAGTAGAGGAGGAAAGCAAAAAAATGTCAGGAAGAAAGTACATGTTTAAGGGTATAGTTACAACTGCTGTGAAGCCATGTGGGCTTTGATGGAGAAAGGATACTCAGAATATGGCTGTATTTGGGTTTATTCTACTTTGGGAAGAACAATCAAAATAAAAACAAAGTCTACTACCATGGCAACAAAAAAAGACAAAAGAACAAATGAGAGGAGGTAAATGTTCATATGGAAATCAATAATGCCTTTCATCTTCTGTTTCATCTTTGCAAGTATTAAAGAACAAAAATGCATGTTTTGTTCTGCTTTTCTGATAATTTCTGTCACTCAGATGGTAGAAGGTCAGGGTTGGGAGGGAATGTATTTTTTGGACGAAAAGATGCAATTTCTTTGCAAAAACAGAAAAACCTATCTACAGAAGTAGAAAAATTGGGGAAAACCTCCCCAAAGGAATGTTTTGGTTTGGAAAGATGGAAATGTTCCTATATACAAAACCAGCTTCAGAAAGGACTGCAGGAAATGTAGATTTAACAAACCTATTTCTGATAAGAAATATAAAATCTTTTTAGAATATCTCCCCATGTAACCTCAAGCCCAGGCTGCCCACTTGCCCTGCTTGCTCCAGGTGAATCCTCAGCTGTTTGTGGTTACTGTGTCTGAGGGTAGGGTGGGAAACGGAGACTTATCTAGAGGCACCCCATTTCTGGTCTCCCTTTAACCTCTCAGGTGTCTGGGATCAAATTTCTTCCATGAAAAAGTTCTTTAAGAAGGAGTTTGTCCCCTGAAATTCTGTGAACTCCACTGAGGTTGCTGCACAAGCTTTTGGAAGAACAGGCAGTGCTGGTTAGGGGAGGAGTAAGGAGTGGGCTGATTCATGGGGCTGGCTAGAAGTGAAGGGGGTTCCCCTTCTTGTCAGGGATGCTATTATCCTTTGGCAGAGAACTGGGTTAATTCCCAGCCCCTCTTCCTGATGGGATTTGCCCTTTTGCCTGCTCTCCAAGCGCAGCCCTCACCCCCAGGCTGTGTGGGTAAAGGGGAGGAGAGAGGTTGTTCCTGCTTTCTCTTTGTTGTACCTAGTTTGTATGAAAGACTTAAAAGAAAGGCAAAGAGAGGAAATCCCAGCACAATATGCTGTTCTGTCCTCTGTGGACTCCCCATACCTTTCAACATCTTGACAGCAACTGTGATGGCCTTGTTTGGCTTGTCCTTGTCAATCCCAATTGCTTCTGCCATCACCACTTGGCCAAAACACCCCTCGCCAAGTGGCTTCCCCAGGGTCAGACTGGAGGGAGGAACAAACAGGTATGTTAGGGGGTCCTGGTGTGGGGGACACTTCCAGCAGGCACAGAGATCCCAACCCGTGGCTTTGACTGACCGAGAACGAGTCAATTCCCACTTGGGATCTGGAGGCAGCTCCAGCTCGGAAACGTTGGCCAGCATTGGCCCATCGCTGGAGGAGAGGCGCGTGATCCGGACCAGGGGCGTGTTGGAATTCATGGAAGAGTTGGACTCCAGCGACACCTGCTTGGGTAGAGCAAATGAAGTGTTATTGCCAACTGTATCTCCAGGGCAGGCAGTGCCCACAGATGGATCACTGAGGAGGTTGGAGCTCTCTTTGGCTACTGACAGATTTCTGGGAACTTCTAACTTCTACCCTTGAGAAATCCACTCATATAGGCACTTATAGCCAAGTGTTTAGTGGGGGAAAGGAGGGACAGGTCAGCCAGTGCCCTCCAGCATCAGGAGGTATAATCCATTCAGTTGTTCTGTTCCATCTCCACAGCCCATACAGGCTATGAAGTGACTTCTCCCATCCTGGCACTGTCACTGCCCACCATGAGCTTGCAGCCAAAGCTTGAAATCTGTACCCCTCGCTGTGGGGTTTCACATGGTGTCCTTTTCTCCTGCCCCTCTGCAATTTCATGCAGCAGAACATCTCTAACTGCACAGTGAACCTTCTGCCACCTCCACAGAACAGCTTTGGGCTCACCAGGGACATCTGTGAAAGCAGGAATGAGGACAACCTGTGCTCTTTCTCCCCAGATCCCTGCTCCTGCAGGGAGCCTGGACTGGACTTCCCCTGCCAGATGTGCTTTCTGTGCCACTCACAGCTGCACTGCCAGAACCTCCTGGGTAAGGCCAACAGGAGTGGGGGCTACTATGAGCCAGAGTCAGCTGCCACCTCAGCCAAAGCTCCACTGGCATAGAAATAAATAAAAGGGGGTCACACTTCTAGGCTGCAGCCAAATTATGTCCCTCTTGGGCATTGTTTTTCTGGTGGAGCTTCTCACCTAGAGAGAGAATTTCAAAAAGGAAGAAAACAAAACAAAAGGGATAAAATAGGGGGGAATAGGAATCTTGTATCTACTTTCTGTTACCTGTCTCTTCAGTGGGAATTTGGAGACTTTCTGAACAGTGGGGGTGTTCATGGCCTTTTTGTTTGGTGTTTTCATCCTCCAGACAATCACCGTAACCAGCACCAGGAGAAGGAGGAAAAAGCCAGTGCCATAACTGAGAATGCCAGTGTACACTGAGCCTGAATCATCCATCTCCATGAGCTCCTCGGCTGCAGGGTGACAAGAGATGGCAGTCAGGACAGGGTGGGCAGCTGCCCACACACAACTACACACAAAGAGCACAGAGAATTTGGGCAGGACTTGTTCAGCTATGTCAATGTCAGTGACTTCAGTGAGGGGACTCTCCCAGGCCAGTGGTTTTCCACCTGCAGCTGTAGCTAAAACATTAATTCAGTTTGCCCTTTTTGGGATAATTTTACTTTGTCTTTTTAAGAGTCTCCAGCACACAGATTGAAAACCACTGCTCTAGGCTGAAGGCATCTTCCCATGTGCTGTCCCTCTGACCCAGATCTTGCTCTCTCCACACATTGTGGATGGATGCCTTGGATGTGCAGGACTGGGGTTTTCTGCACTTGGCTGATTCAGATTCTCCAGCAGACATTTCCACCAGACCAGTGCCTGCCCTGAGGGACCAAGGAGCTTGAACAGCACCCAGCAGTAAGGCATCACACAGGGAAAAAGTCTCAAGAGAAAAATCTGCTTAATTTTTCAGTAAAAACTTAGTTCTGCTGGAAAGAGGCTGGAAGGTTTGTCCCAGAGAGGTGAGATAGCCAGGAGGGTGGTGGCATGAGCCCATCAGCAGTGGCTACCTGCTTACAAGACTTCTTAAAGACCAACAAAGGTCAGCTGTGTTTTCCCCCTTGTTCCTTTCAGGGCAGGCACATCAACTAGAGGAAGGAGGCATGGGTGGGACTGATTTTCTGTCCCCCAAAGGTGTGCTGGCGTCAGAGGGACAGTCAGCAGTGAGAAGCTTTATAATGAAGTCATGCTGGTGTGGTTAGCTCAGTAATGGATCGTGTCCATTGCTGAGCAGACCCTTCAGCAAGCAGCAGGAGCCTTTTCCTGGCAGCAGCAGGCTCTGTTTCAAGGACTTGGTGGCAGTGACCAGAGGACTGGAGAAAGGGCTGTGGGTGACACTGGGTGCTGCTCCAGCCTGTGTGCCAGCTGTGAAGGGGCTGATCCTGCCAAATGGTCATCTCCTCCCACAAGACAGGAGTACCAGGTCTCCTGGGATCAGGCACTGGGATCAGGTGCTGCAGCTCTCCTCACACTGCCTTGCCCTCTGCTCCCTGTCTCTCCTCCTGCAGCATGGACAGGGCACTACAAGCTGAGGTTCCCCAGGTGGGCTGTACCCTGCACTCTCTCTGTGGGGCCTGCTGCTGCACAGACGGCTGTCCTTCACTGCCTTTGACTTCAAAATAAAGTTCTACTTTGTGATTTTTGGTCGGTTTTCTCCTGCTTATTTTTTGCATAAGTAAGAGGTATGAAAACTGTAAAAGCAGAGCATGAGTCGGAGGAAACAATATTGTGACATTCTGAAAATAACAGAGACATTAGTCTTCTAACTAAAAGAAATGTTTTCTCATCCAGTGGATGTCAGAAACAGAAACAGGATCAGATCAACTATCAAAGAGCTGGCAAATAAGCAGGAAAGATCAGCAGATCCCACCGGCAGCAGGGCTGGGCGTGGAGGAGACCTTCTTAAGCCCCAGTAAAAGTGATTACATCCCAATCACCTGCACAGATAAAGTGAAGATTAGAAATGCCAAAGTTTCCAGTTCCTAAACACATCCTGAGACAGATGTGTAGTGAGATGGACCCAAATGTGGTCTATGACTGTGTGAATCAAAGTGGGCTGTTTGAGATTTTGGGTGCCTTTTCAATAAGGGTGCATTGAACATACTTTGAGGTTTACTTCTGCACTGTCTGCAAGGCACAGCTCATACGAGATTAATATGAATACTGCTGGTACTTCCCTGGACCATGCTCAAGCCTGCCCTGTAGCCAGAGAGCCAGAGGCAGATTCAGCAGGTGAAGGGGCAGCACAGCCTCATTTTCCCCCTTTTGCAGAAGAGGTCTCTCTGTTGCACATTCTGTGCTGGCTTCATTGTCAATAAGAGCTTTGCACATGAAAGGACCACAAAATTGAGGTCACTCTGGCCTCGGGTTTCAAGCCCACTGCAGCTTTCATCGATCCCAGCTGGAGCAGGCAGCATGCAATGCCCCTGGGAGCCATGACTCCTGTGCTCTGCCTACAGATGACTCTCCTTGACCTTCTGTTTGAGATCGCTATCTTGGCCTGCTCATCCGTGAAGTGGAAATAATGCTACAGGCAGGGAAGGGTGTACTCACACCAGACACTTATGCATCTAATTTTAGGTTAAGATATGAGGTCAGACAGAAAGGATCCTTCATAAGATGATCCACAGTTCATGTCCAATTTAGGTGCCCTGAATCATCTGATGGGGAGGTTTTCTTCTCCCACTGTCAATGTAAGAAGACAAAGCTCCTTATTTTGGCACTTAACCGTCCTAACAAAGAGGCTGTAAATACCTCTCTGTTATTAGAAAAAAAAAAGATTTTGTGTGTTTTGCTGGATCATTACTGCCATCATTTAAATTTTGAGATGCAATGCAAACAGAGTCAGCTGCAAGTGTGCAACAGGGGTCTGCAGCAAATCCCAGGGAAGAGGCCTCTCTGGAAAACACCCCTGCTCCAAGCAAGGGGCGGTCTCCGGGAACTTGGCATTTCTAAAGCAAAACATTGAGGCATCCTGGAGAGGGAGGGAGAGGCCAGCACAGAAGGAAATACCTGGTAGCACCGTCAGCCAAGCAGAGTGATGTGAGAACCCAATAGAATTCCCTGCGAGACAAGTATATTCCCCAGCATCCTCAAAAGTAACATTTCGCAAGTACAGAATCTCTAGCTCCTTATCCGTTGTGTTAACACCTGCCGTCTACGGGGAAAAAAAACACACACATATAGAAAGAGGGAAAACAGAGAATAAGCCACATTCCCAGCAAGTGTGAGGACACCACAGGCAAATTTCAAAAGCAGATTAAGGTGGTTCTTTTTTTTAATTATTATTTTCCAATGGGCCATCTTCCACATTTATTTATTCATTCCCCTCTGCAACCTGTAGTCAAAAGCAAAAAAAAAAAAAAAAAAAAAAAGTTCCCTTCACCAGGTTCTTACTCTGTCCCACTAAAGAAGCATGCAAGCAAAAGCATCCAAATGAAAAATTGCCCTCACAATATGACTGACTTTGGGTTAGTGAGGTGAGTACAGGTGTGGGGAAAGAGAGATGGGAAACGAGGAAAGACAGAAAGAAAGGGGAAAGGAGGGGAGATGTAGTGGGGAAAGATTCAAGTGCTGATCAGAGGAATATACAAACATTATGGTTCATGAGTTCATTGAAAAATATAGAATTCTAGATTTTTTTAGAATTTCTTCAGGGGGCATCTCAAAGCTTTATATTGATTACAAAGACCTTGACAATGCAGTAGAAGTCTGGCTGAAAACCAGAGGGTGCCTGTAAGGAACCTTCCCGCAGTGGCACCAAATAACCCAGCAATCAAACCCTTTAGGCTGGAGTCAAACCCCAGAGCCCATGAGACTTGTTCTCCTCTATAGTTAACGTTTGCTTGCATGAGCCAATGTTGATATTTATTTCTCCATTACTTCTCCAAGGGACAGAACTGATTAATTCAGTTTTGTAGATGAAAAACTCAAACCAGTTTGGTTTTCCAGAGCTTGGAGCATCACAGGTCATTAACATGCAATTCTGTTATCAGCACTCAATTGTAAGGAAAGGAAAGGAAAGGAATAAAAGTATGAAGAGTTGATAGCAAAATCTGACAGTCATTTTATTGTGGGAATTTTTCCATGGCAATTGCTGTATAGGCATTACAGTCTTGTTAAAAAAAAAAATTAGCAAGAAAATAAGATAAAGCCATTCAGCGTCAGTTGACAGGGTATAATACAAAATGAATAGTAATTTTAATCACTAGATTCTTAAAAATGTTATAGCTCATTCTTGCAGTTGCCAGGGCCTTGGGACAGAGTCTGTGGTTTACCTGGTTTTGGTTTGCGAATGTGGAGCCAAAATGGCTTTTCGGCTATGCCTACGAAATTGTTGGCTCTACACAGATATTCTCCTTCATCTTGTTCTGTCACATTGAACAGATTTAGGTTAGCATCGGCTTCAGCGTTTTTACTGATCCAAGACTGCAGGAATAGACAGAAACCTGAACTTCAGTAAACCAAACAATAGCTGCATCGCACCTACATCAGCTAGGATTGACTGTGCACGGCTGTGCTGACATCCCCAGCTCACCCTGTGGTCAGACACCTAACCCAGGACCTGGGTGGTGAAGAGAAGTTGCCTTTGGCCCCCAACCATGTGCAGGTGAGCTCCCTTCCCTTCACACATGAGATTTCTTTTTGAAATCAGACCAGTTTGCCCCTTCTCCATCTGACAGCAGTAAAAGGCGCTATGGTTTCTCAGTAACTCTGCAGACAGGAGCACCAGAGAAAGGGCTTAAGCAGAGATTTGTGTTTGCAACCCGGCTCAGCAAATACTGTTTCAATTATCAGATTCCAAAATAGAATTTGGAAACAAAATATAAGCAGTGGCGGTCTGAAACTCGCTGCTGACTTTGCCTTTCAGAAATTAGCTGTAATTTTTTCCACTGCTTATAGGAGCCTCTTCTTTACTAAATAAAGTGGTGTATATAAATCAAACAAACTTCAGACTTTTAAGCAAAGGGTTTATTTCTCTTCTTCTGTGCTGCCACAACAGCACACCAGCTTTTTCCCTAAACACTAAACAGTTGTTTTTATTTTGGCTGAAAATGTGTAACTGTTTTAAGTGGCCTCAGAAGAAGCTTCAGTTCTGGAAATGAAAATAAAGCAACTCTCTTCTCTGTTTTGGTCTTACACTCTCCAGCCTGGTCTTGATGCCTTCCATTTCCAAGCCTGATCCTGCCCGTATGACTTGCAGCTCATTAAAACCATCAGGGCAGGCAGCTCTGATAGGTTATTAGGAACTGAACCCAGAGGAGGTACCAGAGAGGAGCCCAGTGTCCGTGTCTGATGACAAACATCACCAGTTTTGACCTGAGCTCATCTCTAAGGTTTACGTGCAAGTCTGTCTGCCCTGACTAGTGGGAAAACGTGCCTGCCTGCTGTTGCTGCCTTGTTTATAATTAAACCGGGCATGTTTCAATGCAGAATGTACAATTTAGCCTTTGACAAAACTTGGGCACAGTGTTGCCAGCCCCCCTCTGTAACTGGAATGCATTTAGTGCTCTTCTGTAAAGAAAAAGGGGTTTTCTTTGATCACAAATTAGCTCAGGCTTTCAGGAACTGATGCAGGTGATGGCTTGATTTTGTCAGGCTGTTTAAAAAATGGTTTGAAAGTACAGCATTCAACTTATCCATCTGGACTTGGATGGGGTTTGACACTCGCCCCCCCCCGCTTTTAGATGTGGGGGGCAGAATTTCCCATGCTGGGCACTTTTCTGTCTCCCTTGCTGCGATGGGGACTGCCATATTCCCCATACTTAAACTGCCCCACAGCAGCTCCTACACTCCACAAAATCTCCTGAAAGCAGGAGGGAAGGGCAGGCTGATAAAAAAAAGCCTTATCTCCCTGCAGGCAGCCCCAGTATGGGGCAGGAGAGAGAAGTTCTGGGGCTGTTCACTGCACCCTTCTCCTGCCAGGATGCTGGAGCATGGCAGCAGCACTGCGTGGCACGAGGGAAACAAGTCCATAAAGCAAACAGACTGGCCCTGAGACGACAGCAAGATCATTTTATCAGATCTTTACTTGTGAAAAAACAAGCACACCACATTTAAAAAGGAAAAGAATAAAAAATCCTTGCAAAGCTGGGCCTGACACAGCTCTGTGGAGGCCCAGTACTGGCGCACAAAAGATGCATCCCAAAATGGAAATGCTCTGTGCCCCAGCACTGATGCCGGCATTAATACAATTCAAAGCATTCCTGATTAACCAGAAGTAGTAAATAGACGTGTGCTGGTCCTATTCAGCAAAAAAACATAAAAACCAAACAAAACTTGTGCTTTCAAGCGCCTGCCTGTGCTCCCCTTCGAGGAATGTGGAGCCTTTGCCGTCCACAGAAGAGAAGGTATTTGGCAATTCTAATTACCTCCCCACCCCAGTGCCGCTCCAACTTAATTTTAAAACACTATTTATACGGACTATTTATATGTTCTTTGCCACGGCAAAATGGGGGCTTGTGCTTGTGACACAAGGCACTGTTCGCAGCCGCCCTGCAAACTTCCAAAAGGTAGCACTTTATCCCACGGGGACCACACACGGAGCTCAGAGACTATATGAGATGGCATGTGACACAACCAGCTTATTCAGAGCTTGGTACAGGGCTGTGAAACCAGGGGGAAATTCAAATATGCATAATTCAAACACATTTGGGGAGGTGGCGAGGAATAAAAAGTTTTCTAAGCTCGCGAGAAGCACATGTTGCCAGTCCTGAAGAACTGTCTCCAACCATTTCTTTCAACCAATCTGTTATTTCAATCTGTGTAATTATTTCCAGGGTCTCTGGCTTTTATTATAATGTATCTGGCTGCATTACAGTTTTTGTAGATACTGTCTGATAAGTGGTGGTTGCTTTTTTTTTAAACTTCACACAAAGAAGAAGAAGGGTGTGTGCAGCAGGATGTGCACAGGGAACATCCCCACACAGGACAGCCTCAGTTTGAAGCTGCAGGGACAAAATCTGGTTTCAGCACGAACTGCAGAGCCAGAAAAGCTACATTTGGCCCTATATATTTTAATAAACACCACTACATGATGCCTTTAACTATTTTTTATTTAAAGTATTTTAGAAGTCAAATGTGCTCCTCACTCCCTATTCCCTACTTTTATATTTACATTGGTTGAGGGGAACCAAAACCTCTGACTTTTTTATGGCTGTAATCTGAAACTTGCCTTTCAAGAAAGCATTTTAGGAAAGTAAAGTCTTAATATGTGCTTTTTGCTCAATTAAAAAAAAGGCTTTTCTGAGCATTGATAATAGCAATGTTCACAAATTTAGTGGCTGGAACAAGATGATGCTGGCTCTCAGGTGCTGGTAGTTCAGCATTATTTGGTATGTGCACAATGCAATATGCTTACTTGGAAAAGGAAGAATGTGTTTTAGTTGGGAGACTTTTGTTTTAATAAACCCTGAAAATACCTCCATTGAAGCTGTAAAAAAAGGGTATTTTTACAATTTTAAGTCAAATGCAATCTGACAGCTCCTTCATTATGCTGCATTTCTCACAGTTGCCTCAGCTCTTTCAACTCTGCTTATCTGTGCCACCACAGTAGTAGTGTTATCTCTGGCAAACAGAAGAATTTGGAATATCGATTCCAGGACATTTTTGCTGTGTCCCCTCCAAAAAGCAGAGTACTCCACTGGGCAGGCTTACAGAAGGACTGCCCTGAGGGTGAGAAGGAGGAACATGTACCAACCTTCAGCACTGTGACATACGGGGTCCCATCGGGTCCATACTTGCTGCCATTGACTTCCACGTGTTTCAGCCACTGGATGTGAGGCTGGGCATCGCTGTAGACCTTGCAGTGAAACTCCACATTGCTCCCTACCACCACAGTCTGGTTGGCAGGGAGCCCTGCTTGCAGGATTGGTCGGTGGGGTGACCTTTCTGAAAAACAGAAAAGAGGAGAAATCCTAATTTACTTATTATTCCTCAGCAAGTATTCTCCTCTGAAACATTCATCTTATAGCTTTTCAGGGGAGATGGTACATCTAGGTTTGTCCCCCAGGGGTGTCCTGATCACTGCTCTACCCAGGGCTTCTCAAGCCAGACAGGGAAGAACCACCAGGCAAGGAAGGAGGTATATCAGCTCTGCCATTCCTTCTCTGGGCGCTCTGCAGACCCACTAAGTAATTTAATTATCACAGAAGTGAGCCCGAATCATTGGCCAAATAGAAGCTTGTTGTTGGTTTTAGAGGACACACAATCCAACACTTTGGGAAAGAAACCAAGCTTCTGCTTCCCACATTCTATCACACAGATATCATCACCTATTCAACATCACCACAGATCTGCTGTTGAGGGCAGACAGTGAAATCTCACCTAACACATCAAGCTGGTAGGTGTGCCTGATGTTGCCATATTTGTTCTCCACGACACAGGTGTAGTTTCCTCGATCTGATGGCACAACACTCTCCATCACCAGGCTCCACTGCTGGTGTCGCAGCTGGAAGAAAAAAAATCAAACCATCAAGCACCATCATCACCAGACCTTTCGAACCAATGAACAATCACTGAGCTTCCATACACTTGGACCCTAGAGAAGCCTGAACATCACAAGGACCTGTTTACAAGAGTCATTAAAGTCTTAATGAGAAAAGGCATTAAGACCAATGCAAAAATGATGCAACACACTGAGATTTCTATGGGGACTTCTATATCTTTCCACAATAATCACAATAACAAAGCTAGCTGACAGCTGAATGTGGCACCTCTCATTAGAATAACCACTTCAGTAGGCATCTATATTTTATGTATGATCACACAGGATATGTATTACATGTATTTTGATATTCTGATCTGTATTTTAAAATATGGGCGCTATGGAGGCAACAGGTTACGGCATCTGTCTGAAAAGCAACGGGTTTCTCCAAATGAGTTAGTCCCCTAAATTCCCTCCAAAAACCAGGAGCAAACATGTCCAGCCTCAAATCTGATCCCTAGGATGATGCTTGGTCAGCCCTTCTATTTTGGCACTGAGTTTTATACTAGTTGGTTTTCTGGATGTGGCTCATGTCCAGAGCTGATGGTGGTTCAGCAGCAGAAGGGAAAGCACAACCCATGTCTCCACCCTGACCTGCTGACCTGTGATCTCAGCTAGAACATTTGTTTCTAATGATTATAAAGGAAATAATGGATATGGAAAGCAAATCTTGAATTAATACAGAAAGCAACCAACAGTAACAAATATGACTTCAGGGTGCATAGCATATGAAAGCTCTCCAAATCTCTGGATATTAATTTGATGCCTTCTGCCGCCCAAAGCAGAACATTTAACTTTATTTAACATTTTGAAGGTGACCCCAAGGACACAGAAGCAGGAGATTTACAATAATGCTGCACTATAGAATCTCAAGGGCTGATGGAAAAAACAAGGGTGTAATTGCTCCTGAAGATTTCTCGCTGCAGCAGGTGAACTCAAATATGAAGTCATTTAACCTCTTTTGCTACACATAAATTGCATCCACATGCTTTCCGTAGAAGGGCTGAGTTGCAATCAAAGCCAGAACTCTGCAAAGAGCAGATTTAAAACCATAGGACCAGACACCTTAGTTGCAAGATAAGCAAGCAAATGTCACTTTAACAATTTGTAGACCTCTGCAGCCCTGAAAACAGCACTGCTGAGTACCCCATTTTTCAGAGAATGCTGAATATGGCATTTCTTTTGATTTCAGAGTAGTGGTAACAGGAGGTATATCCAAACATTTTGTACAGACATCTCAGCTGTGGCAGATGTGTGGTCAGGTCTGACTGCACCTCTGCCCACCCAGCATGGCACAAATGGAGGAGCTCAATGAAGGAGCAGAACCAACATCTCACCTCTTGTAAAGCAACATCCCCCCTGCTGCATCTGTAACCGTGTGGCAATTACAGAGTAAGAGAAGCTCTAAGAACAGAGAGCCTGGACCCCAAGCCCACAGCTGAACATACCAGATTGTCATGGAAGTTTCAATGCAAATGTGTGGCTGCACAGTAGTTCATTTCCATACTGGCTTGTCTCATAGTTGTGTCTAAAGGCTTCTTTAAATCTGCTTTTCAGCATTGCAAAATGTTTGCATCTGAAACCCCTAGGAGCTACTCCAAGGAAATGGGGCTCCAGACACACGGATGACTCCCTAGTTTGATCTATATTCTAAAACCAGGTCCAAATTAAGTGTTTTACTAAGGATGCACTTTCAAAGACACTTGCAAAGACCTTCTCTTTGTCAAGATTGTGATGTGAACTTTGGACTCTGAATAATGAACCTGGGGGCACAGACTCATGGGGCAGAACTTGTTTGGAAACTTAGTGAGACATTTTTAGTTTTGAAAACTTTTGGCAAAAGATAATAATTCTCATGTTAGGATAGTCACTGCACTTGATAAAACACTAGAAACATGAAGTGACTTAGTGCAGGCATTAATCAAGTGGGTGAGATACTGGAAATCCCTCTGGTTTATTTGGTGTTGTCATTCTTGGCTCCTTGTGAAACAAACATTTGCAGACACACTTGGAACCTCGTGTTTGCCAGACTGGTATGCAAGTCAGTGCAACAGTCTGGGGAAGGGATAATCCTCCATCTCCCCTTCCCCTCAATCTTCCCTTCTAAGGTCATTTAACACACACAGGCTTACGATATTAGAGATTCCAACACGGATTTAACCATTAATGCTCTTTGGGAAATTTCATATGATAAGTCATATGAATTTCTTTTCTTTACCAGTTAAGGATGAACTGTAACAAAACCAGGTTAGCCTGCCCATCATGTTTTCAACACTCACCCTTCTCTCTTGCAGTCTTTACACCAGGCAGTCACATGGGTCTAAATGCCATGTGCAAGGGGCAGATGTGGAAGAGTGGTCAGCTTTCATTTGCTGACAACAGACTTCTCACAATCAACACTTAAACTCTTTCACACACTGAAAACAAATGAGAACATTCCCAGCTCAAGGATTTCTGGGTTAAGACCAGATCTTGAGATGAAGCAAGCCAACCAAACTCTGTCAGATCTGGATCTTGCCCATTCTTTTCAAGCTGCCTAATCCTGTTATGAAGTTAAGTTGTAACAGGGAATTTAAATCTTAAATACATGAGATACCAAGCAAGTTTTCAATCTCCTTTTCTGGTTCAAATCTCAGCTGATATCTATCAGTATATTTATACTGGATAAGATTTACAATAGATTACTTATATCTAACTGTGCCTCATGACCAAAAGCAAGCAAATAAAAGAAGGAAAATTACAGAGAAAGATGTCTTTATATCAGGAATAGGACAAAGAACTACACCTAGACAGATAGAGAGCTTAAACCAATTTTCCTGTAATTGTCCTGACATTGCCTTCAATAGTTCTTTTAAGCATTGACTTGTTGCTGGAAGGTGCCCCCAGAGAAACAAAGCACAGTGATGCCAAAGTCTCACTACTGTGTTTCAATGGATGAAATGTGTCAATTTAAGCTCAAACGCAGATTAAAACTACTGGAAAGTGGGTAGGAGAATTGCTTTCAGCTTTAGATTTTTTTTTTCTGCAGGCATAATTTAGTGCAGCTGATATGACACATTTTAGTAAAAAGCTGTTGGAATGGTGCATGCAAGCCTGAAAACACTTCAGGATGATCCTTACAGCCGGCAATTAGTAAAAGATGCTCGTGCTTTGTGAATGTCATCTGCTGAAGAGCAGTTTACCCACAGGAGTTGCCTCCCCACTTCTTTACACTCAGTGGCTTTTCAGAAGATCCAAACCTGAGCGTGTTCTCAGCCTCATCCAGGCTGGAGCAGGCACAGGACTGAGGAAGGAGCTTTAAAGGCTTCACTGGAGCCATCACAAAAGGCTCTTTCAGGAACAGGTCTGAGCTAACAGGAAAGAAACAGCCCAAAACTGTGGGGAGGGAGGACTTTTTTTGAATCCTTCTCTGGTTTCTGGAGCATAGCATGCTTTACATGCCCAGTCCCCTTTCAAAACACTACGGATGTGGCAGGCATCAGCACACAGCTATTCTGAGTACTGATGAAGGTACCTTCCTACAAGGCACCTTCCTTCCTTAGCAGCAGAGTCCAGGCATATGTCAGGGCTGGCAGAGTGCAGGCAAAATTTGCTGCTCAAGAGTCCTTCCTGCTATGATGATCTTGTTATAATCAGCTGCAGCAGTTTTATTGTCCCCAAATAAAACCAGAAAAAAGAGTCTGACTGTGACCTCAAGGGGATAAAGTAGTAACAGCAGCAGAATCTTAGAAAAGCTGATTTTCCTTTTAAAATCCTGCCATAATTCATCATATAAAGTAGCAGAGACTTCTGGCTAATTAAATAATTTGACTGCAGTGGAGTTTTGTGTCCCTGAGCTCTATCTGTAAACATGAGCCAGAGCATTTTCCAGAACACCTCATGGTAGAAAGGAAGCAGGGAGAAGAAAGCAGCCAAGGAGCAGATGCTATTACTCTGGCTACAAGGGAATCCAACACTTGACCAAGGGTCAGTGATTTATACCACAAGAATGTTAATGACTACCAGCAAGATGATCCAGCTCTTTGGTGAGGTCTTTCCTATACCTTCAAAGGACCCTGAATAGGTTTTCTTTGAGAGCTGGGAGTAGCTATGGCTTGGTCCAACACATCTCAATGCACTGGGCTCATCTCCAGAAATTAGGACAGTGGTTTCTGCTCCTGCTTTTTCATCCCTGTTCACAATGCAACCATAAACCCAGCCCCATTTTTACCTACTCCCTAAATTACCACTATAGACAAACTCAGAGGGAATTAGCCTTTGATCCCAAAGGACAGTAGTCCTTTTTAACACTTTGGTGCCATGCAACTCCTAAGAGTGCAAGAATCACCTTCATTTCTACACGGTCAGGACAGTGCTCTTAAAACTACCCATGTTAATTACTGTGCAATAAAACCTTCTAGTTGGTAGAAATAATAAAAAACTGAGATCCAAAGCAAGACCTTACCTTAATGCCTCCAATCCTGTGCTCCCCTTTGAACTCCTTGCCATTTTTCAGCCAGTAGATGGAAGGAGTTGGGTTTCCTCCCGCCGGACATCGGAAGCGAACGGTGTTGGCGGCGGGAACTGCCAGCAGCTTCTTCTCCATCTTATCTGGCCGGGTCCAGAAGGGGACACCTGAGAAAGGAAAAACCAAGCTGAACAGGCCCCTTTCTGCAGCAGAGGGTATCAGCTGGTGAGCAGATGCACTTGAGGAGTCTTTGGCATGTGCAGATTGACAGTTAAATTGCTACCTGCTGCAGTTAAGATAAATGACACAGAAATGCTTTCCAGCTAAATGACTCTCGTAGACATAGAGAGAGTGTTTGCATTTCAGTTTTGTGATGAAAGGTTCATGACCAGGTTCTTGTCTTGGTAATGCCAGTATAAATCTGAAGTGGCTGCTTTTAAATCAACAAGTGGAGTTATCCCAGATCAGGATGAGAATCTGGCCGCAGCGTGTAAAAAGATACAGATGTACCTTTGGGACATTAGTAGCCAAGAAGCATAAACATCAGAAAGATGTTAGAACTGTAAAAGAATGTTGATGGGCCAATAAGGGAGCAGAGAAAAAGTATGAGTTGAGTGCACTGGAAAATGTTCCTCCTCAGTGAGTACAAATGTAGTGTAGCCTCCTTAAGGGAAGGAAAGAAAAAAACGCCCCAGTGCCAAACTGGTTTATCATGTTTATGTTCTTTAAGTACGAGTGATTTTAGTTTTAAAGATTCATGTTACCTTTGAACAGGGATAAATTTTAAAACACCAGTGTTAGCATGAGATACTTTTTATAATCTGCCTCAAGTACAGTTCCTTGGCTGTGTTACAAACATTACATATTAACTCCAAATTAAGGCAGCAGCAGCGGCAAACTCATTATACTGGGAAGAAAGAAAAAGTTTTTAAAAAAAGCCTCCCAAGCTTTCATTTCTGCTTAAGGAAACACTGCAGAGCTGCACATGCTGTGCTCCCCCTGCCACATCAGGGCTACATCCAGCCCCCCAGATCTGTGCCCCACACCAAAGCCAAAGGAGGATGGGGGCCAGGCAGTGTCTGGGCTGCAAAATAGCAAGAAGGAGGGCAAGGAGTGTAAATGGCATCTCCTCCAGCTGGGTTGGAAAAACTCTCAGACATGGAGCATCAGTTGCACAGGTATGTGCACTTCTGGCCAAGACAAACTGAAGGCACTGGTCCCTCCAGGAACTGCCTTGGAGAACACGATGGCCACCAAAGCTGTTGGGAAAGCCTTGCTGCTGGCTGCTCCTGCAGTGGTGACAATGCTCAGCACACCACCAAACACCACAGCCCCATCTCAGTGCAACTCTGAAGCCCCTGTAATCCCTTCCCCTTAATGACAAGGGTGTAGAAAGTTTTCCCTCTTGTTGCATCCCTTTGAGATGCATGGGAGCTGTTCCCTTTCTCCAGCACTCCTTAGCCCTGATGCATTTGGCTGCATGATAGCCAGCCCACTGCAATTCCAGGTAAGTCAGTGATGGACCCCACCTTGGTACAAGTCCCCAGTGTGCCCCGTGCAGGCTCCCTGCTGCATTCCAGCTCCAAGGATATTGCAGGAAAGTACATACAGCTCAGCCAAGGTAATCCATGCAGCACCCACTGGTTTTTAGCATCTGCCAACACTCTCCTCATGTTTCCCCCTCCTTGCAAAGTCTGTGAGGAATTGGATGTCAGGAGCTCCATCCAGGATGCTCCTCCACGTGCTAGAGACAGCTCTGCTGGGCATGCCTCATGTCCCATCTGCCTTCCCACCTCTGCAGAGGGATGGCTGGATATAGGTGCCTCAGTATCACCATCCCAGGGAGGGAAATCCAGCACTGAGGGTTTACATCTGCCCTCAGCCTGCCTTGCACAACAATGTGATGCCTATCAGAGTCAGCTCCACCACGTATCAGAGGGATCTGTGCTCACCCATCCCGCATACGCCTCATTTTTCAAATAACGAAACTGCTCAAGGCCCTTTTCTTGCCAGGATGGCACCGGATCCAGCAGGAGTATGGCTGGCACAAACATCAGCAAAAGGAGGAATCCCTGCAGTTCCCATGGTCCTGGAAAATCCCAGCTACAAACTTTGCTGTGAATACACATCCAGGAGGCCTGAAGTACTACATGATAAAAATGAGCTAAAATGGGACATCACACAGCCACCTACCATTCCAAATGCTAGAACTGCACAAAAATGGGGAATATTAAAAAAAAAACATTAGGAGAGTGGGTGCAACTGCTAAAGGAAGAACAGGTCTTGATGGTAAAAGGATGATGATGTTATAGCATGAGGGAAGGGAAGAAACCAAGCAAAGACTGGGCAAATCCCCAGGCAGCAGCAGGGGAGAGAACGCAGAGGACACTTGGGGTGGCATTGGAAAGGCTGGAGAGGAGAGGGCTCCAGAAACCATGCTGGGAGATGTCTGGTCCTTGGTTTCTGAAGCCTGGGCCATTTCCTGGCCAAATGCTTCCTTTTGGCAATGCACCCTGATTTTCTGGGGATGTTACAAGAGGTTAACAGGGCTACAGGGGAGAGGTATGGCAAAGGTCAGGAATGGATGGAAAAGTCCCCTTTTGCCACCACCATGGAGGGCAGCCAAATAACCTGCTGTTTGTTGTTTGATTAGCATATCTGCCCACAATAAATCCCATTTTATGGCGTTGGCAACAATTATCCAGGCACTGAGGTGTAATTACATCACATGGTCAGGACCAAGTTCCCCCTTTTGCCTTTTGGGGCTCTTCCCTTTTACACAACATGTACATGTGCTGCAGGGTGACATTTTATCATGTTTTTTTCACTCAAAAGATGAGTTTGAATCTCACAGGAGATCCATCAACCTATTGGCTGCAAATGTTGTCACTGAAGCCAAGGAGGATTTTGCTATCAGACATAAGAGAAGAGCAAGATGGAGCTCAGGAAAGTTTCCAGCTGGGGATATTCTCCACATGGAGCAAAAAGCAGGATTTGCTCCTGCCTCCTGCAATTAGGCAAGACTTCTTCCCTGAGTGCTTTCCCTCATTTGGGTGCTCTTCTGTGAGATTCAGGGCTTGCCAGGGCTGGGCACCCCTGGATCATTGTGCCAAGACTCAAACAGGGCATTGCTCTCAAGTCAAACTGGAACTGGAAGAAAGCGTCTACACATTGAAAACAGTGCCTTTGTTCTCACTTGCAGGAGCAGTGAACAAAACATCCCTGCTTTTGCTTTGCTCTACTCTCAGAGTCCTTTCATTACCACTTTTTAAGGGGCTGAAAATGTTGCTAACTCTTCTTTTCAAGTAAAGCTTGCAAAGCTCCAGAGAGTTTTGGGAGCAGGAAAAGAGGAAGGATGAAAGACAGGAAAATTTTCTAGACCAGCTCTCTCTAAATTAATTACCAGCAATGGTTTTGCATGTGCAGGTGTGAAAAAAATAATAATAAAAAAAAGCGACCAGCAAACATTATCACCAGCCCTTTCCCATCATCAAACACTAAGCCTGACGGTCCGTTTTGTTCGTCAAAGACACCGGCCACCCATCCAACTGGAATGACCAATTAAGAAAAAAACTGAGAGCAATACTTGGAATAATTAATACAGCCAAGCGCTCATTTAGCAATTAGGAGCTGCCACCAAATTCTGTGGCAGACAGAATCAACCCTAATTGTGTAATTTCCCCAGCTGACGCCTCCGAGGACAGAGCCAGATTTAATTGGAGATTATGGGGGCTCTTTGAAGGTGCTGGGGCTGCGCAGCGGGGGCTCCAAACAAACAGACACAAGAGGGGTAGGGAGCACTGGGGCAGAAGAGCAGTGTGTGAAAAGGGAGTTTTGTTTTTGTTTCAGGGCCAGCAAAAACAGCTGTAGAGAACAGAGGTATTAGAAAGCCTCTTTCTGCAAAGGCGGATCATGGTTTGTGACAAGGCTGCAACAAACGAGCTGATTTGAAGCTGCTGAAGTTTCTCCTTATTCTTTTCTGCTGCTCATCCCTAAGAGATGCCCTGTTTCTGTATTGCCCTTCAGAGAGGAAGCTGAGAGTGAGCAGAGCAGGGCACTCCGCATGGAATTTGGTATTTCCAGCCTTTAAGATTAACAGGATTGGCTTCAAACTCATGATGCTACTGGAATCAGCTTTCCAAACTCTCCACTGATATGAGGATGAGAAACTCTGTTGAGTAACACAATTAAGCCAGAAAAGTAACTTATCATCACGAGGGGCCAGGACAAAAGGATTTTATTCAGTGATATGCACTGTGACAACACTCAGTGAGACAATGCAGGATGGATTGCCTCGCTCTAAATATGAAACACTATCAGTTATACTGACTAGATACCTCTAAGGTTCCTTCCAACCCTAACCATCCTATGAGTCTGTGGTATTCTTCTTTTGCATTAAAGCATTTATGGTCTTTCCTCCTCTAACTACTGACCACAGCTGTCTCTGATGCCCAAGCAGGGGCTCATATACCCCATCAGTAGGGTACATTTTTGCCACAGGAGACAGAGGACCTGTGTCTTTGGGCTGTCCACAGAACATGGTACTGGCTACATCCCTACTGCCTGGGATGGCCCTTCAGCCCCTGTTCCTGGAGGAATATCCTGACAGTGGTGATACCAGGGTTAACAACACAGCTCCCCAGACTCAGGAGAGCTCTGAGGGTTAAGTGGAAGATCTGACATCAAAGAAAGCAACATAAAGCACATCCATGTCATGAAATGCTATGAGGTTTCACCAAACTGACACATTAAGGCAATCAACTATTTTTAAAGCAGAGGAGAATCCAAGTTTTTTATAATGAGACCTTTAAGCAAAGCCAGCCTTTACCTTCAGGTCTAAAAACAGAGGTGGCCTCAAAGTCAAGAAGACCCAGAAAACAGGCTATAAATACACGTGGTGAAACGTGTGTTTTCTTTTTCAGTGAAGAAAAATGTCTTTCTGTACCATAAGCCAGCTGATGTTTTGCAATACCTGTTGCTAAGAGATTGAGTTCTCTATAAACCACATTAAAAAATGTACAGAATGATCAGTTGTGCTCATCAGAAACTGCTCTGCAGCAGGAAAAAACCCTGACCAAACCAAACCTTCCCTAAGTCTGTACCATTCTTCAGCAGGGACCAGGAGCCCTGAGCACCTCTGCAAAGGTGCCTGTCAGCTGGCAGGATTTGGCTCCTAATTAGAAGCTATCAGAAAACCACTAACTGCTGTTGATGGGTCTCCTGGCACTGTAACTCACCATTACTGTCCACACACTGCACACGCAGCAGTATTAACTTACTGCAGCAGCAGACCTGTGTGAAAGAGTCCTGCATGTCCAATGCTATGGGCAGGAGAGATTTTCCAGTCGTGTTGAACTTCTGCCAATGTACATAGACGATTGAGAGTTCAAATGCAAGACATTTATTTATTAGAAACACATACACATGGGCAGCTCACTCTGCAGAAGTATAAAGAGCAGAATAAAACACAACACTAACACCCCTGAAGCCTGTAATGATCCTGATTAATGCTGCTGCACTTAAAGAAAGCAGCACTGGGATTGAAATAGATTCACTGTGAAAGCACCAAGCACTGTCCTGGGACTCTCTTTCTCAAAAGAGTGAAAGAAAAAGCCAGTAAAGCCAAAGAGGTTAGTTACTCTCACTTATGGATCAGTAAATTTGGCCCTTGGCAAGTGTACGTTTTGTACTCTGACTCCTGTCAAGATGCTGGTAAGGACCAGAATCAGAATAGTTAAAAGCAAAACAGTCAAGGTTTGAAATGGTATAAAACTGGTGTAACATACAAAATATATATATATAGTAAGGGGGGCTCTCTGGATTTACATAGAAGGAGAATTTTAACTACTCATCTATTCAAATCCTCAGCATCAAGTCTTCAAAATATAGCACTGCTGCTGTAGGATTCCACAGCAGCAATACCCCTCTGGCAGCTGTTTCTAAATTTTTAGATAAATTTCATCATGGTTCCATCCTAAGGTCACTGATTTCAACACAGGGAGAGAGAGCTGTTGTGTGACTACATGAACACCCAGATGAGCTGCAGTGCTTGGGAGCCACAGCTTCTTCAAAGAAAAGGCCTCTGTATCCCAGGAAAACAACTTACCTGTATCTTCTGACTCATCATCATCATCCTCATCATCACCTGATGAAGGGGAATCTGCAAAGAGACAGGAAAGAAGTTAAGGAGGAAGAGGATGGTATGTGGGGACACCACACTGGATGAGGCTGTTGGTGTCACACACTCCAGCAAGGAGGGGACACCCAAGTGATGATTCAGCCTTCCCTGCAGCTCCACCACCCCACCCCCCTGATGCTGCTGGGCCAGGCACAACAGGGACAGGAGCTTTCTCAGCTGGGAGAGAGGTGTCATGAGTTTGCCAGTGCTCTGAAAATATGGTCCAATGTCAAATACTTGTCTCTGTGTGAAGTGCTCTCTTCCTCATAAACACGAAAGAAACTCTAAATCAGAAAATTTCTTTTTGCAGAACAAGTTCTCTGACTGATTTTTTTTCTTCCCTCTAGCATTCACTCTGAAGACTTTTTATTTTACCATGTCTCAAAAGTACAGGTCAGCATTCCTAATTCACTTCCCCTGCATTTTTCTTTTAACCCAATATCCCCCTGCAACATCTCCCTTCATCAACTCCTTGTTCGAACACTAAGACCAAAACTTTTGAACTTCTTGCAATCAAACCTCTCTCCACCAATGTTTTGATGGCCACTCCATGAACCCTTTAGTTATACTCCTCCCATAGAGGCATCTCAAGGCTGTAACTCAATACAGGTAAACAGGTGGGAATTTTCCATCTGGATCTCTCCAAAACATACTGAACTGTTTCTTTTAATGTGGTCTAACATTTCACCTTCTCCAAGCTATCCACAATGAAGGCTCAGTCCCTCTTTCCCCTCATCAAGAGACTACTGTAAATGTAAATGCCATTATCAAATAGCAGCCAAGTGTTTGATTTGGTTTACACAGTTCAGTTTAGTACAGTTCAGCATCTGGAAGATTTAGGATCACTGATATTACATAATCTCCAGGCATTTTTCTTTAAATAAAGGCAAAATGCTATTAACCCAGCAGCCTTTATGTTCTGAGACAGTGGTAAAGAACTTGGCCTTAAGCACTAGAAAACAGAAAACATTATGAGTATTGAACATGTGGCCACAAATGTAAAGCACTGCTTTAGATCAAGCCAGGCAGAACATCCTTCATTGCAAGATGCACCTGAGTTTTCTAATGTTTTCCGACCAGCACAGTGAAGGTAAAAATGGAAAAAATAAAAAGGTGGGGAGGGGATAAAAGGAGGGAAAAAGAAGGAAATGTAACAACAAGCAGTTCTTCCCTGCAGAATCTGGAAGGGCCTTCCAGGCATTTTCACCATCCACAGAAGCAACACAGGAAACATTTCCCTGCCTTAGACTGCAGGGGCTCATCGTGTTTTGCACCTTCTCCTTGGCAAAGCCTCAAGGACGACTTTAAGCACGTATCTAACTGCAAATCCACAGTTGAGGTCCTGCTGGCAACAGAACTAGGGAAATGCCATGGGGCTCACTGAAAGTGAAGTGGATGTTTAGGTGTTTTGGCTGATCCAGCAGGTTCACTCAAGTCCTGGCAAAGGCAGAAACTGTGCCAAATCCCCACCAGCATTGACAGAGAAATCAGCACCTTCTCAGCTCTGCTCTCAGATTTGGTTACCCATATATTAACATTATTATAGTTTACTTCTGCTTTCCAAGGAATCCAGCATGACCAGAGGAGTAGAATCAATTTTTAAACTAATTCAGAAACATTTTCACAAGGTTGAGGGAAGTCTTTGGCTTTGCTTGTTTTTAAGATGAGAAGTGCAGCTTAGATTTTAAGACCAAGTATCCCATATTCATAGCTGCTGTTATATTCAGGTTACTAAAACATCACCTTTTTCAAAAGGTGACTAAAAATTATAAGTAATTTGTTTATCATTTACTAAAACAGTAATCCTTTGCAGAAATTGTTGTGTATTGGCAAGAACTGCTCAAAAGGGCTTTAATTATGAATGAAAAGGGACTTAATTTGTTCAGTCACCTGTTTTGTAATGCTTGGGGGTCTTGGGTATTTTGATAGCCTTGTTTGCTGGTACCAGCCTGCAGTCCATGCTCATCACAGGGGTGCTGCTCAGCCACTAAATCCAAAGGCTGTTCTGTGCATAAAATGGTTGCAGAAATGGAGCTTCTGCCAACAGGGTTGGGTATCAGTTTGGGCATGCAGCCTCTGCACAATCCTTTCCAAGTGCTCAGGTTTTAAGGGGACAGTATGTTTCTTTTTGTAAACTAGCAAAACACTCAAGCCCTTCTCTGTCAAGGCAGGAATTTTAAAGAGATCAAATCCTGCTAATAATCAGCCTGGTTCTCAGCCCTTGAATGCCAGCTCCAGCATCAACTTGCTCTGCTTCCAGCACCAAACACTGCCCTGTGCACAGTCAGAGTCACTGCAGAACAGTCAGTTTGTTGCAGACTCAAATCTCTCCAATCTCTGGCTCTGTGTAGGAAAATCCTGATATGCCCCTAGGACCTTGAAGCATCTCTCAAAATGGAACTCGTGTGGATCAGCTATTCCAAACGCACCTAGCCTAGTTTTGCTCACTTAAGAACACAGATCAGAGCAATTCCAGTTTGTTAGTACAGCTTTAAACCAGTTTAATGCAGAGAACAATTCCAGCCCCAAACATCAGATATCCACGTGAACACCTGACCAGATACTTGAGCTAATTGCTGGCATTACCTTAAAGAACTGGGGACACAAACCACAAATCTCTGATCACAATCTCATCTCTGCAGTGCCACGCTGAGCAATCAATACCAATTATGAAGAAATATCTGAGTATATGAGAGGCACCACTATTGCCACACAAAGCAGGGCTTCAAAGTTTAAAACAAGTGCTGCTGACAGCTAAAAAGGAGGCTCCCACATTACCAGCACTTTGGTGGTAATGACAGTGGGCTAATAGAATCAAAGACTCATAATGTTGTCAGAAAGCAGGTTCAGGTTACTCGCTAGTTCTTAAGCTGTTATTAGCTATTATTAGTGAAGAGGAAAAATACAGGGGCTTAAATTTTTCAAAAGCAGAGGATTATCAGTCCTTCCACTATTAAAAACAATTTCTCACTTTACAAACTTTTGGGGCTGGCAGCTGTTTCATTTGAGCATGTAACCAGCTGCCCTCTCCTGCCTCCCTGCTGCCCCTTGAACTCAAAAGCATTTTCATGTCACTTAGGAAAAAAAAGAGAGAGTAACATTTCTAACAACCTGCAGTTCACTGGATAGTTCCAATAATCGTACCTAGTTAAAGAAAGCCTTTCAAGGGCCAAATACTTCTTTAACCATTTAATTGATATGACCTTGAAGCATTCACAGCAATCTCCAGTAAGGTTCAATAAAAAGCAGATGTTGCTGAAGGCTTGGTGAAACAAGCTTTTATTCTCAGGTTGGTTTTCTCTCACACAAAAATCCTATTGCTAAAGAAAGCTCTTTATAGAGTGGATGTGATTCACAATCACAGACATCTCTGTGTTTGGTTTCCAGACAGAGACTTTTAGTTTTTGAAGGAACTCAACTTTTGGAAAAAGGACCTGCTGCTCAAGGATTCTTGAAAAACCTCCAACACTACAAGGGCAAATTAAGTTTTTAAAACCTGAGATCCACAAGGGGCTAATTCTCCTGAAAATTCAGGCTTTTAACCTGTGATCATCAGGACGGTTTTTATCTGCTCACATAGATGAGTATCCATCTACCAATGCATCAGCCTGAAATCATGAAAATGACCTTTGTATTGGTGGTTAACAACAGATTTTTCTGGCACTCTGTGTTTAGTGATCTGGGCTTGGACAGCTTGTAGCTGTTCTGTTCTATCATCCTCATCACAAAAAATATGGCCAAGCAAATGACAGCATGTGCTTTTGCTAACACAGCACTTGTTTACAATGTATGAATCCCAGCAAGTAACTTTGATGAAGGACATATTTTGGATATACACAGTTTACAGATAAGCTACCTCTAAAATAAGCTAGCAACTTGTGATAACTGTGATAGAGGGCAGAGATTTACCAGCCACAACAGAGAAACAGTTTTTCAGGAACTTCCAGCTTTTACGTGCAATTTTGCCACTGATTTGTCACATAACATGGAAAACATCATTTAACCCCTGCGAGCCACAGTTCACTCACTCCCAAAAGACTTCAAAGGCACATGTAGCACTGCATCTATTTGAGTGTTAAGGGGGATCTGAGGTTTGATCTGACTAGCACCCTTTCTAAGTCTCTCCCAGTATTAACATCAAGCTTCAACATTTGGTATGGACACGCAAGCATTCTTCAATTGGTTTGTTTTGCCAGTCTAATCACTGTCAGGAGTTACCAGGGAGGTGCAGACTTTCCAAGGACAGACAAACACCACAAACCACCAGTTGTGCTGAACATGTGAAAGGGCAAAATTAAAAAAAAAAAAAAAAAAAAGCACAGAACCATCTGTATTTCTGCACATACCTGTAACTCTGACTGTAAAATTTCCCAGGACCTCGTTGGAATGCCTTGGCTTGCAACTGTACAGCCCCGAGTCATCATATGACACATTGATTATCTTCAACAGTTTTTGTCCAATATGAGTTCTGTTGGTAGGTGCAATTCCAATACCGTCTTTAAACCAGAAAACAGACACAGAAGAGCCTTGGGTGTTACAGGAAAGTTCAATGGTATCTCCATTTCCAAACACCAACTCTTCCAAAAAGGCGGTCTCGCTCGTCAAGTATTCTGCAAAGGGAGAAAGAAATGGAGATGAATAAATAAGAGCAGGTGTGAGAGACAGAAAGGGCATTTAAAAAAGAAACATATCTTGTATTTGTGCCCAGATCTTCCCCTTGCCTGCCACAGGCAGGTAGCTGTGCAAAGACAGTCAGGTCTCTGGCTGATCTGCAAGGATGGCTTTGACCCTGTAGCAACCCAAACACGTACAACCCCACCAGATGCATCACAACAAACAGCACAGACCTCTAGAAGGGCCACTGCAACACCCAGTCCTGCAGGTGAGGGGGTGATCTGGCAGAAATAAGTGTGTGCTGGCAAGTTCACAGCTCAGTCTCTGGACCTCCTTTTGTTTATTCCTGTGAGTCTGTCCACAAACCCAGCAAGGACAGGATATAAGGAGCAGAACCAAGGATAAACTAAATTTCTTATGTGACTGAGTGACTCAAAGGCAACATCTGTGGGCTGAAGAAAACAGGACAGAAGATGCAGGCTGGAATAGCTAAAATAAATGAAACCATCACTAGCTTCCTGCTGAAGTTATTCTGTGTGCAACAAAAGTGAAGAACCAAAGACATATTCATAGATTATGACTTCACTGTGAAATGAGTAAGTACAGCAGCTCCAAACACCTGAGGATGTAGCATTGGCTCCAGGCTGCTCTTTTGCCTTGAGGTAAAAGAGCTGGAGCAGGCTATAAGAGCAAAACGTATTCCTTTTCTCTTCTTGTCATGCATATTTTTATTCTTGTATAAATGTAAAGATTTAAAATATAAAAATGTTGCAGTCAATAGCCTTGCAGGGTAGAAAGGAAGGAGTTTAGGAGCCTGAAAAGGTGGTATTTCATGGGAGGTATTGTCTCACAGGAGGCAAAGCCCACACTCATTGGGATTACAAAGAACCTTTCCTCATACCATGGCAGCAATTCCAACTCAAATATTTTATGGTTTGGCCAGAATGTTCTGGTGTGCATACAGTCAAAGCTTTAGGGTTTTGGGTTTTTTTCCCTTTTAATAAAATTTTACCCTGAAAGCATATTCTTTTAGTCAATCAAAAAAGAAGACTGAGCTCCGTGCAGAATCTCCTCGTTAGCAGACCAGCACTCACTGCTACATTTGAGTGTTCACCCATGGTCTCTTCCCAACAGGGATATATCTCTGGGGAAAATATGGTCAAGAAATATTCTGGTTTAACTGTTCAAGATTCTTCTTCCTTCTAGATTATGAGGATTTTTTCACTGGTACAAACTTTGGCTTCAAATTACCAAGGCCTGTGGCCAGCTTTGCACTTGCAAGACTGAGTACTGGTCTAATTCTGATGGAACTTCTTGCTAATTTAATCTACTGGAAAACAAACCCCACGCAACTGTACAACCCCTCCATACAAAGCACAGTTCTACCAAAGCTGTTTGCCAAATGATCAAGACTTGTATATTTTGGCTTTTGTATTATAAACCTACTGAACAGGAACAAGCCCAGACTAAGCACAGGCCAAACTGTACTGGTTAGCCATTTAAAAGGAAATGACTCTTTTTTGAAAACCATAATGAACCTGGGGTTAATGACAAAGTAAGAAAGAATTTTTATAAAACATATACAGGGAATGCTGGAATGAAGAGAAAAGTAAGACTCAGCAGATGGACTGGGGTCTCAAGCTTCTTCTGCGGAATGAAGCAGCATCTCTTGTTTCTGACAACTTTATTTTGGCATCTCTACCCTCAATCTCTCCAGCAGACATTGTGATGCAAAGTTTGGTTGTAGTGACTTTATTCCTATGGACTGGGAATAATCTCAGGAAAGATGTAGCAGTGAGTTAAAAAGGAGAACACTACTAAATGGTCTTAATCTCATTTCTGTTAACTGTTTTTCAAACTTTTGTTTTTATACTTATGGCTTAAAAAACAAACAGGACCCAAACTGACAATCTCCACAAAGTATTTAAATGGGCACTCAAATGCTTTTAAGCACTTTGCCAACTGTGACCTTGGAGAACCAATTTTTACTCTCCTTCCTTATATAGCTTTCAAGTACAAAGATAAATCTGAAGGCAGAGACAGTCTCATTTCCATGCTTAAAACAGCAGGAGTTCAAAGCAGGGAACCAAAGCTCACATCTCTCACAGGGTGGCCAGAGTCCAGCACCTCCTTCCTGCCTTCCAGCTGCAAGTGCCTAGTGTTTCCAACACCTTTTCAACCACAGACATCAAGACATGAAGGAGACATGAAGTTGCCCCCTCTGAGGCCAACTCTCCAGCTAGAAAAAAAATAGGAGGGGACACAGCCAGGACAGCTGAGCCCAGCTGACCCAAGTGATATTGCAGACCATATGACATCATGCTCAGCAATTAAACTGGGGGAAGAAGGAGAAAGGGGGATTGTTTGGAGTGGTGGCATTTGTCTTTCTCAGCCACCACATAAGGGAGCCTGGCTGTCCTGGGGATGGCTCAACATCTGCCCTGGGGAAGTGGTGAACTAATTCCCTGGTCTGCCTTGTTTCTGTGTACAGCCCTTGCTTCTCTTATTGTCTTTATTGCCACCCATAAGTTTTCTCAACTTTTACTCTTCCAATTCTCTCCTCCATCCTCCAAGATGGGGTGAGCAAGCTGCAGTGTCGGGGTGAATTCCCAGATGGGATTAAACCATGGCACACAGCTATAAACTACCAGAGAGTTAATTCATGTAAGGGTAACAGGAGCCCACTCTGATACTTGCCAGCAGAGCAGGGATTAACACATTTGCAGCTTCAATGGGCTCTTCGAGAGAAAGAGCCAATCTGGGTTGTGGGCTCCCAAGGTATGACTAAAATTCAATGAATTATTAGTTTAGCCAAAGCAATAATGACTTGAGAACTACCAAGAGATGCATCTGATGGAGATCAACACTTGCAGCATCATCACTGCTCCTAACAAACACACTATGCAGAAAGAGATATTTTTTTAAGCTGTTCAGAGGAGCAAAAAGGCAGCAATTGGCTGGAAACACCTTCCACAATGAGGAGCAGTTGGCCCAGCAACGCTGAAATGCTTTTGTATGTATTCACTTATAAGGATAAGATACTTCATCTCTGTAGCTGCTTGGCTCATCCCAGCAATAACTCACTTTCTGTGTGGTTCACAGCTCCAAGTACTTAAGTGTGTCAGTATTTCCATCAGCTGTCTGTTCCTCTCAGACATCAATACTTGTTCCTGGCTGAGCCTGGAAATGTTTTATTTTGGTTTTAATGCATGCAGCTTTCAAGTCATTTATTATTCAGCCACGAAAGGACTAGGAAAAGGTGGAGGGTGATATGTTATCCCTGGGCTGCTAGGGGCATGGAGGGTGGTGGGCTATTCCCAGGCTGCTTATGGCCCCCAAAAAATCCAAGCCAACTTAGAGCCTGCCTGATTCCCTCCTGGGTGTCAGGGACTATTTCCAGATGCTGCTGGGGACTGCTCCTGGGCAGCAAAGGGTCACAGTGAGAGGTGAGGGAGCCCCAGGGTCCCACCTCACCCAGGGTGCTGGATTCTGGCTCTAGAAAACTTCTTTCTCTTCACCTTTGATTTTTCCCCTAGAATAACTTCCTACAACCCCACATTTTCAAATACCAAAGTGTTCAGGAATCTCCTGAGGAACTGCTCTGGTGGGGTACATCCATCACCCACCATCATCATCATCCTTTTCTTTCAGTAGCCATCCTGCACCAGGAGAACATCCACCACACAACTCAAACTACACTGGGACTCCCCCCACAGAGCACTTGAGGCACACAACTTTCAATACCACCAGCCAGAGATTCCTCACCCCACCCTGAACCCTGTCAATCCCCGAGAGCCTTTCCAGGATTGCTTCACAGCCCAGGGCTGGAATGGACTAAGGCTCAGTTCTAAGAGGATCATATTTTTTCCCTTTTCAAGCTGGACAAGCTGTATTTGGCATGTTAACAAGCACAGGGACAGCAGTGCTCCACGTATTTCTCTCTTCAGGTTAATCTGAAATAGTTTCTTGTTCTATGTATTTTATTGCACCAAATCCACCGTGACAGGATACATTATAGGATCACAGAGCAACAGCCACGCCAGAGCTTTCTCCTGTTAAGTTTGTTATCCCATTCCCAGGGAGATCAGAGTCCCAGCCAGCAAACTGGTGCATAATTGCTGGAGGTGTATGAAAACCACTAGCAAACCTCCATGTGTACATCCAGGGGGATGGACACAGCCATGTACACTATCTCCAGACTCAGACCAGCACTGTGTCCTGTATATTTAGTACTAGTTTATTCTAAATAAGTGTCCTACCTGTGTTAACAGAGTGGATAGTGGGTTATCCACCCAGAGAATAATATTTAGGTGTTCTTCACAATACCTGTGTGGCTGTTCTTGGGATGGAGTCACTTCCTCACCTCACCCTGGGAGTTCTGCACTGGGAAGAGCAAACTTCCCAGAAGGGAAATAAAACTCTTTTCTTGCCAAATATTGTTCATTTAAGACCTGTCTAAATCTAAAAAGTATCCAGGGAAAGTGGCCTCAGAGTCACCTCTCCAGAGGAACCATGCCATGCACAGAACCCACATTCCCATTCCCTCTGTCTCCTACCAGAGAGGCAGACAGGCCCTGGGGGAATATTGAAAACCTCCAAACCAGCCCTGGGCCCTGCAGCACTGCAAGCCCCTGTGAGAGGTGGGCATGATAAGATCCTGGGATAACCTGTTTCCCCAGGAACCTGCCTTCTCAGGGCAGATAAGATCGAGGGAGCGGTGCAGTCCCCACGTACCCTCACCGCTCTGCAGGGAGCTGATGGGGTATTTTTTTTTAAATATATATATTTGGCAGTGCTTTATGCAGGGCACAGCTTCCCCTCCTCTCTGCACAGTTGTGATGGTGCCAGAGGTGGAACATTCTCTTTAGGTATATATTTTCTATTATAATTTATTTATAAAATAGAAAGGATTATATAAAACATTCTGTTTTCTCTCTTCCCTACCTCCTCTCCCCTTCTGAGGTCAAGACCTCTCTTGCACCACACTTCCCAGTGCCAGGCTGCAGCCATCCTGGGAAGAAGGGGCTTACTCTGGCAATCACAGCAGCACAGGATGCTTTGCTGAAGCAGTATCACCTCCCAAAGTGGTGTTTTGCTGGGTTATCTCCCCTGCTCAGCGGGGCTCACACCCAGAAATAAAATACTGCAAAAATAAAGTATCTGTATCTATGAAAGTCTAAACTATGATATAAAAATGTCTTTAGATAATCATATCTGAAAAGGGTTTGCCTCACAGAATCATTATTTCACAGAATTATATAGCCACAGAATGGTTTGCATTGGAAGGGATCTTAAACATTATCTCATTCCAACACCCTTGCCATGGGCAGGGACATCTTCCCCTAGACGAGATCACTCAAAGGTACTACTTTATTTTTCCTATATTGCAAGTGTTTGCTTGGAAGGAGGCAGTTCTCCTAGAAAAGCTTAAAACAATTTTAATAATACTAATGCTACTACTACTAATAATAATGCAAAGTAGACTGTTTATACTGTATTTGCACTGCAGTGGCCTATGCAATTGTTAGCAGATATTTCTTTCAAAGACATTAACAAGTAACTGCACTGTGTTACCACTCCATGGGGATTTTTCTTAGATCTGTTTTGGGAGAAAAGCAAACCTTTTTTCCTAGATAATTAGCAGAACAATAACCAGGTTTAGTTCTGTCATATGCAGCTTTCTTTATAAACAATAGATTATGGAAAGGAATAAAAAACCCTCTACTGTTTAGCTTGGCTATCCCCGACTTTGGAAGAGCTTCCAAAATGGAAAAAGCAGATGTTGCAAATCTGCCTTATCTACTGAGCAACTGTTGACTCTGTTGTGCAAATCCTAATTTACATCTGCATGAAAGGTTTCAGAGATTAAATGGCATTCAAGGAGGAATATTAGCTTTTCTCCCTCCCTCCAGCTCTCCTTTGAATGGATTTACTACTGGCAATTAGCTTTCTGTTCCATCGGCCAAGTAGAAAACAGGATTCATCAGGACTCTACGGTATCCTCCTTTTAATGGACTGTTTTCCTAGATGACCCAATTCAGGCACAGAGAGTTTAAAGAAATAAATTGTCACAAAGCTAAAACAGTTACTAAAACACTTTGGCAATAAGGATTTTCCTCTGACACTTGGAAGTCCTGAAGGGGACAAAAAACCCCACCAGAGAACAAATCAAAGGGGTCTCCTGCGTACACCTAAAAAAGATGGGAATGTAAACCCCCCCAAGGGGCACAAAGCTTTGGTTGCTGCTGAGAGCCCAGAACTGGTCCCAAGGAGCCTTCAGCTGGGGATTGCTGCCTTAAGGAACAAGCAGTGATAGGGAGTTTTCCTTACAATCTGGCCAGATTGTACAGTCAAACACTTGGTTCCCCACTCAAAGCAGGGAAACAAACACCACTCACACGTATCTAGTTAGCTCAGAGTTCTGCATTGAACTTTTTTTACAGAAATAAAAGAAGTGGTATGAAATGTCTCCACTTCCCCAATGGTCCCCAAAGACAGGGAGCAGTGGATGGGGGGCAGCATGGGCACGCTGAGGCCCGAGGCTATGAGAGCTCCTCCTCAAGGCTGGCCATGCAGATATGGCTCCTACTCTCCCAGGCACCAAAGTCTGTGCTGCCCCCAAGGAGGGCAGCAATGAGCTGCATCAGTTCTCAGCAGCCCATGCTCAAGGCAGGGGTGACATCAGTCCCAGCCTGGCATGATGAGCACACCTGGGAGCTGCTGGCCCACAGGTCACACTGGCCACCTCACCCGACTGCGGTGGCCAAAGGTGGCCAACCCACACCGCTCCCTGCTCAGGGCAGAGTGAGGGGACACTCACTGATGGGATGATCCTTGGGGGAGCACAAGAGACTCTGCTGCCATCCTTTTGGTGTCTGCCTCCTGCTGCCTCTGAAGAGCAGCAGCCAACTTGGCCTCAGCTTTTGCTCAGCACAGCAGGAGCATCCCGGCTTGATGTTGACAGACAGATCCCACCACAAAGCGGCTGATGTTTTACATTTCTGCTCTACATGCCTGAGGAAGTCCAAAAAACCCTCACTATTGCAACAAGCAAGCAACTACCCCAAACCCTTTCAAGCCAGCAGCAGCAGCTATGTAAACTGAGGCACAGAATGAGGCTCTCCAGCATCCCAACAGATTGGGCAAGGCTTGCCCCAGACTCCATCGGAGCAGCTCAACTGTGGAGGCCCTGAGCAAACCTGCGCTCTTCAGCATCAGTGCACCACAGCATCCCTCCGACTTCGCTGGGCAAGTTACCTGGAGGAGTTTTGTAGGTGACACACCCCAAGCAATTGGAAGAGTTTGCTACAAGAACACAGCTTACACAAATGACTGCTCCACAAAGCTTAGAGGAAAGGAGAGCAGCTGTATCTGGAAACATTTTTAAACTTTGTTACAATGTTGCTGAATGATTCTTCTGGTTATTTTTTTTTTCCTGGACTCTTTCTCTATACCTTCATTTCCTTTCTAAAAATCCTTCAGAAATTCATTTCTGCTGGAGTTTTGACCTCCAGGGTGGGTTTTCAGCTACTTGGTCTGTTCTACCAAAATTTCACCACCTCTCAGGCGGCTCTTGCAGATGAATTTTTAAGAAATACGTGAGTTGTCCAGGCTCAAAAGTTTGGGTTTACCTCAGAGGAACTTTTAAAGGGATGCAAATGCTCCTGTTCCCTTTCCAATTCCCAAGCCAGTTTTGCCCTGGAAGCTACTTATGACGCTTTCTGAAGTGGGCTTTAAGATCACATGGCATCAGAAAAAATTTGCCATAAAGCCCCAACCTTTCCCCTTCGGTTCACAGCTATGCAGCTCCAAAATCCCAGGTCCTCTGCATTTCCCTTGCACTTTTAATGTGCACTCCTCTAATCTTCATTTAATGCAGGCAGCTGGCTGCAAATACCCCCAAACAATGACTTTAATCCTAAGTATCCTGAAACCCCCCTTTCCTTCCCGCACCAAAACTGAAGGAAAAAAAAAAAAAAAAAAAAAAAAGAACAGCCTCAAGACAGCAAGATGGAGAAATCCAAACTATCCACTGGGCCAAAGGATCAGAAAGACACAATGAGCTAAATTTTGCCGGGTTTGCTAATTAAAAACGGAAGCTACCCCACTTCGAAGCCAAGGCAGGGAGGTGGGGCGAGTTCTCATGCTATTCAAAAAATCGGCTTCCAACTGGGACCATATTCATTCCACATTAATTGTCATTCCAACTACGAGTGTCCTAGTTTTCAAAATGAAAACTACTCTCCGGTGTAGCTAGTGAAAACTAACACCAGTTTTGAGGCATTAAACAAAATTTATTGATTGCATTTTCCCACCCACTAAAACTTTATTAAGCATTAAACCTGAAACTCCTGGCCCCGTTTCCTCCCTCTACCCTCTCTCTCCATAAAAAGGGTCAGGCTCCTCTATATGGAGATTAGGACTTAATGTTTGGTATTTGTTTATGAGCCTATCAATTGCCTTTATTTTCGGGGGGAGAAAAGCACATCTTAAAAAAAAAACACCCCTCCTGTACAGGGATTAAGAGAGGGCAAAGGTTTAGGGTAGTTTGGGTGGGTTTTTTTCCAACTGATTGTGGGTTTTAGATATATGAAGGATCATGTTCACCTGAATGAAAATAAGAAAATATTCCCCTTTTTGTAAGTTTCCCTTGAGTAACATAAAATGCTATTTTTCAAAGATCCCTATTTCTCAGTAATAAGATGCAGAACTTCAAGTCTTCTCTGCTGGCTGTTTTCAGCTGTGTAAAAGGGAAAAAATAATAATAATTTGGGGGCCGTTCTGTCTGCATACTTAGTAAAGAAAACAAAGGTCAAACATTTGAAATGCAAAGGTCGGTGATTAAGCCCAGAAATCCATATCGATGCATCAAAACGAATAGCCAGATTTTGAGAGTGCTTAAGCGATTTAAATGCAGAGCTGACCTGGCTCAGCATCTTTCAAAACCAAGCTTGTTATTTCAGAGTCTCAAGCGAGATTTAGGTGCCAGGTACCCCAGTTGGAGAAATTTAACAGTAATCGCCTTTCAGGAAGTCTGATCCACTTTAATGTCGTGAAAGACAAATGGAGATTTTGTTATTTAGGAAACACCTCTAACTAAAGCTGCAACAGTTTGTCCTTGTGCTAAACTGAAGACTTATCCTTCAGCATTATTAGAAAGAGTTGTGAGAAATGGCAAAGAAAAGTAATGTCAAAAATTCTTTTATTTCTCCTCTTTAAAGAAGGCTGCTAAAGGGATTAGACAGCTTTGAGTTCACTGCTCTGTTAAATCAACCTTACAATATTTTTTCAGCTTGTTTGACTTGCTGTTTCTGTATACATTTGTGTTTTCACCTTTCTGCATTCAAATCCCACGCTTAGCATTTGTTCTGCGCTTCTCACAGGAAACTTAGTCAGTTCTTTATTTGTATTAAGTCTACAGGGTTATAGAAAACAGACTTGGAAAACAACCCCTAAATTAGCAGGGCTTACCGGCTTCCGCGCATACACGCAGGACATCGCACACCATCCAACCTGAATGCAGGGCTTTATCATTCCCAGCAGCAGCACCAGGGCATCAGGTTCACCAGGAGAGACCTTTTAATGGTCTCCTGTAAGCGTATCTATTACAGTGGGGTTTGGACTCCACTTGACAAATTAAGAGAGAGTTCAAGGAAGTCATGCGTGTCTCGGTTCCCACTGCCTTCAACCAGTTTTAGTGCTCCCAAATAATCACCTACAACCTGCACTACGTTAGGTTCCAGAAATTCCAGAAGCAGAGTAGATAACTCTATGCAAAGATATTTCAGCACTGCTGTAAGGAAATGCAGACCCTCTGCAGAGAGCTATTTCCACCTTCCTACAAGAGGATGTGGCTGGTCCTACCTGCATGAACCAGGGACCTTCCACAGGCCCTTTGGGATATATTCCCCATCCTTCTGACTCAGATTTTCCCTTTCCTTCCCTCACCAGAAACATAAATTCTTCTCTGTGCAAATGATCCTCTAAGAATTAGATGGCTGCTGTTGTGATACCAAAGATGATCAGTGAGCAGGCAAGCCAAGGAAGAAAGAAAACAGCCAGGTGGAAGATATAGATGATATCTATATCTAAAACTGAGCCCAGCAGCCACCAAAGGCTGGATTTGTCTGGCACCAAAGCTAAGCTCCTGCCATGATCCCTTGGGTGGGATGAATCACCACTTTGCACTACTCATGAAGACAAGAAATTGGACAACCCTCCTTGATGAATAACCCATAAATGGAGCAAGAGTTGCACACAGCGTTCTGCCCCCTCCACTCTCTTTCCAGGGGTGGGTGGTTAATCCAGGGTCATCTTTTCTTCCTGCCTGCCTGGAGACATCCTATGTCACCCCTGCAACTGCTCCTTCTCATGTCCAAAACAGCTGGGCTCAAGCACTGGGTTAAGTTATTCCTGCAAAGACTGCACCTCTTGTCTGCACTTCATTTGCTATGCACTGGGAGGAGGGGACAGGGAGGGAGAAAACCTCTACTTCAAACATTAACACGTATTTTGAAAGCACCTGAGGAGGTTTCAGGGCTCTCTTTGCCAGAACTAACACATTCCACCCACAAGACTATCTTGTTCAGAGCAGGGAGATGATGACTTCTTACAGGAAGGATTTGCATCGTGTGGGGTCACCAGACCCAGGATCAGGCAGTGACCCACCACCAAGACCAAGGCAGTGGGTACAAACCTGGCCCTTTCTGTCACTGCATTAAGGGGGACAGGGCAAAGGAGAACCCCTGCGGTCCCCTCTGCCACCTCTGTGCTTCTCTCCCCTTAATGAAGACTTTAACGATGCAGAAGCCCATTGCCTTCCTCAAATTCAAGATGCCAGCATGCCTGCACTTAAAAATGAGGCAGAAATCTCATTCCTTCACTAAATAATTCAAAGGGTGGAGCCCCAGCACAACTCTTAACACTTTCCAGGAGTTGTTTTTTTTTTTTCGACTGCAGATCACAAAGCATTTCTGTAGTATGAGGCTTTGGGTTTCCTTTGCCTCCTAGTTCAAATAATGGCAATACTAACTGAACCACTGGGCAAAAGAAAATTGAGTGTGACCCTTTTGTCAAAACTCTGGGGGCTCTCATTTGCTCCTCCAGCTCTCTGCCCTAACTGGAACAAGGGCAAGAGAAGGTGCTGCTGTCAAGACGCCCCTCTCTGAAATACTTTTTTCCAGCCTGTGGTATCTGTAACACAGTACTCTGTATTTAAATTCCATGGCATTTACTGTATTTATACTATATCCTAGGACGGCAGCTGGAGTGTAGGAGAGTGGTTTTACCCAGTATCTTCAAGGCTAATGCTGATATCCCCCATTAGCCACTTACACCCTTCTTCCCAAGCTGAGTGAACCAGGAGTCTGAAAAGCTTGAAACGTATTTTTTATGCTTGATTACAGATTTCAAGTGCCTGACACCAGGCCCCCACTCATTATATTTTGACACTGATGACTTTGGGCTGAGCTGGAACAAACACTTTGCACTCACTCATCTCTCACTACATGCACCAGGGTTTAACTCGAAAGAAGGTGGGTGATGGATTTGTAGCAACTTTGGGCAGGGATGCAGAGAGGACACCATCTGCTGTTTCTTACTTTCCCCCTCACTCCCCATCCCACCCCTTCCTTTCTGTAATTAATCAATTCACAAATCAGGAGGCAAAGTTTTCTTGCAGCCTCCTCTTGCAATCATTCCTGCTCAGCAAAGGCTGAGGACACGGCAGGGCAGCTGCAAGGTCCAAATGCTGCCTGTGGAGCTTGGAGCAGTATTCGGGCCACTCAGTGGGAGCACTGCCTTCCCAGACCTCAGCTCGTCCAACCCAGGGGCCTCCCAGGGCCCAGCCCACCACATGCTGAAAGAAAGAGGCTTTCGGAATTTTCATTGGAAAAAAAATTATGCTTTCACAGAAAGCTGTGAATTCATGCATAACACACTGACTGTAAAAATGAAAAGCACTTTTAATTTTTCTCCCCCAACTGCACTCAAATCTTTTCTTACACGGTGAATACTGGAGGTTGGAACAGGGTGATATTTAAGGTCCCATCCAACCCAAACCATTCCATGATTCTATGGTTCTAAATACCAGCCAATTTATGTACCTCCATTAACCAGATCCCCTCACTTCTGCATGAATCCCCAGCCTATTACCATAACTATTTAAACTGGACATGTTTTCTTAAACATTCTTCTTTCATAAACTGCCAAGTGACAGTTGTTTACTGTCAACAAGCCCGGGTACTCCAAGACAGGGAGAAATATGCCCTTGCAAAAGGCAGACATACTGGCTACCAAAGGAAGATTAAAATCTGGTGTTTTTCTCCCTCCTCAGAAATGCTTTATTCGTACAGATACTCATGATACTGATCAGGAGAGATGGTACTATGCCTAATTCCAATCATTCTTTTAATTAAAGACAGGCTCATTGAGGAGTTATCTTCTCTTGAACATGCTAATTGTCAGGGCACACTCAGGACTCCTTAACCTTCTCCCTGCACTTGGTTTCTCCTCTTCACTTTTAGCAGCCGTACTCCCATCTCCCAAGGCACACCTTGGCTCCTCTTACACAGATCCTGCTACTGGCTAGAAACAAAATGCTTTCCTGGGGGAATCTATAGAGAGAAGTTAAAAAAAACTTTAAACAGAAATTAAATCACCAGTTCGTTCAGGCCCTACAGTCTCCACACAAAGCTGCTGAAGTATTTTGCTGGGAGGGAATTGCTTGTACCTGAGTCTCGCCCATGAAAGCGGGGTTATTAAAAAAAAAAAAAAAAAAGGAAAAAGAATGCTATAGGAAAACCTTTTCTTGTGCTGTCTGCCCAGGAAGTGCCAGGAAAGCTCCTGCATGGGCTCCTGTGTGGTGCAGGGTCCCAGGTCTCAGGCTCACTTGCACAGGATTATTAACACGACGCATTGATCTGCTTGCAGCTCACAGCGCTGGGGCTGATGCCGGTGACACTGGTGAATTGGCAGTGAGGATGGGGCAGGAGGGGACAGTGGCCAGCACAGCAGTTCAGCTCCACAGGGGATTCACAATATGGGCACAAGGGAGCCAGGTCGTGGCTGTCACCACTGCCTCTGGTGCTTGCGTTTGGGTTGTGACACTGCCGCGGGCTCCCATCAAAGCTGGAGTTACAAAAAGCAAGACGGGAAGTGAAGGTCTGTGCTACAGCTGGTTAGAGAGGAATGGGAGGTCACTGAAAGCCAGTTCCAGGGATCTCCACCCCCAAACTGGGAGCCCTTTTACTCGCCAGAGTTTCCTCTGCTTGTTAAAATGTTTGGGTCATTAGAAAACTTCCCAAACAATCCCTGCTTATGCTAAATAGCTGCTCCCACCACGATCTGTGAAGGGCTTCAGTCTGCTCTCTTGGAAATCAATGGGGGCTTTTTGCCTAGGATTCAATAGGCACAAGATCAGGACCTCATTATTATTTTTACAGGACTACAAGAAGCAGAGAATGGCAGAACCCCTAAAGAAAGCAATGACCCTCTGAACTGGGAGCCAAATTTGCAATGAAGGATCTTTACAAGCTCTGTCAAGCATAGAAATAAAATTTAAAATCTAATTTTCGGGATCTTTTCTGTTTTCTGACAGGGAAAGCACAAGGTTGAGGAAGGCTGGTCTCATCATTTGGATGCAGAGACATCTCCTGTAGCTCCTTTTTCCTCCAAAGAAAAGCCTTCACAGACATGTATTTTACCTTCCACAGGGGGAGTGAGCAAGAGGAGATGAGTCAGTTCAGGTGATGCCAGTTACCCTGCGGTGTCCCACGGAACAGAAACACCTCCAGGGCTTCACATGACCTCCTCTGCCACACCCCACAATGATACCCCCAGTAAATCCCTTCTGCAGGGGCACCACTAGCAACAAAGGGGACCAGATGACTCCTGGGATGTGGTCCTGCTACAAGGACCATGCCTGCATCCCATTTTCACAGAGCCAGGTGCCACCTGCCTCTTGTGAGAGGAGCATCAGAGATGCTCTCATCCTCAGCACCCTGCTTGAAGCTCTCTGACAGTGAAGTCCTCACCTTCTTGCCCTTTATTTTGCATCACTCCTCCCTCTTGGCATCCATCAGTGAGAACCCACCCACGCACCACCTCACCACCACAAGGTTTGGCCCCTAAGCAATACCCAGCTGTATTGCTTTCTCCCCTACACCAAGCTTGAGCCAGGTCAACTCCAAAATGCTAAAAATCCATCACTTCTGGACATTAGTTCAATCCTTATAAGCCAGCACTGGTCTCCAGAACTTTACTGATTTAACTATATTAGCTGAAATAATTTAGTGAGATTCTTTGTGAACAGCACAAGGTAGCTCAGTGCAATCAAGGCACAACGATAAAACACTTCACTTTCCAGGGCAAAAGTTTTAAATGAAGATAAACTCACAAACACTTTCACCAGTTATGAAAAAGCAACAGTTGGGAAGCCACCTCTGGAGGGTTCAGGCATGTCATGGTGCACTGTCACTGCCTATTACTGTCTTTCCCTAAAAGCCTCATGCTCAAGGAACTTAACTGATGGCTTGGCTCCTTGGGCGAAAAGGAAAAGAGGAGAAAAAATCCAAACCAACATGCTGCCATGTGTCAGCATGACATCTGCAGGTATTCAGTAGGTCAGAGTACACCGTGGTCACAGTGGTGCAAACAGCAGTGCCGGGGTCCCGGGGCTGTGACATTCCCAGGGAAGAGCCCTCGGCACACACGGCACATGGAGCAGCGCCTGCTCCCAGAGAGCGATCCCGGGCTGCGTCCTTTCCTCACCCGAAAACTTGGAACCCTTCTCACTTGAGTTATTAATTCTTTTAACCCCTCACAACCTGCAGAAATGGCACAGCCCCAAAATCTCACAGATGCTAAACGTGTAAGCACATGGCAATTGTTTTGCATACAGTTCTGCGTGATAAAGAGATCTACTTCCAAGTTTTAATACAACCTTTTTATTTAACCAACTCGTTCTCTTGCCTTGCTCTCTGGATTTGAGGAAGCAAGGCCAGCACACCAGACCTACCTCCACCTCTGCAATAAATACCATCCCTTTAAATGAATACATGTGAAACTGAAGCAGGTACTGGAGAAATGTTTTCTTACTTGACTGTGCTGCTATTCTTCAAAAATAGCTTTGCTACATTGAGTAACCCGAGTGTCACTGCCAAAAAAAATTAAAACTGATATAACTACCTCCTGGCTAGTTCCTATTCACCTGAACGCAACAGCCCTGATAGCCTATCAGAATAATAGGGCAGATTTACATGTGATTACCTTTCACATTTTAACTACTAAGTTTACTAAAGGTTTTACTCAGCCCATATCTCACAGTTCTTGTTTGCTTTTGATACTGCAGAAACTTCCTGGTCATTCAAGCCAAGGAGCAGAGACTTTAGGGGTAAGCACACCAGGAATACAGCATTCACTGCAGGAATAAAAGCCCTTCTTCACACATACAGAGCTTTAAATCACATCTATGGCACTTGGCAACCTGAGCTCTGAGCGTATGAGAAAGGAGACACTGGGGAATCAGCTTTACTTCAGAGAAAAAGTGATTTTTTTAACAAGATCACCAGATAAACAGCCAGAAGAGGGGAAACTGCTGAACTGATAAGCTATGTAGGAGGCCAAGAAAAAAAAAATTCAGGGTGTAACAAGGTATTTTAAGGTGCTTTTGGCTCTGTATGCATCTTCAGACATGCTTTTAGCCCAGTGTTTGCAGAGAGGTGCTTTCAGATTTACTCCTCCTACAGTCTGGGCTGCCTGCTGCCACATACCACAAGTGGCTGTGCCGAACCAGAGTCCCAGTTGCTGAAAAAAACCTTGAGTGCAAAGCAAACTTTTACTGGCCTCCATCCTCTCTGGCATACAGTCTGGTACATGTAGAATCAAGTTTATCACTAATCTCTTTTAATAGAGATGAAACGGCAAACACTGAAACAGCTACATCAAACCACTCTATTGAATGGCTTGGAGTCAGCAGGCAATTTCAAGGTTGGAGTGTTTTTTAAGGGTCAGAAAAAAAGGAAGAAACAGGTATGCGGAGTCAGACAAACTCCCAAGACACATGAAAAGTTATGAGTGTGTAGCCCATAAAGGACAAGACAGAAATCTATTCAAACAGGGAAACATAAGAAAAATAGCCAGATTCATTGTTTGTCTGTGTATCAGGTTCAGCTGAACTGGGAAAACCAGAGAGGGAATTTTGATTCTATTTTCAGTATGAACATCGGAATTTGTTATAAGCCTGATGGGTCTACCTTATATACAGTAAAAATTGCCAAAAACTAAACCATGATGACAACACAGCCACTTCCCCATGAAACTTAATGGTTCATGCTCAAGCTCCTGCACTGAATCCTACACACTTCAATGACCAGCCAGAAAAAGCCACCAGCAGGCCATACCCTAACCTTAGCTAAAATTAAGGTGCAGCAAATGCTTTCAGTCATAGCTCTGCATGCCAACGAGAGAACACTTTCAGAACCACCTTGATCAAATATTTTTATAAACTGAAAATTTTATTAATTGCTGAGAAACCAGGCTGATTCACTATCCTTTAGGATCCCCAAATGAATCGCAGATGTACACAGTAAGTATTCAGAAAGGACAGCTTTCTAAGTATTTAGGTGCATATCAAAGCTCACTGTTATTGATCATATTTTAAAAGGAAAAAAAAATGTTTCTCAGCCTTATAGAAGGGAGGGAACCCTCCTCCAGCTTTATGAAAAATTTCAGCTTTGTGCAGCCAGCAGACTGAGTCCACTGTATGGAAATGGTCTGAATATAGAGGGAATGCTGTAATCAAGAGTTCTTTGGCATCTACATTCAGTCAGGCTTCAGGACAGGTTCACCTTCCCAAACAGCACTGAGGATTTTTCTGGAGGGAGTTGTAAAAGTTAACACGCCAGTCTGAGTGGCTTACTTTAATTACAAGATTTAATTAGCAGATCAACACTTTGCTACACAATTTTCAGATCTACTTTCATCACGTTTCCTACTCAGTGGTTGCTAATAAAGTCTTAATTAAAAGAAAAAATCCTCAGATTTAATTGGAGTGACCCTTGTCAGTATGTGTAGAAGACATCACGTTATACAGCTACTACTGAATACATTGAGCCCATCTCTGCACTGAAACAGAATTTCCAGTTTACTGTTTGCCAGGTAAGAAATAGATTAAAAAAAAAAAAAAAAGTGATGTTTCATCATAATTTACTTGTGTCCTCTTATTTTATTGAGTATAGTAAAATATGCTAGTCTCAATATTAAAGACTTAATTAGCTCTTTACTGGCTGCTGCTCATGAGAACAAATGGATCAACTTTTAATCTCAAAACTATCACTCACAGCTGCCCATTGACTCTAAAACATTTCTGGTGTAGGGCACAAAGTAAGCAGCACCATCAATAAATATATGAGAGGCTCTCTGCAGAGGGTTTGAACGCATAAGCCCCAAGGCGAGCTCCAGGAACAGCCAGTGCCATTTGGCACTCGCTTCAATATCCCTATAATTTCAGGATGAACTTTGAAACGCTCAGGTACACAAAGCAAAGTGACACAGATCGCTGTACCCTACACCTTGGACCCCTTGCTGAGCTCATGCTGGAAGGCTGCAGTTGCCATCAGCTGCATGAAAAACACTGCAGCCAGCACATCACCACTTCCCTCCACACAAAAAAGTCACAGGAATTGGTACACATGCCCTCCCATTAAACTTAAGCAAAATCTCAAAATGGCTCTTTGTTATGTTCTGCTGGCAAAAGAAACTGCCTGTGCAGTATTAACTCTGGGTGACAATTCCACTCCTTGCACAAGGAAACCTCGGTTCTTGCTCCTGACAGATTGGGAGAGCTCTCCCCTCCCCTTCCCTGACAAACCTGATCAAACATTAGCAGCTCTCTATACAACTCTTTCAATGCACTCAGACAGCCTCAGCAGCTAACTAGTACAACACAAATCCTAAAGAACCCAGAAATTGCCTTTTTCACATATACCATGTGCAGACACACACAAGCCAGCTACAGAAGACAGGATGGTTATCAGAATTTCTTAAAAGTTAAATGCTGTTGTTTCAGTTGGGCTGCTCTCTAAGAAAACAGCCAGCATTACTTGACATTCACAAATCGTACGAAGTAATATCTTTATCTGAATACTAATGCAAATTGGACGGGCTTTTTTATATTGATGTCTATTCTGTGGCTGCTGAATAGAGTGACCGCATGCTCAAGACTGCAAAGGAGTTCACTGACCTCCCTAATCATCTCTGTCATAGCCCCTGAATGACATACACATTCAATCCTGCCTTGCCTCTCTTACTTTCATTCATAAAAAAAAAAAAAAAAAAAGAGAGAAGGAGGGGGGAAATTTGACATTGTTCTTCCTGCAGAAGCCCGGAGAACGGAGAGAAGAGAAACTCAGCCCAGATGAGGCCCCTGGTGTTTTTAGTTTAGCTTCTATTCAGCAACAGCCCCGCCATCTGCCTCCTTCCTGCCAACAGCCGAACACCTCCCTGCGGAGATGTTAAAACCTGCACCCCCTCCACCTCCGCTAATAGCCAGTATTCATATTAGCAAACATACACATACCTCGAGAATGCCTCCCTTCAATGTGTGTTTTATGTAGCTGAGTATAGGCACAAAGCAGTAGCTGTTATAGCCTTCACAGCCCCGTGTGGAGAATTAGATCACTGGGGAAAAATCCTTCCAAGCCCCTTTATGGAAAATAAGGCCTTAGACTGTAAATGCAAAGCCCAGCGAACAACAACCCTCAGTAATGAGCCAATACCCCATGGCCCATTTGACTAGGAGAAAGAATTTGCTTTTTACCATTCAATTCAAAAAGACTGAAAAAGTAAAATGTGTTTTTACTTGGCTCTGAAGGTTTATATTCTTTACAGTTTCTTTTGCACAACCTTTTCCCCCCCAGGTCGGACAGGCAGAGCCGCTGGCTTTGCCACAGAGCTGGGGAAGCAGCACTGGCTTCAGCTTCCCCACGCACGTGGAAGATGGTGGGACAGCCACTGGCACTGAAAAGCTCTCTCCTCCCTCACATCCCTCATAGTCCCTGTCCACAGGAGCTTTTAACAGCTCACAGTGGTGGGGCAACTGTTGAAGACACTGCTGGGTGTCGGGGTTGACGGGAACCCTCCTGGTTCAGGGAGGAATCCCGGTTCAGGGAGGAATCCCACTTCCAGGGAGCAGAGCGGGAGCTGACAGTGCCACCTTTGCCTTGGAGAAAGCTGACCGAGAGGTAAGAGAGCCTGTCCCGAGGAGTTCCAGGGAGCCCCTGGAAATCCCAACCCATCACCCACTCCACAGGCATCACCGGAGAGATGTTTCCCTCCGTGTGACCTCCAGTGTGCCACTTGCTACGATTCCAGCAGCGTCCCAAAGCTTTAACTTGCAAAAGTGTCTTAGAGCACGGGAAGGTTTTAGCACCACTTCAACACATCATCAACCGCAGCTACGGGCTGAAGGGGAGGGTGGAAGCCCAGGGACCACTGAGGCAGCCACCGAGGTTGCTCCTGACCCCCATGGGATGGACTGTCCCTGAGGTGACAGCACCAATACACACTCCAGGCTGCGCCAGCGAGAACCGGGGACATTTCGCTTGTGTCACTCCCAGCCCTGTGGGCAGCACAGGCTGCCCGCTGCCTTCCGCACACCCGCCTCATCTGCTCCGACCGAGTCCCCGCGATGCTGCCCCATAAATCAATTCTTTTGGCTGTGAAAAATGAGCCAAACGATTTACACTAAGAATCTGGTGTTTTATTAGGACTTTCTTAAAAACAAACCCAACCCCCGGTGTGATTTATAACCTTAACCAAAAGGGGTATGAAAGTAATGCCCCCCACCCCCCAGCCTCCACCAAGTCCATTTATTCCCCTGTCACTTTTTTGGCAAACAGGCTTCAAACCCTTTCCTGAACAATGGAAACTTTCTGCCGGGTACATGCAAACCGGAGGACGGGGGGCTGCGAAGGGGCTCCCTTCCATTAAAGAGCTTTGAAAAATAAACAGGGACTCAGGTAGCAGCTGAGGCGGATCAGAGAGACACGATGTTTCAAACCCGCCGTATATTACTTGGAAAGAAGAAGGAAAAAAGCAAAACCCAGCTTTTGTCCGACGTGTTAACTTTTTTTCACTTGTAACTGCAGCGCTGCCACTCCCGGGGAGAGAGCCCGTCACCGGCCCCGCGGAACGCAGCTCCCGTCCCAGCACAGCCCTGCTTCATCTACAGCTCAGCCTGTGCCTACCCGGAGCCGTGCTAACTCCACTTTTGCTCCCAAGAGGCGGATATAAATGATCTCTCCTTACTTTTCCCACCCGAACACAGGCAGTCAGAGCATTTCCGATGTGTGCCGAAGATGCGCCGCTACACACGCACTCGAGCATCTTCCCAGCTATCACCCGCGGGGGTGCCCCAGGCACTGCCTCGCTGGGGAAGAGGGCTCCCGGCAGACAAGGATCCTCTCAAAAGCACTTCGTCCCTCCTGGGCGCCTCTGAGACTACCCCGAGCCACGGCGAGCTGGAACCGCCCCGGCCCCGCGTTCGTAACTCCCGCTCCACAGCCGCCTCCATCCCTCCGCCCCGCTCCGCTCGCTCCGGGCCGGGGACTGGCAGCGCCCGTAGAGCCCGGCGGAGCACGTGTGTGCGCGGCCGCGCAGCGCTTACCTGCCGCCTGCCCGCCGCTCCTCGCCGCCGATGCCGCCGCTTTGCCGCCGCCCCGCCTTGCCGCCGGCATCCCGCCGACGGCCGCCGCCAGGCACAGGCACCAGACGGAGCCCCAGGCCGCCCGCATGCCTCCGGAGCGGCGCCGGGGCAGCGCGGCCGCCGCCGCACCGCCCGCCTCAGACATCCCCCGGCCGCCGCATGCTGCCGCCGCTCAGCGCTCCGCTCCGCCGCCGCGCTGCCGGGAGAGGAGAGAGGCGCTCAGCGCGGGGAGGAGGACGAGAAAACCCCCCGCCCCTGGTGCCCGCAGGGAGGAGGAGCAGGAAAAAAAAATAAGAGTAAAAAGACGGAAAAAAAGTGGTGGGAGCAGGAAAAAAAAAAAATAAGTGCAGGGTGCCGCGCGAAGCCGTGCGCCGAGGCGCCTACCTGCGCAAGCCCCGCGGCCGGCCGCGCACCGCGCATCGAGCGAGCGAGGGAGGGAGGGAGCGTCCGCAGCAGCCGCCGCTGCCGCCCGCCCGCCGCCGCGGCGCTCCTGCGTCTGCTCGGCGCGCAGCGGGCGCGGAGCCGGGCGGCAGCGATGTCCCCGCCCGCCGGGCCGGACCGCCCGCCCCGCCCCGCCCCGCCCCGCCCCGCCCTGCCGCCGCCGCCGCCGCGGGGGGCCGCGCCCGCCCCGCTCCCGGCCCCGGGGCTGCGCCCGCAGAGCCCTCGGGGGGGAGCGGCGCCCGCTGCCCGCAGACGTGAGATTAAAGTTGGCGCGCTGCTCCCATGGCGGATCCCGAGCGGCGCCGTGCCGGTCACCCGCCTGTCCCCTTCTCCCGGCCCGGGAACGGCGCGTTCTCTGGAGCGGGGCGGCGGGAAGGGGACCCGTGGGTTGGGGACAGAACTTCTGTGCGTGCGGCACTTCGGCTCAGCCTCGGCCTCGAGCAGCAAATGGCCCACGCGCCCGTTCTCCCTGCGTGGCTGCCACTCTGCACCCAAAGTGAAGCCACTCGCTTCGAGCGCCCTGACTTCACCCCCCCACACCCACATTCACTGTGGTGCATTGATGGGAATAATCACAGACCCCACTCTGCGTGTTCTCGGCTGCCAACTGGACTAGCTGTTTTAATAAAATCTGACTAAATGGATCTAGTAACACTTACAGTTACTATTACAATGATCTGGTCGCTGTCACAGTTATGTTTGGGGCATTGTGGTCATCTCAGAGACCCCCGGCACGGCCGAGGTGCTGAAGTGACACGCATCAGTTACTGCTGACAGCGAGCTGAGCTGCCTCATGCAGAGAAGTCAGAGCTCTGCTTTAATCCCACTTGACACAGCAGCTCATTCGCTGAAAATAGACGCAAATATTATCAGAGCTGAAAATGCTCTGCAGAAGGGGCCCCAAAAACCCAACGTGCATAAGAGTCAAGGGGAGGGTTTTGGGTCAGAGGAAGGCCGGGCAGCGCGGGGGTTTGGCTCGCAGCGAGGGCAAACAGGGGGATCCCTCCTGGCCGCCCTGGAGGGCTCGGAGTTCGCGCTGGTGTCGCTGCAACCGGGATCTGTCTTGACACCTTTATCAGGCACAGAGGCTCTGACATCTCAATACTGGGCATTGTGTGGGGAAGCATTGAGACGGGGCCGCGGCGAGGAAATCCTACATGTCAGCGGAGACCCTCGCCAGTGACACCACCGGTTTTAAATGAAAACAATGGAGGGAAAAGCAGACATATAAATAAAATGCGCTTATTTCAACGTCACAGAGAAGGCTTGGCAGCATGTCAAGCTGCACGATATTTGCTCTCATAACTGCTGTGCTGGAGGTGCCAGAAAATCACTAAAAATTAAAACAACAACAGCAGCATAATTATAACACTGTGCAAAGAGTTGTTGGTGTCATAATTTTGAAGACAAAATTGCAAAAGCAAAGCCAAATTCTGCTCTCAAGTAAAGCCACCAAAGTAAGATTGTTGTTGTAACATTATTGCTCCTATTGCTAGTGTTAGTATTGTTACTATTATTACCCCAACTTTGTAAGAGGAGAGCAGCAAAAGAGGACCAGGAGCTTTCCTTGGTCTGCAGATAAAATCAAAACGTCCGTGAGAATTCAGTGTGGTTTTTCACACTGTGGCTGAGTTTCAAAAGTGCCACAGTGACTGTTCCTTTCTGTCAGGTGAGGGCAAACACTCCCATGCTGCTTCTGGAGTAACAGGATAGAAACGGCTGATCTGAACCTGGAGAGTTGTAAGGGAGATGTAAAGGTCTGCCCTGTGGATCAAGTTAGCTCAGCCCTTTAATGGTATTGAACTGGTTTTCATTTGGAAAAAACCCAAGAACTTATAACATTTGGAAGCCCTTTACAGCAGGAAATCAAATGGGTATTGAGATAGTCCTGTACAAAGGACTTCAAGGTTTGCAGTTTTCCCTAGAGCAGGATATTTTTAGGTTTCCCATTTATTAACCATGCAGAACACTCCTGTGGTGTTGGGGAGCACAGACCCGATTTAGTACAGATTTTTTGATGCTGCTTTGTCACTGTGGTGGCCACCGTAAGAGAGCCAGGATGTAATGCTGTGCAGCAAAAACTGCAGCTCTGGACTGTGTTTCAGCCACTTTCTAACTTAAAAAAAAAAATCCATGTACATAGGCTAGTAAAGCCTGCACAACACAGTTGCATTTAGTTCAGCACTGTTATGCCATAAGCCATATATTAGCCCCAAAGTTTTTCTTCCCCCTCAGGCTAGGAGCATGCAACCCCCCTCCATGCCAATGTTTGTTCTCCTTTTACTCTTTATAAGAATTCCCTTCTCAGAACTTTGTATTTGTTTATCCCCTTAATATCCAAAGCTGTCTGTGATGAAAATCAACCCCCTTTCAGCGACTCAGAGATGGTGAGTTGTTGCCCTTTTCTGAGTGAGTGGCTCCAAGCCTGTCACTGTCACACACCTCCATCTGCCCAGACCCCACAGGGGGCTCAGCCACTGAGACTGGCTGCCCTGGGACAGTTTTTGGGGAGCCTTTCAGGCCCTGAGGGCCCCTCCCTCCCTTCGTGCCTCTCCAAAGCCCTACCTTAGAGGGAGGTTGCTAATCTCTCTCTATGAAACTGCGACCTGTTGATAGTCTCAAATTAAGTTAAATGAAGGCTGCTGTCAAAAAAACTGGAGCAAAATTGGCTCCAGGTGTGAATGCTTTAAGCAGTCCCTTCTGCCTCTCTGTCCAGGATGGGCTGTCAGATGCTTGTCCCAAAGCCCTTGGGACTGGGTCTCTGGAGAGGCATGAAGGGAGAGGGGCTTTATTCATGCCAATGTCACCCTTGGTGACATTGCTGTCAGAAAGCTTGTGATCACTTCCCTTCCCCTGCAATCCCCCCTCGTGCACTGTGCAAAGCTCCCCCCTGCACATCTGAGCTGTCAGATGTAGCATGGCATGCAGAAGGCTCAGGCACCAGTGCTGGGCTCAACAAGGATCTTGCAAAAATTACACTGGGGTGCCCCCATACATCTGATACTCACAGGAGCTACTTCCTCAGCCAGCAGAAAGGAATTCTGAATAAATACTGAGTTGGAGCAGAGCAATGAAGTAGGTGAAACTTTAATTCAGATTTTAATATGCTGGCAAGTTTGATCAGAGACTCAGTCACATGAGCTGCTGAATCATATCAGGTTAGGTACACACAATAAATATTGCCAAATATTTCTTATCAAAACTGGGTCTTGTTAACTGACTTGTGAGCCAGACTGAGTGTTGTAGCCTCACAATGCTGTAACAGGCTGTTCCTTCAGCCCAACCAAATGCTACGAGCTCACATGAAACTGAATTGAAATATCAGTTCAGAGATCAGTATCAGTGTGCATGAGTAGAAGCCCAAGCTGTTCACCCCTAGCATTCAAGGGTTAAATAGCATCAGTGGATGCCAGCACTGGGGTACATTTTCCAGAGCTCATGTCACTACCCATTTATATCAATAAGGTGCATTGGAACAGCTAAACCGCTTTTTATTAGCTGGCCAGCCCTTAGAACTGCAATTCCAGGCTGGTTTATTGAATTTCAAGCTCAAAAGTCATTGTTGCTAAGATTAAGGATCCAAATGATTGTCAGGGTAAACACTGCAGGCAGTCAAGCACCTTGTGAAGGATCTTTCTGTGCCTGCACCCTCTGTGAGCTGTTTGCAACAAAATCTTACCCTGTTGGGTTTGTTTCCCGCTGAACTGCATGGAACAGACAAGGAATAGAGGGGTCTGCAAGGAGGAAGCTGTTTTATTTGAAGTGAAATAAGAAGGAACTAGTGAACTGGAGAGCCATGCTGGATCTCTTGTGTAAGAGCTGTGTATGGGGAGGTGCTAGCAGAAGCAGAATAATTTGTCACCCTGGAAAGCAAAGCAGGCAATTGGAGAAAGCAGAGAGGAAAAAACCCAAAACAAACAAACAAACAAAAAAGCAAGACTGTGGAGTGTGTGAGAAGCAAGGGTTTAAAATCAGACCTTGAAATAATGCTGACTCAGCACAGCAGCTGCGTGTGTGCAGCCAGGGCACGGCCACCAGGGTCACAAGTGGCTCTCAGAGGTGTCACTGACCACCTGCACGAGCTGGGTGTTGTCTGTCCTTGGAATAAACCAAAGCAATGTGCTGGAGCCTGGAGGGGACAAGACAGAGATCATTGCTGCCTGCCAGACCTCTTCATGCCATGGGCACAGAGGATATTTCAGGCAAATGTGTGTGCAGCAGGGTTGCACTTGTGGGTATCACAGGGCATCTCACTTTGAGGGGCATTTGAAAAAAAAGCACAACCTCTTTAATCCCTTACCAGCCTGTGCAGAGTGGTGCCTGTAAGGCGAAATCACACACTGCCAAGATGAGCTTCTGGGAGTCCAACAGCTGCCCTTGAAATCCTCTCTCCTGGGTGTGGCCAGAGACCACCAAAGGGCACCAGCTGTCTGCTGCTGCCCATCCACCCTGGCTGCTCACCTGCAGCAGGGGTTACCGAAGCTTCCCTTTTCTGCAACCTTTTAGAGCTTGCACACACTGCACTCTTCCCTAGGTTCTAGGCACTATATTGCCTGGGGGCTCTCCTTTCTCCAGGGGTTTTTCTCTATTCTGCCCCACTCCAAGGTAGGGGAAGGAGTGAGTAGTGAGTGGGATGGGTACCTTCAGAGCAAGCAGCCACATCCTAAAATAAATACAAGTTCAGATCTTCCATCTGTTAGGGACATCAGAATTGTGGTCAATATTAGTAATTATTGCTATGACTTTTAGGCAAGCTCTTCCTCAGTGGAAGATTGACTTGGGAGGAAGCTCGAATATGGAGACAATACAGTCATGCTCAATTCTGCTTTAATACAGACTGTATGCTCTCTCAGGCCAGTGCTGACACAGTTCTGTGTCTGCCACCAGCCCTGCCACATCTAGAGCCTGATTTGTATGGCTGTTTTCTTGCAATTCCCATGGTAGTTTTATTTTTCTGAAAGGCATGGTGTAAGCTCTGCTCTGGGTGTATTCTGCTGCAGAGATAGGATGGGTGGATCAGACATGTATCAGCACATTAAATAAACAGGATATATTACAGAATTGGGTGACTCTACAGCTTTTATTGGCCTTTGAAATAAGAAACAACAGACATATATATTCCAGATTCAGTGTGCATGTCCAGCAGCTCTGCAGAGGAAAAACAATTGAGGGTCTTTACAAACAGAGAATCCTGCAGGGGATAGTTAAGTGTTATTATCCCTGTGATACACTCAGTCATTCCAAAGCCCAGGAAGGCAAAATGCCTTCCCAAATATCAACTCCTGGTCTGCAGCTTGGCTTGTGGGACCATGTCCAACTCTGTCACAATAAAGTGATAACTACCTCAGGGATCTTGTGCTTTTGCAGGAATGTGATTCCCCTTATGCAGTGTGCTGGATGTCCAGATCAAACACAATACAACCTGTGGTCAGGGAGGGCTGGCCTCTATCAGCCTCAAAAGGCCTCTGCATGGTAATTGTGGCATAAATCATTTCATTCACCATTAAGGGAAAAAACTTTTGTGGTGTGGAAAGCAGCAGTTGCATAAGAAATTGGATAGGAGGCAGGTAGGAGGCATTAACTTTAAGACATTTCATGGAGCCAATGCCTTTAATCAACAAGGGAAATGTTTGAATGTTAATAGAACTAACAATGAAACCAGAGTCGTGTTTTGACAAGCATTTCCAAACATTCCAGGAACACTGTGATGCTCTAGCAGCCTCTTTCCTAGAGAAGGAATTGGTTGCTTGAGTTGTAGTGCAGTTTGCAGTGTTCTGACAGCCTTTCCAGAGCAGCTGGGATGCTGCCATGGGCAGGGGCAGGTGGTGGTCCCGGTGGTACTGGGGGAAATGGGCAATTTAATGTTTTTAATAAATGAGCACTTTATTCCTATACTGCACAAATATCCTGTAGTCTTCTTAGAAGAGAAGTGAACTCAATGCTGGGAACTTTTCCTGTAATAGAAATTCTCTTCCTTATTATCGTTTTATATGAAAAAAATTGCTCATGATACATTTTTCCAGAACATGGTGATGGCCTCGTCCTCCTTTTCACTTTGCCCCAATTATTTTGCATATACTTTTAACACACTGGCTCCGTCTGTTCTGAAAGGAAGCCCTGACTCATTTAAAACGTGACCAGAAAATTGCTGGGGGACAAGTGTACCAGGCCTGCAAGGCTTGCATGGATTTGCCATGCTTTTCACAGCTAATTTTGCTTTAGGTCAATGGATCAGATGAATCATTAATAAGCATTTGGAAACCCTGGGTACCAGGTACCGCTGATCTTGAGTACCTTGTAAAAGATTCACCGACAGGTCAAAGGTTTTTATTTATGGAGAAGACCCAAGGCTTACCCCCAGATTTGCCATTAACTGTGTGACTCTAGGAACTCCCCACTCTCTCTGAGCATCTCCTCTCTATGCAACACTTTGTTGCCCATGCAGGCTGAAAAACTCACATGATTTCAAGCAAAGTTAGTAAACACCTGAATTAAGAACTTGATAGATCTGAGCTGTGGTCAATAAGAGTAATATGCCTTCAAAACCTTACTTTTTGAACTTACATTTCTTCTAATGGTGCTTTTCTCTCCCTGCCAATATAGTGGAGGGATCTAGGATGTTGAGCTGATGAAGAGAGGTTGTTTTTCACCCCTTTTTATCAGCCTCCAGTGTTGCTTTCTGATGATGGAGGGGCTTGAAGGCAGAGAGAGACAGGACTGCGCTGACTCCATGGACATTGGCTGGAAGTGCCACAGGTGAGTCCAAGGCAGGAGTCCCATGGTCCCTTAAGGCTTCACTTCTCCAAACTAGAGCCTTGCTGGAGGTCAGGATATGTAGCCTTCCTTTCGTACAGTACCATTTCCCATTTGTGCATCATCATTAAATCCAAAGATCACGCTTTCATTGCAAACCTCACTCAAATATGTTTTCAGTACTAGGGAAAGATAAGTAGATCCTTCTGCAAGCACTTTTACAGCATAACTCCAGTCTTCCTTAAAAACACCCCAAGCAGACAGAGTAGCCAGTGGTTTTCAGTCAGTGGTTTTCAATCTTTTTAATTTGCAGACATTAATATTTTTTAGCAGCAGAACTTCAGCCCCTCATATAGCTAAATTGAAGCCTAGTGACAATATGCTTATTTTCTTGTGAAGTTTTGTAGACCATTCAGAAGTCAGTGCACCCCAAAGATCTACAAACTGCAGTGAAAGTGATTGAAAACTGCTATCTACTTATTCTTCTGTAACTAAATAGGATGGGTTTTGCCATATATTTATGTGAACTCTCTGCTTCAGTCTCAATAGTGTTTAGGATCTGTGGGCTTTCTAGTTAGGTGGGACAAACATTTTCTCCAAGGCTGAAGGAAAATATTATTTAGATGTTTTCAATTATTTAGTGATGTCCTATGTGAAGTGTAACAACAGCTGTAACTGGGAACTATTATTATTGGACAAAATCAAGTCACTCCTCTTAATCATCAGTTTCTGAACTGGTTGCAATGAGGGGAGAAAAGACTTTAAATGAATTAGAATAAAGCAATAATTGCCAAAAGGCTTAATGTAGTTTAGCCTGAAATTGTTTTTTAATTGCTCATGGTGGGCTCATGGGAGACAGCAGCAAACAGTGCAGATCCTAGGAATCTCTGTAGCCTGGTGCTAGAGAGAAATCCTCATTTTCTGTGAGGAAAAATGAACCAAGCTGGGCACTTTGGAAGAAACAACGAGGAGGTGGTTGCAGATCCACTCTGGCTCATACAAGCCATTTGATTGTGACAGCAAATTTGTGTCCTTCTCCAAATTTTAGGCGTAGTATTAATCATTTGCCATGGTAAGACAAAAGCCTTGTATATTGCCAGGAATATATTTGCTCCTCTTTCAATTGAGAACACAAGTAGGAACATGGTTTAACAGGGCATTTTTTTCTCTGTGGCTGTTGATGCCTCAAACCATAGAAATATAAAAATATTTGTAATAGTTTGTATCTTACTGCAGAGTGGAAGAGGGATAATCACTGTCAGGCTGATTTCTCTGCAGACAGCTGTGCAGCTCATAACAAGGGATATCTGCACGTGTAAAAACGATACCAAAATCAAATTATCTGAACTTTGAAAATATATTCCTTTCTACAGCTGACAGTGCTAAAGTTAACCCAGGAGCCAGAGAGTACTCTGTCTGCAAAGAAAATTAAAACCACTATTTGCTTCCAGCCATATGACTGGTGCATGGAGTAATGAGAAAGACAAGGACATTAGAGTAAAGTTATCATTTTTTTCTTGAAGGCTGTGTGAAAAATTTTCAGTCACTTCTTTGCCAAAATAGTTTTGTAAATACTGGAGATGCTTGATTTTATCCTCCCTGAATTCATCAAAATGTTGAAGCATGTTCTCACAGGTAGCCACAGTTAATCTGTGTAATCTTGAAATGGCTTCCAGCTTTTAGAAGTTTACATTAAGTAAAGATTATCCAATTATAGTTTTCCTTAAAGATAAGAAAGATTAGGTTGACGGAGAGACATGCTGGATGACTGAAGTATGCTGCTTTTATTTCATATGTTTTTTGCAGTGTGCTGTGAGGTGATTCAGAATTAAAGCGCTGATTTCGACTATGCAGGAGTGTATGACATAACACAGTAATGAAACATAAACAAAACAGAAGATTATAATCATGGTCATCACTGCTGGTATCTCAAACACATAATGGCACTATGGATACCATCCAGAGTTATACATTAGCTTTCAAAATGCCTCACTTCATGTTTTTATTTCAGCCAATAAATTACTTGAGGCCTGACTCAGCCACTTGAAAAATAAATGTTGACTTTTCAGGAAATTGTAAGCATTACTGGAAGGTCTGAAGTCTGATAAACAGCTGGTTATGGATCGTTTTGTAGGAGAAATATTGTGTTCAGACAAATTAAAAGAGCTTTCAGGAGTTTGGTGGCAGGAAATGGACTCATATGCTAACTTTGAGTTCTCTTAGTCTCTTACTATGTGTGAAATATACTGTATTTGCTTCTACCTCACTCCAGCTTTTAAAAATATTCCTTTTGTAAGCAGGCTTGAACAGATTTAAGAAACCAAGTGAATATTGGTCCTGAGAAGACCAAACATTAAGTTAATATCCATTAAGTTAATACCCATTTCAATTGTATCAGTAAGGTATTTCATGGAATGATTTGAAAAATAAATATAAGTGTAACATGTCAAACTGGTAAAAAAAACCAAAACAATTTAAAACAAGGTATTGTGGCTTATCAGAATTAACCTCCCAGCTGAAAGCCAAAGAAAAACCTACCTGCAAGTAGAAACACAGGATATACCTCAGGGAAAAGGTGTTTCTCCTGAGGACGCTTGTTCCCAGGTGGCCAGGAAGACCAGTAGCATCCTGCTTGTATCAACAAGAGTGTTTCCAGGGCAGGGATTGTCCCCCTGTACTTGGCACTGGAGAGGCCAATGTTGTTTTTCATTTGATTATTGTATGCAATAACCACTTGTCCTTATAGTGCCTTCTTTTATGCTGTTGCAGTCAGGCTTTTTTCTTCCTTCATTTGAAATGCTTCAGCCTCACCTGTGTGTCTGCAATGACCCGTGTGAAAGGGAATAAAGCTGTTGTGCCATTTTCATACCAGCAAACTAATCTTTATTTCTACAAAACTTCTGCATTTTGGGACCTGGCTGTGCTCTGACACCACAGGTCACCACTGGCAAATTCAAGTTAGAAGTTACTTGTGGAGGAAAAAAAATACTAGAGGGCATTGCCTGTCCTGTGGCAATGAGGAGCTCAAGGGTGTCTTGGGGACTGTTCTAAGAGAAAATCTGGGGAAAGAGTTGTGGGGGATTCATGCTGAGTTCTGCAGACCCAGAAGAAGCAGGAGAGATCATGCCTTACTTAAGTCAAATGATTACTTTTGCTCTGGGACACCCAGTGGTACTTGCTTTGGTACTTGCTCTTTTCTGTGTTTCCCTCCTTGGTCTGTATTGTAATTTTGCTTCCCAAGGATATTAAACCTTACAGGGAAGGCGTGAGGACTGCAGTCCTGCTCAAAGGCAATGAAAGGTAACCCTTCTCTTCCTTGAAGCTCTGAGCAGGGCCTTTTCACTGGGGCAGCAAATGCAAGAGGTGAGCTCCAGGGAATTTGGGCCAGAATTGGTTCAAAGTCAGTTTTCAAGTCTCCCCTCTCCATATTCAAGTGAGTCTAGAAATTGCCTACAGCAACTCTACTTTTAACTCCAATAAGACTTTGCAGACAGAGGAAAGGGTGAGTTTCTCAGAAATGAGAGAAGGTGCAAGAAAAGGAGAGAAGATGAGTGGGTGGGTGGAGTGAGGATCTCTGCTTACATATTCTTTATAGGAATGGTTTCCACTGACCAATGCAATGCTACAGCTTGGCAGTGCAATGTGCCCAGGGAATACCAGAGTTTAGCAGATATGTGAGGATTGTGTCCAGAGTAAATGCAAACGTGAGGAAAAAACAGGGCAGGCCAAAACCTCTATGGTGCACAACTCCATCATGGCTGTGTGATTATTCAGGGTCTTGCAAAGCAGCCAGCAAGTCCCTCTGCAACACCAGGCATCCTTTGCCCACAGATCTGCCTCAAGAAGTGGAGTTGTTTTCTGATTCCCTGCTCTGACCTCCTTGGGATGCTGTGAATCTTCTAAACAGGAGAGGGCTTGGTTATGTTTGTTTGCAGTTATTTTTCTCTGAGGCCCTTCCTCAGAATTTTGTTAGCATTGCAAATTCCCATTTCACAATCTGCATTCTTCCAGCAGGCAGACAAAGGCGTTTGAAACCAGCTGCATTTATCACTAATGCTCGATCTGGATGAAAGAGGGCTGGATGGATCCTCAGGCGCAGGAGTTGCGCCATCCCTCCATCCACCCTGGGGGAGCCGAGCTGATTTACCACAGCTGAGGATCCGCTTGATGCAATTCGGTCCGGGGAGGGTTTGGTGATGGTCTGATCAAAGGCAGCCTCTGCTGAGGCTGAATTCGAAAGGCTGAAGGGTGGGAACACTGCACTCTTGGGACGTGCTCTTCTCTTCCTCAGGAGATGGCTGCAGAGTCCGGCTGGGCCTGTTGCACAGCAATGCTGCTGCAGATAACAACCATCTGCATTCTTGGCAGGCTCTCTCCGGTTGCATGTCCACCCCTGAGGCACTCGCTGTCCCTTGGATGGCCTGTTAGACCAGGTTTAGGCAGACGGATAAGATTAAAGAGGTGAAAGAAGAGATAGAGCGGCAGCATTTACCCTTGAAAGAGCATTTGCTCAGGGGCCATCCTGCAGAGCAGTGCTGGGGGGGACTTTTGCTCCCAGCTGGGTCCACCCCAAGGGAGATGATGAGCAGGACCAGGCAGGTTGCTCTAGCAGATGGGAGCAGGATTGCGTCCATGCAGACATGTCCTTGGGGGTCCAGCAGGTTTTAAACTCTCAAACTAGTTGTAAATAAGCAGTTACTAATGATGTGTTCAAGAAGCAGGCTGGGATTCCAGAAGCAGACTAGCATTCCTAGGTTTTGGGTTGGGTTGTGTTTACCTAGCTGTGCTTCAGTCACTTAGTTTTAGCTCTGAGGGCACTGAAGTACAGTATGGAAACGAGCTTTAAAATTAAATATTTCTTTTTGTCTGTGGCTTCTGCTACCCACTTACAAGACTGAAGAAGCTGAGTTTGGATGCTTCTCTCACCATTGGGTACTTGAGACAATTCCTTAGTCAGTCCTGTCTGGCTTGGGCTGCTCTTTGAATGTCTCTTCCTTTGAGGAATGTCTTGCAGCCATCCCCATCTGTGTTTCCTTCCAGGTGCCTAGTGGCAAGACAATCTCTGCAGATGTTCTGCTTTAATTTTTGGCATATATGTGCTGTGTGCCTCTCCCTTACTGGGTAATGCTGGAGTCTCAGATCTGATGAACTCTGAGAGTCCTTTCTGCCATCACTGTTGTGTCTGAAGCATTGAGCAAATTAATCCAAACTGTGTAACTTCAGCAGCAGCCAGGTTCAAAGTAGTGACAAAACCCACCCAAAGAAGAGGTAACTGTGTGGGTAGTTACTCCGCTATGCTTTTGGCTTAGACTGCTGATAATTATGTGTTTAAAGTGGCTTCAAGGTATGTCTACAGGTTATCTCTTCTACAGCAGAGCCTTTGATCAACTTCTGCGCTGTCTGAAATAAACTCCTTTGGTCAGATATATCATCCTTCCCAAGGAGTTTGCATCCAAAGTCCTTTGGCTGGCTCTCTGGACCTTCAGAGGATTTTTTCTGGTTTTCTACCCATTTGTTAACATGGGAATAACATATGAACTGGAGCCTGAGTGATGGCAATTTAAGCTGTAGATTTTTGAGGCTCAGATCTTGGTTAACACTGCTCTGCTGACTGTGGATGTGATTTCCTTCCAGACATTCCTACTGAGCTGCACATTGCTGCCAAGATATGTAAATTGCCTCACTTAGATTCCTTTGCTTTCTAATATCACATTGAGTTAGGCATTACCTGGCTTCTCATTAAGTTTGCTTTTTTAGAATAGCTAATTATTTAACTTCCTTTTTTGCTGATCTGGACAACATTTTGAGCTCTGTGTATATGTGAGTACAGCTCTCATCTAAAAACTGTGCTGCTAGTAAAATCTGAGTGATGTAGGGCACTGCTGCTGAGCCACACGAGGCCTGTGTTGCATCTATGTGTGTTTTTTCTCCTGATGAAGTCCTGGGCAATGCCAAGGAGGAGAAGTGAAGAAAAATAACCTTGTGTGACGTCAGTTGCCTGTGTGAAGGCATTTAATGATGCACTCTGCACCTTGATATAAAACATTGGTAATGCTCCTTCATTGTGCTGGCATACAGAAATAGGGTGAATCACCACAATGGCATTACCTGAGACAAATAAAACATATTTAACAAGTCCTTCAAAGCCAGTGACCTCTGTAGATATGCCACAGTCAGGACTGCTGGTCATATTTTACTAACATCATTCCTAGAGAGAAGTGTCTCTTTCCTTAAATAGTTCAGCTAACTTTAGGGAAAGAGGCTAGAAGAGTAAAGCCTCAGTTATGGTTTATGGGCAGAGCTCACAGGGAAACAACCCAGCCAAGCACCTCAGAGCCTCAAATGGGAATCAGTTCAATCTAAATCTGACCTTGACAGATTGTTCTCCAAACCCGGTGTTGCAAAAGTTTTAGATGTTCTTGACAAAAGGAAGGTAGCTATTTGATTACAAAGCTTTTTCTCAGTTGTTTAATTAAGAGAATTAATGATTAATTTCATCAGCAGTTTCTGGGTTGTTTTGTTGGTGCCCTGTGGCTGAAGGACAGCAAAACTGTTTGAGCCTTTGGCTGGGAACAACTATAATTTATTGTGTATTTTGCTTTTGTCAGCATTTCCAATAATTGAACCAATTTCTGATAGGAATTACTCACCCTCCCTCTTCACCCAGCAGTCAATATTTGCAGCAGTCAGTTTTCTTTGGGTACACTGATACTTACTTCCCTGTTCATTTGGATCCCTCTGTGCTACATCTGGGCCACCATGGTTTGGTTCTTCAGAAGGAAATAAAAATGCAAGTCTGAGGATGCACAGATTCCTTAAAGGCTTGACTTTTGGGACTCTTTAGTCTTCAGAGGCTGTGGAACTGCTTGAAAGATATGTCCATCTGCCATTTGTTGCTTGTGGAAATTGTATACTTAACTTCTAGGCTTCCAGAAAGTTAATCAGTGTAAGAAATAGTGCTGAAATCTCTGGTTTACTTTGAGATCACCATAATGTCCACCTTTGAGCACTTTGGAAACTCCTCACCTGATAAAAACTGAAGATATCAGCCCATGGCTCTGCTGAAGCTCTGTCTATAGAAGCGCCTAAATCTGTACCCCATCACTGCCTGCAGGTTTGTTTTCATTGGGGAGCATGAGTCAGTATGTCTCTAAGTGTATAAACTACAGCCTTGTATCCAAAAATGCCTTTGAAGAGTGGGATGTATCTCATGCAGTTTTCAGTGGCTACAGGTAGGCACTTTATAGGGGTAGGCATCCCCTCCAAGGGATTGGGACTGGGGTCCCCCCACAGAGTGATCACAGAGCCCCTCAGACCTAATGGAAGGGGATTTTCAGGCTCCTTGGACTCTTTCGGGGAATGCCCTTGGCTGAAGCCTTGCTGGCTTTCAGTCAAAAAGCTGATTCAGTAAAGTCTAAACTTCTGTCCTTATGGTGTTTAGGAAACATCCTGATTTACTTAATTTAAACAAAGGCAGATATCCGGTTAAAATCCCTGGAGCTGCAGCCAATAAGTGCCTTATTTCAGCACTGTGCTTGCAGCCACGGCTACCCAGCATAAAAACACGGTTCAGGGGAATAGGAGCATTAGGAAAATAAATGGATGTAATACTTGAATTAGACGCAGATCTGAAATATGTGAGGAAAGATGGAGCAAGCAGAAAGAGCTGACAAAGAGTAAATAGACAGGACCTGGTGACAGCATGCTTAAGCCAGGCTGCTGCACAGGTGTAGTTTTATCTTGTATTTGATTTCTTCCCTCACACTGCATAGGTGAGAGAGGGGCTTGCACAGCCAGACATCTTGAAAAGAATCTGCAAAAGGGTGATCCATGGTGTGGAGAGGGCACGAGGAGCTTCAAAAGGAGCTGCAGGAGAAGACCTCACTGTTGTTAGTGGATGCACTGAAGAAGATTGGATATGGGCAGGTTAGGAACATGATAGGGTGTATTTGAGACAAATTAATACTTTCTCAGGTTACTCTTGCAAGTGTGCATACTTGCTGGCCAAGTGGACACTTCATGTCTCCAGCATGCTTATCAAAGTGTCTCACTAACATGAATGGATATCATGGTTTTACCCCAGCCAGCAACTCACCCCCACAGAGCTGCTCACTCACTTCTTGGTGGAGTGGGGGGGAAAATCAGGAGAGTAAAAGGGAGAAAATTAATGCATTGAGATAAAGACAGTTTAATGGATCTTTATCCAAAAGTCCCATACACAAGCAAAGCAGAACAAAGAATAAATTCCCCTCTTCCCCAGGCAGGTGTGCAGCCATCCCCAGGACAGCCAGGCTCCATCACATGTAATGGTGACTTGGGAAGACAAATGCCACCACCCCAAACACCCCCCCTTCCTCCTTCTTCTCCCAGCTTTATATACTGAGCATGATGCCACATATATGGTATGGAGTATCCTTGGGTCATTTGGGGTCACCTGCCCCAGCTGTGTCCCCCCCCAGCTCCTTGTCCACCCCCAGCCTCCTCCTCACTGCTGGGGTGGGTGAGGAGCAGAAAAGGCCTTGGCTGTGTGTGAGTCCTGCTCAGCAATAACAAAACCACCCCTGGGTTATCTACACTGTTTCCAGCACAAATCCAAAACACAGCCCCATACCAGCTTCTTTGAAGAAGATTAACTCTATTCCAGCCAAAGTCAGCACTGTGGGTCTGTCAATACATACTATAATGGGTTTGGAAAGGCAGGAAGAGGTTTGATGTTCTCCCTGGGCTCATACAGGAGTTTTGGCATAAAGACTCAATCTCCCCAAACCCATGTCTTAATGAAACAAGCATGTGGAACTGTGGAAAAAGTCGTGAAGACCAAAAGATTGTAGAAGACCTTGAAAGGTCGGTGAGTCCTTCCCCCAGGCCCTCCACTGCTTAATGAAAATAGCTGATCTTGTCCCTTTCTTTGACACAGCTCTAGGTCACTGCTTTCAGAAGTGAAACTGATTTGGTAGTGGGGTAGGGAGGAGAGTGATTTCTTGATTTATTTTCTGCCTCTTTCTAGTGGCTGGGACTCATCCCTGATTAGGATATCGTGTGTGAGAAGACAGTCTGGCTGCAGCCTGGAGTGACACCCTTTGTCCCTGCTGTTGCTGGGACTGAGGAGATTGTCAAGAGAGTCAGTGGGTCTGCTGAGGTGGCAGGATCAGACTCCGTGTCCCTTGCTTGAGCACTTTGTAGAGACTCTAGCACTGAGGCTTGAGTCATGGTCTTTTCTTTGCCTTAGGCTAATGATACGAGCTGGAGTCATCCTGGCTCTGAGTTTAGACTCATCTGGTATAAAAAAAGGCGAGTTCAGAACAGGCCACCCTCAGACTCTAAACAAGAATGCTGTCGCTCCGTTTATGAATTCAAGATGTCAGGTTTTACATCCCCAGATCTATTTTCTGCTATGGTTTCTATTCAAGAAGGGCTGTGCCTGTGTAATGAGTAGCAGCTGATGAGGTCTTACAGCTCAGCATTACGCAACCAAAATCCATCCCATGTTATGCAGGAGCCCCTGGCATGGCACAGTGAGGAGCTCAGCCTGGGGCCAGCCCTGCTTTGGGAGCCTCCACATCGTTCCTGTGTCTCTCTGACATCTCTCAAATGTGTGCATAGGGGCAGGATTTGCTGCCTTTTTTCTCAGAGGGCAAGTTGTGAAACCTGTCCATCCTGATTTTCTTCCCAAATCCCTTAAAATCTACTCTGTCAGGATGTTAGGGTGTCCTTAGGGACAGAGCTGTGCTTTAGCAGTGACCGTGCCTCAGCTTCCAGGCAAGGTAAGTCTTGTGAGTGTAGATAATATCTTTCATTAATCTTTTATTTTGGTCTAATAAAAAAATCTCACCTCTCCCCACATCTGCTTCTTCTCCTGAGGGCACTGTGGGTACTACAGCACCTAAGCACTCCTCCTGGGATCAAAAAGCCCAGACCCCACATCAATCCTCCTGGCAGCAGCTCAATGTGGTCTCTCTTAATCCCCTTGATCTCCTTAATTCCCCCAAGAAAAGGGTGCCAGGGAGCTGATGAATTGATCTAGGTAAACAATGGCGTTTCATGTTCCAAGAATGATAAATAAATTGCTTCAGGTCAAACCAAAACAAATTATTTGCATTTTCATGGCAAACTGAGGAGAAAAAAAAGGAAGAGATTCCTGTAGGGTCAAGACCAAATATTTTCTTCAGTCCAAACCCCAAATGTTTTACTGCGTTTATTAACCTTTTCATTCAACTTCTTCTTTTGATTTATATTAGTTTGTAAAACAAAAAGGCTGTTTTGGGACCCGAATGGGAAAATGTCGAAATGAAACCTTTTTGTATTTCAGCAAAAAACCCAACCCATTTTGTTTAGAAGATTTTGAAACAATGTGTTTTGAAATTTTTTCAGAATTCTCCTCCCACTCTATTCTCTTTGTTTCCTTTTTTTTTATTTCCCCCCTCTGAGTGAAACTATTAGCCCAGATCACCCTGAATTTGCAAGCAAATTAATCTTCCAAAATCTTTAATTTCTGGTTTACTTGCTGTTACTGAAAAGAAAAAACCCAACCCAGATTAAAACATGAAATGCCCTGCAGTGCCTCTGAGAATCAGCTCTGGATGCTGCTGTTGCATGCATGGGGAAGAAGAGCAGCTGGGCACCTCTGAAATGGACTTTGCATTGGCCCAGGACAAGAGCAGTAGATAACTTTGCCTTTAAAACCTCTACTGCAACCACTACAGAGATTTTTTTTCTCACGCTGGGGGGTTGTGAGTGCCAAACTGGTGTTGCCTCCTCATCCCCCTCTTCAACAGGCCAACCTCCAGCAAACCTGGAGAGATTGTGACTTTCGTACTAGCTCAAGGTAAGGCACTCCTCAGGGATGAGTGAGATTGGTTACTCCAGATTGGAGTATTGGTTACTCCAGATTAGTATCCCTGAGAAATTGCTGAGGAGCAGCAACTTTACCTGGTTTTCAATCACAAAATCATAGAATGGTTGTAATGGCCTCAAATATCACCTTGTTTCAACCCCCTGCCACTTTGCACTAGACCAGGCTGCCAGCCACACTGCCTGTGGTCATTGTGTTTGAGCCATTTCCACATCCCTCATGGCACCCAAGGCCTGCAGTGCTGTCTGCCTGAAGCTGGTCCTGCCTGCTCGGCCTCTCTGGGCAGCCAAACCCATCTCTGGGTAAAAGTTCCTGGGCTGTCACCACCTTGGAAAATGCAGTCTGGGATTCTCTGAGCATCACAGAGAGCTTCACCATGTGTTGTGCCCTGAGACAGCCAACTCTGGGGTTTTTGTCTCTAAACAGGGCAGCCTCTACCAGCAACACTCAAAACTGAGAGAGAAGGGGCAGGAGGAAGAGAAGGAGCATGACCCTCAGTGTCTCACACCGTACAGGCTACAAGAGACAAAAGCCAGCTTTGAAGATTACTGCTTTCACTCATATCCAGCTGCTCTTCAGACCTTTCTCTCTTCTCTGTGTTAGCATTTTCCCTACTCTGTTCTTGCCCACAAGAAGAATGGCATGAAATATGAGAGCGAGAATAAAAAAAAAAAAAAAAAAAAAAGCTTTTTTTTTTTTTTTTCCTAATAAGGCAACAAAGTAGCCAACAAACTGGTTCTTTGAAACTGATGGCATGGAAGGAGTCAACTGGAAATAATTTTTGCTATATAGCCTTAAGACTATTTCCCTTAAGACCCTGGCAAACAAGTAATATATTTTCTTTTGCATTTGTAAACAACAAGTTGCCTTTTTATTTGAGAATGTTTTGGCAAGTAAGCACAAATTAGTTTGTGGCACAAAGGGTGGTGCCAATGGTGGGGGGTATAAGCATAGTTAGGGGTTTTTTAACTCTGGTGTGAGAGAGCTCAGGGAATGCAAGGAGGGGTGTGGTGGCAAGGGATGAGGTTGTGTTGTGTTTGATGGTGCCCCTCACACACATGGACATCCATGGTCCTTGCTAGCATGGAGGGAGAGCCCAGCTGTCTGCAGCTTCCTCAGGGATATTTTGGGACTCCATCCTTGCTGCTGCCAGCCTTTTGCTTATTGTCTCTATATTTATGGACCACGGCACTTTTTGCCATAAGAACAAAATTCATCTCCAGACTCTGGTGCACCCCCGTTGTAGGGGTATTGGAGTGCCTTGATATCTGTAATCACATGAGGAATGGTATTTCATCCCTGGGAGCAGAGTTAAGAGTTCCACAGATGCACTCAAGGAGCATCAAGTGGGAAGATGCGTGGCTCAGCCATGGCATTGGTGCTTCACCATCTGCCAGTCCCCTGCATCCCACCTTCACCAGGGGCTGGGATGTCTGGACCTCTGCCAGAGCTCTGCCATCACACCTTCTGCCAAAACTAGGTGACTCAGCCAGGATCATACAGGAAGTTTGTGGCAAAGGAGTGAGTCCAGAACCTGCCTCCTTCCCTTCTCCTCCCCTCCTAACCACAGTACTTGTCCTTTCCCTTTAATCTGCTGATCCACAGGCAGGACAGTGGTGCACACATACATTCAGAGGGTGTAGGAGAGGACTGAAGGAGGACAAAAGGAAGACATTTGGGTTTGGTAGCATTTTACATCCACTTTGCACCACTTGGAATAACTGCATGCAGTGCAGAGCAGTGGAGAAATAGGCTCCCTTACCACGGGACTATTATATTACATATCCCATAAAACAAGCCCTTCATTTTGCTCATTAAAATCAGGCATGCTTGTTTGTTGGAGTTCAGCAGTACAGTATTTCTTCTATTTGTGGGTTTAGCTATAAAACCGAAAGAAAACTTTTCTTATGGTTAATTTTCCTTTTAATTGCTCATGGTAGAGTCCTTCTGACTCCAGACCGTTTCTATAATTACTGGCCTGCATTCTTGCCCCCTGTACCTCTTTTATGGGGTAGGAGCACTATTTGCCTCTCCTGGGTCCAGAATCCTTGTCGAGATGAAACTGTAGAAATGCAAACACAAATCAAGGCTCTCAGCTCTTGTGTGTTTTTTATTCTTGTAGCCAAACAGAAAATGGCCTTTTCCTTTTCTCTCCAGAAATAAAAGAATTTAAAAAAAAATCCATTTAAGATATCTTTCTTGTGTTCTGGGTCTACAGTTGTGAGAGGGTATGCTCTGGCTGCAGTGAGAGGATGGGGACCTTAGAGTGGTTGAGAGTTCTGCTTTGGCCACCAAGTTGCTGTGTGGCCCATGGCTCTTCCCAGCAGACAGGGCTTCATGGCAGAGCAAAGTGAAGCTCAGCACACCAGCCCTCCCAGGCTCCCTGTCCCAGCAGAGCTGCTTCTCTGTCCTGCTCCAGGCCATAAACCCTGGCTGCATTGTCAGACCATCTGGGCAATGTCTCACAGCTCTTTGTAGTTCAGTAACACCAAGCTGGTCTTCAAGGGTAGCTGGAGATGTCAGCTCTTTGGGGCAGGCAAAGGACCTCATAGGAAGGCAATATTTGGGGTGCTTTTTGTCTGCACCTCCATTGCAGAAGGAAAGCAGTGCCCCAGCTCCAATCCCTGTTAACTGTGCCTCTACCTCTCCCTAACCTCCTCCCCCCTTTTTTGGGAATTATTCATGTCTCAAGTAATTTTTCCCACTCCCAATGTGCCAGAGACTGTTCTGTGCTCACTATAGCTATGAACAGTATGAGAAAAAATTCAGTTTAATTCTCTGCCTGGTGCCATGATGATTCCAAATGTGAGCTCAAGGCATAGCCTCAAGACTGGAGTGAGCCAACCGACCAGACTTGCACCCTAATTTTCATCAGCCTAAATGGCACAGAGTCAAATTCCCCTTAATTTGGCTGAAGTTCAGTTACTGCTGCCAACAAGGTGGCCAATGATGCCCCAGGGCTGAGGAATTCCTGCCATGGCTTAGGCCAGTCATGAGCAAGTATGACCAGCAGAAGTTTAGGTGAAAGGAGTTGATGAGCTCATATCAGCTCCTATCTCTAGATTGCTCTGTCCCTATGATTACTGGGAAAGGGCAGGTTTACCCAAAGGCACAGCAGGTGGGACACTGAGGGCAGACTCTCTCACAGCTCTGGAGGAACTGTGGACATCTTTCCAAGAAAGCACAGTGAGCCTCCACAGAGATTTCACCACAGAGAGACAAAAGATGAGGCACAAACTGAATGCTTCTTATGGTTTCTTCCAACCAGAAGCAGCCTCAAAGTGTCTGGTTGTGCTGCAAAGGGTGTGCTGGCCATGCTGGCTGGGTTGAAGGTGGGGTGTCTCTGGCTGCCCTGACATGCAGGGACACTTCCCAAGCTGCACAGAGTCCTTGAGCAGCAGTGACTGCAAAACCCATCTCATACCCAGACAGGGAGGGGATGAGACTCCTCTAGGGATGTGACACTGGGAGAGGACTCTGATGGTTCCCATTTTTCACCTTGGTCAGATGCACATCTGGTCTCAGCTGTGGATCTTGAGTCTCTCTGCTTGTGCTTTTGCCATATGTCTCTGAGCTTGTGACAGCTTGGTTCATGCTCCAGGGTAATGCTTATTTACTGGCAGTAGGTTCAGCATTTGCCAGGGTAGGCAAGTTATTTGCAGAGTTTCTATTTCCTAATAGTCTTATAATGCAGCTCACTGTTGATAGTTTGTTTGAAAAGTCACTTTTCATATATAAACATATTCCAGTCAGTTATTATTTGCTTTTCTAACTCCTGTTATCAATAGAATTTATTCTTAACACCCCTCCCCACTCCATTAGAAAATGTTGTTCTGGAATATTTGTGTGTCTGAAAATGATAAATATTGAGATTTCTGCTTTTTATATTTGTGAAAGGGCAATTCATTTATTCAAGTACTCAACTTTTGACCCGATCTTTGGAGTAGTCACTTCTGCTGGTTGAATTATTCATAGTGAATAAATTATGCCATGGATTTATCCCCTCCTGTTTGTGAGGCGTATGCTGAGTAATCCTGATTTCTGAGAACAGAACCATCATTTGCGAGAATTCACTGAATAGTTGCATATCCGATGCTTTCCACGGCAGCCACAGTCTGGTCTCCTCCTTCCCCGTCTGCTTTCCTGGAGACAGCCAGGAGACCTGAAATGGAGGGAGAAGATTAAAGACAAGACCCTCTTTCAGGGGGAAATAAGACCACCCTATGTACAGCTTGAAGGGGCTAGGGTTGAAACCCACAGTCAGTGGAGCAGATCCTACATCCCACCTCCATCTCCTTTGGTTGAAGTCTCTCGGCTTCTGCATTTGGGCCAACATGTATAATTTAAGTCCTAGGAATTGGAAAGAAAAAAGGAAAATCAGCATAAACCCTAAATACAAATCCATTCTGCAGACATCCATGCTTTCAAGCAAGGTCCTAAGGAATGTTTTTTGTCACTCCCAGTGAAACTCTAGGACTTTCATCTCTAAACCCTGGCAGAGCTGCAGATGAAAAGCTCCTGATGTGGAGCTCAGCTTTTGATCTCTCCGTTAACTGCATGCTCTGCTGAGGAGCACTGCTGCAGCTCCACGTCCCTCTTCCAAAAGAAAACAAGTGTTTTCTTTGCCTCTCCCCATTTAATATTATCCCAGTTTACCCAAGGGATGGACGGCCCTATTTTCTGAGGGTCAAATATTATGACAGCTTTGGATGTCAGTGTTCTCACAGTACCTCTGGCAGTTATCTTCCAAAATAATTTCACTTGTCCTTTTTAAGGAATAAACTTTCCTGGATACTTCAGCTTTGATTCTTGCTGGGTTTTGGGGAGGGTTTTTCTCTGAGGGACAGGGTTCAGAGCTTTATTTATTTTTTCAGAGGAAAAGTCTGGCTGTTTTGAGATAGCTCTTAAATGAAACATGGAGCATTGCCAATCTCTGCAGAAGACAAACAGCCTTGATGATGCTGAGCTACCACTTGCTGCTGGGATTTTGAGGGCCAAGGACTGAAAAAGTGAAGTAGGAAGGATTTCCAAGGGAAACTGTGTGTGTGTCTGTATGAGATTCACTGATGGGAATGGAACTGCTGGAACTGAGGGCTGCTCACCACTTAGAAGTCTTGCAGGTAACATTAGGGAGGGAGGAGCTGATTTTCCACTGTTTTATATGGTATCCTTTGCTGCTACAGAAATGGAATGTAAACCTCTGACATGCCAGAAATCTCTGTTCAGGAGTTGGTATTGCTTTACACCCACTTAGCACTCAATTTGTGCTGGCTCAAACATCTGCTTAAGACAGTGGCAAATCAGGATAATTTTGTGGTAGTCCCGAGTCAAGTAATAGTGTAATCAAAAGTAATGGCCTTGGGGGGCTGGTTTTTTTTTTTTTTTTTTTTTTTTTTTTTTTTTTCACATGCACTTGCTCTTTCCCCTCCGTGGAAAGGGAGTTGCGAGGAAGGTGCTCAGCACATCCCCTGGCACAGCAGTGCCCCCACACCTCCCATGGCTGGGCAGACTCATCATCCCATGCTCTGAGATGTGTTAAAACCCTCTATAAAGCAATCCTCTGCCTCTAAAAGCTGCGACTCCAAAGTAACATGTCGCAGAAAGCTGCTTTTAATTAGAAGGAAAAGTGTATTTTAAGAGCATTTCAGCTAATGCATCCTAAAGCCTCCCGTAGAGGAGACCAGTTATGTTTTCACACCTGCTGTGTTACTGAGGGGAACTCCCAGGGATTGCTCTGATCAGCTGATTTTAATGCACAGTTTTAACCATCTCAATTAGGACTTTTGGCAATTTTCACTAATACATTACATGCATTTTTAAGCCCAGTTGAGTAAGGCTCTATGTCTCCAGTAGTGAGAGGGAGTAAACTGGGTATAGGTTAACTAGGACGTGAGAGGAAGCACTGCAGTGCCATGGCATGACTCTCTGGACACATTTAGCAAAGTGGTTAAAGAAGAAAGGTACAACTTGTCTTTTCTTAGTTGTGCCATTTCTGGGATCATGCTGGGAGCACATCTGCTCACTCCTGCAGGACTTCTACCTTTCCCTTGCTGATGGACAAGAAGACACAGGTTGTCTCTGCCTCCCTGAGTCTCTCCAGCTTTTCTCTTTATTCTCATGTTGGGGGTCCTCCCAGGCTTCCCCAAAATCTTTGCAAAGATGTGGGATGTTCACTAATGTCCAGAACAGTCAGTGAGTGAAATACCTCAGTCAGCACAGGTGTACCTTGAGCACCCGGTGAATGGGAAGGGCTGTGCTCATCCCATGTCTCTTGTCACACACTGAACCCAAATCCAGTTCCCCTTTTTGCTGTGAGATTTTCAGCACATGAGCAGCCTAGTTTTTCTTCCCTCTGTTTCATCAGTACAACAGCACTGTTCCTCCCTTGGGACTCTAAGGACACCCCAGCAGCACTTGGATGCTGCTGTTTGGGCACCCACACAATTCCTTGCATCGTCTGTGCACTGAAGGCCTGGGATAATTTTTCAAAGATAAAATCCCATTCCAAAAATTAATTGCATCAAGTGCTGTGAGGTTTTGCTGAAACTCCCCTTTCAGATTTATAAGCCTGACAAATACAATTTTTTTCCCAGCTTGCTGGCCATCTGCTGATCCTCTATAAATATAGCTGATATAGTGCTTTGTCTTAAAAAGGAATAAGACACACATTTACACACAACCTGTAAGGGGGTGCCTGTGAAAGGTATTAGGAAACAGAGCTGGCCAGGACCCATGAATCACACAGAACAGTATGGCTAAATGTGCTGTGGGGTCAATTCACTCTAAGGGCTGAACAATCTTCCAAAACAGCCTGACATCCAGTAGAGGCCATGTTGTTTGTCTCTCCTAGTTGTTTTTCCTCTCACAGGATTTAGCATCCCTGTGAGGGGTTGAACTCAACCCAACTTTCACCTTTCCAGCAAGGTGCCAGATGGCTTGAGGACTGGGCCCCACATCAAAAAAAACCACCAAAAACCACCAAAAAAACCACCAACCCCCCCCCCCCCCCCCAAAAAAAAACCCAAAAAAACAAAACAAACAAACAAAAACCCCAAAAAACCCCAAACAAACAAACCAACAACAACAACAACAACAAAAAAAGGAGAAAGGAGGAAAAGGAAGGAAGGAAGGAAGGAAGGAAGGAAGGAAGGAAGGAAGGAAGGAAGGAAGGAAGGAAGGAAGGAAGGAAGGAAGGAAGGAAGGAAGGAAGGAAGGAAGGAAGGAAGGAAGGAAGGAAGGAAACAGCAGGTAAAGGGTGTGAGCACTAACATAAAAAGAAGGTATTATGTTTTCCTGGATTTTGCTACATGTTTTATCAAATTGTATGCACATAGGAGATGTCTTGCCTCTGCAGAGGTGAACATTCAAACATGGGTTATAAACTGGTTGATCAGCTGGGAAACAGCCTGATCCCCATGCTGATACCCTCATGCCCCTGCTCTTCGTCACTCCTAAACAGCATGTGAGTCCTTGGCATACAGATGTATATTCCTCTTAGGAGCTGCCATTTTTGCATATACATTTCCCTCTCTGTTTCTAGCCATTGAAGCTCTGAATGTATTTGCTCCCAGATTTTGCAATAAAGGAAGTTCTTGGCAATTTATTTTCCCTCCCTGGTTTGTGAATCCCATGTTGGCTTGTGGGGAATCCCTGCAGGAAGACACAGGCAAACAAGGGGCACAGCATCTCCTCAGGCATAAAGAAATGGCCTTTGCCTGGTTTTGTAGCCTGAGAAACCACGGCCAGAGCCCGCCAGAGAATGGGAAGAACAGAGGTTGGGTTTTTCTCCAGAGAGCTGGGTCTGTAAAGACAGTCTAATGGCACAGGGCTGGAGCATTTTGAGGCTGCTCCTCTCCCTATGACCTGCCTAAGCCAACTGGGATGAGTGACAGATTTCTTCTCCAAGGCCAGTGGGGAAAAATCTTCCATTGCTGCAAAGCAGCCTCAGGAGAGCATCTCTGTGACTGGAATGAAGAGCTTCTGCAGCTTTTTCATGCCTCTCTATGAAGGTCAGTGTCAGTGTCCCTGGCCAGGGAGGATCCCTTGCTCGTGCCCTGCCCTGTCCCCTTGCCTGCCCTCTCTGCACAAGCCCCTGAAGTGCATGAGTGGCACTTGGGCAGATGTTCCAGGGCTCCTCTGGCACTCCACAGTGCTCTCAAACCCCGCAGGCAGGGCCCTGTGTGCCCGTGGAGGGGGAGACGTGGCCCATTGTGCATTGACAAGGACTGGAAGACAGTAAACAAATAAATCAAAAATAATTGAAATGACACCATGGGAAATAACTCCCTGGGGCTTGCAAGCAGACAACTTCTTCCCAAGGAAAGTTACTGGGGATGCTGCGTTGGAGATGTCAATGTAATGACAGCAAAACCAAAACCCAGCCCAAACCAGGGAGCGTTTTACTTTAACTAACGGGTCCCTTTTAAGTGTAGGATGTTGACATTGTGTTTGAATGGGGGCACCGTAGGAGCCCAAACTTGCCATACATGTATTTCCAAACCTACCACCTTCTGTAGAAACATCAAGGGAATACATTTGAATGGAAATAAATTCAGCTAACGCCTATTGATGCAAATGGGTAATTTCAAGTGCATTAAAGACTGCGGCCAGAAACGCTTCAGCAAACAATCCAGATCATGTTTTAATTAAGGTATTTTCTTTCTTCTTCTTTCTTTTTTCTTTCTTCCTTTTTTTGTTCCCTCCATTTGTGGGCACAATAGCAAAGAATCCTCTCTGTGCCTGAGAAGACAAAATTACACCTAAAAACCAAAGCTGTCTAAAAACATGTGCTTTGATAAACATACATGGACATGAATTTAATTGTGCCCGTGCGCTTTCACTCTGCAAAGGTGACAGCTGAGCCAATCATCGAACTAATTAACATACACTGCAAAGAGATTCCTCTTTTCTCAGGCCCGGGACAGATGGCCTATGCCACTCAGCCAGCTTCCTGCACCTAATCCCCTGCTCCTATTTGCTCCAGTGGCTGCAGATATTTGCATTCACTCAACAATAACCCATTGAAACAAATCACTCCCTTTTTTCTTGCCACCTCCAAGAAAGCCTTACACACCCCTGCCAATGTGGAAATGCTGCCACAAAAGAACCAATTATTATTTACAGGAAAATATCAGAGAAAGGAAAAAAAAACCACAACAGGACTGCGGGTAAAAATAAAATGAAGCCTTTAAAAGAAGTAGGGCTGGGCAGTGGGGGGGTGGTGGGGGTAAGAAATAAAATAACATTTCTGAAAGGGTTTAGTTCATAAAGGACAACCCTTATTCAGAGTGCCTGGAGCAGGTTTTCATATTTTTTTGCCTACTCCTGTTGCCATTGAATCCAATAGTGTGCTTTGCTTGTTAACAAGTTTTATGCTTTATTTTGGACAATTGTTTTCTGCCTTGGCCAACAATACAGATTCAGATTTGTTTTGTAACAGTCCCTTTTCCAGCAGCCCACCCATTGCCAAGAATAAAAACGGTTGTAAAGCAAGATTTATTCTCAACAGTATCTTTTATCTAAGCACATCCCTAGACGCTCTGTGGAGAAATCCAGGACTGGGTAGCCTGAAGCTGCATTTTTCGTGTTGGAAGACTCTGGTGCTGCAACATCCCCAGCTGCTTCCCACCAACTGTTGCTGTCCCCTGGGGGTCCAGGGTGGACTCTTAGGAGGGGGTTCTGAAGGATGGGCAGACCTTAGAGTGGGGTAATGGAGCTGCCTTTGGTATTGTTGGTGGTTTTGAGCACCCTACTCCAACCTATCCTGCAGCCCAGGGTTGCAGACCAGTCTTCCAAGCTTTCTCAGAAGTCAGGGTGTGCTGGTTTTTTTGGATCCCATGAAAAGAGTGGTTTTAAAAATACACTAGTGTGTACTGTGATGCCCTGCAATGTGTTTTCAAGGATGCAGAGCCTTTGCCATGGCTGTGAGAAGAGTCCCCATCCAAGCTGCGGGAAGAGGCACTTCCCAGAGCCCTTTGGCAGTGCAGAGCAAGGAGTATGCAGTGATGGGGAAGAAAAAAAAGTAAAACCAATGGGGCATTAGGGAGATCAAAGAGAAAATTATTTGGGAAAATCCTTCAAAATGCACTGATACAATCTTAGGATAAGATTCCTCTAGAAGGACTTCTTCAGACAATCCTTAGTGCTTGGATACAAACCAAGACTGCTAGGTCCTAACAACACACCTGTAACATCTCAAATGTTGGTAAAAAACATTACCAGCTGCTTGGATAAGGTTTGAAATTATTGCTTTGGGGTTGGTTTGGTTGGTTGGTTTGTTTTGCTTTTCGAATAGAGAGGAAGTTCAAAATATCTGACATCCAGAATCATTCCCTGTGTTATTTCTGGTATAACTTTAATCAGTTTCATCACATTTATGCTGTACTTTATTTCAGCTGACTGAGATGATCCCAGCAATTGATTCAAGTGCTGAGTGATATAACCAATTAACTGAGTCTTCTTTCCTGGATTATGAGATACAAAAATATCTGTTCTTGGGAGTGGCACAGTTGATTGCATGGCCTCATGTTTGGCTACTGGTGCCTTGGGTGAGCTCTTCTAGGGAAAAATCAAAAAGGCTTCCTGACATCTATCTGCCCTGATATATTGGTTCACATAGTAGGATCTCAATCCATGATGGGTTAATTCCAGCATTAAAATACTATTAATCACACTCAAGAAGGAGCCTGCAGTGACAAATTGAATAGCTTCCCCTCCCTCTTGCAGTCTCTGTTCAGTAGAAACACTCGCAATAGTTCTGGAGGATTATAAACATCAGATTTTCAATGAAATTCCACAGGAGTATCCACTGAAAAATTCAAGATACAATTCCAGACCAAGGACTGTCAAAGAAACTCCTCAGCAAATATTTCCACATCCATCAGAAGAGTCAAGGCATGAACATTTGCTTCTAGTTTGAGATCTTTGCCCAGGCTTTGTGTTCAAGCACTCATGTGCTTTGCTGGTGAAATGAGGATTTGCAGAGATGTGCAGAGCCTGTCCCTGTGGACAGGTAGGTCAGGACACCAGGGCAGCTTACCCTCCTTGAAGGTGCAACAGGAGTACTTTATAACACAAAACAGCTTCCCAGTGATCTCAAACCCCAGGTACTTTTACTTGTTTTCACAAAATTTGTACTTCTGCTCCGTCTGTTGTCAGAGTCACATGGAGAGACCAAAGCAGAGCAGGAGAGGCTTTTGTCCATTTATCTCCAGTTCAACCAGAGTGATGACAAGCAACCAACCAACATCTGAGCAGGCTGTGGTGAAACTTCCTGCTTGGCTGTGCAGCCTTTCTCCTTGCAGATCGGCAGCCCCTCTACAGGGTCCTCCTGTGACCTGCAATTCCTCAACCTCAATTCTCCAAGGTCGAGTGCCCTAATTAAAACCAACAGAAAATGAGAATGCCATTTTGCACACTGCAGCTCAGTCTATGGGCTGGTTTGATCATTCCTATCACCTTTTGCACATTTCTAATATCTTCTCCACATCCATCCAGCATGGGAATGGTTACAGGAACACAGCTAAGAAACCCATTACAGGGGCGGTGGGCCCACTTGCTATTCCCTCTTATCTTTCCAACAGATCCAGTCTCTTCACAGAGGCAGGAATCCATCCCTGCTATTTTTCCCCTGGAGCTGTCTCCTACTCTAGACATCAAATGAATATGCAAGGTGGAAAGATTGCAGCCTGGTGAAAAGCTCTGCTCTTCTTTGCATCCTAAATAACCACTGATCTCTCTGTAAAAATAACTTCTCTGAGGACTGCACGAATTCACTGGCTGGTTTGCATGCAATTAAAAGAAACCCAACAACGACAAGAAAATCCCCTGTATTTTTAAGACGGAGCAATTTTTCATAGCAGGGCTTTTAAACTCCCTATAAATGTGAGATGCCAGTGGTTTCTCATGAAAACAAAAGATCCCGGGGCTTAGCTCTCTGCTGAGAGGGGAGGAAGCGCCAGGGTAGGAGTGAGGGAACATTCAGTCGGGCTGCTCTGACAGCTTTATAGCCCAGATACAATGGGCAGAGCCCCGGTACTGCCGAGCCCCATCCCGGCGGCTCCGCCGATTCTCCTGCCCGGCCCGGCCCGACCCGGCGCGTCCCGCACCGGGGCCCCGCACACCTTTGTCAGACCCCCCGCCAGAAAAAGCGGCTGTTTAGCAAAACAAAAGGACTCCCGTAATCTACTTATTGTGCCTCATTAGGATTGCGGGCGCCCTGCTCTAATGGGAAAGTTATAGGATCAGGCGGGCGGCGCTGCGGGGTTACCGCGCCGGGTAATAAAGACATTTTTTCCCCCGTTCATGTCCAAGCATGACAAGACACAGCGACTCGCTCCCGAGAAGCCGCTTGACATCTTCATTGTTCTACCTACGCCGCTAAACACTTTTTTTTTTTTTTTTTTTTTTTTTTTTTTGTTCCCCATCGTTTCTTGGGGTGAGCGTCCCGAATCCAAGCGTGGCTTTTCCAGGGAGAGAGAGGGGCTTTGGTTGGGCTCTTTGTCCGCTCCCGGCTGCAGGAGGGAGCTCAGCTCGCTCGGGCAGGATCTCTGCTCATTTTCAAAGGAGAGTCCTGGGCAGATGTTATCGGGGATAGTTTATATAAATCCGAGCCTAGGTTAATTCAGAAAATATGTCGTTTCTGCAGCAGCTGTGAACCACACAATGTTATCGTGGCTCCTGATATGCGGGCACTTAGATAACATGACAGTCCCTGGGTGATAGGGTCATATCAACCTTTGATGCTGAAACACATGCAAATTCCCCTTAGAGTTGGAAATGCAGCGCTTCTGGGGGCTGTTTAAAGAAGACATTGTTCAGATAGTGTTTCTCACTGAAGCTGCAGTTTCTTATTTCCCAAGGAGAGGAGCCAGCACTGTTGGATATTACAGAAGCCCCTTAGAAACATTTGAGAGAGAGCTTAAAATTAACCATTATAGCCCAATTTAAATGGATTTATGGAACATAAAATAAAACAAAAACTTGGCTTGTTTAAGAAACAAAGTCAAAAAAATCTGACGTGCTCAGTAAATGCAGCAGCCAGAGTCGTGCTGCAGAAAACATTTGTGAAACACTGAGCATTTGACTTTTTCTTCATATGTAATTTAATTCTAATGGACCATTTTGTGTCATCAGTGTTGAAGTGAGAATACTTGATGAAGTCTTCAGGGGAAAGGCTTAAAAAAACAGTGACATGGTAAGGACACAAAGATTTCAAAGCCTCCAACAGCCTAAAAAGGCCTCAGTCCAGAGCACTTTATTTAGGCGAAACAGAGGTTTCCAGCATCTGAGCTGACTAACCACACAGCCTGTTTCAAAAAACATTTAAAAGTAGATCACCCTTGTAGGAAACACATGTATTATTTAATGGTTCATGACAACGCTGCCTTTCAATTTGTTGAAACACATTTGAATCAGTGTTGAGGACTATCACACCCAGGGGACACTGGGGAAGGAATTTTGGATGGTGCAAGGTCATTCCCTGCTTTGCCTGAGATAAACTTCCCTCTTCCAAATGCCCTAATCTTTTCCTGATATCCTAGTGCTTACAAAAAAAAATCAGTATGGCTTCTTAAAGACAATGGATGGTCAACATTTGTTCTACTCAAAGATAAATTCAGTTTGTAATCTCATCTGAAGAGGAGCTGTCTGTATGGTGGTAAAATAAAATAAAGTTTTAGGTTTTTATTCTTATTAGATATTTTTTATATTGTCAGTGTGATAATACTAAGGTGGATTTATCTTTTGGTTTTTCCCCTCCCATACCTCTCTGAAGCACCCCTTGCACACACAGTCCCTGGAAGCAGGTGTGTTATGGTTTCTGTGAGGGATTATGGAATTGAAATCTTTGCTGTGGGTGATGAGGAGCCCAGGTCTGTGAGCCCTGGCAGTGCTGCTACCAGGGTGACACATAACCCAGCTCTCCTAACCACGTGTAAATGTTTGCTCTCCAATAAGTGCAATTCCAAACACAGTCTGTGCTTACATGCATGGAGTGCACAGAGCCTTCAAGCAAAACGCTGTAGCCAGCAGATATGGCCTTCCCAGGAATGCCATAGGAGGAGGGAAGAACAGTGGCTGTTCTTTGGAGGCATTTAGCCAAAGTGGGAGAGCACTGCCAGGGTGTGTAACCTGGGAAGATGCTGCCCTTTTGGGCAGAGCAGATGTATTTTGCAGAGCTCTAGGCAAGGACAAGTCTTGGAAGGTCACAGCTAATGTTTCACCCAGTAGCCTGCAAGGAGACCAAATGTCTTGGAGATACAACATTTCTTATGGGTGTCTCATAAAAAACTTATTCTTGCTGCATCCACTGAGCTGTCCCTCCCTAGAACAGCAAATACACAACAAAACCCAACCAAAAATGAAGTCGAGCTGTGCTGCCACAAAGAGCAATGCATGGGCTGAACCTGGAGTGATGCCATTTTCCTTAATCTGTTCTTAGGGAGGTAACAAATATCCAGTTTCTCTTGTGCATCTACAGCTTTGAGGCCTCTTTGTGAGCAGAGCTAAAGTCAAGTGCATCAGTAATGCCTGTTATTGTGGCAGACACCACAGAGAGAGCATTAGGAGCTCCCTCCTCACCCAGGGAACACAAACCAGGGTGTGTTTATGGCCCAATAATTGCTTGTTTGTGTAAAGTAATGATGTCCCTGTTTGGCTTTTAGACCAATTAGTAGAATAAAGGTGGTAAAAACACCAACATAATTAGTCTAATGACTATAAACCGCTGACACTAAGTGTAAAATCTCTAGCCTTTTTGACACCCCGGTTTTATAGTGCAATATAAGGAGGGCAGTAACGTTAGCATGTAGGGGAGTTCCTCTGCTTTTGTAGCTGACTTTGAATGCCCCTGCACAATCCGATGTGTTTCGATCGCCTGGGGTGGCTGGCTGTGGTCTCATATTAAAGGAAAGTTGCCTCTGCTAATTATTCTTTGTACTGCTTTTTCCCCTTGCTAATTAAGAGTGGCAGAGAGATTTGATTGTCATGTTTTCCTAGTAGTTAAAAAAAGACAAAATCGAACCTCTACCCACCCCAGATCCCCAGGCTGAAGCAGATGCTGCTCCTTGCATTCAGGGTTTCATTGCTTTATCAATATGTTACCAGCTGAGATTGCCAGGGAATTGCTACCAGCACTGGAAGGCATTAAAAATCAGCCCTCTAGTGCCAGCTACAATGCCAGGGCTGTGTTTGGTGGGTAAACAGGAGAGTTATCTGGATGTGCAGCTCCCTCTGAAAACATGAACAGCTCCACTGTGGCACCACAGCTCCCTTCCTGGTGCAGTTTAAAAGTGACTGTGGAGATTTTGAAGGCCAGCATCCACTCTGGGATAATTATTCACCTGGAGACTCTCTTGAAAAAAGCAATGCAAGTTCTTTTGGGGGTCTCTTCTGCTGATGTGAAAACCCCTTTGGTTCTTTCAGTGCTAGAGAGATGTGCTACACCATCCCTTTGTGTTGCACTTATGGCAGCAAAACTGCTATTGCTAAATCCATCCTTCTCCAGTGAGCTGACTTCTGCTGGAAAAATCCACTTTTCATTGCACAGGAGCAGCACAACTGGGAGACTATGCTGCATCACACAATGGCACTGGGTGCTCAGAGCAGTGAACTTCCATGTACCTGCCACAGTGGTGGAGACTTACATCACAGTGCACATTCCACAGCACAGCAGAAATTTTCTGATGTGTTATTCAGCGTGTTGTCTGATCACAGCCTGGGGCAGTTGGTGGATACCTCAGATTTTCCTGGTGAGTGTGGGGGATGAAGAGGCATTGCAACCCCAGTCTCTCTGCTCCTTCAGGCCTCCTTCAGGACTCTCTGAAAGTTCCCGAATTTGCCCCTAACATCCTGGACATGATTACCTTTATGACCTCTGCTTTTGCTCCATTTCCACACCTCCACACCTGCCCTGGAACAACTCTCTCAAAAAGGGGCTCCTGCATCTGTTTAAGGCCATGAGGGAAACCCAGCTGTCTCATTTTAGGAGTAAAGCAATGGCTTCACCCAACCTGTTTTCCAAGTCTGTCCCCAGAGGACTCTAAGGGCATGGGGACATCTGCAAACAGCAGAGAGACAGCCTTAATTTCCAGCTGTTGGTCATTGCAGCCACTGCTGGTTCTGCTCACCAGCAGGATTTGGTTTCCTCTTGATCTATTAGGGAAGCTGGTCTGTGGCTGCCTTTGCAGATGACCAGAATAATGAGACAAAACAACAGGGACCTTTCACATGGCAAATTATATAATAATGTATTTTTTTTCCCTAAAGTATTTTTTCCTAAGGACACATCTAATGAAAAGGAATTGGGAGTGGCGGCATTCTGACCATAAGTTTGAACCTCTCAATGCTTAGAACTCCCTGGATTCAGGCTAGTTTTGCTGAAGGCTTTTAGAATTTTTTGATAGTTTCAACGGATGTGAAAACCATAATTTGTTGAATTAAAGATGATAGTAAAGGGAATATCTCTTGCTCAGAAAGCTCAGTTTTGGGGTTTTGAAGCATTTATCTTTTAGCAACATGTCCATCTTTCTTCCAGCCTCTGCTGAAGCTCAGCCCTCATGCTCCGGACTGCTCTCTTTGCATGGCTTATCTAAAAAAGTTTCTGCCTTCCTTCACTCTTTTCAGATCAAAGGGAACATTATCAGTTTACAAAGCACCCCCGTTTCTTCCTGTCTCCCAGCACCTCTGCCTCACTAACCTTCCCTGCAGGGTCAAGGGATTGGGACCGAGGCTGCTGGGAGCCCTGGCTCCCCCTGGACAAGGGTCGCTGTGGAGGTTTTCTGCCCTGTGAATTAGAAATCCATGCCTAAGTTTCCTATGCCCAGGAAAATTTGCTTAGTCTGATGGTGCAGGGCACCAAACATTTCTGGCAGAAATGAACCCAGGGAGTTCTGGAGGGATTCAGTTTGACCCCCTGTCCTTGATTTGCTCTGCAGGGAAGAAAGGAATAAAAGGCATAAAAATGTAAGTTAAAGACAGAGTGTCACCCTTTGCTTTGAGTTTCCTGCCTTTTGTCAGGCTAAGTGCTCAATGCTATTTAAATGCAAGTTTTCCATAGGAGAATCCTCCCCCAGCCAGGCTTCCATGGAAGGTTTTGCAGTGCCCGTTGCCTTCCTGGCTGCAAGCTGGGGAGCAGTTCATCCAAAATCGCCTGTCATCACAGAGTTCACTTAATCTCGGGGTTTCATTATGGTTGGGTGATGTTTCCTTGAGGGTGGGAGCAAAGAGAGGAGGAAGCATTTCATCCTCTGTCAGGTTTTGTCACACAGTAGTATTACCTAACCACTTCTTGCCTCAGTTTACCTCCTAATTCAATGGCTAACAACTGGTGGTGTGGGGGCATTACAAATCTGTAACATTTCCAAGTGCCTGAACATCCCTTGTGGGTTGCACTTAAGTTGGAACAATTTCTTCAGAAATCTCTTTTGCTAATGCTGCATTTTTTTCCCTTGCCAAGATGGCCAGATGGATCTTAGTTAAAAAAATTGAATTAATATTATTTTTTGCTAGATTCTCATTACAGTATGTTACTGATAGAACACTTGCTTCTTAAATATTTTCTCTCTTCTATCTATCCCACCCCTGTCTTGCCCCTAAACAGATTCTCAATTAACCACGAGAACAGATTCTCAATTAGGAATGGGCAAAACTCACAAGCTCATTTTCACATATTTATATGGTTGGTCAATGTTTTCTGTCTCAGATGATATTTCTCATTGGTTTTCAATTAAATAAAAGCATCTGCTCACTGGAAAAATGTTTCAGCACAACTGAAGCTACAAACCAGTGTTGTTCTTTGGTAAAATATGTGCTGCATCTTTTTTTCTCTTGGTGGTGACCCTAATTTTTAACCTTAATTTTTCCCAGAGGTTATTGAATCCTGAATTTTCCCACTGGTCTAGTAAGATATGAGGTAAGGACCCTCTCTAAAAGCCAAACACAAGAAAATAAGTGAGAGTGTAGTTATTCAAGTGTAGACATGTCTGCTTCCCAATTCTGCATTGACTGGATATACTTGATTACACCTGAAGATACACCTGATTTCACTTGGAGAGCACACAGGTTGTCCTTCACCTTCTAGGACTGGGTGGAAAGCCAGGGTAGCTCCATCAGACCAATGGAGCTTTACTGAGAGAAGCCATGGGATTTTATGGCTGAAATTCCTGCCTGAGCAAATCACTGTGATTCATGCTGTGACTTGAAAACGCAGTGGATGTGCTGAAGGCCAGATTATCCCAGAAAAAAACCCAAATGGCCTCTGTATTGGTCACTCATTCTTTCCAGTGGTGGCTCTGAGCACAGTCCAGGAAGGACAGAAAGGGATTGATTCACCTTCACCACTGCTGAACTCAAGCAAACTCCAGGCAAAGCTGGTTTTCTTGGGGGGGAGCTGAGGTGAAGAAAAGTTAATTTGTCTGCCCAGGTGAGACCATCCTTCCTACTGTAATTTCATATTTGAAAACACAGCCCTGGCCTGAAGCCTATTTTCAGGATTTCAGCCTGTCCCAGGTCAGCCCTGGAGCACCAGGAAGGTGGGACAGGCTGTCCCTTGCTGCTGGGATCTGCGGATGGGTTTAAGCACCGGATTAGCTGCAGAATAGCTAAGCTCCTATAAGGCTTGGGAAAACATGCTGCCCTTCCATGCTTAGTGGGTTTGCCAGGCTCTCCTGTCACTTAGAATGAATGGGGAGAGAAATCATTATTTAATTATCTGGGAAGCCCTTTAAAAGACTAATCAGCAAGGAATTTCTCTCCAGTAGTAACAGCTGGCTCTCACACTATGAGTCACAAAGAGAGATATTAAAAGGCTGTTTTTCTCAGTTAGTGAACTTATTAACTGTGCTCTTCTCTTTTATAGAAATGCTGCTTTGTTCTCTAACAATGGTCCCCAGCCCTTGAGAAACATGACAGCATGCTGAAGGGAATGGGCGGCTGTCTTACTGTAGATTGGGGTTTACCTAGTCCAGAATCTCACACTTCAAATGTCAGTTCTGCTTTTTTGGGGGGTTCAGATGAGGCTCTTCCCTGCAGTAAAGGGGTCTGTCATGAGAGGAGTCAAATAGAGGATGCACCAGGAAGGGGCACAGCTATTTGTGCAGTGACAGCCAGCAATTCACTGCCCTGCTGCCCTTGTAACTAGGGAAAATTGCATCCAAGCTGACTTCCCTTTGGAGAAGCAGTGGTTTGCCTCAGTGCTGTGGGAATGGCAGAGAGGAATGAGCTTAAAGGAGTGGGTTGGGCAGGATGAGATGAAAGATATCTCTCTGAATGAGAGTGGGACATGGAGAAGAGGTGTTCTTTTCAGGACAACAGCTTCTACTCAGGGCTGTGAGTCGTCACCAAGTTGGGAAGACCTGACCCAGCTCTGCCCAGAAATCTCTCTGCACCAGCTCTCCTCATGCCAGTGCTCAACACTGCTCTCTTGATTCAGGAATGATAACAGCCACTGGGCACCTATTAAACCTCAGCGCAAGGAAGTGGTTTTAAGTTCAAGGGACATCTTAAGTGGTATTAAATGAGGGAAGCCATGTCTCAGGCTAATTCTTATTCCAGGCTACCCATTCCTATCTCTGGGCTTACACTTTGGGCACCAGGTTTGCTCTCCTCTGCAATCTGCTGTTGTGTAATGAGAACTTCAAAACTCAGACCCCATCAGCCCCTCCAGCTCTGTCAGCCAGACCCTTGGCCTTATCAGAGTTTTGCAGAGTTTTGCTGTCTTCCTTCCCTGGGCCTGTCAGCCCTCAGAGGGTTTAAACATGCAGCTCTTCAAACACAACTGGTCGAACAGTGCAGTGTAATTGCTGTGGGAGTGTGGGGACTGGGGACCAGATCCCTGCAGGAAACTGGAGCACAAATGACTGGAGAGGGGCTGGTTGTGTGGGAGAGCAGCTGGGCAGGGGCCAGGGGTGTGCTTGGCTCTGGTGGGGACCTGAGGTTTTGGGGTGCACATGTGTGGTTGTGTACCTCGAGGAGGGACTGAAGGGGAATGGGATTACAGTTTACTGAATATCCATTCCCATATGCACAGTGATTTGCTGCTTTGAATTTTTTTTTCAAAAATATTTTTCTCTGTGCATGTGTATAAATTTCAGACCTCCAAAAGAGGCTTCCCTCCCCCCCAAGATCAAGCATTTAAATGTGAAAAATATTTACAGGGTCAAATTGAATTCCTACTATTTGAGCAAGTGTCTCAGCTCAACAGAGAGGAGGAATCTCTGTCCAGGTGACATTGGGCTCTCTGCTGCAGGGGAAAATGAGCAATAATGTTTACCTTGCACAGACAAAACCAGTATGAACACAGCCATCCTCTCCTCTTCGGGGGCCCTTGCTGAAGACAGACGGCTCAGCAGTCTGGCAGTAATGGATAAATCTCAAAGGGCAATATTTCAGCTTATATAAGGGGATGGGGCTTCCTGCCAAGTGAGCTTCTACAATTTACATCAGGGAGGATTTGGCTGCAGATAAATCAGGTAATCATTCCCCTGGAGGAGCTGCGGTACCATCAGCGCTCACCTGTCTGCTCAGCATCAGAGCCAAGCCCGTCCTCCCCCAGGCAGCTCCAGGTATGCATTGCACATTTGGGGTGCTTTGGGAGAGGGAGGCCCTGGCAATGATGAGAGGCATTGGCAAACCCAGGCGTGCATAAACATTGGAGAAATAGGTGTTTAACTGGAGTGCTTTCCCTTAGAGAGGAGACCCCGCCAGGTGGGTGAATTGCCCTGAGGGATCCATGTTCAGCTCCCTCCTTTGCCTCTTTTTTCTGTGTCATCAGTCTCTTGGTCTGCTGCCTGCCAGCACCTCCTTCAGTCTCCTGGCCTGAAGGTCGAGAATTAAGCAGGACTTCTCCTGTTAGTCCTGTCTGTGCAAGAGATGGGATGGAAAGCAGGGCGAGCAGTGAGCAGTATTTCCACCTCTCCTGGCTCACATCCCTGCACAGCTGTTGCTGTGGGGGAACACACACCATCGTTGTGGGGTTGTGCAGGCTCACCCTTCCCTCCTGCTCCAGGACAGATCTGGGAGAGCTGGTGACTCAGAGCTGTCTGCACCAGAGCTTGTCCTGGGGCTGCTCTGATGGAGCTGCTGGAACCAGCCCTCCCTCCCGGCACTGCCTGCAGCTGCAGCTTTGGTAGCAGACACACATTTCCAGCTTCTGGCTGTCTGCATCTGTTCAGGAGCGGGATTTGCTCCCAAGATTTTGCCCATGCATCCACCACTTGTAATGCTCAAGCTGGTAGGATACAAGCCAGAACACTGGTGCAAACACAGCCCTGCTTCCCCCTCTCTCCTTTCACCAACCAGAGCTTTCCCTGGAGCTGCTGGATGTAGATGAAGCCTTGCTGAGCTGAGGTTTTACCTGATGCTCACAGGGAGGTCTTCCTTTGCCTCTGCTCTGCTTGCCTGCAGCTTTGTTTATAAATAAAAAGCAATTTGCTCCTTATTGTTTGTATTTTGTTTTCATACTCAGTGGTCTCACAGCATGCAGGGGAGGTACACACATGGGGAGCTCTCCAGCATCCCAGGGGAGATCAATAAACCTCTAATCAGTGCTCTGGGAAAGAGCTCTTCTCTAGATTGCTTTGATATGTGTATGAGAGAAGGATATGATGGTGCCTGCTTAAGAAAGGGCCTTGCTGGAGATCCCATTCCCAGATCTCCCCAGCTGTTTTAAAAAACAAGGAGGGAAAGGTATTTCAAGTTTTGCAAACTGCAGCTTGATGCACAGAGAATTAAAAGTTCAACCTGACCGCCCTGAACTGGTTATCTGCTGCTCTGGACAAGACTGGGAGTTTTTAAAACACCTGAAGGGGCCCAGCACATCAAATAGAAGTGTTGGGGCAATTTGTGTCATTTGGGGGCTAGAGGGACCATGAAGACAGTGCTCAATGGCACTGGGTGCCTGAAAAACAACTGAATTGAGCTGTCTTAAATCAAGTCACTGTCAGAGGAGAAGACTGAGACAAGATCTCCTGCAACAAAGGCTCGTGCCTGTTTCAGCAAAGAGCACTCACATCACTGGCTATCATAGGATATCAAAGCATTTCTGGCCTATGCTGCTATGAAAGCTCCTTAAGAGATAAGAAAATATGTCTTTATATTTGCCATTTGATTATGAAAGGAGACATTTTAATCAACATTTGTCAGCCTGTCTGATGTATAAATACTGTTTTATTCTGTTAGAGTGTGCTACAGCCTGTTAGCTCACAAACAGCAGAGATTATCTCATTTATGGGGAAACTGTGGCTTTCTTTTTCTTTATTGGGCAAAATTCCTGCTGAAGTTCTATCAGAATTGATGGATCTCACCTCAGGTAAGTGTCCCTGGGGGCAAAAAGAAAAGGGGTCAGACACAAAAGTATTTCAGAACTAAATTCAGAAACAAGAGGACAGGAGTGGCTGGTGTAAAGGGTCCAAGAGGAGCCACCACATAGGAGGGACTGGACCCCAAGGATGTGAGCCTGGTGTGGATGTGGGTGCAGTTGCAGCAAAGATGTTGAAGATTATGATATTTGTGAAATACAAGGGGGAAAACCAGCCCTGGAGCACTGCTTCAGCCTTCCTTCTCCCTCCATTTGACCTGTGCAGTGAACTTGTGCATCTCCCTGTCCTGTCCCAGCACCTTTGCCCATCTCCTCTCTGTCATGAGCACCCCCAAATCCATCAAAAGAAGTGTATGAACAGCCCTGCTGGATGTGCCATGGGCTAGCTGATATTTTTTCCACTCTAGGTAAATAGATGCTTTGGGGCAGGAAGACACTGTGGGGGTATGGTGACCTTGGATGTGTTTTGCCCAGTAATTAGCTGGAGGCAGCTGTGCCTCCTGGAGAGGTGATGTGCTCTGGGCTGTGTCCTCACCTGACTGTGTCCTAAAGTAGTCCTGCTGATGGGGATTCAGCCAGGATCATGGAAGTGCTGTCTGCCCCGTATCCTGCAGCATGGAGGGAATGTTTGTACAATGAGTGTGTTGCTGCACATCCTTCACCTCAGATGCACAGTCTGCAGCACCTCAAATGAAACCCAGGTAAGCTCCAAGTGGCATTGTGGTTTGCAGATTTCAGGTGTGACAGATAGGGATTTATGATGTTCAGCTACATTGGTGCTGCCTACAACTTCCTCTTTGCTTTTCTTTCTGGTACTTGAAATGTCCAGGTCTCTCTGTGTGCTGCTGGTGCTGAGGATCTGATTTGTGCTATAAAGTGTTGTAAGCAGGGGTAGCTCTCAGTGCTTCAACACAGACATATAAATCTTCCCAAGTCTGAGAGATTTCCAGCTTCCAAGTAAATATTTGGTGGCCTCCATTTCTACAGAAACAAAGCCAGACACCAAAGGCACCTGTTTAGAAGCAAAACACAGAGCAAGATCTAAGGCCATGGCTTGATGCTATTTCTATGCCTTCTGCTACAGCTCAGTTAAAAAGCATTTTTTGCAGAGAAAAACGTGACACTTAAAAGGTAACACATTCTTTTCACCTTCCAGTTTCCAATTCAGTTTGTAACTTAGCCCCAAGAAGTGATCAGGGGCTGCTTTCTTTTCAGCTTAAAATCTCTTTTTTCATGCACTGGTTGTCAGTGCTCCCGAAAAGATTAAATAAGGCAGAGGTAATGTAGATTTAAAGAATTTTCCAGATGAAGTGCCAGAGCACTTTGAACTGAAGAAGAAAGAGGTTGCTGTGAGGAGACTGGTTGGTGCTGGGGGAAGGCACCATGGAGCTTTGCTCAGCACACTCTGTGTCGGTAAATGTGTCATGGCTGTGGAGCTGTGGGGGCTGGCAGAGCACCACTAACTCTGCTGTGGGGCACAGTGCAGTGCTTGCAGTGTGCTGGCCAAAAGCCACTTCCAGGACTGTGTGTCCATTCCCTGGTCCTTCCTCAGATGTGAGACCTGCTGTCCATGGCTGGGGGCTGCAGGAACCTTGCTCAGCTGCCATGGTGTTGTCACATAGAGTATGAGCAGTGCTGGTGGGGCAGAGGGAACCTCCACTCCCCTGAGCCCTTGCCCAGAGATCCAGCTCTGCATAAAGGGCAAAACCCCTCCAAGGGAAGGTAGTGTGGGAGGAAAAGCTGGAATGACAACAGGGATGCTTCCCGTGGCTTCCTCAGCCAGGGAAGGGGCATCAGACATCACCAGAGTCGAATGTTGCTGCTACCACCAGAAAAAGATGTATCAAGGGCCATTTCTCCTCCTTATCCTCCAAGGGAAAGATTCCACCCTGTTTCAGCACTGAGGATGTCTGGGCAAGAAGATGAGCTGCCACAAAGGATAAATTACCCCTGTTATCTCCAGATGGATCAGATCTCTGACTGATGATACCAGCCCATGAGGAGGAACGTTCCAGGGAGATTTGTGGAAGCACTTGCTCTGTAATTCTCTCAGAAGATGCAGAGTTACCTTCTGGCCATAGGCAGTGGGTGGAGGGAGTAGTAGGGGGAGGAACAAGATTTAATAAAAATAATAATATTAAAAAAAAATCCCCTTTATATTTCAGTAACAGCTCTCCCAACATTCCCAGACCAAATTAATTAATGAAAAATTCCTGGCAGGTGGGTATGAATTCCATAGATAGATGAAAAGAGATTTGGAGAATAAACAGTTTTGAGTCACCCAAAATGGTACTGGAGTGGGTAGAAGAAGAACCCAGGACCCCAGCTCCTCTCTGGCTGTGTTTTCCATGTGCCTTTTTGTCTTCAGGAATACTGTGTGCTCTGTGAGTTTTGTATCTTTTCTCAGGGAAGAGCTGCAAGGCAGCATGGATAGCCCTGAAGAGACTGGAGCACTTTAGGTATCCAATGCCATGGAGCAGATACTCATCTCTGCCTGTTGAGGCTTGTTCACCCTTCGGGGTACGTGGGTGTGAACATGTAGGGCAGTGCAGAATTATTTGGGAGCAGAAGGTAACATCAGAAATAGAAGTCTTGACAACAACTCAAGGGATGATTTTTGGGTGCTCTGCACCTGCAATCAGCTTGCTTCTTTCAGAACCCTTCATCACCCTCCTGGCCAAACTTTCAGGGTGCTGCTGACCTGGTGAGCTCTGGTGAACAACATTTGTTTTGAAATCTGGCCATGGTTTGAACTGTGGGCCCTTGGAAGATTGACACTTGACGCATTGCCAGATCAAATACAAAGCCACTGAGTGTATGGCCACAGATGCTCATATCCTGCTTCTGCAGACATGCAACACAGTTGTTGAGATACCTTGGATCCTCCCTTTCATCAGTTTTGGGTGTCTATGAATTTATTTTTTTATTTTTTTAAGGGAGCCTCCTATGCTAGTGGCAGCTTTAAGATCTTACATTGTGTTTGGACTCCCCACACACCAGTCCCTGTCCTTAGCAGAGTAAAGAGAACTGACAGCAGTTCATGATAATGCGGAGCTCAGTCTTCCTTCAAGAGAGGCAAGGCATGTCCAGTCCCAAAATCACCACTGAACAGCTATTCCACATGTCCACCTCCATGGGATAAAAAACGTTGCCCTGCAGTAATAAACTGCAGATTTAGAGACTCAGAGTTGTTCTGCTGGTACAGGATTCCTCAGGGGCATCTTTGATCATGACACAGGAGAGAAATTGTGAAGTAAAATTCCCCATTGACACTAGAGAGAGGCTCACAGCCCTTACCTCAAACATAAGGAAAGAGCCTCACAGCTCCTGCCAGTCTGGAGAGAGGCTGACTCCTGGTCTCAAATATGGTGCCAAGTATAGCCCTGAATGGGCGATCCAAGACAGAGTTTAACACTTCCAGGAGGATCAGTCCCTCTGTCCTTCCCTGCTTCACCTTTCCAGCTCTTGTCAGCCCCAGGTGTCTCTGAGGGAGGTGAGGAAACCCCAACAAAAAAAAGAAGAAAGGAAAGCTCCTCACTGTTTCTGGGGGCACCCATGGATGGCCTCAGGTGATGATCAGTCCCATGTGGAGAGGGACATGAACCTGCCTGGCCACCCAACAGCCCTTCTCAGACACATGAACTAATGGGGCTGTCATGGGTTTTTCATCATTTTGAGGCAGAAAGGGCTTGATTTTTAGGGTGCTGAGCATCCAGACCCACTGAGCCTCAGACCCAAATCCTCTAGGAATCACTGCTGTTTCACAAGTGCAAAGCAGGCAGCCTCAGGCAGACAAGACTGAGGGCAAAGGCAGGGTCCTTTTCTTAAAAGTAATCTTAAAATATTGCAGCACAGGTTGGATTTTACCACTGGAATGGGGCATTGCACACTTCCTTGGGTGCCCAGGACCAGACAGTCACATCCTGCCTTCACTGTGTCCCCTCCCTGGACCCTTCATAAACACAGATGTTCCTTCTCTGACAAAAATCATTCATGAAAAATTCAATGGGACGTTTCTTCCCCCTCTTTCTCCCTCTCGTTTTTGTTGTATTCTTGACAAGCTTGAACTCCATAGGGGGGGAAAATAAAAGAGCAGCCCAGGCCCTGGTCCTCCCCGCATCCTGCTGCAGTGCCCATTTTACATGGTACAAAGGTCATTTAGCATAGCATGGAGCCCTCAGCAAGTTGCACAAGGCAATTTCATCTGATCCGTGATGGAATTCCACTCAGCCAAAGTCCTTATTATTATGCATTTTTTACACATTAGGATTTTCCTTTTGTTGGCAGCCAGATCTCTTCATGAGGTGTTAAAAAGTGCAGAGGGGCTCTCTGCTCCACTTCGGGTAGCTAATCCTGCCTTTAAGGCTGGGATAACTGTTTCATTACGGGATGGGCTCAGCTTTAGAGCCACTGATGTTTGCTGACAAGTATCTCAGAAACCAGCACAAAACCTCAGATGGAAGAAAACCCATCTCTGCTTCTTGTAGGACAGCCACAACCCAGCAAGGGCCGTGAGACTGATTGTAATTTCTTAAGGTGGTGGTTTTTTTTTTTTTTTTTTTTTTTTTTTTTTTTTTTTTTTTTTTTTTTTTTTTCCCTAAAGTTCTAGCCCCTTAATTTTCTAAATGTTTTCCAAGCTGGCAAACATGTGATGACTCATTTGCACCTGTGAAAAGCAAGCCTCCCAATTTGATGGATGATATTGCAAACTTTAAAAAAATAAAGGTTAACTGGTAAAGTTAAATAAATAGATTCTCTCCCAGCACCGAATGGAGTGATGTCACAGGCAGGGGAAGCATCTGCTTCATGCCAATCACAGCCACGAGCCTCTCGAGGAGCCAGAAAAGCAGCTTTATTAAGTACTGTGGTCCTCAAGTAATAATTAGATAATACCTGAGCCTAAGAAAATACGTAGCTTTTGTTCATAGCCCTCATAAAATAATACTGAGCTTTATTATGATGCTTCTGGCTGGAAAAATAATCAAATCCAGTCCTTCAGTCACTGGGATATTTTGGTGATTTTAAACTGGTTTGACTTTATCACAAAAGATGAATTCAAACAGGAACAGGTGCAGAGAAAAGCAACTAGGATGGAGGAAAATCAGGGCCTGGAAAGCCTGCTTTATGAGACAGGACTAAAAGAGATTGGCTTGTTAAGCCCAGCAAAATGAAGGGAACATGACTGCTGTCTATAACTACAGCAGGGATGCAAATACAAAGGAGGGAAAAGAGCTATTAAAGCAAAAGGCAGAGTTGGCACAAGAACAAATGGCTATAAAGTGGTCACTAATAAACATAGCCAGGAAATCAGAAGATGTTTTTCAGCCACCTGAGCAGTGCTGCTCTGAAATAGACTTCCAGCAGAGAGAGAGAGGGCTGGGCTGGGCTGGGCTTGGATGGTGCCTGGCCAGTTTCTGGCAGGGAAGACATGTCTTGAGAGCCAGGACTCCATCCAGAGCCCTGGGAGAGCCTTGCTATCCCACCTTCATCTGTCAATGTAAATACTTCATAATAAGTCGGGATGGAAGGAAAAAAGATGGAAAATTGTAACAATGCTGGCAGTTTGCTGGGAAAATATTGCTTCTGGGGTAAATAATTTCTCACTGAATAGAAATAAACAGTGAGAAATATTCAACCAGCAAGATAAGAACAGATAAAATGAAATGTGTGGTAGTAGTGAAAATTTTTTTTTCTGGTTTATATAGTGAGCAGATAGAACTGGCATAACTAAATAACCTGAAACCTCACTTCTTGATGGCAATATGAGTTTTCTTCCCTGAAATATAGCAAAACTCAGAAAAATTATATAGGAGAAGATCTTATAAGTCCAGAAAGAGACCACCTCAGTTGCTATCAATGAGCTGATGGCATTTGGTAAGTTATGAAAGGATAAACTTAATTTATCTCTTTCTTTCTTCCATCTTCCCCATTGAAAATATCGACAAGGACTTCCCTTTGACACACTGCCCAAGGAACACGGGGAAGGGGAAAATTAGTGCAACTATTTAATTCCCTTGCTGAAAGTGCCTTTTTTGTCCTTTTGATTTAGACAAACGGAAAAGTTTGAGTGAATTCAGCAGTCTGGCACAGTCTCTTTGGCTGAAGCTGGTCTGCTGCATATGAAATCCTTAAATGGATTTTGGCTCAACAGAAACACACTGTTTTTGTTTTGTGAGTAAACCCCAAGTGTTATTTGGAGTCATCCTCTCACAAACACAGGCACAGAGAAGCGTGTTTTGGTCAAGCTGATTCAGTTCCTGCCTCAGCAAAAAGACTTTAGTTAATGGGTTTTAAAGTGATCTAACGTTCATCTTGTGAATGATGAGAGGACAAAAAAAAAAAAAAGTCTCTGTTCTGGTTTTATTTACAGACCAGAAAAACCTCTTGTATTCCATGGAGACATGGGGATACAGAGGGAAATAACTGGGAGGAGATCTTGATCACACTCCCAGCAGCTCCTCTACCAAGTCACTGACTCTGTAAGAACAGTAAGTTTCCCTCAAGACATTGTTCCTACCCTGTTTTTCTGGTTTATCAGGTACCTGTCCAAGTCTTTTTGCAATTAAGAACACACTGGCCCCCCTTCAGTAATAATAAAGGCAAAGAAAGGGAGTGCAAATAGTTACCAAAGGCAAGTAAAGCAAGTGTGACACTTCTGAACAGGCAAGTAACCCCTGGTCCTGTGGCTGCAGCGTATCAACACAGGCACACATCAATACCAGTCAATGCTGTGCCAGGAGCCAGCACCCAGCACTGTCCCACAAGCCATTACCACTCATACTTCAGCCCCCCAAAAGCAGCCCAGGTGTCTGCCCTCGTTCCATGATGCACAGAGCCCTTTTTCCTATGACTCAGTTGTTAACTCAGGTAATGCCATGGAGAAATTACACAGACCCAGCATTAGTAACCAGGTAATAACCTGTTCCTAATGGTCCAAATGCAAGATCAAAGGTGTTTAGAGAGGCATGGGCAAGGAAACTGCTGTGTTAAAACACAATTAAAACTAAAAGACAACCCATCACTAGGAGACATTTGCTGAGAGACATTTACTCTGAGGCATTTACTGCAGGGGTAATGCAGAAGGGACAAATTCATTACCTGGGTAATGATTTTACATTACTATTTGCATTCAGTGGATTGTCTCCAGGAACCATTTTTGCTCTGTCCATATGTACATACTATTATTTGTCCCTGTTTGCATTCATGAAGATCAAATCTGCAGTGAAACTTGAGAGAAAGCTAGACAGAGCACAGAAATGTGGCAATGGCCTTCAACTCTTGATTTGCTAAAAAGTGGGATGAAAAAGTACTCTAACATGCTAGCAGACTGGGTAGCTGTCAGGATGGTATAGGTCTGCAAGCCAGGTAAAACCTCATTGAGGTTTTGAGGGTGAGGAGTTCACTGAAGGTTGTGCAGCAATTGTGGCGTGACAGTCGCTGTGTCCCATCGACCTCCTGAAAAATGCCTTTGAGTGAAGAAATCATCCATGATATGTACTGTACAGAGGAGAATAACTTCTGGTTTGTGAGTTTCCTGTTGGAGGGATGCACTGATAACATGCCATATGAATAAATTAATGATTAGTCTGCTGCAGGAACACTTATTGATCTGATTTGTAAAGTGCCTTTTCTTTCTGTCCCAGAAATGCCCTTGCTGCTTCTGCTCATCCTTTAAAATGAAATTCTTTTAGAGAATGGTAATTCTCAAGGTACGCTTGAACTTGAAATTAGACTTTCTATGACAAGGCCGTCATCTAGAATGGCCTTGACAGGGACAGGGTGTGCAATTTCATTTAGAAAGATAGAGAGAAGATAGGCAGGATGGGAGAGAAGAAGGAAGAAAGGAGGAAGCTGGAAGGAAGGAAAAAATATAAGGATGGATTAGAAGTGTCAAGCTCAGATCCAGTTCTGGAGCCTGGTTTGTCTCTGTGCCAATCTAGCTTCAAATAACCAATTTTTATGGAGTGAATTGATATAAATTGAATTGAGGCTTTTGAATTTGTCACAGACCCAGGGCTCCATGACAAAATGCAAATCAAGGTGCAGATTTGGATTTCAAGTGTCCTCAGATCTGGGGGTGTTTAGATGTGTCATTTGACATTACATTTCCAATAATGAGTTGCCTGAACAATCATTAAGCCTCAGCTCAGGGAGAGAACACTTTGCTGTCCAGGCTGTGCTCTGCAACTGCCCCATACTGATGTGGCTCCCCCTTTCTGCCAACACCTTTTTTGTCCTGTACTGAGAAAGATCCTTCTTCTTCTTCTCTCAGCCTTTATCCCACAGCCATTTCTCTGCCTTGAAGCCAGGAGGAGCCCATTGCAGGGAAGGTGCTTGGCCAGACACCCATTAGTGGACAGATGAGGGTCTACACATACCAAAGTAAATCTAAACAGCTTTATTGAAGTGGTCCTACACCAAAGGACTTGAACCTGAGGATGGCAGTTTTCTTGTCTTCAGTCCAGGGTGTTTATTTATTTATTTAATATCACTTCTAGTAATTACTTGTGGCCTATTTTGAGCCTTTCAGACTAAGACTCCTGGCATGGAGGATTCTCACAGTTCTGGGCACAAGTCTGACTCCACACATGGGGAATCACACCTTGCAAAGGTTCAGGCTGAGCACATCAGCTCTCCTGATACCTGTGGCCAGCCTGCTGAAATATCTGCCATGAAGGTGTTCAGTGCTCTGCCTTGTGGACTGGGAACCTGCACAGACTGTCCAGGCTGGAGGTCAGACGGAGAACAGGGTGATGCTGCTCTGGGATCTGTTCCCATGAGATGCCAGCCTAATGTGGCATAGATGTCAAGCAGCTGCTGCACTTACAGGGCTTTTTGCTTTATGTTTCAGGGCTTCTCACTGTACCCAAACTGCACTACTAAAACAGGTGTCTTCTAGCTTGAATGTGACCTGAAAGCAAAACTAGACAGTATGTTCAGATCACCAGATCTCAGAGAGCTACATCTCCAATTCTGATCTTTTTATTATCTATTTATTCCTCATGTACAGTTAATAATTTCCACCAGATGCTGAAAACACTTTGCATCATCTGAAACTTAGAAATCTAACAGAAAGGAGGCTAATAAATACATGTATGCATAGCACTGCATCCTGACTGCCTGCTCCTAGATGATTATTGCAGGGACCCCCAAATTTCATGCTGCCGAAATGTATTTAGACATGAATATCAATTTGAGACTTCAGTTCTGATCATGCTAGATGACTCTTAACAACCATGACCAGCCTCTCCTCAAATCATTACCATTCGTATAGCCACAAAAGGCAAACTTGATGAGAGAATGAGAAGCTAGTAGGGTCTCAGGCTAAGCATACAACAGTGGGATAGCTATAAATGAACCTTTTCAACCATAAATTACATGTGGCCAGTAATTCCCTTTTCTCCCTCTCTCCCTCCCTCCCCATCCTCCCCCTCCACTCTGAAAACCCTGGGACAAAGGCTTGCCTCTCTGAAGGATGCCTTTCTGGAGGATTAAGCAGCTTTTGTTGACAAAATACAAATTACAACTCCTTTGCTTGGTGTCCCGCCTTCTCAGCTGGGCTCCAGTCCCTGAGGGACAAGGCTCTATTACCCCTGCGTAGATGAAGAGCTCAGAATAGGCAGATGTAATTATTAACACCATTCAATGGAGTGTCTTTCTGAATTATCAATTAAAAATCTCTACTGTTTTTTCCTTGCACTAAATAGAAAGCTGACAGCAGTTAATCTATTGTGCAGCAGAGCTTTATATGCATATTTAAACAGTGTGCTTCCCTGCTTTTTTATTCCAGGGGCAGTGTGGGGTGAGAGGGACTCCCATGAGGTAGCACAAAGACCCCTGTCATTTGATTGAGAGAAGAGTCTTTGGAAAAATCTTGTCTCCTTCCACCCTGGCAAACAGGTCCCGTGGAGATATCCAAACAGGCCCGAGGTGCCCGATATTGTGGGAGATGACAAACGAGCCTTCCCTGCCCATGTCCCAAAGTGCCTCTGAACAGCTCCTTTGACGTGCTGCCATTAAAATGCAGAGTTCATGGGCAACAGACACATGAGCATGGAGTGAAAACAGAAATTAAGCAATGTGATTAAAACCAACAGCCACGCTGAGCTGGGCTGCCAAGGGCTGTCAGCTTTTGGCCAAGGGGGAAGACTGATGCACCAGTCTTGATGTTCCAGGTTTTGGGGAAGGGGCTGTGAGGATGGCTCAGGAGCAGGAGATCTTGGGTAGGGTTTTGTTAACTCTCTTGCTGTCCCACAAGTATTTCTCCAGTTCTCACCAGAATAAACTGCCTTGCTAAATTCCCCCAGACAGCCTGTGTCAGCTCTGTTGAGAGCTTAAAATTTTCCATTGGTGGCACTGGGATGTTGAACTACCACTTATTTATTATCATGTACCACTAACCACAAGTTACCACTTGTCAGCTCAAAAGCCCAGTCCTAACATTCCAAAAAAAAATTTCTTTTTCCTCAAATCCTTCTTTTTTTTCTTTTGGGCAACTTCTCTCCAGTCATAAAGCTGAACCTATTGCTTGCACAGAGACAACTACTGATATATGGGTAAATTGTATCCATTTTTTTCTTATATGTATTGTGTACGTCATCTTTTTTCATAACTGGGATTCCCACCAAATCCACAAGTAGAGTGAGACAAGTTTTTAAACATTGGAAAAGTGGAATTATGCATAGCAGGAATTTCAGTTCAAGGGTTTCAATTTCCAGAGTGGTGCCAACTGAAAAAGTATCCAAAGAAAGACAAAACAAGCCAAATTTGGGAGTATCTCTGGGCTTGGAGAAGTAGAGTTAAAAATGCTATATCAGACAGAAAAAAATAATAAGTGCTAAGGAACTGGAAAGCATTTGGGGCTGGACATGTGCCTTCAGCAGTTTAGAAGCTTATTTTATTAGCACTTAAGTCCTAGAAGTAGCACTGAACTCTTGACATGTTGGACCACTTCCATCTATTGCCTAATACAATCCCCATTCTCTTTTTCTAGTTCTTCAGAGTTACCTAAGAGCATGCAATACCTGGGCTGGCAATTTTTTTTCCTGTTTCTTTCTAATGATTTTACTCCCCTTGCCCCCCAAAGCCAGACCCCAGTAATGGACCCTAATGCACATGCAAGTGTTTCCGAGCTGCACTGCTCTGCTCAAAACCCTTTCTCCAAGATGAATAGCATTTGAACTTTATCCAATTTTTCTTATGTGGTATGTGCCCTTTATTTACTTCATCATGTATATCTCACTCCATTTAAAATATTCACAGTTTGTTTTCAGAGCTATCTGGCTGGCCTTCAGTCTGGGTTTAACAAATGTTAGACGTTATATTCACTTGCATATATCAGGTTTTGTCATGAACCAGAAGGGGAAAAGAAGAATTTAAAAAAATTGCCTTCACCATGATTTAAATAACATGTTCAGATCCTTTATTTTTTTGTTTTAAATGCCTTCATCTCTTGGCCTTATAAGGTGCAGACTGTCTCACACTGAACTCTAGCTGGGTGGCCTCAATCAGCCAACAGCCCTGCAAGCTCATCCCATTAAAGTCATTATGTTTACTTCTTATTTCAACAAACCAACCTGGATTTTGAGGCAGAAAAAATTGAGGGAAGAAATCCTAGGCCCATTTCAGAGAGGAAGGGTGTGAAATTCAGTTGCTGCTAGGCTGCAAAATGAAAGCTCTCTGCATTTGCTGCTAAAAATGCCCTTTTTTTAAACCCTGGCAAGAGCAGTTCTTTTTCTTATAAGATCTACGGAACCAATCAGTTCATATCTGAGTACCACCACTTAGAGCACCTCTGCACCACACCTCTGGTCCCACTCCATGAGGAGAGTGTGCTCCTTCATAATAGCACTGATAACCTCACTGAAGTGCTTTCAGAGGTTGGGAAAACTGAGGCATGGGCCATTCAACACAAAATTGCTGGACAAGTCAGGGAGCAGACTCTTGTGAAGGGCACTGGAGAGGGGCTCAAGGCTCATGTGCACCAACAAGTACCACCTTTCACACTGGAGATACAACTTTGCCTTGTTGCACAGGGGATGCCTCTGGTACCTTGCAGATGTAGGGAGACTGTGATCCTTCTCCTGGGAATTTGTACTCCAGGAGTCAGAGAGAAAGGACCAGAACCTGCTGGCAACAAGGCTTGAGGCAAAAATGCCAATTCAAAGGATGGATGATTGTAAGGGGATTGAAGCATTGAAAACAAAGAATCTGGGTTCCTGGTAGATTGCCCTTGTTGATGGGCTGGGCTCAGGGTCCACAGTCCCATCCTGAGTGGCTGTGCCATCATTTCACCTCATTTCCCCACAATATCTCCTGCAGTTTTCCTCGAGCAGAGGTGAGTTCCCAAGGCAATTGGTGAAGGAAGGAGCCCTCAGCAGAATAGTTGTCCTGGATTGCATATAAATAGCCAGGCGTGGATGATTTGGAGGTGTGAGGTAATCCCTTCAGAGCTGGACACAGCCCCAGCTACCTATGACTTCCCTCGGGCTGTCACCATCTGCCTGATTTCCCTCCTGTCCTCCAGATAAACAGGACAATAAAAGGAAGATTGAGGAGTTGACATGATGGAGAGTCCAAGTACATTCCAGAGATACTGGGCACTACAAGGGCTTTTCAAATTCAGCTGGAGAGCAGCACAACAAGAACCAGTATGAAGAAGCTCAGCCTGGAATTTCAGGGCAGTCAAATTCACAGGGGAGATAAAGTATGGAAAAAACAATTAAATAATTAAAACAGCAAGACCGATTAACCCTGAGCACAAAATATGGAGAGGAAGCATGACATTTTCAAATTTCCAAATTCTTCATTCAGTCAAACCCCTTTCTGGAAGGCATGTTTTGATCATAATAAAAGTGATTGTCTCAACAGAAGGAAACCAGGGTGAAATCCCCATGGATGGTGATTTCCAGAAGACCTCCCCAGCTGAGCAAATGGATCTTTTTGAGTTTAACAATATCCTGAGCTCTTCATTGTTGAGATTTATTTTTATAAACCCAGTCTTGTCAGTTGTGTGGCAAGAAGTGTCAGCACTAGCCCGGCAGTTTATAGGAGAACTTTTATCCTTTTGTGCCTCACAAATGTCTCTGTGCACCGGGAGCAGGAGGAGAGGGGAGGAAGAGAGTGCTGAAGCGACTCATTCCACGGGGCTGGAGAAGAGTTCCAGCCGTGTCTGGTGGAGGGCTGCACCCTGCCAGTGCTTGCAGCCGGGAAGAATTGCTTAGCAAGCGCTTCTGGGGTGAAATAGCAAAGCAGCAAATGCAAATGGGTGAGCTGGATAAACAAAAACATCCCCCGAAGCAAGCTCTGGGAAAATGGATTCAGGCCGCTCCATCCCAGGGCTGTAGTCTGCATTCCTGCTGAGCAGCAGGAGCTGGCCCAGCCTGTGTTTGGAGAGGCCCTGCAGCCACTGGGAGGAACAGGAACGTGCTCATGTACCAGCTCCGACTCAGTGCAGGACCCAACACTTCTGCAGCAGCTGGAAGGAACATTGATGGACTGTTTGTAGCTGTATTAAGAGCCGTGACCTCACGCCTCTGCCCCGTGGAGGAGCTGCCCATCATTCACCTGTTTGACACCCAAGTTAACAGATAGTTTCCTCGAGGTCCTTGCAGGCTGAGGGAGGATCAGAGCAGAGGTCTGACCCTTCATAGCCAGACTCATCCACTGTGACCCACAGCTTTAGGAAACAGAATTTGCTGCAACAGGAGCCTGACTCTGGATTTTTATTTGGTGTTGGACTGCATACCACATTACAAGGGAAAACAGCTTTAACCTGAAAGAGACTTGATTTAGATTAGATACTAGGATGAAATTCCTTACTATGAAGGTGGTGAGATTCTGGGAGAGGTTGCCCAGAGAAGTGGTGGATGCCCCATCCCTGGCAGCATTCAAGGCCAAGCTGGGTGGGGCTTTGAATGAACTGGTCTAGTGGAAGTGTCCCTGCCCATGGCAGGGGCGTTGGAATGAGATGAGCTGTAAGGTCCCTTCCAACACCATTCTGTGATTCTATGGCATGCATGCTGCATGCAGACTGATGGATCTCTGTGACTGCCACAGAAGATGTAACTTTCCAGCTTTTGTCTGTAGGTGAGGTGGTGACTGTTTCCTCTGTGCAGAGGTGACAAGCAAAGGCATTGCTCTGGCTATCCCCAGGTCACTCACAGATTTAAGGATGCATATCCTGAACCATTGGTGCCATTTTGCATCCTGCCAGTGGTTGTGTAATCGTGTGTCTCATGCACCAGAACTGAGTTTCCTACAGTAACCTTCCAAACAGCCAGGCACAGAGGTGTAAAAGGTGATGTTATAACATGCTGCTGTTTACATGGCAACTTTATCATTCACAGTTCACTGTTGCTTGAGAAGAATACAGGCTGTGCATTCTTTGATTGCAGCTGTTGCATCCCAGGTTTGCAAACTGGGACCATCATTGAGTTACACCATTAAAGAACTCTCCATGCTCCCAGAACTTGCTGCTGTTAATATACAGGCTTTTTAAAACCTGTACAGACTGGTTTGCATGTAAACAGCACCTGTAACAGAGGCACACATACAATTAGTGTTCTCCCTGTGCAATTAACTTCAGATTTTCCCTAGATTGTCTCAGCATTTTGGAGTACCACTAAAATCCCAATCCCATGGCCTAACTCCTGAGCCAGGCCTTTAGATCTGAGAAACTCACTCAAAAATGTTGGCATCTCACTGTAAAAGTCATGTCTTTAAGTTCTGAATCAACATGTGAGCCTCAACCTCACTTATGAACATTTCTCTTTAATGTAGAAGCCTAGATGCACCTTTCTTTTCTAACTGAAAGCTGAATTTTCATACTCATCTCTTTATCCCAGCTGACGGACCTTTAGCAGAACATTGTGAGACCTCTAGTAAAACCATGGCATTTCTGTCTGCATGTATCTGGATAAGCATCTTACTGACCCAAAATCACTTGCCTCTGTGAACTTTTTATGACTGTTTTCTTACAGGCAACTACACAAGAATTCACCTTAAAAAAAAAAAAAAAAAAAAAAAAAAAAAAAAAAAAAAAGCAGCAGTTCCAAAGAAGAGGCTGAGAATATTGGCCATGATACTTTAATGCTTAGAATTCAAAGTAGTAAAAGTTTGGTGCTCATGTATCAAACATCTCACAATTTTTTAAGATAATCTCAGGATTTTGTAGAGAATGTTTATCTATGATTTTTCTAACATGAAGTAGACAACCTGTGAACCCTGAAAATACAGAAGTTACAACAGCACCCAAATAAATGATCACTTCAAACAGGTTTTCTTCCCATTCTGTTCAATGATTTTCTTTGTGTACTCATGTGGTTTTTTTTTTTTTTTTCCAAAACAAACTATTTATGTCAAAGAGACTGGAGGCAGAAAACAACTTTCAGCCTGGATGATGGAAAAATGACTATGCTAACACTGCCAGCATTTGCCACTTCTGTTTCCAAGTGACTGAGACTTTCCAGAGACAGAGCACCCTCATGCTGCAGAGAATCAGCTTCTTTATCCAGGCAGCTTATGCAGTAACTTGAAAAGAATAATGACATTGCCTAGAAGGATGAAGATCAAGTCACACAAGCCTTGATGCTGCTGCTCCGAGTCTCTCATCTACCCTCCCATCCAGGACCCGGAATGATTTTTTCCTCGCAAGCAGTTTCCTATTTCACTGGCAATTATATCTGTAAAACTGAACACAGGCAAGCTTGTAATCATCAACTGTCACATTTGGAAATCCTTCTTGTACTCCTCAGCTTGGCTTTTAATTTAGAGGGAAAGCTGTTTTCTGTATTATTTATCCTAGGCAACTTCCAAACTCTTCAGTATCCTGAAGTCTTTATAGGAGGTATTTTACATGACATTTATTGAAGCAGATTGGCCAAGATCAAACAAACATTGTTACTTTAGCTGCATAAGCATATTTATCATTAGAAACCACAAAATACTTGTTTTATTTTCCTATCATTAAGTCTCATATGATTAAATGTTGGTAATCTGTTGGCTGGAGGGGTGTTTGACATGTGTCATTGCATTCTAGTCTTTAATATTTTGGGTGATATGACACAAAAAACTTATGTCTAGTCCTGAAATGGCAAAGCAGGGCAAGGAAATGTGAGGGGTTGGTTCAGCCTCTGTGACTCCTCCAAAACTTTGCCATTGCAAAGGGTGTAGGACTTTTCAAAATTCAGGACTGATTGATTCAACACTGTGGAAGTGAGCAGAGCCTTTGTCTTTCTGAGGTCTGTGGAATTAAGGTTACGGTAGAGAAACCAAGTTGTGTGTAGAAGTGTAGAACAGCTTTGGCCATTCGGATGTCCTTGGTTTGAGCTCACACTGGGCGTCCTGCTTGGAAAGGCAGAAGTCTTTAAAGCCAGGCTTAAATGTCCAGCAGAATGTCCAATCAGAGGGTAAATGTTTGGAGCAAATGGCAGTAGCAGCAGAGACCTCACAGCAAGAGCTTTGGTGACAACTCGCCTGGGACCAAGATCTTCACTGGCAGTGCCATTGCTGAACCCAGCACCACCATTTGCCAGTGCTGCTGTGAATGCTCTGCCTGGATTGAGCTACCGTGGCTGCAGCCACACCTTCTGTTGAGTTGACAGTCCTAAATTCACTTCCTTTGTGGATGAGACAGAAAGGATAGTTTATAAACACACAGAGATCAGTGTTCCACCTAAAAGAAGAAACATCCTTTTTCCTGAAAGTAATACAGCCTCATCGCTCACACAGATTTATGTTTATTATAAAATAGCAGAAATAATGCATTATAAAAGCTCAAGAACATAGCAATGATTTTATAAATACCTTGGTATCCCACTATCCTATTTTTAAGCCTTGGCCAGTAGCAGGTGCCTAAGAAAAGGGTATAGGAAAAGGGTAAGTGTAAACAAGATTCAACAATTTGTACTTCAAGGACTTCCTCAGCTTAGTCACATCTTTGCAAATATGTGATGCTGGAATAGTCAAAGGATAGTTGGAGGGAAATGGGCTTCCAGTTGCTGGAAACATCCAAAGTGATTTGACCCCAGTGAACCATAAGGTGAAGAAATTAGGTATAAAGTCCAGGAAAATGAAGGTGGGTTGTGGATGTGGCTGAGGATCAGCAGTGGGGCAGGACTTTAACTTCACTGCTGGGAATGGGAGCTGGCACAAGGGAGGAGCTGCCGCCCAGCAGGACATCCCCTGCAGCCTCTGGAGAGAGCTCTGCCAGGGAGAAAGGGCTAAGGGAACCACTGGAAAAATTATGCTGCATTCAATGTGAATTTGACAGCCCTCCTTCTCAAATCACGCCACAGTGCTCTATATGAAGAGCCTCATTCATTAGGCAAATGTACTTTAGCTGCCTCTTGGACTTGATGATCTTTCATGTTAAGATTTTCAGCTTTAAACTCCAGCGTGTTGGCCCATTCTTTAAATTCCATCTGCTGGGCCAGGTCTCCAGTCCTTGTCCCTAAACAACATTACTAAAAGCTGGTGAAAAGCATTGATCCTGCCTGGTTGTCTGTAGCTCCAGCCATGTACAATCAGATGAGCCAAAATAAACACAAACTGGGCAACTATTCCAAGAATGAAAACACCTCATTTGTTGAACCTCCAGGTCTCAAAGAAGCTTTGTCCACTTCTACTTCAAACTTTCCAGAAAGAAAAACCCGTTCTTCCAAAAGATCATGGATGTAAAATTCCAGATGGATTGGTGCAGGCTTTGAAAATTAGGAAAAAAAATATGTCTAAGACTGGGAAACTACTGTAACATGAACACTGTTATGGACTTATGTCTCTCCTCAAAATGGTCCCAAATATAGCAGCATTGGACAATATGATATATTTGGTAGCTTGAACAAACCTGCAAAGTGCTGATATTTTCAGGATTTAAATGATACATATTGCATTTCAGTATGCTAGAAACACTGGAAGCATTATGAGACATTTAAATAAAACATTTTACTGAGTATTAAATGAGGAAGCATTCAGCTGGTTTTGGCTAGAGAGTCATGCATTTAGATAACCTGAGCTTTTTTACACAGTGTAATATTAGTTATTTGGCAAGAGACTCTCTAAACCCTCATTAGTAAGATTGCTGATTTGGCAGCAGTGAAATGTGTCTGTTTATGAGTAAATCCTCACATTATCTTTCTCTGCTCTTCTATTTTGCTTTTTTTCCATTAAATATTTCTCTCTGGAGCCATTCCACCACTGCTTTCCTCTGATAACCCACTGGCCCTTCTAAATGCAGGACTTCCTGCAGGTGATGAATGTCTCCTTCTATGAGCTGCAGCTTTGAAACCATTCTGAAGTGCTCATCTCCTTCCCTTTTTTAGTGCTTTAGCATTAGTCAAGCCAAGACTAGAATCTGACACTTGCATGTGGGAGGAGGTTTTCCCCAGGGATGATGCATAAAATTTGCTTGTTTATTATTCTTTTTTAGGTCTTTTTTAACAGTCCCTGTTCCTCATTGTGATGAATATTTCTGTCATGTTTAGGGCTATAAAATGAGTTATTATTTGCTTTGCCCACCTATGAGAGTCCTGGATTAGGAAACTCACCCACACGAGGGATCTGGATCCCTTTAACAGTTTGCTGTGGGTTCAGTATTTCCTCTGCTTCCCTCTACTTTTGTCCCATAAGTGGAAATCTGGTAGAGGTGTATCCATAAAAAAGATTTTGAGTGGGATATTCTCCTTTCTGGATCCACACTCCAAGATTCAAATGTGTGCGATTTAGGAGCACCGTTTACTCTTCCACTCTGTGGAAAACAGCAAGGCTGCAAGAATAATTGGCCTAGAGGTAAAGTCTAGACCATGCTAGGTAATGTGAATTAACAGTCACTAATTATGAATGTGGGAGGGGGAAAAAGCAAAGGTCGTTTTGACCCATTCTACACCAAAAGCTTGGAGTCTCTTCAGAAAACTCCTGCCTACCAAGACCCACTGAAAACAGTGCTTTGATCTCTGTACAATGCACTAAATTAGAGGGAGGGAATTTTCAAACAAAAGCTTTTTGAAATTTCCTTTAGAATGAATAATTTTGAGGGTGGTGGAGGACGGTGGCAACAATTGAAGGAAATAATCCCTCACCATTTGCCCAGACAATTCTCTAGAACATGAAAAGCCATGAGGAAGCACCTTCTGGGGGTGGGTACAGGTACAAAGCTGCTCACAGCACGTTGAGGTCTGTGTGGGTACAGAAGGTGATAAATAGCCATACACACATGGCTTTGTGTGGCCCTTTCTCAAAGTATTTCGCTATGTGGACCTTGCTTTCTCCAGCAAGGTTAAGGACTGCAAGGCCTCATCTGGAAACCAGAGTGGTTCTTCCTCAAAATGCATTAATCTACCAAAAGACTCACATTAGCTGCAAAAAGGGGTAAAGACAGATACAGACATCACCCCCTGCCCATGGCATCATTTCCACTGAGAGAGCAGAGCTGCTCATCTGATGCCCTTCTAAGGCTCTGAGGAACTTTGCCTCCCAGTCTGGACTGAAAGACATTCAACAGACCTGGGTTATCCTCATAGCTCATCATTTTTCTTAATTCCTACTCATATGCTGCCTCACTCTGCCTCTTTCTAGTGTCAGCCTATGCTAGTTTCAACACTCAGTTGACCACAGCCCTGTGGAAGTAAGATTTTCCATTCTTTCCTCCCTGTCTTTTGATAGTATCCATAATTTTAACAGCCATAGATTAAGTTAAACATGAACCATGGGACTGTGCAGTGCTGTCAGTTCCTGTGGGATGAGGGACAGTAAAACACAGCTCTCCTGATCTGGCAGCATTTCCAAGTAGGATAACTGGAACAATGCTGTGATGGCAAAACTGGTCCATATGGGTTTAACAGCATTTTCCACAAAGGACATTTAAATCAACGTGCTGAAATGGAGTGGGAAGCTCTTCAGAAGCAGCATACAGAGTTCAGATTAAGGCTTTGGCTGGAGAGTCATGCATACAAGTGAAATGATGTTATTTGCAGCAGATTAACAGAGTCAAGCTCAGGGAGGGAGCAAGCCTGTGCAGATATGTGGCATCCATGTCAAGTCTTTTCAGAGACTGAGTTACAGATAGGCCTTTGGGAAATATTGTTTATGGGTAAGAAAAAAGTTTCCAGGAAAATTTAGGTCTTAGAAACCCACCTACAGCTCACACAAGGAATTGGATTTCTGTGAGAAAGTCTGGGTGTGAGGAGCAGAACAGTGGTGGTGTTAATGGGGAACAGCGTGACAGCTCTCCTTCCTCCCAGCAGCCTGGAAAGGGAAAGAAAGACATGATCTGGCACATGCTGAAATTCAGGACACGAGAAGGCTGTGAAGACAAACCTCAGCTGGTGTTACTTGTTGAACATTTTAAAGCCAAATCTGAATGCAATCTGTAGTTAGTTTACTGCATGTTTGCAAGCCCTGTCACCTTTTTAAAGATTCTTACTCTTAGCATGTGGTTAGACATGGTGTTTTACTGAATCCAGATAAGATTCAGAAGAGGACATGCAGGTGGAGTGCAGGTAGGGGTGGTTGTAAGCAAACTCATGATGGAGATGCCTTGACTGCCCTTGACTCAAAACATTTTGCACTAGGAACCTGAGTTTTCCCTCCAGAGAAGGAGTGGCACTTTCAGGGTCATGATCATCACATCTCAGTTGTCCTCTGGAGATATCTCCTCAGGTCAGCTTCCTGAGATGCCTGGAGTTGGCTGAGATGTGTATGAGCCTCTGCTGCTGGGGGGAATGGACCCAAGGACACAGGTCCTCAGGCTGGAGGGGCCCAGATAAGCAGCGGTTGTATCAAATGAGAAGGGAGGTAAATACCAGAAAATGTGATAGCAAAAGGTTTCTGGGAAGCATCCTAAAGTGTTTCTCCAAACTCACAATGCAAAAGCACCATGGCTTTCAGGGGAACTGGCATCTAAATAAAATGAAATATCATCTCCTGGTAGGTGAAGGCATAGGGCACTCATTGCTGCAGGGAGAGAATTAGCCATCTTCAGAAAGTATATTCCTGGCAATATTGAAGATACCTGGGTGTAAGAGTTACACGTCCTAACAGCAAGTACATTTGGAGGAGTAGTACTCCCTGTTAAGAGGTTAAGTCATTCCTTAACTATTTCAATGCAAAACGAGTATTCTAGAGAGAAGATTATTTAAAGTTTGCCTGCAGTCATGATTTAATGCAGTTATCTCAAGTATTTGCCACTGGCTACTGTCAGAGTCAAGATGCTGGATTAGATCAGCTTTGGGTCTTCTTTAAAATGTCAGCTTCTGTATTCTGAGGATGGGGGAAGACAATCTGTAGATCTGTAGGTGAGATATGCAGAAGATAAATACAATTTTCATGTCTTTCCTTTATGCCTCACTAACTTTGCTAATGTGGCATGAAGAACAAAGTCTATCCAAGCCTAGATTCAGTGTTTCAAAGTCCAGCTGCCTCTGCTGTTGGAGAGGGGCTAAAGTGAGCTGTAGCCAGTATTTGGATTTTGAGCTTTTGTTGAGGAGTTATTTTACCAAAACAATGCATTTCAGACACTGTCTCCATTTAGGTGAAATTTCTTCCATCCTGCAAGGGTGTGCTCTGACCTACACAGGCTCTCTCATCCCCTGTATCACACCTGTATCACACCCACATCACCTGTGTTACCCAGGGAAGTGGGAATCTGATACCTTCTACAAAGTCCCAATAGACACACAACATTTTCCCTAGGGACTTTGGTCCCTCAAGGTTTATCAATTCATGAAAGGCCCCCAAATCACTAACTTATTTATATCCCCAAAAAGATCCCTGCCACTCCAAGAGCAAAACAAGAAGCGTCCTGACTCCACAGAGCTCACAGTCCCTGTTTTTATGATTTGTTTTTAGGCTTTGGCTGATGGGTACAGTCAGCATCAAAATAAGAAGTTAAAGAAACAAATACTAACAGGTTAAAATAACAACAACCCACAGGAACACAAACAGAACCTGACTCTGGTTTTGGGTGGGGTTTTTTTTGGTGGTGTTTTTTTTTGTTTTTTTTTTTTTTTTTTTTTTTTTTTAGCACAAGAACCTCCAATAATTTATAATGGATGGAGTTCTTTTGATCTCTGTACTATCCACTTAAACTTTTCCGTACAGTTACTCAACCATGCAGGCCAGAAGGTTAAAGGAAGAAGATTTCCATGGTCAGATGGAGCAACAAGTTTTTTTTGTTTGAGACTTAATTCTTTTTACATGAATGTGATGACAGCAAGTTATACAAAAATGCACCAGCTCATGCGTTTCCCTCTCCAATCTTTGATGGATGACATATGTTCATATATCCCAGCTGTTACTTAAATAAAGCTGCATGTATACAATATGTCAGAGACAACACAGGCCAAACTCTATGATATAACTACTTAAGATATATAGGCTAAAATCTGTATTTTGTCTCCCAAAATACTAAAACAAATGGAACTGACCCAGCACAAACCACACAGCAGTGCCCTTTGAAGTCACAAGAAGATCAAGGTTCAAACTGACATTTCTGATTTTGATGGGACTGATTTTTTGCCTTAGTACAGTGCCAGTATGTTTCTGTACCCTAACTGGGAAGTGGGTTTTATGCCTCTCTTTGACCCCCAGGGGAGTCCTAACCCTTGCAGTAATGATATTTGTGCTTAGCTGTGTTTGATCTGGAACCTGTTATGATTGGGCACAGGAGAGTGATGAACACAGAATGACCTGCAACCCAACCATGCTACTACATGCCAAAATTGCTCTTGGAGATAGAGACAGGGAGCAACACAAAGCCTACCTGCTTACAGGGGCTGGGTTTAGGAGCCAGCAGGGAGCTTTATTGGCTCAGCAATGTGTCCCCGCCTTCCATCCAGTTAGGGATGGGACTGTTTCTTCATTTCTCACCAGATAGTGAGTAAGCCAGGGATAGACACATAGCTCACATACTTAACAAGACATACCCACCTAAAATTGAAAATTTATTTATTTGTGGCTAGGACACGTGGCTGGGTCCTGGCTCTTAAGTGTCCCACTGTTAACTTGTTGATCTCAGACAAGGCGCTGTGTGTTTCCTGCCCTCATTTCCATCAGCTCCCACCTCTGCCCTCATTTTAAAAAAGTAAAATGCTACTCTGCATTGCTATTTAGCACATAGGGCTCTTAGGGGTCTATCTTTCTTTTTGCATATCAGCCCCCTGTGTTTACATCAGCCCTCCAGTGACCATCATTGCAGTATCTACATTAAATCAAGATGCCCTCTCTTCCATAGATACCAGCAGCTCCACTTCATTAATCAATTAACCTGGGAGACCCAGGAATGCAGCTGCAAAGACAGCATGAAGACTCTGGCGTTTGCAGATGAAAGAGTTAATGAAGAACAACAACATTTTTGAACATACCAAGCCATGATAAATGGATGTAGGCAAACACAGGTCTTGACACTCTCTGTCAGCACAAAGAAAGGGCCTCACAGTATTTTCTGATTCACAGACATGACCAATCTGCCACTCCATGCTGCCTTTGAGTGCATGAAAATCCCCACTCACCCATCTGCTGTGAGAACATGTGTGTTGAGGGTTATATAGGTGAAACATCTCATATCTGTCAGCAATGCCTGCAAACTGATGGGGGAGTACTTCGTGAGTGATTTGCACAGTTTCTGGCTTGAATAATATTAAGCTTGAAATGTCTGCAAGCAAGTCTCTGCTGCTGGAAAAAAAGAGCAAAAGCAGGTAAGGAAACAGAGTGAAAACTGCGCATGGAAGAGATTCTGAGTTTCATCATGTCAAAACAAGAGCTGATATAATCCAGCAATAAGTACTGTCAGCCTGATAATGAGTCACCTGTAAGTGGAGCATCTCTGCTCCACGTTGTGCAGCCTTCTGCAGAATGGGACCGTCCTGATGATGGGCATAGAGACCAGCAAAAAACAACAGAAGAGTCCTTTGTCAGCAGCTTCAAATGCAGCTCCAGTCAAACCCTCTCAGGGAGGAGTTTTCCACATTCATCATCCGGCTTATCAACGCTGTCTTGAGCAAAACCTAGATGCAGGCTTTGTGAGTGCCAGAGCACATGAACAATGGTTGAAGCAGGGAGGGAGATGATAAGAAGTGAGTGCAAAGCACATGTTTCAAGTTCTACCTTTTCAAGCAAGTGTTGGGGCCGGGGAAGCTGAGCTTGGGCTGAGTGCCAGCATTCCCTGCAATTTAATCCCAGCCCTTGGAGGAGCAAGCTGTTATCCTCTCTCCATGCCAGTGTCTCCCCCTTATCTCACATTCAAAATTCTTTAACCACTTCAAAACAAAGTATCTCCAAGGAACACTTCAGAAAATGTGTTTTCTTTTGTCTCTTGAAAACACTGATGAGAAGAAAAGCTCTTTTGTGTTTTGTGTAAGAAGCCTTTCAACGTCTGGGCTCTAAGTGCTCTCTTCTGTTCATTCACTTTCCCTGAAGTCTCACCGTGTAAGAGGAATAGTCCTTTCCACACTGAAAATCTGAGACAGTGAAGAGGGGAAACCTAGGCAAGGGATAGAGCATCAGGTATACAGAGAAACATTTAAGCAATATTAAGGAACGCCAGCAAATGTGCCTGAGTGGGGCCAAGACACACCTGGAGAACAAGCAGCTTTGGTGCTTGGATGGCTGCTGGTTTTGCAGGGTGATGTTTCCTCCTTTCCAGCTGTTATAAAGGCATTCATCTCATCCAGCTCACAATGCAAAGGGATACTACTAAGCCTAAACACTGAGGAATGATCCAGAAGGTTTGAGTGCACTCAGAAAACCTGAAGAAGAAGAGCGATGAGAGACTTGGAAACTGCAGAGGCTCAGGGAATGAGGTGTGGACCAGGAAAATGGGGTTTGGCTTTAAGAGTCCTGTGAAGTGAGATTGAATCCAGCTCCAGGAAGGGTTCAGGGCAGCTTCCCAATTGTTTTTATAGGCTTTCTTCTTAAAAAAACCAGTGGGGAATCTGCCCTGCAGCAGTCAATGGGAACCTTTCACTGGCCTTCAGGATGGGAATGTACCAACATCCACACTAGTCTGCACTGGGCCTACTGCAAGCACAGCCCTTCAAATGATAATATGAGCAAGAAGAGGGTTAACCCACCACTGCAAACTTATTACATGCCATAGAGATGACTAAGGCACAAAACTGATAAAGCAAATATTGCCAGTGATAGCAGACAGCCATAACACAATCTGGTCAGCTCTCTTTGGACAAGGAGCAGTCTGCTGCAAGAAGACCTTGCTTTGGCTGCCTGTGCTCTCAGACAGCCACGCTCAAATTGCCAGGACTTGGCTCTAACCAAGGGCTGTAGGTGTGGAAGAGCATGTTTTGTGACCCTGCTAGGAGGCTTGGTGCCCTGTGGTTTCCCTGCTCCCAGTGCCCTCAGGAGTGCACTAACCCTGCCCAGTTGTGTGCATGTTCTCTTGATGTCCTATTCTGTCACACTGGGGATAACAAGCATGTCCAACAGTGAATTCTTATCTGTCCAATTTCTCAGCAATTTTTTTTAACCATGCCCTCTTCTAAGACTTTTGAAAACAACTCAGATGAATACTGGTCCTTTGCAACCTTATGTTCCTTATGGCTTCAATCAGCATCTGTGGGCTACTTAGCTTCCTGTTTATTTCTCCTTTACTCATTTTTCCTACCTGTGGCAATAATCTAGTCTCCTACCCAGAGATGTCACTGGAGAATTCTTAAAAATATCTTTATGATAATCATAGATGTTGAGCTAAAGAAGTTGGTATGGTTCCAATCAAAAAGATTTTTTTCCCAGAAGTATTTAGGTGACAGTGTTCAGCTTGTGCATCTTGTTGAAGTTTGGAACAGATTTGCTGAATCATCCTGTTTGAGACTAATACTCCCTGTTATGGAAGACTGTCTCTGGTTCATATGATTGACAAGTGCTGTTTCATGCTGGTTCAGAGAAGAACTGTGAGAACAATCTGAGGGCTGGGACTGCATTGATGCTGCAATGACTTCACAAAAAACTCCCAAAACCTCAAATCAAATGTAAGTGCAATATGATGTTTGTCTGCATGCAATTTTCTTCCGCTGAAACATCTTGGTGCTTAGAGGGATCCAGATGATGTTTAAATTTCTTAACCTTAGAAAGAAAAAGAAATGTTTCTCCCATAGATGGTGAGTTGTATGCAAAGTTCTGTCCCATAGTAAAAGTTTATGTCTGATTTATAAAAGACTGTGCTTATGATTCAAGTACTGATGAAATCATGGTCTTTATCCGGGATGGCAAAGTTGCTAAAGTTTAATAATATTTTTGGGCACAGTTCTTGTTTTACTCTTCCCGCCCACCCCCCCCCCCCCCCCCCCCCCCCCCGATGATTTTGAAGCCATGGATTCTCATCCTGTGAGCAGCCCCTATTGTGCTCTGGCAGGGGAGGGCTTATCTCCCCGAAGTAGGCGTCACGGTGACTGTTTACGAACAAACCACACAAAACTTGGCTAAACCTTAATGGGCCCATTTACGCAGTATCAAGGGTGAAGTAGACTTGGACCCCACAGCATGTTCAAATTACATGGCTTTAAGTGAATTTAGAGCTTGTCAAAGGAGTTGGTTTGACAGCCCAGGAGACTAAAATCCTCTGTTTACCTCCTGAACAGATATCACATGGAGCATTCACAAGTCCCCCTCTGTGCTAATCCGCAGAGGATCGGAGCTGTTACAGCTCCCAGCTCAGCCTGGCTCTGAACCCCAGCCTGCAACAACCTGGGCTTTTAGCTCTGGAGGCACCTACTTCAATCCCAGTGTGTCAGCCAAGACAGGGGCCATAATAAACTTCCCTAACGTGTTCCAGTCCTACCCCAGAGAGCACCTTCTGAGGGCTGAACAGCTCTACTCTGTAGCCAGTGAGTCACATGGCACTAGTACAGAGAGGAAGCATAAAAAAAACCCCCAACAGCTTAGGGATACGATCACAATGGGCAGAAAGAAACAGAAATGTGAGTGAAAGAAAGAAAAATTAAAAGTAAATAGCAGGAAAGGTTGGCCTGCTTTACACTTTCCAAAGCAAAGTTATGCAGGCAATTGCATTCGGGAGAGCTTTCCATTATTGGATCAAGGAGATCTCTGCAACTTCATTTTCATTCAGAGCAAAAGAAGACCAAACTTTAAAGATCCCTTCATTGATGGAACAGTCCCCACTCCATCCTTATGAAAAAGCTACAAAGACTTTTTTATCCCAGTGTTTGGTTCTTTTGGAAGGAGACTAGCTAGCTCTGTGTTGGCCATGAAAGGTAGAAAATTACTGGCCATGTCTTCTCTTCAGAGTCAGAAGGTTAATTTTTGGCAATTCAGGCCAGAACGAGGACAGTTGTTAGGAAAAGAGTTTGCTTTAGTGACAAAAAGTGGATACAAGGCAGAGGTGTATGCAGGGATAGGTATCCAACTAGCAACAAAGCAGATAATACCCAGACGGAAGCTCTACATTTTACCACGTTATTGCTGATATTCAGGTGTTGTCAGATGGATGGAAGGGTGCTGCAGGTTTCTGCAGGGTTTGGGTTGGACACAAAATCAACTGAATCACAGTTTCCAAGCCGCCATTGCTTGTGCAAGTCCCAGTGTAGTTCTATTGCCTGTTGAACGGTGGGGTGAGACCTTCATAAGTTTTGTGTGCAGCTCCTTTATGATGGATGGTTGA